>NW_026138097.1:18635000-19260000 GCF_025592945.1 Manacus candei
CCTAAACATTCTGGCAATCTACATCCTTGGAGCTAGCAAGCTACATCCTTTAGAACAAGTGTTTTTGCCTTTCTAAACTCATATATTTCTTTTGTTTAAGTCATGTTTCCTGTTAAGAATTCTTCTGAAGGGTCTTGAGCTACATCATCATGGGTCATCACTGCATTACTTTCTGGGAAATCACAGCAAATGTGGATACTATCCTTGGAACATCTAGTGATATAATAACTAGTGATGTTACTTCTTAGGGGATATAATGCTACGGTCACTTGACAACGACAGGAAAATGAGGGTCGTGCGCCTTACTAGGGATCTCTGAGACCCACAGCAAGAAGGGCTGGCAATCTTGCTCCCACCACAGCCAAAAAGGGTAACCTTGAGGCAGTCCCTTTTACTGTACCCAGTAGAGGTCACTAGAGGATGCATCAAGTTTTAATAGCAAGACAAAGCCCTCCAACAGCAAGGGGAAAGATGCACCTTTCTGAAAAGTACCTTTCTGAAAAGTACATCATCTGCCTAGGATTGACTGCCAGGTAGACTCTTGTAAAAGAGAGAAACACATGCCGCTCCATGAAAAAAGAGATACATGGCTACATTGGAACACAAGCAGCATTCATCCAGTTAAACAATATTGATACCGAGCAGTGAAATATATCTAACTTATTAAAAGTATATCTACTACCTGTGCATTTCCAGATGCAGGGATCCCTTTCTTTCTTCCACAGCTTAACACAGTCCACAAGGTGTGCCAGAGATATGAAGCCAAAAGGCAGAAATTATCTACAATCCAGGCAGCATTTCTTTGCAGGATTAGATCCATCCCTTTAATTTTAATCATCTGATTAACTTGGTTCTCCCACTCTAGCAGATGTAATTTGGCAGACACCCTCAAAACCCTCCCCAGCTCTGTAAGTACCACCTAGCTAGACAAGGCTCAGACACGCAGCAAGATCCCATCTCACACTTCAACGCATTCCCTGAACCTATAAGGAAAAGAAGTGATGGACTACTGACAAGCATGAAACAGGTGCAGGGATCTACACATGAGATGCGTATTGCACGGACTTGAAAGGCAATTACTCTGACATTCCAGAACTTCTCACATGAAAGCAAACTGTTAGTGCATTCCATTTGCAGTTAGCATTTCAGACCATTGGTCATCTTTTTTTTTTTCCCTTTTAATAGGCAAGAAATGGAAAAAAAAATTCAAGGCAACAACTTAAAATGTGTCATGGTGCACATGCATAAAAAGGTCAGTTTGAAATGCCATAGCTTTACTGTGTGCAGTCCCTTCTGTTCCTGTGCTTGCAGTCTATCTATGTGGTTCCCATGTCCAAGCCAACACCATGCAGAAACGGGGTCCTAGCTGTCTCCTCATCTCATATCCAGCATCTGCTCACCTGTCAACCGTCAAGTCCTTCATCAAAAGGATGGAGGTACTCAATTATTTCAACCACATGGATGTGAAACTTTCAATATCATCAAGGTATCTTCTTTCCCCTAAAATTTCCAGAAACACATAAGATTGCTTCTGTTGAATTTTCCGAAGCAATTCAATGTGACGCCAATTCTGCATGGAAAATCTTCAATTAAACAGACAAAACCTGGGAAATTTTTAAACTGAAAACAGGTCTTAAAACTGGAAGTGGTAAGCAACTTTAATAAAAAATCCTTCTATCAGCTCCATTGTAAGTCCTGGGAGGCTGTTTTTCTTCTAGAGATGGAAAAATAAAAATCTGAGGAACAAAGTACGTTGTGGTTTTTTCTCTAATACATAAGGATATAAGGATATATGTATGGATTCTGAAGGACCATTATATAAGGAGTCCTTATATATAAGGATTAAACATCTTCCATGCAACAGCTGCCCATAATTATAGGGTACTAAGAGTCATTGTGGAAGATGAAGCAGTCATTTCTCCTCTGCTTGGGTACTTACCTGATCAGAGGTGAATAAGCAAACAATATGAGTACCAGAAATCTCGAGTGCTAAAAAATTCATAAATCAAGCTACAAAAATTACATAATTTGGAAAAAAAAGTAAAGAAATTAAAGAAAAGTAAAGAAAATAAAGAAATTTAAAACTGACTGTTTTCCTTTCCTTAGTCAACTTCTGACTTCTGTGATTCAAAGCACTCTCAAGCCACCTTTTGAGTTTTTATGTAGTCATTATGTTGAGGAGGGTCAGTTTAGTTGTGGGGAGGTTTTTTTCAGCTGGGAAACATTGATATTCTTCTCTTTCTTTCTGAGAAAGACAGACAAATATTTTCACAAGCATGGGAATGGGGAGCATTAGCTAAAACAAAGCTGCCTGGCATCATGGAATCACACACATTGCTGCATGACAACAGCGTGCCCTGAAGTTGGGAGGTGAAGAGTGCACCACAAAAAGTACACTCTGTAAAGCTGCAGCAGACTGAGGTTGACAGAGTGATATCTGATAACAGCATTCCAAGCAAGCTAAAAAGGCAATTGGTAAAACAAAATGGGCCCAAACTTGGCTGAAGTCCACTTCCACTTTTCTGACCATACCAAGGCAAGCTTTAGCCATGGTTCTTCAATTTCAAGGCTGAAGAAAGCCTTGAGGGTTTTGATCTCTTCTTCATTAGTTAAGAAGTTGTACTACAAATGTACTGAGTCCCTTGCAGGATTTTTTTAAAGAGTCATTTTTTATCAAAATTGTAAAACAAGAAATAAGTTTCTGTCAACATACTTAGATCAATATCTTGAACAGTGTTGGGGGCAGAGGAAAGTTATTTTGCCTTAATTATGCAATAATTTTTTGCCATGACTCTGGCCTCCCCTGAAAAAAGGAACTTGGAAAAGTAACATTACCACAGCACAATCGTTTCCAATACAGAAGCTGCAGAGAAAGTAACTGCTACAGAAATGGTGGTGGTGGTGAAGGGGGTGAAAGAACACTCAAACGAGACAAGGCTGATAACATTCTGCCTGGAGACAAGGAATTAGAGGACAATTAGCCATCCCCAGGCCTAGCTTAACTGAACATCAAATATTGAATGCATCAAATAGTTCTAGCTGAACTAAATATTTAGAAATTAGTCCTTAAAATGTTTTCAGATTATTATCAAAAGGATATGTTTGCATAAAAAATGCTCTAAAATTATCCTCTTCAGGGTCAGTGACTTGTGTTTAAATCTCGGCTCCATGATTCGCGTGCGTGCAACTTGATTCTTTTCCATTAGTGACATTCAGAACTGTAGAAGCTCCTAGGCTCCTATTTACCCAGTTAACTCACCCACATTGGATACTAATTTCATGACCACTTTTTGCAGATAGTAGTTATAAATTAAACAATTCTAATTGCATTCGCAACCCAAATATTAACCAGGTAAGAGCCAGAGGAAGAGACAGCACATTTGATGACGAGTTCATCAGATGTGCAGCTCTGGTTGGGCCATCAAAAGCAGTCTAGCTGGTCAGCTTGGAGCTCATTGGGTAAATGCAGCTGGGTAAATTGTGTGGTTGCTTCACAATCAATTTACATTTGCATAAGATGGTGCCGTTGTCAGAAGGGATTGTTTCACCTTCTCACATCTGCTTCTTCCTACCCTGTGCCACCCCCCTCCCTTGGACCACTAACTTCAGACACCTTGATGTGTCTATTCAGTGCAATGGGTCAAGGATAGGTCTGGATTTTTATTCTTTCTTCAATCTGGTTCCCACACATGAAAATGTTCCTATAAAACAAAATGTCTCTCACTTGTTAACATATAAACTGAAGCAAAACTTCATTCCTGAAGACAGAACATAGCAAGCCACAAAGACGTGCGCTGCCAACAGTACAAATGGGGGACAAGAGGGCACTCTAAACAAAACACGTGTAAAGCAGGTCAAGAGCAGCTTTGTCATGAGTTGTCGTTCCGTCCAAGAGGGAAATGGTCGGTAAAGAGCTGCTGTGCAAAGGGTGCCATCTAGAGGGAAGCAGCGGCACAGCTTCTCGACAGCACCAATTATTCGTAATTGACGGTCAACAATTCCTGGGTCTACTTTCCCCAGCAGCCTTTTAATAGCTCTGAAAGTTATTATTATTATCATTATCATTATTATTACTATATTAGTTTTGGGGGTTTTTTTACAAAAACATGCTGTACCAAAATATGAAAACTGTGTTTGCTTTATTTTTTTAATTGTATCTAGAAAAATAGTTGTTTTGAGGAAGTGGATCGTTTTCTTCTTTAATTATAATCATTTCGTTTCAGCCAGAATTATTTCTTCCAGCAAGTACACACTTTGACCACTCTCCTCTAGATGGTCTCTTGGAGGTTTAGGTTAGGTATTAGAAAAAGGTTCTTTACCCAGAGGGTGGTTGAGCACTGGAACAGGCTCTCCAGGGAAGTGGTCAAGCTGACAGAGTTCAAGAAGCATTTGGACAATGCTCTCAGGCACATGGTGTGACTCTTGGGGATGGTCCTGTGCAGGGCAAAGAGTTGGACTCAATGATCCTTGTGGATCCCTTCCAACTTGGCATATTCTGTGTTTCTAGGGTTCCCATCCACTCCCATTTAAATGAATAGATGTTCTGTCATTGCTTTCAACTTCTTCCATAGAAATTACATACATATGCCCTCAAGCATACACATTTAAATGCATATAGCTGATATTTCCTGCCAGCACATTCTTCTTTCCTTCCTCTCCTGGTCAGTAAGATAAAACTGCTCATCAGACCAGCAGACCAAGGTAAGACCTTTCAAAGGAAGGGTTTGGTTTTCCTTTCATTGATATTAACACCACAGTTAAGGCCTAATATTTTATCCCATTGAGAAATTCCTTAAAAAACAACCTGTGTGAAAGTGAAATTTTAAAAGCTTAGGAAAATATAACTAATGTTTATGTATTTGCAAACCTCACTCTGGTGAGGTATATTACCAGAGTTCAGTTAGATTGCCTTTCACCTTTGAAGTCTTGTTCCCAGGAGACCAACGAGCTAAAATGGGAATACAGAGCTATTTCTCCGGCTCGCAACTACCCACCAGCTGTTCATCTTCTAAATGTACTCCTTTCTTCTCTAGTGCACCTCCAAACTCTCCCTGTTTTTTCTCACAACACTCTTAAGAAAGAGCCAGTTCCAACCATCAGACTGAAGAAGCAAACATCAAGGCAACGAGTTAAGAGACTGCAGCACAAAGAGGTGAAAAATCCCACCACCTCAGTTACTATCTGCAATTCATCATCAAGCTAAGATACATTAACACAGGCAAAGCAGCTCTCAGTCTTTTTCCTTACCCTAAGGATAACAAACTTAAGGGAAGAGCTACATAGCAGAAACAGCAGGTTTTGCTGTCTCACTTGTGCAACTTGTTATTTTCACAATGGAAGAAAACTCTCTTTTAGAAGAATCATTGACATTCTCCAAACCCTGACCACCCAATTGTATTTTTTTTCTTTAGTACTCATTTTCACTGTAACACTAAATGAAACTCTCTAAAATAAACACATCCTACTTAGAGGAGACATGCTTTGTTTGTTTTAATATACAGATCATTTTCTATGTCTATAAAGTAAAGACTGGAATAATTTTGAACAGAAGTGACACAACAGATTAAGAATTATCAAAAATTCAGCTTCCCAAATTGATAATACAAATGAAAACATATGGAATTTACCTATCATCTGAACACAAAAATATTCAGAATACTTGAAAAACTGCTTTATCGTATCAGCACAATCAGCATACAAACAGCCACAGCACAAATTTTTCAAGTCTTTTCACAAACTGGTGTGTAAAATTAATCACTCATTGTCCTACTGCAAGCAGATTTTCTCAGTTCTTGTCTAAATGATGCGTCAGTAAAAATACTGTTTCCCCTAGACTCTTGTATAGAAAAAAGCATAATACAAGAAAATGTGTTACTACTTCTAAACACATTTTGGCCAATCATAGAGTCATTTTCCTACCAGAGACCCCATACCACAATGCCCAGCACTGTTCTTACTGGACTCAGGTGTAGCACAGAGCTATACTGGACAACACTCATCCCTGCACATATGGTGCACTGCATTAACCATGCTCTGTTCACCAGTTAATGGGGAGCAAAGGACAAAGTTACCTTAGTTCCTCTGGGAAATCTGTTCTTTCCATGGGATTCATTCAGTCCCCACTAACTCCAGTGCTGTTAGATAGGACAAATGTTTTCAAAACATGAATTCAACAAAATCCATGTTTAACTTCTGATTTTGAAGAGTGGTAGAACCACACAACTTTTTTTACAATTTCTGAATATTAAGTCCAGCCGTAAATAAACCCCAGAATAACAATAGATGTGCTTGCTTCTATGAATGCAAAAGATTAAAAGACCGGTTTTTCACAGTTAAAGTACATTTTCACAGACGATAATGAAAGATTCAATTCTACTGGGAAATACACATAGTAAACTCCTTAACTAACTGGAAAAAAGAAAGAGGCAGTGCTTTAGGAAGAGGAAATTAATTATGCAGTTAGTTAGTTACCTTTTTATCTTCTGTTCTAGGATGTGGTTCACTGAATTTTTCTTCCTTAAAGCTTCTAGTCATCTCCATTTTTTCCATACTCTGAAAAAAGGCTGTTTTTTCTAGTCTGTTTCTGTTGTATTGTGTATTTATCTCTTCCAGCCTGCTAATCTTAAGTAGCTTCATACTATGTCCAGTTAATTTACTGTCTGTTCTCCTCTCCATCTTAGATTCATAAACCAATGAACACTCGTAACTTCTGATTTCTCCTCCTTCTTGGCTGTACAAAAGAAAGACAAATAAGAGGCATTAGTGTTATTTATGCATTTTAGCTTAGAAAACTACTGTGTTGCAACACTTCATATTTCAACTCTCTCTCCTTATACTTGCTGAACCAATACACAAATACAGAGTTTACAGCACTAGCTGATCACAGATACAATTCTACATTCCACATCAGGTAATTCAAGCAGGCTACAAGACCAATGTAATTTAATTTGTTCACAGAAACTATGTAGCTCTATCAAATCAATATATATTGCTGTTGCTTGTAGACCTTGCTTATGGACCGCTCTCCACTGTTTAGCTACTTCAGTGGTTCCCTGTTTCTCAACATGTTCTATTTTCTGTTCCAGTTCCTGAACTTGCAAAGACCCTGTTATTACGTCCATAAGGATTTTAGATACTAAACAAAGTAGTTTAGGCATGAACACAGCCTTCCCTCTCTTCTCACTCTTCTGTACTACAGAAATAGGTAATTGCCAAAATGGTGGAGATTTTAGGCCCTCTGTTGAAGGCTGTAGAAAAGCACAGTCCTCAGCTGGGTTCTCTCCCACTGTAGGCTCTCGTGATGCACCTGGTACTTACATGATGTAGGATCACTGAGGCTTGTTTAATGGTAGATTGGCTGGAAGGTTATTCCAAGTCAAGCTGTCAGTTTTGATTTTCTTTAGAAGGGATTTTATTCCACAGCAAGGTGGTGGGTTCCCCCCTCAAGTAATCTCTATTTTGAGTATATGTTCTACACTTTGAATATATGTTCTACATATATTTGAATATATGTTCTTTTGCACAAAGAATTATTTTAAAAGAGCAAGAGAAACTACTCTAAAACTCCTCTTAGCATCTCTGTGTAGACCCATGAAAGAGAAGACAAAAACATTTCCATTTTTATTATTACATATTCCTTCACTGTACTGGAAATCCAGGTACAAAAGCACAGACCCAGTGCCCTAGCTCTAGAAAGCCGAATCTGTTAAATCTCATTACACAGCTCATAGTTTTCAATTTAACTTGCATAAATACCATAAACTATATGGTGTAATTAAGTATATATATATATATATATATACAACCTTACAGTCATTAGGAGCACAGAGAAACAGCTTTCAGTGTACAACCAGAGACCCAATTAAATCAGTTACTTTTACCTGAACACCTTCCAAGAGAAAATGTTCCTCAGTGTTTTGACCCCACATCTGTGCACATGCAACAGATTAGATGTGTACCTACATCAGCTATCTCCTCTGCCCACAGTTAGCCCTCCAGACTTCCCAGATGAGAAAGATGCCACGTGATATCACATGTGATGCAGGAGATGGTTAGCTAGTGGTGAATTTAGAGATAATAGACAGCAATGGACCATGCAAGCAGCTTTCAAATAAGTCTTCCAGAGATACTTCTGCTACCATGTTATTGCAGTCCTAGATCATGCTGTTAATATGGGAGGGGCACAAACACCATCATTGGACTGTAAGACATTCATCATCTGAAGAAGTCTGTAAAAATATCCAGTCTGCTGCTTCTAGCCTCTCTCACCAGCTTTCATGGCTCTGACATGCCTTTCCATTCCCTTCAGCTGAAAGAACACTTCATGACATTTTCTTCCCCCATTTCTCAAGAGCAGGTTCTTGAGTTTTCCTAAAGGCTCTGACAATCACAGGTGACATACCCAAAGGCTCAGTGTAACCTTCGAGCCATTATTCTACAGATTCTTTGATCTACTCCAAGCCAAGGGGTGATGCAATTTAATCCAAAGTTGTCAGAAAAAAACAGATGTTTCTAGATGCCCTCTTGCTGCCTCAGTGTCTCCAGCTAATCAAATCCTACAGTGTTTTAGAGTGGCCTGGCTGTGAAGACTGCTTCTGGCCTGACATGACTACAACCAAGAAAAACGGATTCAGGCTCTCCATAGCTCTTCCAAGAGCACATCATCCTCCAGACTTTGATCACCAAATGTGCCCATCCATCTAATGAGAATGACATGTCCTAATTAAAGGACACATTGTTCCTTCAAGCTGACCAGTGAGTCAGTTATCTGGGAAAATATTTGTGGGATGGCAAGCTCAAACATCTTACTGGGCTCTATTGCCAAGCAGAGACTCAAACGTGATTTCCCTCTCCCCTATTATTGTCTTAAGACATCCCTGAAACAATAAGCTAAACAATGGAAAGTTTCTAGGATGCACACACTGAAATTTGTTTGCAAGGACCTCCTCCATAGTCCCAGAGAAGAAATCTCACCCTGGTCATATGCCACTGAACAACAGGAAACTATGACCTTCACATGGTGTGGAGCTCCATTTCCCACAAAGGAGGGTGAAAACCTTTCTCCAGTCATTTCCATTCCCCAGTTTTGGCCAGGGAGATACTTTCTTCTGGGTCATCTTCAGCAAGCCACTTTCTCACTTCAAGCAAAATAACTTGTTTCATGAACTACATCTTCACTTACACACTCAGAAACCACACACACGTCATAAACCAACAGAAATTTGCCTGGCTGTAAGAAAAGGCAGTACATACGTACAGCCCTTCTGCTTTTTCTGCCCAATAGCAGAAAACTAATATATTTGCACAATAAAAAATATAAACAATATGGTAAATGTTTATAAAACTACTCAGAAATAGGTATTAGTCACAAAGAACACATAAACAACCCCTTTTTGTTTCAACGTTTGGGTTTAGATCGTAATCCCTTCAGTCAGAACTAGATTTACATGATGGGCTGTAAAGTATTTTGCTTGAAACTCAGTCCTTTGGCTTCTATCTTCAGTTCAAATTAAAACTTTATTTCTGACCCATTGGCCATTTTCTAACCAGCCACTTTCAAATTTTAAGCCTGGGGGTACTGTTAGCCAGTAGGCAGACTTGTTTACCTCCTCATACATCTGACATTAGGCTGACCTGAATTTTACAAGCTGGGAACTATTATGTCACCATGTATAATTAAACCTAAATATACAATTTAAGAAAGAAAACAAGATGTAATGTGGAAAGAATTACCAGTGGGTCAAGTTCAGGTGGTAAATCAGGATGTGAATGGTTCTGCTTACTGCACCCTACTTTGAAATACAACCTGCATGCCCTGCATTCTGCATAATACACAAGAGCTGAGGTTTTTTTAATTTAAAAAAGGGGACAAAAGGGGAAAAAAGTAATTTATTGGTAGCTCTTCCACCGAGAATGAGGTTTTTACATATTTCAGTGAAAAACCCAGCGGACCCCCAAACTCACAGACATCGACAATATTGATCAGCATGATCCCA
The DNA here is from genome assembly GCF_025592945.1 of Manacus candei. Taxonomy (NCBI): domain Eukaryota; kingdom Metazoa; phylum Chordata; class Aves; order Passeriformes; family Pipridae; genus Manacus; species Manacus candei. The sequence goes on from NW_026138097.1 coordinate 18,644,996, forward strand.
TAGTATCTCCGCGGGGCACAAAAGCCCCGCCGCCGGGGGCGGGGAGCGGCGCCTCCCGGACTACAGCTCCCGAAGGGCTGCGGGCGCCCAGGGCCGGCGGCCTCGCTTCCTGCGCGGGCCTGGGCAGCCGACGGAGCCGATGGAGCCGACGGACGGCGCCGAGGAGGAGGCGCTGGTGCGGTGCCCCGTGTGCTTGCGGGAGCTGCCGGGCGCGCACATCAACTCGCACCTGGACCGCTGCTTGCAGGCCGGGGAGGCCGCGGCCGAGCCCCCCAGCAAGCGGCCGCGCCTCGCCGCCGCCCCGCCGGGCAGCCGGGCCGAGGGGGAGCCGGAGGAGGCCCGCCCGGCCGAGGGCCCCCCCGTCTTCTCCCTCTTCCAGAAGGGCCGCGGCGGCGGGCAGAGCCCGGGGGCCGGCGGCAGGAGGAGCGGAGCGGGGCGGGACGAGGCCGCCGTGCAGCCGGGGGATGGATGCTCGGCGGCGGCGCTGCGCGGGGCCAGCCTGGCGCAGAAGCTGGAGGGGAAACCCCTGGCGGAGCTGTTGCGGCCGGACACGCTGGGGGATTACGTGGGGCAGGAGCGGGTCCTGGGGGCGCAGACCCTGCTGCGGTCCCTGCTGGAGTCCCACGAAATCCCCTCCCTCATCCTCTGGGGACCGCCGGGCTGCGGCAAGGTGAGTGCGGGCGGTGGGCGCCCCGCCGCAGGCTCACAGCGTGGAGGTTCATGTCCTGCGCTTTTTCACTCTTGAGGCAGATGAACTTAAAGGATGAGCGGGACCCGTTTCTTTTTTAACTGGCTCTTTTTTGTCTTACCGTTTCTTATGTTGGCCGGTTTTCCACTAGTTTTCACTTAAGATTACAGAAACACAACCTGCCTCCTGAATAAAGTAGAAGTGGTTCACCCCCACCAGTCCCACTCCCTGCGTCTTAACGTTTGGTTGCACTGGCCCCTCTTGGTTTAAGATAATATTTTGTAAACTCCAAACCCATTGCCTAAAAAATAAGCTGTGTTTTAGTCAATGGCTGAGAAGCTTAAAAGCAGCAACGACACAGAATCTGTGAATATATCTAGGAAACAGTGTGAGATACAAGCAGATTAATACAGCGGTTTGCAAGTGCTGGGTTTGCTTTAGCCTACAAATTCCGGCCCCTGAGAGAAGGCAGCTCTGGTGTGGAAGGGAAGTAGCCTAATGGACAGGCACTCGTCCACCTTTAAATACTCTAAAACTGTTTTTTGCAGGATCTGACTACTGCAGCTTCTCATTTTGCCTCCTTTAAGATACCAGGGGCAGACCGTGGTGAATCCCAAAAGGCCCTGTAATTACAACACAGCAGTAGTGAGGGAAGGACCAAAGGAATGCCTCAAGTGTGGTCAGGAGAGACCACTCTTAAGATCTTGCCTTCCTTTTTGACCTTGTATTTCAGATTTGGGTGTGGGGTGGCAGGGCAAGCAAAATAGACGGTTATCTCTGTCAGTCTGATGTGTGCATAGCATTAAGTTTTGCATGTTATATGTATAGGTAGGTGTTTTGGCTATGTGGAGAGTATGTGTGAGAAATCTGGGATAGGAAAAATAAGGAATTAATTCTTAGCAGAGAAGTTAAGGACAGAGCAGCAGTATGCTTGAAAATAAAAGGAGACTTGATATGGATGGTACTTGAATAATAATGCCAGTTAATCACAGTTAATAAGGCACAAGTATGAGAACTATTGATAGATGAATATTGTTAGCAATGATACAACAGGTTGTTTAGACAAGGTAACATACACCCAAAAAGAACCAACTGGTGAACTTAAATAATTGTAATTTCCTTTAAAATAACAAGGTAATAGCAGAAAGCAAGAGCTCAGAAGAAATGGGGTAAAGAAGGGCTGTTTCTAAAAGTAATGAGTTTCTAAAAACTCATTAAAAGGGAGGTGAATTGTCCGAAGTAAGATGGCCAGAGAGAGAAGTGGAATTAAATTCTTTAATAAATAGGAATCCTCCTTACTGAATGAGTAATGCATCCAGGGGCTTGCTTCTATATTTATTTGTACTCTTCTGCCTTTTGCTTCATGTTACTTGTGTCAACAGCATGTGCTTGCTCTTTGTCGAAGCCCTCTTTCTTCTGGAAAAAAAGGTCTGTTACAAATGCAGTGGTAGCATAGCAAAGGCTCCATACAGTCTCTGAAAACTGGCACTGAATTCAGGGGCCTTCGGGTTGTGATTTGATGAATATCCCTGGTTTTGGCCATGGACACGCTTTTTCATGAGCATGTGACAGCTTAACAGTTGTGTTTCACTACTAAGACTGCCTTTGAATGTGTGATCTGTTTTATGCCTGTAATATTGCACCTTTCACTCTCCTTTCTTATGACCCATCTTCTTCACCCATATGCTTTATGCAGAATTATATTTAGTAAGCTTGATTCTCACAGAATTTAAATTCTACTGCTTATCAGTCAGCTGACATGCATCAATTCTGTGCCTTTTGACCCATCAAGGAACAGTTCCACAATTTATCTGTTACTTTTTCACTCTCTAAGTATTTTAATTGTTGGGTAACTCGTTTACTTTCTAGGTTGCTCCTTCTCAGCAAACAGTTTTGAGTCTACGTGTTTTCAGCTACCTCCTGATGGAACATCCATTACTGGCTGAACCAGAAATTCCTATGGCAGGAACTTGAACTTTTTTCTTCACCCATGCTTATCAGTATTTCTAGGATGGTACCAGAGTATAGTTTCATCTCAGGCCTTCTTCCCCATAAATCATATTCTCTGTCTCAGGGAAATATCTGAAAGTTCCATCCTTTTTTTAAGGATATTTTTTATTAAATTCCTCTCCTTACAGATGTAACATGCAAGCAAAGTAGTCTCCCAAAAGATGGGAAAAGAAGTCTGTGGTTGCCTGCCTGTCCCATTCACTTACTATTTGGGTTCTATGTATATAACATGTCTAAGAAAACATTTAATGAGAAAGTAACGTAGTGCTTGAAACTTGGAAGAAGCTGTGAGGGAGAAGTAAGTATTCTCACTACCTCAAGACCTGGTTGGAAAGCTTCTTCTGTTAAGTACAGTGTTTTTCAGAAGGAAAAATCATAAGAAATAATTGCATGTTATGTAGCTTCATATGTAACAAGGCGACATGCTAAGCTCTGCCCATCAAAGAGCTAAAATAGGAGCATAATTAGATATGTTGGTCTAAATTCAGAAGTGCTGTGTAAGATGGTCATACACTTCTTAAACCTCTTCATGCTCTTGCTACCCATGGAATCCGGTTATTGCAGCCCATCTATGCCTTCTTCCATTTCTACAGCCAAATGCCATGCTAACTGATACTTTTGCAAAGGGTAGAGCAGGACTAACTAAAAAAAAATAAAATAACTGGAGATGGAATAAATCATCAGGACCAAATTTCAAATCAATCTGTGTATTATTTTTCAGTTTGGACCCTTATGAGAAGTAGTAGTTCAACAGACTTTTCTAAGCAAGAAGAAAATAATCTTGCCTGTTAAAGTGCTATAACTGCAGTATTTCACATTGTAGGTCATGAGTACTTTTGGAGAATTTTAATCATGAAAGCTTAGGTACTGGAGTAAAAATACATATGCTTTGTAACTGCTTTGCCCAAGTGAACTTTGGCCTCAGCTGCACTTGAATATTCAAACAAACACCCTCAAAACTGAAAAGACAAAATTGATGTACTTCTGTTATGATCATTTCTCATGAGTTTCCATCTGTATTGAGTCCTCTTCCTTTAAGGGAGCATGGTCTTTGAATTTGTCATCCTAATTTCTTAGGGAGCTGAGGTGCTCTCGGTGAAGAGGCTTTGATTCTTTCTTTGTACTTTTGTCGCTCCTAAGTGTTGAACACAAGAACCTATTTTCTGCTTTTAAGAAGTTGACCACACACATGCCAGAAGAAACACTGCCTAAAAGAATTGCCATGGTTATAAACTTAGGAACAGTTACCTTGTTCATCCTGACTATGCAAATTTTTTAAAGCCTGTATGAATCCTAATGTAATCTGAGTAAGCTGTACTGTGATTTATGGCACCTTAATGCAGGGATTTAGATTTTTGCTTGTCTGCCATTGGGACACCAATTTTAGTAAAGAGTTAGCAAGGGGACACAGCGTAACTTGAGCACTGAATAATTTTGCGGCCACAGATGCAGTTTAACCTTATAAACCTGAACATTCTGTATTTAAATACAGTAAACATTCCCTCTTATGTGTGTTGTTTAACAAGAAAAAACTTGATAGCAAGTGGCATGAACCCACTCCCTACAAAAGATAAGACTTTTTTTTGCTCCGTGCATATTTATCATGCCTTCCCTCCAGTGCTTTCTGTTTTGCTAATTCAAGTGGTTACCTAAATGGCTGTTTGATTACTTGAGTGTATTTCATCTTCTCTTATTCATACAGCTTGGGGCCTGATTTGAACCATTTGAAGTAATGAGTTCTTTTGATTGATGACCATGAAATTTTTAACTGAAAATGCATGATGTCTTTTGCAGTAGCATACACTGAAAGTCCAGAACAACTCTGAAAAATGGATTTGTCTTTGCAGTTGCCTGGGAGAAGTCTTCTAATACAGTGCACTTGTTTTTGCTTACGCCAATCTAAATCAGGAATAACTTAGGATAACTCTCTAGGTAGAGAAATCTGGAGGAGAAAACACAATTGTATTCATGAAAAAAAGTTGGAATATAAGGAGACAAATCTGGATACAGCAAATGGAGGCCACAGCTCCATTTCAGTAAACATTATGCAATGACCTTGCATCTGTTTATGCTTGGTTGGGCTTGGATTCTGGAAGTGCTGTAAACCACATGTTGTGGCTCTTGTTCAGTGACACTTACTCCTCCGGTAGTATCTCAGTGGGCTATTTGGGGTGTGAGGAATCAAACAAGATGGGTAAGAATAGCATCTGCCCTTACATAAATGCCAACTGCTGCTACTTTTGATTGTGTTTATCTGTATAGACAGTGTCCCCGAGCCATGTTCATCTGCTATCCTGCCAGTTTCCTTTAGACACACAGCCAGAATTATCTCCTGTGACGCAGTGTGGTAGTTTGGGTCAGCTCAGCAGTGTTGGGTAGGACAGACCCCAGCTTTCTGAGCTGCATGCCAGGGAATTATTCCCCTTTTTGGCATCCTAGAATGCTGGAAGTGTTGGTATCTCCCTCAAGGCAATGAAACAAAGTATGGCCTTTCCTGACTGCTTTTCAACCACAGTATGGCCCTGCTGCTAGCAAAGGGAGGGTTCAGGGTGAGGAGAGACCATTGATGGCAACACCTTGTAAACAAAGGTGTGGAAATCCTGGCCAGAATAAAGGAAGAGGAAAAAATACCCAGAAAGTCATGGTCAAACAGCTACAAAGAAAATCAGGATGCTAGTTTTGTCATCCCTGTCACAAACATAATTCACACAGTGGTTTGCTCTGGAACAAACCAGCAAAGTCACTTGTTGGAGAGACTTACGTGCTGGCTAGATTATCCCTACTCAGGAATAATCCATGCCCCACTGCAGTCTAAACACTAGTACCAATCTGTTCCAGATCTGCTTTGGTCACTGAAACATGGCCTGGCAGAGCAAAGCGTCTATGTTGGAGGGACGCATCCAGCTGGAAGGAGAGCTCTTGCACCAGTGTGCTCCTGCAATGTGTAGTGTGAATGTCAGCTCCTCATGAAAAGGGCTGTGAAGTTGGAACAGAAGGACTGTGAGCATTTCTCCATGCCTTGCAGGAGCTCTCTGGCATGAAAGCTGATGACAGAATAGATGTAATTGATAGATCATGTGTTTTCTGTGCCTGACATCTACAATGGTTGTTTCACTAAATTTATGCAATGTAAGAATGATTAAGGGAAGTCTCCATGAACAGACAACCTTAGGCAAATCCCTAAACAAGATCTACCTGATCTGCACAAAAGTTAGGAATGATCTTAGGTTTCACAGTCAACTTCTTGACTCAAGTCTTCTTGACTATGATCTGACCATATATTCTGATCTTTTCCCAATTTTTTTCAGTTCCACTTTTTGAAGACAGCTAGGCAGTATCACTCTTCATTCCTGTAAGGGGCTTTGGTGAGCTAACACAATGGGCATATTTTAATGGCCTGGTAAAGGAGTGCAAAAATCAAAAGACTACCTTAATTCTAATAACATAATGTTAGTCACTGAACATCAGCATCAATACAAGTGGCTTAATTAGTACTTGCTTCTTGTTTTCTTCCATCCAGGGGTTTGAAGCTGCATTGACTAGTCACAGTGCAGAGAGTAGGGAAGAAATTAAAAGAGAGTTGCCCAGTCACGGAAACTTGTGGGTATACAGAAAATTCTTGTCTCCTAGTACAAACAGCCAGCTAACTAAACAGCAATTGGATTGACTTTTCTGCTGTGACAGTGAGAGGTGTGTGGAGTCAAGCATGCTTTATGGGTTCCTTTTGTTTCATCCCTAACTTATATCAAAGCCTGGAAGAACTGGTAGCATAGTTGGCTTACAGTGAGCTTGTTTGGCTGTTTTTGTGTTTGGTTGCTGGGTTTTTTATGGTTGCAGCCCGTAGGAGAGGATATTCCTTTTTGGGCTGACACAAGGCAATGTACAGGACAGTAAAGGAGGGCTTCAGCCGTTAAGTGTTTGTTCTGTGTGTAGTGGGTCTGAAAATAAATGACCACAGGCTGAAGTTCAAAGTGTTATTGATTGGTGAGTAATGATTCAGGAGGACAACATGTTGCTTGTTGTGTAGTGGAAGGTGTAGGGAGATAATGCTGTCAGAATGACCTGTCGGCAGATTTTTGAGTTTAGGAACAATAGAGTTTTTGATCATGAAGCCAACTCCGGAGAGATGCCACCTCCCTAAGATCTTGCTTTATGGTGAACTTGCCACTGACTGCTGCAAGAGAGGAGCCCTGAAGAAAAGATACAAGGACTCCCTGAAACAACATCTCAGCCTGGGCCATATTGATCACCATAACTGGTCTACTCTGGCCTCCAATCGGGATGCCTGGAGACACACCATCTATAACGCTGCTGCTTCCTTTGAGAAAGCACGCAGGATCACTCTCGAGGAGAAAAGACAACGCAGAAGGAATCGTGCCTTGCTGAATATACCACCTAAGGAGTCTTTCTGCTGTGCCTTTTGCAATCAGACATGTCTATCTCATATTGGCCTCATTAGCCACCAGCGTGCCTGTAACAAATGTGGATAGAACCTTTCCCAAATCTTCGTTCACGAAGCCCAGCCATGAATGATGAATGGTTCAGGAGTTTCTTGGTGAATATGTTTCTGTGTTTCAGAACAGCTCCTTATAATGGCACTGCTTTAGCTTGTCTAAACAGCTAAGTCAGTAAGGTCTCACAATTTTCAGCATAAAGCTTGAGATGATAGGTGTGACCTTGGATAGTTTGGTGTGATAATAGAACCGAGAATGATTTCTGGAAGGGGCAAGGACTGTGAGCTTTGTAAGGTGTAATTTTTAGTGAAGTTAGTAACAGGTTAGTTTGTAGAATCACTCCTCTTCTTAATTTGTGGGAAACAATATTTCTGCTCCTCCCCATAAGAAAAGAACACAAGCTAATTAAGAAAAACCTGTATAATAAAAGGAGCGGGTTATCAACTTGTTTAGATTTCCTCTTCCTGCTTGTTATGCAGTTCTAATACAGATGTATTATTAATTCATATTAAATTGCAACATCAGTGTTACTATTTTAAAGACTTGTTTTCTAATGTAACAGTCAAACTTCAGAATTATTTTAAATGGTGAAGGATATTCAGTGTGTTTTCTTCTACCTTATTTCGTATCAGATTTCTGATTTTCTTCTTATCCCTTAAATGCATTGCCTCTGAACTTAGTGAGGGGAAACTATGGGTCTAGCATATGAGTTATAGTTGTTCTGTGCTAGTGCCTTCATGCTTAAACAACCCTACTTAAGTCTCCACTAGGTTATGTGTTCTCTTAGGTTGTAACCTGAAGTAACACAGGGAGAAAACAGTGTGGAATGTTACTGACTTTTGCTTGAGATGGTGAGAGAAGCAGCAGCATAAAAAACCTGAGCTCATGGGAAATAATAGTCTTTCAGAGGCAGGGAAAGTTTGATCTGTATGTGATAGGCAGTTAGACTTGCTACATGATTAATTGTGCAAAACAGAAGAAAGAGACTGTGAACATGCCTGTCCATGTCTAACACTGCTTTTGAAAGGCAATGTATGTTATTCTTATTACAACCTTTAGTGACCTCAAACTTGGCAGAGCAGGAGGGGTACGTGCTGACTGAGAGTTGTGCAACAGTTTTCAAGTAGATTCTTGGTCTAACAGTAACTTTCAAACAAATCTCTTTGTATTTCATTTTCCTAAATTAGTGTTAGAAGTATGGACTCCTGCATGTGTGTAAAACAAATTCCTCACAGCTTTTGTTGTAAACAACAAAACTCTCTGAATGACAGCCAGGGTACATTGTGAGCTACCAGTCCAAGTAGAGCTACAGGAAGAATAGCCATTTGACTTATTTTTCATTTTTCTTTCTCCTCTCACCACTGCCACTTTTAGAGAAGGAAGAGGTACATTTTTCCTTTTTCATCCTCAGCTTTGATATATTGGGGGTTTTCCATGCTTTCAGAGATTTTTAAGGCATGGGTATATCCTCTGAAGGTACATTCTGAATCAAGGCCCTTTTGTAAGGAAACACAAACTTTGGTTTTCACTTGGTAGCTTAATTTCAAAGATAGTTTCCTTTTGTTTTGAGGGGAGGATATTTGGTTGGTTGGTTTGTTATCCAGATCTTCCTGATTTCTGTAGGCTTTGCTGCAAACACTTTCTAAGTGTCTTTCAAGTCTTGTCTTCTGTAGTGTACAATTGGGGAGGAGCTGGTTGCTTGAGCTCCAGGGAATGAGGGAAGATCTGACATGGAATACGAGTCTTGTATCAGGACCTGAAATGACACCACCTCTGAAAACAATCAGGAAGCCCTTACTAAAACTAAAGCAAGAATAAATAGTGATACATCCTCCTCCTTAGCCCCTGCTTTTCCATCTTGGGCTGGTTGCCATTTCTGAGACAAGGAGATCCATTAAAGAGACAGAGCAGTGCTGCAACACCACTGGTAGCCAAGTGATAGGTGGTTGTTTCTGTAGCCTCCCTGGAAGAGGATCAGGTTGACAGCACCTGCTGCTTTAACCTCAGCACTTGGAACATCTTCTGAGGTGGTTTTGCCAGCACCTGTCCCGCTCATCTTTTGAGGCTCTCCTGTCTTCGTTCTCCTCAGGCTCCTTCTTTAATAGAAGAGTGTGCTTGATGGAAGAATCACTTGTTTTCTCTAGCAGTACTTTCAAATAGAGATACACTCTGCTTGGGACATGCAGATACACCCACCTTTACTAAGGGTTGTGAAGGAAAGTCTGAAAATCATTCCTGTGATGTTTTCAGGTGTAATAAATCTACCTAGGAGGTTGCTGGAGGTTGCTTCTGTGCTTTGTTAGACTTCGTGAAATTCTGTATAAATAAATTCTGGTTTGAAGAGGTTGTTCATAAGGAAAGAAAAACAACATAGCTGCTCACTAAAAACAGCCAACAGCTTGTTCAGTCAGCTGTCTTTTACTTCCCTGGGCCAGCATTTGATTACTGTTGACTATTTAGGTTTAAGAGTTACATTTTCTTAAGCACAAATATAATTTTTCAGTACTAACATTCCCATGATTTTGTAGAAACTGCCGTCTGATTAATTTCATTTTCATATGTATTGGAAATAGAAAAGGGTTTAATTAACAACATTGTAGGTTATGTTTTTGTGTGCACTTTTGGTGTACACAATATAAGAAAGACATTAAGCTATTAGAGAGTATCCAAAGGAGAGCAACAAAGATGGTGAAGGGCCTTGAGGGGAAGCCGTATGAGGAGTGGCTGAGGTCACTTGGTCTGTTCAGCTTGGAGAAGAGGAGACTGAGGGGAGACCTCATTGCAGCCCATAACTTCCTCATGAGGGGAAGAAGAGGGGCAGGCACTGATCTCTTCTCTGTGGTGACCAGTGACAGGACCCAAGGGAATGGCCTGAAGTTGTGTCAGGGGAGGTTTAGGTTGGATATGAGAATAGAGATAGAGAAAGGTTCTTCACTCAGAGGGTGGTTGGGCACTGGAACAGGCTCCCTAGGGAAGTGGTCACAGCACCAAGTCTGCCAGAGTTCAAGAAGCTTTTGGATGATACCCTCAGGTACATGGTGTGACTCTTGGGGCTGGTCCTGTGCAGGGCTAAGGGTTGGACCTGGTGATCCTTGTGGGTCCCTTCCAACTCAGCATATTCTGTGAATCTGTGAAATGTGGTTGCACTGTAAACTCTGCTGCAGGTGTCTTGGGATAGTCCAGCTCTTTAGCTATTAACATACTTTACAAAATAACTGCACAGTGAATTGCAGTCAGCCTGTCTTCTGTGACAGATATGTATTTGGCAAAGAGTTCTTCTTCCATGATAAAGGAGACAGCTGTCATTGCTGGCCTTTTCAGTATTGAGACTCACAGGGTCTGGTACGTAAAAGTGCAGGCATTAGAAATGCAGCAGAGGAATTGGCAGCTACCTCTAGCAGGAAGTTTAGAAGTCTTCAATGTGCTAGAATAACATGGACTAAAATGGCTTACTGTATAAACTGTCAACACTGTCCCCATGTCCAAAAAATATAGGTTTGCTCTTTACATGTTTTCTTCAAATAGGTACTTTCTGTGTCCAAAATTATTTTTACAAAGCTTTCTCCTATTACTGTTTCAGACTACGCTAGCACACATCATAGCCAACAACAGCAAAAAGAATGGCACAAGGTTTGTGACACTGTCAGCCACAAGTGCCAAGACAAATGATGTTCGAGATGTCATCAGCCAAGCTCAGAATGAAAGAAGGCTCTTCAAGAGAAAAACTATCCTCTTTATTGACGAGATCCATCGTTTCAATAAATCTCAGCAGGTATTGTACTACACCGCTTTTTGAAAAAAGCTTTTGTCAGCACTTCTGTAAAATTTCCTACTTTGCTTTAAGATGATACCTTCCTTTGGGCTTTTGATTTCAATGTTAATGTTTTTAGTAGGTGAATTAGGAAGAAACATAAAAATTAAATTCCTTAACTTACTTCCAACCAGCATTTAATTATTGTGATTCAAAGATATAAATGAAAGGCTGAGTTATAGTTGACTTACATGCGAGTCCTTATATGATATTTTTATGAAATTTTATTTCTGCCAAGTCATGTTAGTAGTATTTGCTGCACACATCTTCATTTCAGCCTCCACCTCATGGTAGCATTCTGTATTACCTTTAAAAAGGTCTGGAATGTGAATGTGCCAAGGGTATGTATTTTAATGTTGTCCCCTCTACTCTGTGAGAAAAAGTAAGGCATGGCATGGTGCTTTGCGATAACGCTGCAGCCATCACTTGGGTATTTTTTTCTTTTTCCTTTTCTAATTATACGGTTTCTTTAGTTGTAACATAAAAAGCTTGAATGCTGCACTACAAGTTACAGTTTTTATATTGAACTGTACTGCAATCTTCCTGTAGTTTTTTGAGCCATCCTTTAGAATTATGTAGGGAATTGTAGCCCCAAAGGTTGGTTCATAGCGTAGCCTCACTATTCATAATACTTGATAAGGCAATTTCATGATTTCTTATGAAATTTGCCAAGCAATAAATCAAATCCCTATAAATAAACTAAAAATTTGCAGATTTTTTTACCCTGTTTTCATCGGGTGAGGTCATTCTCATTCCAACCATTTGTTATTAAGATGAACAGCCTGTAGCATGTTAGGTGCATGAAATTAAATCATTTACTTATCTGCGCAGATGAACTGCCTTGTCAGGGAACCCAAAGACTCACAAGATGCAAAAAAGCCACAGCTTACTCACCTGGGATGTTTCAGGTTGTCATTGATCGAGATCAGCTTTTTCTGCTTCCCTCCCATCCTCAGGACACTTTCCTTCCTCACGTCGAGTGCGGGACAGTGACCCTGATAGGAGCGACCACAGAAAACCCTTCCTTCCAAGTCAACGCCGCTCTTCTGAGCCGGTGCCGGGTGATTGTCCTGGAGAAGCTCTCAGTGGAAGCAACGGAGGCAATTCTGATGCGGGCCGTCAGGTCCTTAGGGGTCCAGGTTTTGGGCCAGGGCGACCAGCACAGCAGCTCTGCAACTGGCAGCGGCAGTGAGAGCTCCGAGTGAGTACTTTATGGGCTGCAGGGTGTTAACGCACACGGCCTGAGGAGTTGACTGCCTGCCAGGGAGAGAATGAAGCAGTTGGGGGGTGGGAAGAGAAACCCTAGCCACTTCTGATAGTAAAGAAAAGAAGTGGCAGCATATGGCAGGGGCGGGGGTGACAGGAGAGAGAGAATTCAAAGCATTGGCTCTCTCCATCCAAAACATAATCTTACCGTCTGGATTAGGAGAGAATCTTATGCTTGGATCTGTAGCTCCTGACTCACCCTCACAGGATATTTAAATCCATTCTGCTGCTGAGGATTTGCTGTGGAAGTCTGTAACTGGGTCTTTGTCATGTCCTAGTGTGTGTTACTTCTTGTTACCAGTTGTAAAAGCATCATGTTACCATTCAGTAGTGGACCAAGTATCCCCTCTTAATTAATTTGAAAGTGCCTGACAAAAGTTTGTTGTTTTCTGAGAATTTTTTTTTAATATGATCAGGGAGGATGCTGCTGCTCCTATTCTTTAGTTGCAGGATTTGTGCTGTGCTACATTTTATGGTATCCTTTGAGGAGAGGAGGCTGTTGCTGTGAGATGTCAAGAGACTTCGTTTTTCTCTGCTCCTTAATGTCCAGGCCAGATAGAGTCACATTAAATACTTGAGAAAATTTTGGAAAAAGACAAGGTCCGGATTTGTCCATAAGGGACGTTATCTGCCTTCTGAAATGGAAGGCTGGCAAATAAGCGTAATGCTTGGTACTGTGGTATTCACATGCAGGCTCTTACACTTCCTTCTTGTTGGTTCTTGGCTACACTACTAGTAATTTACAGTGCATTGACAGGGTGGTGATTGGCAGGCAGTCTGTATGAAATAAATGAGAGGGAATCCGCTTGAACTTTATCACAGAATGTAAGCACTAAGAATCGCCAATCTGAATGCTGAGGTCAGGGCTGTAAGGAAAGGTATTTCTTTTTTGATTTTAGATTACCCTGCCTCATAGTTTACTCATTTGTTGCTTTTACATGTTGTAGTAATGTGAATTTTAGAAGAGAAGGGAGTACTACATGTCAGCCTTAATGTAATGGCACAGCTGTGGTTGTGGCTACACCCTGACTGGGGTTCAGAGACTTTCTTTGCTACACAGGATTAAAGTACAAGGCATAGTTTCAGCTGCAGTTGTTTGGGTTTGGGTTTCGCTAGACTCTGTATCTGTAACCTTCCAATAGCTATGGGTGATTTAAACAGCATAGTGTAGTGCTTCATCAAACTGAAAGAAGTCTGGCAGGCAGACTGTCAGACTAACACAGTTTCAGTAATCTCTCCATGAAGAGAAAGGGCCACACTCCAATGGTTAATGTGGGAGTCAAGCTTTTGAAAATAAAAATAGGGGTTTGAATTGAGGAGAGTCTGTTGCAGTTGTGTGTCAGGTCTTGTCTTTTCTGACACTGTCTGGTTCTGGTCCACAGAGGCTACATAGAGTTGCTGATGACTTAGGTTTTTTATAATCCATCCTGTCCCTTACTGTGGTTCTGGTTTTGGCCGCCTCATGAATTCCATCTTCTTGCTTCACTGTTCATACCATTTCTGCTCCTTCATTTCTTCTCCACCTACTACTCTGCAGGAGCAGCTGTCTCATACCTTTTGACCACCCTGCTTCCATGACACAGGACTGCCATTAGATGCAGGAAGGTAACTGTTCATGATGTCTTGAGGAATAAATTAAAGTCACGAGTTACAATTGATTTGGTCGTTAACTGTGCTCACATTTGTTCCAGAGTTAGAAAAGGAGCTGTAAGGCAGTGTGTCCCCAGATGGTGGGGTATGCCCACTTTGAAAATGTTGCAGAGATCTAGCCAGAAGGCACAAGATATGTGTACATTGAATTTTGGACTTAATTTCCCATGTGAGTCCCTTTTTCCAAACCACAGTATGAAGTACTGAATGTGCTGCTTGGCCTCAGTTTTTCAGATGGTTTTGGTATCACATCACTTGTCTGACATGACGACTTACCTAAATGAGATTCTGAAGAAGGGCATGATTCTTTGTGGTCTCTCCTACTACCTTGAAGAATAAGATGAGGGGTGAATCTTCCTTAGTCTCCACAGGCATCTTCTGTGCTCAAAAAGAATGCAGCCATCACTTTGTGATTCAATGGTTTCATCATCGGCACTCCACAAGGAAAATGTGCTCTACCCAAATCTGTTCTCTTAAATTTTCTTGGTGGATTTTTCTTATCTTTCTTCCACCATTGTTGCAGGCTTCTGATAGGGTTAGGTCACCTGGCTTCTCCTTCATTCCACTGTTGCCTTTTCTTGCTCTAAAGCTGAAACAGAACTAGCAGGAGGTATTACCTACTTTGGCATCTTTGTTGTGTCATCATGGCTCATAAAGCTTCTTTGACAGTTTTTATGTTAGTTACTGTATTTCTTTAGGATAAGATGTGCTTTGTGTTACATTTTCACCAGCATTACTGCCATCAAACTGTGCCTATGAAGTCTGCAGTAAATCAAACTGAAAGATGGGGTAGCAAGAAAGGACAAAACATATTCAGGATGTACAAGAGTAAGAAGTCAATATTGAAGATGCTTCATATTGCTGCACCTTTGCTTGTGCTTTCTGAAGTTTATGCTGCCTCAGTAGTAGCACAAACTGTACCAGGTGTACAGTAATAGTGTACTCTGACACTACTACTGTGTCAGTGATGGAGGAAATCAAATACTTTTCATGGCTTTTTATTTTTATCATTCCAGTGCTACCCTCAGAGTGGTAGCTTTAATTGAAGTCAGGCAGTAAACTGGATAGTGGATTAATGTCTTTGAAGTTAGATAGCACAGAAGGCACTCAGCTGAGGGAAATGAAAGGATTCCTGGTTTCCTTTTGGCAAGCTCAGACATCATGCAGTTCATCTAGTTACTGGCTGTATCACAAGTTCTGACACGTTTTAAATTCACTGGCTTGTAAATCACAACATTGAAGATAGAATTCCTTTGGGTCTTCAGTGTTCAATACCCCTTTGAAAATTACTCCTTATTTGGAACATCTATCCAATTTCCTTGCAGGAAATGAGTTGCTGAGGTGAGAGGTGAATTTCGCCATGGAAGTGGACAAGATCTTCGCTTGTAACCAGATTTTCCATACTTTCTTGTGAATATTTGTTTCAATTTCTGTGATATAAATTGCTTGTGTTGAGCAAGCAGGGCACTTAGAGTCCTAGAGTGAAATTGAAGAGACAGGAATACAACTCAGCTTTTTTTGCCAAGCTTCTAGTTAGCAGATAAATGGCAAAAGTGCCCTGAAGCCTCAACTTGGTTTGGTACAGACTGTATGCAGCTTCTTCCAAGTGTAGTACCTGCTTTTTAATACTTTCAGCACTTTCCTTCCACTTGGCAGTCGCTGTGTGTGTTGGTGGTGGGTGTCAGTTTGAGGAGGCCTCAAGTGCATGGTGTTCTTCTCTGCAAACAGAGGGCAAAGAACTTAGTCCTTTCAGGTGAAACCTTCTGTTCAGTATGCCCTGCTGGTGTATCCGAAGTGTTTATTCAGTGTACTGTATATTTGGTTTTGTTCCCTGTTGATGAAGGTAATAGCAGCAGGATGTCTGTGTGTAGCGCCTGCTGTTTTTTTAAAAATTGATTTTGCTTCCCTTGCTGGCTTTTTTCAATGCATATGAAAAATCTGATGCCTGTCTGTACTGCTGAGGCATGAACGTTGCTCCTTGATTTCAAGGAATTTGATGCCTGAGATAATTGACTGTGCTGTTGTATTCTTCTGTTTCCTCATTCAAACACAAAGATGGTGTTTGAAGCACCTGGCGAAAGTGCCACTGTATGTGTGTTAAATTTTTTTCCTAGCTTTATCAAATAGAGAAGAAATGAGAAGATGGAAAAAAGGTATGATGAGATGTGTATATAGATTTATTTTTCCCACAGGGTGTGATTCCTGCTGCCTACTCTCTGCAGCATGGGTTTTGCCCCTAGAAGACATTTGTTAGCCTTCACTTGCAGTGGTGTGGATTAAGATTGCAGCTCTACTAGCTTTTTGCTCTTATGTGTTGCCATGAGAGGACTCAAATATTAACTGTTGAAGTTTTTCCAGGACTTACAGTCCTTTTCTTTTGTGTGACAAGTGTAAAGTGGGTTTGCAAGGAGGAAGAGTCAAGTAATGAAGATCAGTGGGTACATGTTCCTGGGACACTTGGGATTGTCTTTTTGTACACCACTGGTAATAACAGTAATATATCTTTTTGGTGAATGAAGTGCAGGGCTGTTGTGAATCCCTAATTATTTGACATACAAGAGCTTCATAAGAAAGTGCCTCTCACACCAAGCTCTGTGTGCTAATCCCTGCTGATACATGTCACTCTTGATTTACAGTTCAGTTTCTGGAAATGGCTCAGTTAGGCCATTACTTAATGCCATGTTTTAACTCCATTAGCTACTGTTTCCAATCAAATCAGTTGTATCCTCTGCCTGGCAAACATGGTAGGTGTTACCTTGTCTACCTAACTAAAGTTTGAGGGTTAAATCCTCAACAGTATGTCTGTGACATGTGCAGGGGTGAGCTGGTTTCTATGTGCCCCAGCAGTGGGGACTGCAGCCCACTAGATGAAAACCTGGAGACAAAGCTTGAGGACTTTGTTGTTCTCCCAGAGTTTTCATAGACCCACTGTGAGATCTCAGGAGATTCTTCACCTGCAGCTCCATTTCTTAGCTCTTCCCATGTTGTTCATTCAGATTGTGAGTTTGCTGAAATTTGGCCTTTTTCATGTATTTGTATAGTCCTGGCACACTTAGAGTAGTAGATGGCAAGAGTGACATGCATGTATTGGAATGCCATTTCTTTATAGGAAGATTTTTTTTTTGTACCCCACTGACTAAAGCTGTAATACCATACCAAAAAAAGAAAAGCAGGATGCATATACTTTACAATATAAACAATCCTTCCAGTTGCTGCATTTTAAAGAAAACAGCAGCTCTTGCTATTGATAGTTCAAAACCATATGCTAATTACTTTATAACTCACTATATTCTCTCAGCTGCATTTGGATAGCTTTCTACCTTTTCATTGTTCTTCCAACAAGGAATTTGAAATGGTGATGGAGTAAAACCTTGTGTAAAGTTCAACTGGCTGTGGGAGAATTGTGCTCTGGCAAAAACCTAACCCTAGTTTCTGTTGAGTTTAATAGGGTAGGAAAAATAAGGGGGTCAAATCATCCCTAGATTTTTCATGTTCAATTTTATTTAACAGGCATTGGATCAGGAGGAAGAGGGTTGGGTCCCACGGTGTTCTCCCTGGCTCTGCAGTACTTAATCATGGCAGGATGAGTTAAGAATGAATCTTAAGCCCAGCTGCATCTCAACAAACTTTGTAAAGAAACATCATCCCTGGCATAATAAGCATGATGGGGGCTCATGTTGTGTGGTTATTCTATTGCAGATTCCCGGTGTTCATAGAGGCCAAAGCTCTAAACACACTTGCCTACCTTTGCGACGGTGATGCAAGGACTGGACTGAATGGACTCCAGTTAGCAGTTCAGGCCAGATTAGCAGCAGGGAAGACCACTCCTTTGAATATTACCAAAGATGGTTCTGCAGATGGCATTCTGATAACAGAAGAGCATGTAAAGGAAGGGCTCCAGCGATCCCACATCCTGTATGACCGAGCAGGTGAGTACCTGATACAGTTTCTGAGATGCAGTGTTCTCAAAAGGTGATAGTCTCTGTAATTTCTTTTTCTTCTCCCTTTTTCATACCAGATGCTCTAGTGAAACAGTGATTTGCCCTAGAAAGTAGTTTTCCTGTACAATGCAGTTCAGCCAGAAATTCCTTCTAAACAGGGTTTCCTCTCAGCATTTAGGAAGTGTAGGTTAGCTGAAAGACACATTTTCTCCCCTGAAAACAGTTGCATGGTGGAATTATTTGTTATTTAAGGTTATTAGAATATTGTCTTCTACGAGAATTGCAATGTAAAGAAGGCGAAGAATTTGATGAGAACATTTTTCTTGGAGGGTTAGGTATCTTCCATTGCACTTTTACTCCTTTGAAAGTCTTGAAAGTGCTCACATTCACAGCAATATGTTACATCAAAACCTGAGCAGTTAGCTTTATTTTTAGAGTTGCTTTTTAAGGTAATGAATTTTGTAGCTTGCTTAGGGCAGGTCATATAAATCTAATTACTTGAATGACCATCCAGGGTAGTATCAAATGATTATGCCAAGCAGTATTTGAAGAACTGATTGATTTTTTTTTTTTTTTTTTTACCACTGTATCTGAAATGCTTAATTAACTACCGCTGTTCAAAACCTGTGATTAGAGGTTTCTTGAGGTTGGTTGTAACATATGCCTGCTTGCAGCCTTCCAAGGAAATAATGATGACTCACTGTCAGGAGCAAGGCAGCTGAGCAGATACTGATAGAATGGCAGCTGAGAAGTTCAGGCTAGGCAGGGGGAGGGAGAAGAAAAATTTTATGAAGTTTGTGGCAGGAAGAGATCATGGTTGGAAGGAAGCAGAAAATCTGACCAGTTTGCCAGTGTGAGTCTCTTGTGCCGTGTAGGTCCCTTGTGTGTTTGCTGTCTCCTTGTGGCCACTGTCATGAAGAACTCTTGACTGTGTCCGTTGCTCCCAGCCCTCCTATGCCTTCTTGCTCTCTTAGAGATGGCACACAGTGCCTCTTCCTGAGGCTTGCATCCAATCTAGGTGGCATGTGTCAGGCCCTTCTCTGTTACAGAAACCCTTGTTGTGGTTTATTGTGGGGTTTTTTGGTCAGAGATTTTCAGAGAGTGGTGAAAGCAATGAAAATTTAGTTTTTCTTGGTTGTACACATGTCAAAGAGCCTGCCACAGATATTGTCATAGCAGCAGGTTGCCCGAGTACTTGTCTTTACAGAATTTCTGTCTTCTGTGGAGTAGTCCGTGTCTTGGTTGACCACTTCTGTCCATAGCAGAGTAAGTTGTTTGTACTTTTGTGTACAAAGGGCTTCTGAAGAGATGCTACTATATAAAGGGTTTTTTAATTGTAGCATGTTTTAGCTAATAAATTTTGAGTCACAGTTGTGGTGCTGGAATCTACAATGCTCTAAAATAAAATGCTTCAGCCTTATAAAGTGGAAGGACATGATGCTGTCTAATCATGATAGCAGCAGCATACATGTTCATGTAATGTGTTCGTGTAGAGAGCACCATATAATTGATTAGTGTTCAAAGTTGAGTAAATATGGAATTTTGATTTTACATGTTTATTTTTTTTTTGTTACCTTCTGCAAAATTTGCCAAATACATGTAGTTGGGCATTCTCTTCTGTACTTTTGTCAAGTAATCTAGGGAAGAAAATATTCATAATCTGGTTGTTAGGATGTTGTTCTGATATGTGTGCAGACATGTTTAGCTGGAAGGACAAAGAAACAACTTTAATCAAAGTTCACTGCCAACAGCCATCTTTTTTTCCAGCTTAATTTTGTTCTGCTGGACCAGAACGAGAAGTCTTTTTATCTGTGCTGTTGCTCTAGTCCTACTTTCAAGACTTTCTTCTACCCTTTATTAATGAGCAGCTAAGATAGAAAACTGTGAGGTGGGGACTGTGATTTTACTTTTACCCACTACCTTACTAATAAGGAATGGCTTAAGAACTCCAAATATTAATTATGGACAGTGAGTGACACCTTTTCCCAGTTGTCTACCAATAAGTCTCTAGATAAATTGGCATCTTAAATTAGCCTGAAAACTCTTCATGAGCACATAAAGCAGTTTATGGGCATATATCAACAAGATTTGTGCATCTGTATATGTTAGACACTAGAAAATCCTCCCCTTCACAAAGCCTCTTGTGTAGTATCTTGTTTCAGAAAGGTATTTGCCTTTGTGGGAACTGCATAGAGCAAATGCACTTTGATTCCAAAAACTCTTTATAGTTTTGATTTTGAGAGGTATCTGGGATGCAGAACAGCAGTGATAGATAAGCTGGTATGTGTCTGTCTCTCAGCTGAATTGATAAGGCCAAAATCTATATGTTGGCTAACCAGAGTGAGGGACAGAGCTAATAAATAAAGGTCTAATAAAAGTTCTAATTTTTTTTAAGCTGCTTCTGGTATCTCAAATAAGATATCTATAAAATATATTTTTTAAAATGGAAATATAACACTTCTGTCCAATGTGCCACTGTATTTTGTCTTTAATTGAAACTGCATTTAATGCAGTTTTTCTGAAGAAGTCTCAAGTCTTTGTGTATAAGTATTGTCATTATGTTAATGGCTCAGTCACCAAAATTAACTTTGTGAGGAAGGAAATAAAGGGAGAAGAAAACTGTTCCCTTTCTCAGCCTGCAGAATCTGAAACCCCCTGCAGGTATATATATCTAGTCCCAACCTATCCACTGCATTCCTTCTGCCTCTCCAGCTGATGTCTCCAAATATGACACTTTACAGTAGCCCAAACAGCATATAAAAAAGCAGTCCAGCAGAAGAATCTGGGCGAGTGCAACCTCTGGAGATATTTAAAAACCATCTTTCTTACTTTTAAGAGACTAAGAGACGCCTCTTCCAAGAGGACGATGCGAGTTCAGCTGCTTAGGTTTATTGCTACTAACTCAAGTGTCATGATGGAGCATGGACATGCTGTTTGTGTTGGCAGGAGTAATGGCTGCATACCACAGGGCTCTTTGTGTGGAGTCCTAGCAAAAATAGCTGTCTGTCGGCCTGTGTTTGCCAGCATCGCTTGTGTTGAATTCTCCGCAGAACTGCACTCCAGCATGAGCAGAGATGGAGGAAGGTGGACCCAGTTTCTGACCTGGGAGGTGGAGGTCTTGCTGGCTGTGAAAGGAGCAACTGCAGCATTGTGGGGATTTCGGTTTTCAAACTCATCCATGCAGCCTTTTATTTTGCAGGGCCTACAAGTGATGGTGGTGTGTTCTGATATGGCCCTCAGGCTGTAAATCCTTTTAGCCTGAGGAAAAGGAGAAATATTAACAGATGGCTGTGCATGCAGCCAGTTGCCTTTATAATACATGCTTAGCTGTGAGCCAAGGAATGCCAGGCACTTTAAAAAGTAAGAAGGGCAGATTACATGGAAAGTTTAACAACAATACTGTGCCAAAATGCTCTTGCAAGTTTGATTAAAATAAATGTGTCAGAATCAAAACCAGCCGCACAGAGAAAAATTGTAAGCAGGCTCTTTTTCAGTGTTTGTAATATTGAACCTCTATTTTTAAGTGTATCCTTAAAAGATCTGTGTAATAGATTTGCTTCTTCTTGGAGTACATATCTAATTAAATACTAAACTTTAATATTAAAAAAAAATCCCTGTAATTCATTCAGTCTTCTCACTTCTTATTTAGCAGTCTTACATTTCAAGTATTGTTTGTGTAGTTTTTTTCTTTCATCTGCTTTCAGTTTTCAGGACCCTTCCAGCAGTGCAGGTTTCCACAACTGAACTCAGGATTTCTTAGGCATTTGCCAGGGTTGTGTGCTGCAATTCTTTTCTCTCGAAATTGTGTAATGTTCCATCACTGTATATCCACAGCAACATTTCATTTCCCCCTACCCCTCCCATATAATACATCAAACTCATGTTTGATTTACTGCACATTTTATTTTCAAGTTTTATCATTTATATGTGCTTATATTTTACTCTTTTGGCAATTAGGAGCTATTTAAATAGAGTCTTCTTCCTAACTGATTAAAATATCTGGGTTGGTTTTTTTTTTTGAAGGAAAGGTCATGAGGGTACAAAAACCAAATTGTTTACCTTGCAGTGTTTTAAAAAAAACACCTTCTTTTCAGTTTACAGTTGCTCTGTTTTGCTTATGTAGTTAGTGGAATGATTCATGTGGCAAACCATGAAGGCATTGAAAACATTAATGAAGGCTAACCATGTATACGTAAAAAGAACTTGAAAAAGTTTACAACTTGAAAAGCTTAGGTTTACTGATCTAGTAAAATATATTCTGTTCTCTTGAATGCATTTCATGTAATTTCCTCCTAACAGCTTTGTACACTTCTCCCCCACTGTAAATAGGAGAAGAACATTACAATTGCATCTCTGCCCTGCACAAGTCTATGAGAGGCTCAGATGAAAATGCTTCCCTTTACTGGCTTGCTCGAATGCTTGAAGGTGGTGAGGATCCGCTTTATGTGGCAAGGAGGCTGGTGAGGTTTGCAAGTGAAGATATAGGTCAGTATTTGCAATATTTCATGTTGGAATTCTGTGTTGAATGAAGATCTGCCAAGCTTCTGGTTTCTGAAAATTGGGTTTTGAGAAAAAAACAAAACAAAACTGCTATATGCAAAATAGGTACAAAATATTGAAATGCCCCACATTCAACAAAAAGCTTTGTATATGCAGGCAGAGACCTACATGCAGTGTCATTGTGAAGATTACCTGCTGCAGTAGAAACATGTTTTTGAGGTCAGGTTTGGCAGTGTATTAATATAGATTCTTTTAAACTCTGGTGGTTGTAAATCTCCAGTAACCTTGTGCCACAGAGAGTGTATTTCAGTGATGTCTGATCTTTTAATGAGTCTGGCAGGTGAATGCCTACCCTGACTTAAAAACCTCAGATTTGATAGCTGGCTCCCTAGTTGTAAGGCATCTTGCTTGACTTATCCAAAGTAGAAGGTGCAGCAACACTTTTACAACATGTGTGATGGGTGAAGAGTTAGGAGATCTGGGGAAACTATGTCTATATAGCAGTACTGTCCCATTTCTTTATCAATTCTGAAAGGTGAGAGATTCATATCTGGTCAGCTACTGCTCAGGCCACCACTGTGTGGCAGCAGATTCAATCCGTAAATTGTACCCATGACTTAGACCTTTCTTTTTTGGGGAGGGGGGACAGAAGGGAGAAGGCTTATGGGTGGAGGGAGTATATTTTATGTCTGCTATGATATTGTACCAGAAATTCCAGCATCTGAGAAAGCAACTTTGAAATTTGCATGGATATCTCACAGGAGAGGAAAAATTAAAATTGGAAAAAAAAAAAAGAGACATAAACTTTAGCCTGCTTTTATCTGATCCCTTTTTGTAGGACTGGCAGATCCTCTGGCTTTAACACAAGCAGTTGCTGCTTATCAAGGCTGTCACTTTATTGGAATGCCAGAATGTGAGGTAAAGGCTTCATTAATTCACTGATTTGAAAGTACTGCAAACTGTAAAACCTGTCTGTAACTATAAAATGTAACTGATTGCAAGGACAAAGCAAACTTAGTTACTTGTTCATTCAGCATGCCCCTTCTTTGACAGGAGAACATTGTAGCTCTTAAAATATGTGTTGTAGTTTAAAATAAAATTCACTTTATGTTACTGTGTATTTATTGTCAAAATATGATATGTGAACTTATATCATTTTGCTCTGTCCATTTTTTTCTCTCTCTTATAAATAAAATAATATATTCCAAAGTAGCTATTATTTTCTAGTAGTGAAAATCAGGAAACTGTGTTGTTGTTAAATAATAGTATTCATATTATGGTAGGATGTAGAGGTCAGTTTAAAAACATAACCCCTGCCATGCTATACAAACAACCTGAATAACAGACCTTTTCCCAAAGAGCCCAAAAGAAGTGATTTAACATTTTCCCTTTTCTTGTTTCCAGGTGATTCTAGCACAGTGTGTAGTGTACTTTGCCAGAGCACCAAAGTCTATAGAGGTGTACAGGGCATATGGCAACGTCAAAGAATGTCTGAGGATGCACACGGGACCTTTGCCACCAGTTCCACTGCACCTGAGAAATGCCCCAACAAGGCTCATGAAGAACCTGGGCTATGGCAAAGGCTACAAATATAACCCCATGTACAAGGAACCTGTAGAGCAGGACTATCTACCAGAAGAGTTGAAAGGAACAGACTTCTTTAAGGAACAGAAAACGTGACAGCTGTGCTTGGAATGGGTTTTGATTCTATGACTCATACATTTCTACTGGGAGAGAAATTCCCCTAACAGTGTCAGACATCTGTTACTGTGGTTGAAAGGATTAAGCCAATGAGCTTTTGAGATACTTCTTTATCCTCCTGGTTTTACTGCTGTTATTCTGAAGGTATTTTGTAAAGAGTTGCAGTTAGGCAATGTAGAAATGCAAACATGACCTTTAACCTTATAGTGCTGTCACTCTGTGGTTCACATGGAGAAAAAATGAGAGACTTGTATATCTGGCTCTTGCTGGGAGACAAGGAATATTACTGTGCTGCTTTTTAAAATCAGTATCAATTTCAGATTTTGAGAATGTTTATTTTCCAAGAAAATAGTAATATGTACCCCCTTTGCTAAAATACTGTAAACAAAATATAATTGCAAAGTAATTCTTCCTGTTATGATATTCCAGAGACAAATTTTGTTCAACAGTTATTACCAATAAAGCTGTTAAAAGTAGTGACTGTGTGTTTGTTTAAATACTCTTGTGACAGCAATGTAGTATTGAAAGTTTGATATCCCTTTTATTTTATTATACCTACTTTCCAGAGTAAGTTTAATTCATTTTGTAAGTAAAATAGTCATAAAAATAGCCAAATTATGTTATTTTTTGAAGTTTTATCACTTAAAATTTTAATTGTATGATGACATTTTGGGAGGGTTTTTTTTAGAGGAGATTTCTGGTAATGGAACTCATTTGTCTATTTCCAGTTGTGCATCAAGAATTTCATTAGCTTTAAATTGGAAAGCTGAGAGACACAAATTGACTTAGTGCTGTTATAATACAGAGTTTGGATTCCTCTTCCTACTGAAAACATAACAACATCCAAGATTGCTATTGACTGAACATTTCAGTAATGTTGTTATCACTGATGTCGACAACATTCTTTCATTTAAGTGCTGATTATTTTTCTTCTCCTCAATCCTCCTTAGGTGTGCAGTGGCTCAGTGTGCTGAAAAGACAGCAAGGGCTAAAACCACTGTGCTAACTTGCAGTTGGGTAGGAGAGGAGGACTGTGTTTTGTTAGAATTTCATCAGATAATTAGCAAAGAAGGTTTTAATTACTGAAATGCTGACCAGCCACTGGGGCAACTGTCCACACTTGTCAAAGTACCATGGAGTTAACTGGCCCCCAGTGATGAGGATGTACATCTGGGTTAAAAATTACCACCACCACCATAGTGCTGTGTAATTGCAGCTGGATTTGCTTGGTAACTACTCAGGGTTTGCTTGCTACCTGCCCCGCATACTTTTGTTACTGGGTCTATGCTGATTACTGGTGGACTTCAAGGATTCCTTTCCTGATCCTGCTTAGTTTGGGAAATGTGGTAAGGTCAAAATTTACAATGCTTTGTGTATAGCTTCTGGTCTTTTGCTGTTCAGCTGCAAATGCCATGTGTCTGCTAAAAGGTGACTCCTTGAGAGTAGTCAGAAGATTGCTAACTCTTCCCCAGAAGGACTATGTACCATAGATATTTCTTTTTATAATATTACTGAAACATTTGGCTTTTTGTGATGTGTTACATTTACTGAACAATGACTGGTGCTTCATTTCATGTTTACAGTATTGCATTTAACAGTTTTTAAAAACCTCTATTCATCTTCTCAATTCAATTTGTAAATAAATGTTTCATTCTTTGATGAAGGAAAGCTGATTTGTATTTGAGCAATACTGAGCTTTTTGTGCCTCTCTCCAGCTGTGATACCACCCAACCACCTGCAGGTCAGCTGCCTGGAATACACAAATTGCAGGTGGGTATTTCTTGACAGCAGAGATATTTGGTGCTGTGTGGAGTTTAGATCAGAGAGATTGCCACAGCCACACATCTGGAGTTCATTCAGAGCAACTAGCAAACCAGGAGGTCTGTGGTCTGAGGATGCAGTGCCAAGTCCAGAAGCCAGCTTTATTCAGCTTCCTCCTCTTACATTTCAAGACAGATTGCTGGCCCTTGACCGTGATCAAAAGTTTTCAATATGCAACTGCAAAACTTTGCGATTTGTATTGGAGATTAATTTTGTTGTGAGACTCCCTTCGTATGAAGTTCTGCATGACAAAAATGTAGGACTTAAGCCAAAGATCGTGGTGTAACTGAAATGTTTTATAAATTAAATCTGTATGCTGTTAAAGGGTTTGAGTCAGATTCTTTAAACATTCCTATGTTCTTCTTACTCAAATAAGTATAGTTTTTGAATGCTTTGAGCAAACTCTGTTTCTAAAGCAAGTCTTTTGACGAGCTTCATTTATGTAAGTTTGCAGGATTTTCTTTTTAATACAATTCACTTTGTTGTAGTTTGGGTGGAACTTTCTTGTTGCTTAAATTAATGGGGTAATAATTAGATTAGTGTTTTTATCCTGCTGGTCCTCTGAAATGCACACGGAGGAATAAGGCAAGGTGCGGTCTCTTCCAGTGCTGGAGTAAATCTAAGCATCGTATGCTTGCCTTCAGGGGGCAGCACAGGTTGGCAAAAAGTTCAGAGGGTTTTTCATTCCTCAGCCTCCAGTGAAGGCAAAAAGTTCATGCCCCTCAGGTCAGATCCATCAGACAGTGACATCTAATAGGCTATAAAATGTTGGCAACAACAAGTTTAAGTTTCAAAGCTGTCATGCCTCATGGCCACTTTCCAAGGAAAGCATTATTTACCTTTTCTCTTCCTCCCTGTTCTAATTAGCAAGATGTGCTATACGGGAAACAGAGTGGCTGCTTTCTATTCTCTCCCTGCCACTGATGTGTATCTTTATATTCCCTCTAAAGAGAGTCATCTCCACTGTTTGAAGAACTCCATGCTCCATTAAAAAGTCCATCAGGATCAGATGCACTCACAAATGGACACTTCACCCTGCACCATTTCCTGTCCCTCCAAAATAGACCCAAGGCAAAACCATCTATTTCTTCTCAGGATGATGTATGCCGTGTTCACATAGGATTGGTAATGCTGCTTTCAACAAGCGGAACCCAATCTCCTTGTGAAATTGCTTCAAAACCACAGAATGAAATAATGAAATTAAAAAATCATGAAGCACATTTTGTTGTTTTCTGGCTTTTGAGTATCTGGAGCTTACCTTTTGAAGGTCATTGAAGAGCAAGAATGGTTAAGAATGGTAGTATGGTGGTGTATTTATTTATCTTTAGAGTGCAGAGCTTTAAGGAAATACCAAATATTGCAGTGTCACTAGAAAATTTGGGATGAGATTTGGATCCCATCAGGTAACAGTTGCTTCCACTGTAAGAGGCACCATCAAAGTCCACCATATCTTATAAATTGTCCCAATAAAAAATAATGCAAGCCATGAGAAAGGCCATGCTGTAGCCTATGTTGAAGAATTCAGTACACATGAGAAACAACTTGTCCTGATGTAATTTGTTTCTCCCAGCAGTAACATGCCAATGTCAATGATATGGATAGCCAGACCAGAAATATCAATTAAATAAGTCCCCCAATGAGTTACACCACAGCTTTTTTAGAAAATTACCTAATGAATATTTTTTCCATTATTTAGCTTGTTTGACACTCACAGATAAAAAGTCGGATGATACAGCTGCTAAGGAGTTGTCTGGACTTTTATGCTAAATATTTATGCAAAATCATTACTTGTATTTTAGTCTTCTTGTCCTGTTTTCCATGCCCAAAGAGTTTAAACCCTCAGTTAATCTCTGGACTGCATTTTCTCCTTTTCTGTAAGTGTTTTCTTTGTGTTGAGAGAAATGTTCTTGGCCAAAATGACTATAATTTTCCATGAAATGACTTAAAAATAAAAGCATTTATACAAGCTGGTTGTTTGAAGTTCTATTTATCCTGAAGATACAACATTTTCTGGCCACTGCACATGTTCAGTATGTTTCCAGAAAGGCTGCACTCACTCTCCAGGATTTTGTCTGTGGTTTTTGTCTTTCATTGTCACTAAGTAGTCAGGGATTGTGTAGGCCACTTAATTAATATGGATAAGAATATGCTTTCAGCTGGTACCATAAGATGACATGATAGAACTAGAGGTTCATTACAGTAAAAAAAACAAAAAAACAAAAAAACAAAAAAACAAACAAAAAAAAAAAAAAAAACAAAAAAAAACCAAAAAAAAAAAAAAAACAAACAAAAAAACAAAACTAAACTAACAAAAGCCAGGTTCTGATTTTAACTGTACATTTTTATCTCAGTAGGTTCAAGTGAACTGCACTGGTCTAATGAACCACAATTAAAAAAAGCAAGAAAAACATCCATCTCTAACACTTGATCAGGTTTACGTACTTCACCAGGATTTTGGTCATATATAGATACATGCAAACATTTAACGGTGAAGGTCTGAACTCATCTGAGTAAATTTATCTCAAGTATAAGGTGACATAAAACCCAGAGATAACTCTCCTCCTTATCCACATTATGGTATTTACTTTCTAGAATGAGCAACTTAAACTGCATGAATCACAAAAAGCAGCCAAATGATGGTGGTGGTGAGTGGTGGTTTTTCTTTTTAAATTACCAAAATCAAAGAGCTTTCCTAAGGCGTCTGTGTAAGCAGTAGTACAGTCTGGCCTACTCATCATAGCACAGTGAGCAAATATTGCTCAGAGTTTTGGACTGTTACAAAGCCTGATCTTCTTAGGAAAGACCAAAATTGAGACTGAAGTCCAGCTGCTGTAATCTTCTCTTCCACTCAAAGAAACTCCCATGTTGTCTTCTCATAACGGCAGCCAGTTGCAAATTGGTTTTGGACAGGGAAGTTCTTGTTCAAGGACTTACTGGTCCCCTCCTAGGAAATTTAACTGCAGTGAGCTAAGGTTTTAATGTTGGAGTCCCCCAGGTTAATATAAACTAAATATTTTATGTGTATAATGTATTTTTTTATACTGTGGGTGTGGATTTATGACTGCTACTTTGCTAAGACTAAGGCTAAGCTCCTGGTTTTATATTTTCTACTTTTTTCCTCAGTTAAATCATCTCATACTGAAGATTACTATGCTTTGAACTCAGTGAGACCTGTGTTCATTCAGTAGATCTAGAAACAAAATCCTTCTCAAGAGCTAGTTGAAGCAGGATATTATTTTTTGGAAATGTGAATAAAGTTGGCATGCCAGTTTTCTCTGCAGGAGTCAGCCCTTGTCAGTCACTTGTTCTTACAGGAGCACAGGAAAAAAATGAACAGTGTTAAGGAAAAACACAACCACCTTATTGTGGGACATGAATTACGGGATGGGAGTATTGGCTGGGCTTTTGTAAATGCTTGAATGTGAAGCTGATTCTATTGAGATTCTTATTGCTGGATTTTATTTTGCACACATAGTCTAGAAAACCAAATTTATCTCTGTAATAGTTCAGTTACTGAATACTGAGACCAAAGCAATAAATACAGACATGAGTCTCCTCATAAAGCTACACTGATTTGTACAATTATGCAAGATTTTATCTTTCTTCTGATCTGGTAATTGCTGCCCTAAAAGCCTGCAGGAATCATATATCTTGCATGCATTGACTAAGTTTAAGCAAATAGAGATAAGGATGTATTTATGATGAAGTTTTTTAGCCTTCCTTGGGCAAAACTCATTCATGGCAGCAGAAGTTTTATTTGCTAAATGCTGAAGACAAAGGCACAGAAACCCAGAACTAACGCAATGTCAAACTGTTCCAAAATTTTACATGGTTTTGTGCTAGTATTTGTCTCATTTATTGGTTTTCAAAGTGCTGGGTTTTCAAAGCATTCAGCTCAGAAAGGGTTACATTCACAACTGCACTCTGCAATACACTCTTTCCTTTACAAACCTACCAGAGCCTTTGCTGCCGGGGTATTGCACACACATGCAGACCAAGTGTTTGTGCCATTTCATACTGATGGTGACTCTCTCCCTGCTCCCTGTGGGGTAAGCAGCTAAAGTTACACTTCCAGAGGAAGCTAATGGTTCATGCAATCACCTCTTCTATTGACCAGTTTGTTTTTCAGTATTTTCACATACTCTGAACAGGCCAAGGACTTCACATAGCTGGTCACAGCTGCTGCACCAGTGATTTTCCCTGGAACTAGCCTTCAGGTATACAGTTATTTTTGTACTCTGAAATACTAACTTGCACACAGAAGTTTCCATTTTGAACACAAGTTTAAGAAAATTACTTTTATTTGTTGCTTGAAGAAAAAATTAATATACAGTTTGAAGTTACAGAAATTATTGTGCCACACTCAGAGCTGAGGTTGTACAGGTAAACATTACAGTACCCAAGATAAACATGATACAAGCAAATAACCTCCAGAAATAAACACAGAACACTACAGTATGTAATTATATTGGCTCACAGGCACAAGGCTGTGGTACAGTACAAGAGGTTTGTGTATAAAGAGGTAGTGGAAGTCAGTAAATATAGAATCCTTGTACATAAAGATACACATCAGATATTTCTTTCAGATTATACCCAGTTATCCTCTGGGGAGGTGAAGTATCTTTTGAGGATGATATAGGTTCTGGCCAGAATCTAATCTCATATTGACAGCTTCTGAACTTGCAAAAAGGCACCTAAAATGTCTAATCCCTGGCACATTTTCACGTTTTCAATAACTAAAATGGCACCAGCCTGTAAATTTTAAAAATCCTCCTCATTCAAAAGCTCTTTTTCAAGTTTTCTGGCTAATGACTGGAAGGGGTTACTTTTGTTTAAATAGCTTAATCCTTTTTCTATTAATAGATGACTATAAACAAATGTTATCTGACCTTCTATTTCATGACAGAACTGGGTAAACTCAGCTGTTCAGGATATGCCTTTTGGTGCCTAGAAGTATTTTATTACCGTATTTTCATAAAGCAAGGCTTTAGGGGAGGAACAGCTTTGCAAGAACATCCTAGCATATATGCATAAGGAGTGACTGGATTATTAAGGAGTGACTGATTATTACAACAGGGGGCTGTTGACACAGAAAAACCCATGTAAGGACGCACATAGGGTTTTCCTGCGCTTGAGGAGACACACGTTTCTTTCAAGACTATTTCTATTTCTACTCCAATTTCAAAAGGTTTCCTCTGTCTACAGTCAAGATTTTCCTCATTTCATTAAAGATGATGCCAATCTCAAGAAAGAAAAATAAATTACACTCCTATATTTCTCTGGAATTGTTTTAATGGGAAAGGCAGAATCTCAGTGAAAGTTACTAGGAACTCAAGACAGGAGCATTCACTTCCTACATCAAAATCCAACTCATTCAGGAGCAAAGTTTTCATTAACAGCGGCAGGAGCTGGTCTGCAAATGCTAAGTTCTCTTTTATGGAGAAGCATATCTGCCAAAGAAAAGTATGGTTTGTGTTGGGTTGTGGCGAATAAAGAAGAGGAAAGGATGGTTAGCATTGAAATCCTCTTCCATAACCATGCAGAGCATAGCAATGCCAGCAGTGGCAGCTGCAGCTTCCGTGCCTTCCTCATTCACTTCTACAAAAGCTTTATGGACAACTTCAGAGAGAAAGAGGTCACGTGCCCCTGACATTCCCGACAAGTCAGCCTTACCACTGTCAAATACATCCAACAAGCCCATAGCAGCTAAATCTGATTTAAGATCATAGCTTTCTTCCAGCTTAAACTTCGGCAAATGCACATTAACATCAGTGGAATATAGGTGTTCTGGACGTGTCCATTCCTGGAGCTTCTCTAAGGTAAGCTGCTTTTCCAGCTAGAATTAAAAAGACAGAGATCATTACATGTCACCAGTGTAGTCTTTCATTTTCAGTAGCATTTACAAGGCTTTATTTATAGAACACTATACAATGGTAAAGCAACTATACAAAAATGACCATACCCATATCTTTGATACCTACATATAGATCAAACAAATACTATTAAAATTAAGCAGAATCAATGCAGTTTTTACTTTACAAAGTGATGCAGACGTTTGCTTCTTGCTGCAATGTACACACGGGAAAAAAACACATTGATAGCAACACAGTCATTGTTACTGTTGAATCTAACTAAATGGAATTACCTAATTAAAAACAAGTAACAAAAATCATAATCAGAGAGCTCAAAGAAGCCGATGAGTTCCTGGTCATTTAATGGAAAACAGTCTCTCTACTTCATGCCTGAGAAAATAAAGATTTTCAAAGGTAATGAAAAAAAAGTTCTGTCATTAAAAACAATCAAGGCAAGTTTATTTCACAGCTAACTCTGTTTTCAACCTCCATCATGCTTCAGTTCAGCAAGCCAGAGGACACATGAACACAAGCTACAAAATCAGAACACAACTCCTCTTCCTGGTGCAGCACATGCACATATTCTTTATTGCTGTGCTAATAGAGAGTTGTCTAAATGATAGATATGGGGCTCTGAGAACACAGGTTCATTAAGGCTTTAATTTTTAATGGCTGAACTTAAGAACATTGAACAACTGCATTAGCTTAAATGGCTCACCTTCTGCAGCCCAGTAGAGTCATCTTCAATGTCATCAGGTAACAGGATGATCATACTAAGTTCTCTTCCATCGTAAGGCAGCTCTAAAACACGGACCTTCTCTTCAGGAATGTACCCAAAATTAAATTTATTTTTCTGATACATCATTTTCACTGTCTTTCTTTCTTTCTGGATAGATAAAAGGTAACAAAAGTAACAGTTGAGGAACTACTCATTTAAAGAACTGATAGGAAACAAGTAAGTTAAAACTGCATTTTTGCATAAACTTTTCCTCCATTATATCAGGTGATATCAGACTCCTGCCTGCCTGTTTAAAAACAGTTTGCTCTGAAGATATAATGAGTTTGTATTATATTTGCTTCTCCTTTAGCTTCTATAGCACAGACCTTGCAAGAACTGAATCAATTTCTGTGAGTTGCTGGACCTTTATATTGCTCTAGGCACAAAAATGACCATGTTAAGTAAACAAAGATCAACTCTGTTCAGCATAAAGCAGGTGACTGTATACAGTAACTTGTAAAGCTGTTAACATAACCAGAATACAGAATAAGAAAATGGAGCTTAACCAAAACATGCTATCATTTTAGTACAACTTACCTACCATCACAAACAGTCACAGTTCACAGCTGCTGAACTGCTAGAGGACAGAAATTCTGCTAGGTCCTAATCTATAGGTGAGAACTGTCTCTGACACTGTTCCAGTAAGTGAGACAAAAAATAGCTTGCTGAATACAGAAAAACACTGAAATCCATAAAAAAGTCCTTTCAGGTGAACTGAAAACATTCATTAAAGACTTTGTATTTCTTAATTATTTTATCTGTAAGCAAAGCTTCACTTTAGCACCTATATCATTTGACATTTCCATTAGATATATGCTACCAAGACAAATCTGTATTACCTTACTTAACTGAAACGGCATGTCAGTGGTGTCAGCTTCTTTAAATTTCTCTGCCCAGTTCCCTTTGAAATAAATAGCATTCACCAGCACAAGCTTGGTCGAGCTATCAACTGAGCCCTCAGACAGCAGATCAGGGATTTTACCTTCAGAGGCAGCAAAAAAAAAAAAGTGACAACAAAATCTTGTAATAAGTTGATGGTATATAAAAACATATATGAAGAAACTGATACCATGGGAATACTACAGATATAAAACTCTAGTCCATTCTGTAATGACATATATTTCAGTACCTGTCTCTCTACTTCACCATACTTTTTAACTTTTGAAACAGTTTTTTGATAAGTAATTTGATGAAAACATAATATTTTTAGCTTAAACTGTCACATTTGACCCATCATACAAGAACCAGAAAACACCCACATTAAGGATTACTGAATTTAGAAATACATACACAATACAGACCAAGACTGTCTAAAAAAAATTCTCCAACTCATAACTATGTTCAGGCATCTCTCCTGAACTCACAGGAGGCACTCACAGCCTGAACACACAAAAAAGGAAAACTCTCAGGACGTTGTTTAAACATCTTGCTTAGGTAATTTCTTGTTTCGTGAATACATCAAATGAATATCCCAGAGCAGAATTAAACTGTTCTAAAGACAGCAGAGAATAAAGCCTATTCCTGCTCCCAAAGTATGAAATGCTGCCAGTTACTTTATTAACCAAAGTAGTTTACCTTCAGTTTTCTGCTCAACCCACTGGTTAATTTCTTTCCTGGCTTCATCACAAGCCTGAAGAAAGTCAACTGTAGCCAAATCAGCTCCATATAATTTCCGTGTATTAGTCAGGAAATCCTAGATTTTGGAACGATAAGAACAGCTTTCACTGCACGCAGAGAAGAAAACATAATTATCAGGTAGATAAGAGGTACTCAAACAGATTGTCACCTGCTTCTAACAGTGCACTACCTGAGGGGGATTCTGAGGTTAGCAGGGTTTTTTCTGCTCTTAGAGTAAGCCTCATAGTACAGCAGCCACATCTACAGCTGATGGGGTTCTTACTGCAGGTGTTGCAATATTTACCTGTAATTCTCCTGAAACGGGCTCAAGCACAGATAGAATTAAAAAAACCTCTCTGAAATAGCTGAAGAGGGATAAAAAATAGCAACCTAGATGCAGACAAAATTATAGTTCGCTAGCGAAGAGGCATGTTGTTAAGACATACTGAGCATCCCCTACCAAATAAAGAACGTATTATTTAAATATTTAAGTAATGTGGTACTAGACCAATGAAAATCCTAAAAAGCTGATTGCAACAGAAACAGAACTGCCTGTATCCTAAACTGCCTATCCTAACTGCCTGTATCCTCTGCTTGCAACAGAGTGGAATGTTATGATAGTTACTGTAAACTAAAAACCTACACAAGTGATTTCTCTCTTGAGCCCAAGAGCAGCAGAAGTGAACATGCAATGAAAAGGGTTTGCTGTGTAACATCCTTTAGGTGAGATGCACAGATGCCTACAGCTATGAAAATGCATATGCAAGCAGCAATACTTTTGTCAGCTGCCCAGTAACATTTAGAAATATGCCCGGAAATACTTGTACTTCATAAATACTCAAATAGTAGCATTTTCCCACCAGGTTCCACCACACACCATCATGTGGTGCACCAGCATACCGGCAAAAAGCTGTAGGACTTCTCTCCGAAAAGCCGACTGGCAAGTCGTAAGAGATAGGGAGCATTGCTTCTGTTTATATCCATTGTCAGAGTCTGAAATCTTGAATGAATGTCTTCAACTTTGTCAAAATGAAGTGTCTGAAATAAAAGAAATTAACTAGCTGCTGTTAATACTGTCTTAAAAGAATTTAGAGTGTATCTCTAGGGTAGGTCTGATCCAACAGGTAGGTAGGTTGAAGAAAGAGAAAAGAAGAGTCTGGAAGCTGCTTAGAGACTTCTGTAAACCTCCAGGAATGAATCAAACTGTTTCTTGGTGCTACACAGCCCATGTCAGTCACTTGTATTATGCTCCTCGTTTATGCACAGTCACAGCTGAAGCTGTTGATCAGAACCCCAAGTCCTGTCTGTATGATGTCTGTATGCTTCTCCATGGACCACTGGGCCCAAGAACTCATTCCCATGTGGGGAATAGAAGAGAGAGATGGTGCCATGGAGACACTTTTGCTTTATTGGTTCCCCCTTTGGCCAAAGAAAACCTGGGGTTTTGCTTTTCAGAACATACAATCACCACTAGCACAGGTGAGGTCTTGAAAAAACTTGGAAAAATTGTCTTTTATAATTTTGTGAAAATATAATTAAATAACAAAATAAATGAAAAATCAAATGCATTACTGAAATTTCTCTTTACCAGTACTTCCTTTTCCAGAGTCAAGCTCTCTGGCCAAGGCTTACAGATATGACAGCACAAGCTGCCAGACCTCATGAACAGGGAAGGCTAGACCAAAGTAGGGACATTCACATCCTAACTTAAACCATGCATTTCACAGTAGGAAGACTGCTATGAAGCAGTCATTGGATTCAAAGGAAAGCCTTCACTTTCTCTCACTGGGTTTTTGGTCAGGCCCTGCTGCCCACCTTACTGCAAGATGTGCTGCACAGATGAATGGCTGAGCAAAAACATCATGTAGGCAACTTACAGTAAAGATATGATCACGGAAAAAAATTTCTGTATGCTTGCAAACAACCCTCAACAATTACTAATCACTGCCTCCTTAATTAGCACCGTGTTCATAAGTAAAGTATTATGGTACAGGAACATGTCTCATTGAGGGTGACTGAGTTGAAACACATTTATTTCCCCCAAGTTCCTTTTGCATGATTTTTGCTGTCAGTAGGTTTATCCTAGGTGGGGCTGTCAGTCTGATTACATGAAAAATGTTTCAAGTCTGTTTGAACACGGAGCTAGAAAGTAATTTTATTGTCTTGTTGAGTAAGCACAGCAACACTCAACGGCATAAAACAGTTCCTCCTAAAGTCCAGAATACAAAGGTGAAATTATTCATAGGCAATGATGACTCCAATGAAAAGTCTCATACGCCCTTTTACAGGCGTTACCCTAACAAAGGTGCAAAAAATAATAGTGAGGAAGTCTCTTTTCCATGCCAGAAACACTCCTATGTGCACCATTTTTCACAAGGAAGTTTTTTTAAACTATCTTACCTAATCTAAGGCTATGCTAAAGATAACCATGCAAGCTTAGCTCCTCAGAGATATCTGAGTGCCTAGCTGACTAAGATATTGATACCACATATCTCATAGTTGTTACACTTTAAATATAAAACTATATATTACGATTGTGCATTTTACAAAATACACAGTGTTATAACAGTGAACATACTATCAGTGACCTTTTGTGATAAAGTAATAGTTTGTCAAAATCTCTCATAAGGCCTTGCTGCTGAAAATTTTAATCAATTTAAAAGGAGACTGATTAATGTAATTAGTTTCCTACTTTGAGAAACAACAAGTGAAATTAAATGAGCAACAAGGGCCATAGAAGATATAGAGAGAGGGCTCTGGAGCAGGGCAGGCAGAACATAACTAACTGCAGAAATGAATCTGAGAAAGACTCAGTGTACATGAAAGAAATCTTGTCCTGAGCATATAAAAATAATGCTCTCTTTTCATCTTTCCTGCCCTAACACACAACCATTTTTAATGTGAATAACATATAATGTGAACGAATTTTATTTGGTTTTTACTAACCTTCAGCACCTGGGCCTCTGTATTACCTTTGGCCCCCAAAAGTACCATGGCCAGAGCAGCAGAGACACCGACAGGAGAGAAGAAAACATTTCCTGTTGGGTTGGCCTCACTAAACCTTCTGAGCAGATCAAGTGCAAATCTGCTGTTGGCATTAGGCAGGTTCTCCATGGTTATAGCTGAAAAATAAAACAATTGATAAGGACCCTGGGAAACACTCTTCAAACACCTTGCCTAACTCTGTGTGACTCAGAGAGTAATGTCTGGATTAAACAGATTGCAGTTGTGAATAGAAACAGCAAGAATATCAGTCAGTGCGTTCTCTTCTCAAAAAAAAAAAAAAATCAGTCACATTGAAAAAGCAGGGGATTTTTTCCACGTAAATTGTATATTCCAACCTTTCTTATCACACTAACTTTAAAGAATCATAGAAAAAACTCCTTGCCTTCAGATCTGAAATTTGAAGTCCATGTTCTGGCAGGACTGCAAATTAAAGTCCCTCAGCCTCACAGACCCAGCACATCCCGAGGATCTCACTCCAGCAGCTTTCCCCCAACTCCTCTACCCACATCCTGCACAGAGGACATTCGCAATATCTGCTCAGGGGCATTCAGACTCCTTTCAGCAACCTGCCCGTCTTCATGGCACAAAAACCAGGCCCTGAAAGGTGCTAATCCTGCCAAAGATTCCGGGTACACTGACCTTCAGCACGTAAAACACCGCTGTCTTCTCCAGCCTGCGCTGCCGAGAGCAAGAGAGCTGCCTGCCCGCTGCATCCAGGAACAAACACACCCGACTCCCAAGGGGGCCGGGCGGCCCTAAAGGCTCGGGCAGGGAGAGCGGGGTTCTCAGAGCTGCAGGTGACCTACCGGTCAGCGAAGGCAGAAGCGAAGTGCAGAGCAGAAAAAGCGTCAGGACTGACACTGCACGGTCAGAGCAGCGATTCATTTTGGGGAGATGCTCACGAGGAGGCCCTTGGAGCGGGTGAAAGGTGGAAGGGCTGTGTCAGGCACAAAAAAACACCCAAAGGCCACTGGCAGTACTGCTGGATGCGGTACAACCTTCCTGCTCGCCCAGCTCAGATGCCGGCTGCTCTGTGCTTGCTTGCAGCCGGACTGTCGGTGTGGCTGTTTCTGTCCTGGACCAACTGCGTGGAAGAGTTTACACCACAATTTGCGTGTTTCCTGCACAGTCTTTCTACAGGAATTGCAGAATATCACTTTCAGCTTCCTCCGACAGACGGGTAAACAGCCGGCAGCTTTGCAACGTTCTTATCGAGCTCTATGCTAAAGAACGCCCACTAACATCCCTAAAATTATACGAACCCAAAGCGTACTTTCACTTTCGTTTACTTAGAACTCCGCTCTGCGCAAGCCTTCCACCCAAACCAGCTGTTTTACAGCCTCCATCCAGGCTGCCCAAGAAGCGCCCCCCGCGCCGCAGAGACCACACCGCTAGGGAAGTGCGGAGGAAAAATTTCCCCGTCTCGTCCCGTTACCGCCTCTTTCCTGCAGGATGCCCCGGGGAGCCCCACGGAGCCGCAGCGCAGCCAAGGGCCGCCTGGCCGCCTACCTACCGGGGCGGCGGGAGCGGAGCGGGATGGGATGGATCGGAAGGAGCCGAGCCGGGCAGTGACACCGCGGGGACACCCGAGGGGACCCTGCCGGGGCGGGGGGGCGGAGCGAGAGGCGGGGCCGCAGGTGTTACCCCGCGACCGCGCTCGTCCCGCTGCCCACGGGGGAAGCCTGGGTGTCCCGGCGGAGGAAAGGGGGAGCTTCGGGAGCGGGAATAACCAACAGACCTCTCCTGCGCGAGCGGTACAGGATCGAGGGTTTTTTAGCCCCGTGGGACAAGCGCACCGCGGCCGCTCGGGACAGCGCGTCTCTGTCTTCCCACCCTGCGTCTCTATTTACGCTCCAAATTTTAGGTCAGTCATCTTTGCCTCTTTTTTCCCCCATATTAAAGAAAGTAAAAGCATGGAGGGTTTTCTTCGGCTTATCGCGATCTTTGATCTCCAACAGCCCTCGGTCTGGCCACCAGAACACACAATGCCTGTACTGATTTCGGGTGCACAGCACCAGCCCTCTAACTGGAGTGCATGACATGCGTCCTGGTGACAAAACTGTTCGGTGTCACCACCCTGCTCTTAGAATAATGCTTTTACTTTCTTCATCTGAGACAGCTGGGTTACTGTGCACTGAATTAAAGGTAGGGCCGTCTAGCACCTTTTGATGATGACCAGCAAGCCTTGATTTGAAGCTGTGCACAAAAACAAGAGGCAGCGTTGCACTCCTGCCCAGAAACAACCAATTGCATAGGGAACCCTTTGCCGGAAAGCCTTGCAAGGCTAACCCCTTCACTTCATGGCAACCCAATTAAGCAGCTCAGGTTTCAAAATCTAGAAAATCTCATGTTTAACAATGAATATGAAACAAGCTACATAGAAGCTAGTCATACTATAAAGGAAAAACTGTGGTTTTTTTAATTCATAAAACTGATTTTTAAAAATGCAAAATTTATGGTTAAAAAAAGGAACAGACTCCTACAGTGCTTTTATTATTTCGGGAACAGAAAGCTCAAAACACAGCCCTGTGTCAGGAAACTGTTGCAGATCTATCGTTGGTATTATACCATTAAACCACATTCTTTGTTAAAGGACTAGAACCAGGAGACAGGTAATAAACCCAGGTGTCCTATGGTGATGAAACAAAGGTTCTCAACCCACAAACACCCCATAAGGACATCTCAGACAAAAACATACTTTCATTCCCATTCCTATTAAGTCCTTGTCCAGTTAGTAGACAAAAAAAACCCATCTAGGCAGGGTGGTCAGCAACACCTGGAACAGGCTGCCAAAGACTCCTTTCAGCTCTAGGGAATGGATCAAGGCACTAAATGGATCAGACTGGAAGAAGAAAGGGGAGTGCAGCTAAAAAGGTGCTCCAGCCTTGTCAGAAGCAAAAGTAACTTCTGCTCTCTCACAGGCTGTCAGTGCCCGACTCAGCCTCATGGACACTAAAAGTCAAGTCAAGGACAGGAGAAGCCTTTGCTGAGCAAGTGGGATGTTACTTCTGTCAGCAAGAACCTCCACACAGGTGCACAGGGAGAGAGGTGTTTTACATGGCACTTGCTGTGGAGCTCTAAGCAGCTCTGTTATTCTTGCCAAGCCCCAGATCAAGACCACACAAGAGGGTTCAGGCACAGCTCAGAGGCAATTAGTGCAAAAGGAGTCATGCTATTCAAGAGAAATCTTTATTGTGTAATGGCCCCTATCCTGCCAAGACATCTCCTCTTTAGGGAGAGCAAAACCTGCCACAGAACAAAATGCTGGAAGATTTGTTGTGCCGGATGAAGAAGAGGAAGGGATGATCAGCAGTGAAATCCGGAACGATCCTTACACTGGTCGCGAACATCATTACTGCTGCTGTGGCAGCAGCTGCTTCAGTGCCTTCTTCGTTGACTTCCACAAAGGACTTGTGAACCACTTCAGAGAGCACCAGCTCATTGCCAGATGACATTCCCGAGAAGTCTGCCTTCCCTGAGTCAAATGCATCAGGCATTCCCATGCAGCTCAGAATGGGTTTCAGATCATAATCTTCTTCCAGTTTAAATCTGGGTAAAGACACCCTCACCTCTGTAGAGCCCATCATTTCAGGACTGATCCAGTCTCTCAGCTTCTCATATGTAAGTTCTCTTTCCAGCTAAAAAAAAAAATCCCAAATGTACGTAATTAAAATGAGAAGAAAGTCAATGTTACATGGCCAAAAGTAGCAACTACTGTGTTTGTTTACATAGTACATAACATGTTTTGTTGGGGTTTTTTTACATTCCTCCATATGAGAAACAAAGGCACAGAACTGCTGACAAAATCCCAAAGAAACGGATCCCAGTTCTTCTTTAACCAAAGGTTCGTCCTTATGGTGACAGGATGATGAAAAAGTCTGCTCACAAGGCCCTTCACAGTCAGCGTTAGAAAACCTTATTAATAAACTCCTTGCCAGAGCACAAAATAGCCCAAACTTTTATTCCATCTCCACAACAGGAGATCCTACCCTTTCCTGTCTAGGTGCTGTACCAGACTTCCTTTCCTGGAAGGATACAGACTGTCTTTGTGTTCAGCTCAACAACTTACTCTTTCCAAGCCCGTGGATCCATCCTGGATTGCATCAGGGAGCAGGATGATCATGCTGAGTTCATTACCAGCATAGGGCAGCTCAAGGATTTTGGTCTGCAAGTTTCCAATATAGGTCATGTTAAATATGTCTGTCTGGAACATCATCTGCACAGGCTTGGTCTCGTTCTAAAAGTTAAGAGATGTCATCAGTTAGTGCTGAGCTACTGTGCTGCTCTCAAAACACAGAGCAGGCAGCCAGTTACTCAGGGCTTTTGAGAATTTAACCAAAGAGAACTAATCACACACCATGGAGTACAGCCCCACCGTGGCCTTTGCTAAAGCAAGAGATAAACCCCATCGATACACAGTAGCACTGCACAATATTCCATCACAATTCCAAAGGCAGATTATTCACCAGCAGTACATCCTATTGGTGTTACATCTTGAAACCTGGCCCTAGCTTAGCCTTGGTCCAAAGACGAGAAAACAGAATTGTGTCTCTGGATACTCTGCCAGCTTTTTCAACACATTTCAACAGTGAGAGGGCAAGGTCCCCAAAACCAAGTCAGTCCAGCACTCTCTGAAGGGCTGCAGTAGGTAGTATGGGGTGAGCAGTAACATTCCCTGTTGAAAGACTGGTATTAACCATTTCAAACATTCTGGGATATTTTTCACCACTGGGGGAGGGACACTTCCAAGTCAGCCAGAAGGGCTTCTGTTCTGCAGAATGTTTCTTTCAAGCAGGTGAGTTAAGGAAGGCATGTTAGCAGTTCTTGTTCCTGACATTGGAGGCCAACCCAGAGGTGCAGGGGATCCTGAGGGGCAGCCATGGCCTGTTCATGACAGTAGCCAAGCCTTCCTCACTAGCCCTGATCTGCTTCTAAAAGCAAGACAGTATAACACGGAGGTCTTCACAGGACATTTTACTCCCATTTCTTTTGGATCAGTTCATTGGTAGAAATGCAGCAAAAACCACTGAGTGAAGGCGACTTAGATATACAAATTTCTGGAGGAGTAGAAGTGCTCTTTTCTGCCTAAAACCTAAAGAAAAATATTTTTCTGATCAACTCCAGTTTAAGGCTGAAATAAGCAAGTTCACTAATCCTGTGAAATTGTTCATGACACTGAAATAACCTGACAACGTTGCTCAAATGTTCTCTCCTCATCAGTTCTAAGTCCTGTCATTACGTAGAGGGGTAACTTTCTCAAACAAAGAAGGGTTAAAGGAAAAAAAGGAGAGAGAGAATGAAAGAAATACTTGTTAGATTAAACTTTCTAGTTATTCTGTGAAACTTTACAGAAACTCAACAAAGACAGCATCCATAGGAAAGGGAGGGGGCATAAGGAAGTTCATACAGCCTAACCAAGGTCACCCTGCTTGAATGTTTTTTCTTCAGAATGCTATGGGTTCATTTCAGATTAACAGCATATTCCCATCATTTCAGCACATCATACCTTGTTAATATGAAATGGCCTTTCTGCGGTTCCCAATTTGTTGAACTGGTTTTCCCAGTTGCCTTTGAAATAAATGGCATTCACCAACACAAGTCTGGTCAGGGAATTAAGAAGCCCCTCTGCCAACAGGTTCTGAATTTTACCTTTATGATACAAACAAACAACATTTAAGAGTTGGACACATATCTAATTATTATCCAGTACACTATCAACTCTGCAATTAAGACACAAGAGAGAAGAGAATTATGTACCACACAGAGCAGGAGCTCAACAGTTGGCTTGTTTTAATTCACAACCTCATATCCTGAAATAGCTCTTTACCCAAGCCATGGCCACCAGGAAATACAGCAGGGCACTTGGCAAAGCACTCACCTTCAGTCCTTTCCTCTACCCAGCCATTGATTCGTTTTCTGGAATCCTCCCAAGCGTTCATGAAGTCAGTCGGTTCCAGTCCAGCGTGGTAGGATTTCTGACTCGACTCT
The DNA here is from genome assembly GCF_025592945.1 of Manacus candei. Lineage (NCBI taxonomy): Eukaryota > Metazoa > Chordata > Aves > Passeriformes > Pipridae > Manacus > Manacus candei. The sequence continues at coordinate 18,688,079 of NW_026138097.1, forward strand.
AGAAATGACTAACAGGGACATGCCCAACAGATTTGCAGCAAGAGATCTGACTCTCATTCAGACATGCAGGATTCTTAAACACACCAAGAAAATCTGCCTACTTTCCTCCCCCAGCTTCACATAGAACACTTAAAGTTCTGGCTGACATTTATAAGATTTATACAAACTACTTGAACTAGGAATTGTCCCCTGTATGGTTTCAGGTCAAATGGCTTATTTACTGTGCTACAAACCTCTATGTAACTTCACTGACAAATGAAGTGGCTGCTGTTTTCGTGGAGTTTTCTTCATGGTTCAGCAAGAGAACATATGATTTTCTAAGCTACTCTCTACATAAATTTAATTGTTACACTTCCCAGACTAATGGAAAACTTTTAGTTCAGTTGAGAAATTAATCTTTCATAGACAGGATAAATCATCCCTTCTGTCTGACTTAATATACTTATAGCTTTATTACACAGAGGCAATGTTTGAGACTAGAGTCCGGGTAGTTTTCATCTACTAGACAAATGAAACAATAGCACTCTTCATAAAAGAAACACTGGAAATGACACCCAGAGGAAAAAAAAAATAGAGCCTTACATGTTCTTGCACCTAGGGAAGCATTGAAAGAAACATGTATAACACAGTATCTATTATCCTTATTTAGATCTTCTGATAAGGAAAATCTTAAAAGTCCTCTGTTGTTCTCACAATGCTATCAGGATCACTTACCTAGGAGACAAAAACTACAAAATACTGCCCATGCTGAAGAGCAGTAACAATCCTTTTTTTTGGTCATATTTCCACACAATGAAGGAAAAAGAAATACATCAAACGTGTGTCCCACAGCCAAAAGTGGTAGTGGATCACAGAACCCTCGAGATGGAGAGACTGATGGATTTTACCCTACTTTGCAACATTCAGGGTATCTGAAAAGAGATTCTCCACCAAATTCTGACAACAAACTCTGGCATCATCTACTGCATTGCTAGTCCTCAGCTCAGAAAATTTGGAAAGCAGAGCCCAAAGCCTGCCTTTGACCTCCAAACCAAACACGTAGCAAGTACATTATACTAAGAAATGCCACACATTTCATGGTTACTTACTGAGAGAAACTCAAACGTCTTTTCCCCATAAAGCCGGTTTGCAGTTCTCAAGATGTATTTGGTGTTTGGATTGTTAATTTCAGAGAGAAGGGATTGATACCCATTGTGAGCATCCTCAGCTTTGTTCAGAGAAAGCACCTGCACAAACACAAACATCCTCAACAGGCCTTCTCGAAACACACCTGCTTCAGCACAATGACTTTGAGTTTTAAAGGACTTCTACGTTAAACACTGTGGCTTCAAGCCAAAAGATTTTTCATCCCATCTGCAGCTTATCATACAAGGCACATAAGATGCACCCAGACAACCCAGATGTTGCCAAAGGAATAAATTAGGGAGCCCAAGACTCAGCAATACTGATTTTCCTTCCATCAAGCCAAGCACTGGAGGATCACAGAATGGCTGAGGGGGGAAGGGACCTCAAGAGACCAGGGTATGACAACCTGCCCAAGCAGGGACATCTACAGCCAGCAGCTCAGGACTGTGTCCAGATGGACTTGGAATAACAACAGTAGGAAAAAAAAAAAGATTTTGGAGTCAATTTAATAGATTTAAATGGTAGCAAAACAGGATATTATATTCCTCTTCCGTTTTGCAAAAAGGGCAAACATCATAACACAAACGACTGACTGTTCATTTCATGCTGTCATTTCCATATGTTAAACATATGCCAAGCAGTATTTGCAAACTGAGCTAGATTTAAAAAAAACCTAAAAACTAAACCAAGGTGCAGTTACCACTTTGACATGCAGGCAGCAGGGATTTCTTTTTTTTATGTGCCTGGATTCATTTTGAAAACATGTGTCATCTCATCTTAAGTGCAAACAAGAAAACAGAAGAAACTATTACACATTGCTAGAGATTCATCCAACCAACAAATCTAACCCCAGATACCTCTCAATTAAATTTGGAAAGGAGATCTGTCCGTGTGAAAAAAAAAATCAAAAAAACTCACCCACAACAAAACCTTGAAACCTTGAAATTTCTACTGAACAAAGATGCCCCTATAAAACCAATGAAAACAGGTTGTCCGTGCACACACACACACCCCTCCCAAAGGAAAATCTCTGCTCTCTCAGACCACGATGACAACCCAAGTTAAGCAGAAGTGCACGTCACAGACTATAAGACACATTTGTTGATCACATTCAATCCAAGAAGTCTATTTTCACTTACCTTGCTTATCTGGGCTTCAGTGTTACCTTTTGAACCCAGCAAAATCATAGACAAAGCAGAAGAAATACTAAAAGGGGAAAAGAATAGATTCTGACCACTTTTCTTCTCACACAGCTTTCTTAAGAGGTCCAGGGCAAAAGTGGTATTTGCTGCACACAGGCTTTCCATGGTTTCAACCTGGCAAATAAAACACAGAACAAAAATGGATCGAATTTATTTGAACACAAAAAAACTGATTCTCTCTTTCACATTTCCCAGCATAAACTGGCCAGCAAATGTCAGCATTAGGCTGGAAAACTATCGCCTGAATGGAAAACTGATTTGGTGGCACAAGCACCTTAAACCCCATACAACTCTCTTGAGTTATTTTAGGGATTTACTGTCTGCTTTTGTATTTCAATCCCATACCTACGTATTATTACATCTTTTGAGATGATCAGGCACAACAGGATTTTGTTCAGAACTCAATGAAAGAAAGCTCTCTTGACCTCACAAAGAAAATAATTTGCCTTTATACAAACACCAGACCAAAAAGTTAGACATCACAATGGCCAAATTACAAACTCTTACCTTCTCTAAGTCTACAGATCTTCAGCTGTACCTTCAGCTTCCTCCTACGTGTGCACACTGTGTTTTAAACAGCTGGGCTGGGAGAAGTCAGCAGAATGACTTGTCCTACAAGATAAAAAAGGAAAGAAAAAAAAACTATTTTCATTAGCATGACAGATTACAGCAATTTCCTACTGTAATATAAAGAAAAAATCAAAGTCCATTTCAGTTCCATTTTATTGCCTACAACATGGAAACACACACAATAAAATCTTAGTGCCTCTCATCCTCATCTCTGTAGGTAGTTAACTTCAGATTAAACCACACACCTATAAAAAGAGCGATAAATACTAGAACACTGAGTTAACCACAGATAGGTATCATGAATCATAAGACAGCAGCTGGTAGTAAATGTCTCCATGTTTTGTTCTTCCTTTAAGGTAGGGCATACTGTTTATACGTTGCCAAAAAATACAAAGCCAACACCTTATTCATACTACTGATTCATTATCTCAGATAACTAGGTGAAAAGTGCAAGTTTCTGCATACGTGGTTTTCCACCCAAGAAAATTTCTTGCTAGGAGCTTCACTATAAGCAGTAGCAATTTTCTCCTGTTTCTCTTCTCCCATAACTGAAAAAAAACGCTAACCAAACAAAGAAACCAAGCAAGCTTAGAGGGAAAGAATCCTCCAACTCTGTCTGAAACATGTAACTTAAGTACTTTATAGCGTAAGTAGGAGACACAGTGTTCACGTTAGCTACAGTGAAAACCGGAATTTTCCTAATATCCCAATACCTGCAGATTGCTAGCAATAAAGTTTTTTGACCTCCAGGACAAAGCACACAGGAATAGTGACAGCAGCAAGCACTTATTTCCTAAAAAGTTTCCACAGGGCTTGCATGTCTATTGGCAGGTCTGCAGGTTAAAGTTGTTCAGCTTCCCAGGCCCAGCACACCCCACACATCTCACTCCCGCACCTTTCCCCCTGCTTCTTACAGCACAACTGTCCAATTTGCCTGCATCCTTTCAGACCATTTCAAACTCCTACGTGGACGCGTTTGCACCACAACGTGGGGATTTCCAGGACAGTCTTCCTACAGCAATTGCAAAATATCTCTGTCGGCTCCCTCCGACAGAGGGATAACCGCCCGGCAGCTTTGCCATCTTCTGCTAGCAAAGAAAAACCACCGCCACCTTCCCGCCCCCAAAGCCAAACCAATACCCGAAAGCGCCTTTGATTTCCTTACACCAGCCGAGCAAGCCTTTCACCCAAACCATCCAGCTGACGGCCTCCAGCCCACCCTGCCCGAGAACCGCCCCGATTTTGCGCGAAGACGAAACATTTCCGCATCTCTTCCCGTTACCGCCCCGTTGCCCGAGGACGCCCCGGGGCGGGGGTAGGGGCGGAGACCTGCGGAAGGCTGCGGAGCCCCGGCACAGCCGAGCTCACCTGCCCGCAGCCCTGCCCGGCCGGCGGGAGCGGCGACAACCGCGGACACACCGCCCGGGTGGGGCGGGGACCCAGGGGCGGGGCGGGGCAGCCACACAGAACCCAGGTGTGCTCTGTCCAGAATCGTTCTCCTCGTACGACAGATTTTAAAAGGTATGTATAAGTTAGGGTTGAAAAAAAGGAACAGAGTCCCACAGCGCTCGTGGGTTTTTATTATTTCAGGAACAGGAACTCCAAAACACAAACACAGCCCTCTGCTAAGAAAGGTGTTTCGGCGGTGGCTTTGGCATTATACGGTTCAGCTATGATGTTTAAGTAACTACGAATAGGATAAATATATAACGATAGCAAAAACGTTAAAGCTTTGTCATTCAAATATTGCAGAGGCACCATATGCTCTTTTCTTACATTCTTTGTTAAAGGACTAGAACCAGGAGACAGGTAAACCCAGGAGTCCTGTGGTGATGAAACAAAGGTTCTCACTCCACAAACACCCCATAAGGACATCTGGGACAAAAAATACTTTCATTTCCATTCCTATTAAGTCCTTGTCCAGTTAGTAGACAAAAAAAAAACCCCTCTAGGCAGGGTGCTCAGCAACACCTGGAACAGGCTGCCAAAGACTCCTTTCAGTTGTAGGGAATGGATCAAGGCACTAAATGGATGAGACTGGAAGAAGAAAGGGGAGTGCAGCTAAAAAGGTGCTCCAGCCTTGCCAGAAGCAAAAGTAACTTCTGCTCTCTCATGGGCTGTCAGTGCCCGACTCAGCCTCATGGACACTAAAAGTCAAGTCAAGGACAGGAGAAGCCTTTGCTGAGCAAGTGGGATGTTACTTCTGTCAGCAAGAACCTCCACACAGGTGCACAGGGAGAGAGGTGTTTTACACAGCGCTTCCTGTCGATTTCTAAGCAGCTCTGTTATTCTTGCCAAGCCCCAGATCAAGACCACACAAGAGGGTTCAGGCACAGCTCAAAGAGGCAATTAGTGCAAAAGGAGTCACCCTATTCTAGAGAAATCTTTATTGTGTAATGGTCCCTCTCCTGCCAAGACAACTCCTCTTTAGGGAGAGCAAAACCTGCCACAGAACAAAATGCTGGAAGATTTGTTGTGCCGGATGAAGAAGAGGAAGGGATGATCAGCAGTGAAATTCGGAATGATCATTGCAGAGCCACCCACGATCTGTCCAGCTGTGGCAGCAGCTGCTTCAGTGCCTTCTTCGTTGACTTCCACAAAGGACTTGTGAACCACTTCAGAGAGCACCAGCTCATTGCCAGATGACATTCCCGAGAAGTCTGCCTTCCCCAAGTCAAATGCATCAGGCATTCCCATGAAGCTTAGAATGGGTTTCAGATCATAATCTTCTTCCAGTTTAAATCTGGGTAAAGACACACTCACCTTTGTAGACCTCATCATTTCAGGACTGATCCAATCTATCAGTTTCTCATATGTAAGTTCTCTTTCCAGCTAAAAAAAATAAATCCCAAATTAACGTAATTAATATGAGAAGAAAGTCAATGTTACATGGCCAAAAGTAGCAACTACTGTGTTTGTTTACATAGTACATAACATGTTTTGTTGGTTTTTTTTTTAAATTCTTACATATGAGAAACAAAGGCACAGAACTGCTGACAAAGTCCCAAAGAAACGGACACCAGTTCTTCTGTCTTAACCAAAGGTTTGTCCTTATGGTGACAGGATGATGAAAAAGTCTGCTCACAAGGCCCTTCACAGTCAGCGTTAGAAAACCTTATTAATAAACTCCTTGCCAGAGCACAAAATAGCCCAAACTTTTATTCCATCTCCACAACAGGAGAGATCCTACCCTTTCCTGTCTAGGTGCTGTACTAGACTTCCTTTCCTGGAAGGATACAGACTGTCTTTGCGTTCAGCTCAACAACTTACTCTTTCCAAGCCCGTGGATCCATCCTGGATTGCATCAGGGAGCAGGATGATCATGCTGAGTTCATTACCAACATAGGGCAGCTCAAGGATTTTGGTCTGCAAGTCTCCAATATAGGTCATGTTAAATCTATCTGTCTTGAACATCATCTGCACAGGCTTGGTCTTGTTCTAAAAATATAGAGATGTCAACAGTTAGTGCTGAGCTACTCTCAAAACACAGAGCAGGCAGCCAGTTACTCAGGGCTTTTGAGAATTTAACCAAAGAGAACTAATCACACACCATGGAGTACAGCCCCACCGCGGCCTTTGCTAAAGCAAGAGATAAACCCCATCGATACACAGTAGCACTGCACAATATTCCATCACAAATCCAAAGGCAGATTATTCACCAGCAGTACATCCTGTTGGTGTTACATCTTGAAACCTGGCCCTAGCTTTGCATTGGTCCAAAGACGAGAAAACAGAATTGTGTCTCTGGATACTCTGCCAGCTTTTTCAACACATTTCAACAGTGAGAGGGCAAGGTCCCCAAAACCAAGTCAGTCCAGCACTCTCTGAAGGGCTGCAGTAGGTAGTATGGGGTGAGCAGTAACATTCCCTGTTGAAAGACTGGTATTAACCATTTCAAACATTCTGGGATATTTTTCACCACTGAGGGAGGGACACTTCCAAGTCTGCCAGGAGGGCTTCTCTGTTCTGCAGAATGTTTCTTTCAAGCAGGTGAGTTAAGGAAGGCATGTTAGCAGTTCTTGTTCCTGACACTGGAGGCCAACCCAGAGGTGCAGGGGGTCCTGAGGGGCAGCCATGGCCTGTTCATGACAGTAGCCAAGCCTTCCTCACTAGCCCTGATCTGCTTCTAAAAGCAAGACAGTATAACACGGAGGCCTTCACAGGAGATTTTTCTCCCATTTCTTTTGGATCAGTTCATTGGTAGAAATGCAGCAAAAACTACTGAGTGAAGGCGACTTAGATATACAAATTTCTGGAGGAGTAGAAGTGCTCTTTTCTGCCTAAAACCTAAAGAAAAATATTTTTCTGATCAACTCCAGTTTAAGGCTGAAATAAGCAAGTTCACTAATCCTGTGAAATTGTTCATGACACTGAAATAACCTGACAACGTTGCTCAAGTGTTCTCTCCTCATCAGTTCTAAGTCCTGTCATTACGTAGAGGGGTAACTTTCTCAAACAAAGAAGGGTTAAAGGAAAAAAAGGAGAGAGAGAATGAAAGAAATACTTGTTAGATTAAACTTTCTAGGAATTACATGAAACTTTACAGAAACTCAACAAAGACAGCATCCATAGGAAAGGGAGGGGGCATAAGGAAGTTCATACAGCCTAACCAAGGTCACCCTGCTTGAATGTTTTTTCTTCAGAATGCTATGGGTTCATTTCAGATTAACAGCATATTCTCATCATTTCAGCACATCATACCTTGTTAATATGAAATGGCCTTTCTGCGGTTCCCAATTTGTTAAACTGGTTTTCCCAGTTGCCTTTGAAATAGATGGCATTCACCAACACAAGTCTGGTCAGGGAATTAAGAAGCCCCTCTGCCAACAGGTTCTGAATTTTACCTTTATGATACAAACAAACAACATTTAAGAGTTGGACACATATCTAATTATTATCCAGGAGACTATCGACTCTGCAATTAAGACACAAGAGAGAAGAGAATTATGTACCACACAGAGCAGGAGCTCAACAGTTGGGTTGTTTTAATTCACAACCTTATATCCTGAAATAGCCCTTTACCCAAGCCATGGCCACCAGGAAATACAACAGGGCCCTTTGCAAAGCACTCACCCTCAGTCCTTTCCTCTACCCAGCCATTGATTCGTTTTCTGGAATCCTCCCAAGCGTTCATGAAGTCAGTCGGTTCCAGTCCAGCGTGGTAGGATTTCTGACTCGACTCTAGAAATGACTAACAGGGACATGCCCAACAGATTTGCAGCAAGAGATCTGACTCTCATTCAGACATGCAGGATTCTTAAACACACCAAGAAAATCTGCCTACTTTCCTCCCCCAGCTTCACATAGAACACTTAAAGTTCTGGCTGACATTTATAAGATTTATACAAACTACTTGAACTGGGAATTGTCCCCTGTATGGTTTCAGGTCAAATGGCTTATTTACTGTGCTACAAACCTCTATGTAACTTCACTGACAAATGAAGTGGCTGCTGTTTTCGTGGAGTTTTCTTCATGGTTCAGCAAGAGAACATATGATTTTCTAAGCTACTCTCTACAATAATTGTTACACTTCCCAGACCAATGGAAAACTTTTAGTTCAGTTGAGAAATTAATCTTTCATAGACAGGATAAATCATCCCTTCTGTCTGATTTAATACAGCTTTATTACACAGAGGCAATGTTTGAGACTAGAGTCCGGGTAGTTTTTATCTACTAGACAAATGAAACAATAGCACTCTTCATAAAAGAAACACTGAGGAACAGTGGAAACAGAGGAAAAAAATAGAGCCTTACATGTTCTTGCACCTAGGGAAGCATTGAAAGAAACATGTTTAACACACTATCTATTATCCTTATTTAGATCTTCTGATAAGGAAAATCTTAAAAGTCCTCTGTTGTTCTCACAATGCTATCTGGATCACTTACCTAGGAGACAAAAACTACAAAATACTGCCCATGCTGAAGAGCAGTAACTATTCTTTTCTTTGGTCATATTTCCACATAATGAAGGAAAAAGAAATACATCAAACGTGTGTCCCACAGCCAAAAGTGTTAGTGGATCACAGAACCCTCGAGATGGAGAGACTGATGGATATTACCCTACTTTGCAACATTCAGGGTATCTGAAAAGAAATTCTCCACCAAATTCAGATAGCAGGGTCTGGCATCATCTACTGCATTGCTAGTCCAGCTCAGAAAATTTGGAAAGCAGAGCCCAAAGCCTGCCTTTGACCTCCAAACCAAACACGTAGCAAGTACATTATACTAAGAAATGCCACACATTTCATGGTTACTTACTGAGAGAAACTCAAATGTCTTTTCCCCATAAAGCCGGTTTGCAGTTCTCAGGATGTATTTGGTGTTTGGATCGTTAATTTCAGAGAGAAGGGATTGATACCCATTGTGAGCATCCTCAGCTTTGTTCAGAGAAAGCACCTGCACAAAGACAAACATCCTCAACAGGCCTTCTCAAAACACACCTGCTTCAGCACAATGACTTTGAGTTTTAAAGGACTTCTACGTTAAACACTGTGGCTTCAAGCCAAAAGATTTTTCATCACACCTCCCATCTGAAGTTTATCATACAAGGCACATAAGATGCACCCAGACAACCCAGATGTTGTCAAAGGAATAAATTAGGGAGCCCAAGACTCAGCAATACTGATTTTCCTTCCATCAAGCCAAGCACTGGAGGATCACAGAATGCCTGAGGGGGGAAGGGACCTCAAGAGACCAGGGTACAACAACCTGCCCAAGCAGGGACATCTACAGCCAGCAGCTCAGGACTGTGTCCAGATGGACTTGGAATAACAACAGTAGGAAAAAAAAAAGATTTTGGACTAAATTTAATAGATTTAAATGGCAGCAAAACAGGATATTATATTCCTCTTCTGTTTTGCAAAAAGGGCAAACATCATAACACAAATGATTGACTGTTCATTTCATGATGTCATTTGCATATGTTAAACATATGCCAAGCAGTATTTGCAAACTGAGCTAGATTTAAAAAAAACTAAAAACTAATCCAAGGTGCAGTTACCACTTTGACATGCAGACAGCAGGGATTTCTTTTTTTTATGTGTCTGGATTCATTTTGAAAACATGTGTCATCTCATCTTAAGTGCAAACAAGAAAACAGAAGAAACTATCACACATTGCTAGAGATTTATCCAACCAACAAATAAAACCCCAGATACCTCTCAATTAAATTTGGAAAGGAGATCTGTCTGTGTGAAAAAAAATCAAAAAACCCCCACCCACAACAAAACCTTGAAACCTTGAAATTTCTACTAAACAAAGATTCCCCTATAAAACCAATGAAAACAGGTTGTCCTTACACACACACACACACCCCCAAAGGAAGATCTCTGCTCTCTCAGACCACAATGACAACCCTAGTTTAGCAGAAGTGCACGTCTCACACTGTAAGACACATTTGTTGATCAAATTTAATCCAAGAAGTCTATTTTCACCTACCTTTGTTATTTGAGCTTCAGTATTACCTTTTGAACCCAGCAAAATCATAGACAAAGCAGAAGAAATACTAAAAGGGGAAAAGAATAGATTCTGACCACTTTTCTTCTCACACAGCTTTCTTAAGAGGTCCAGGGCAAAAGTGGTATTTGCTGCACACAGGCTTGCCATGGTTTCAACCTGACAGGTAAAACACAGAACAAGAATGGATCGAATTTATTTGAACATAAAAAACCTGTTCCTCTCTTTCACATTTCCCAGCATAAACTGGCCAGCAAATGTCAGCATTAGGCTGGAAAACTTTCGCCTGAATGGAAAACTGATTTGGTGGCACAAGCACCTTAAACCCCATACAACTCTCTTGAGTTATTTTTGGGATTTACTGTCTGTTTTTGTATTTCAATCCCATACCTACGTAATATTATATCTTTTGAGATGATCAGGCACAACAGGATTTTGTTCAGAACTCACTGAAAGAAAGCTCTCTTGACCTCACAAAGAAAATAATTTGCCTTTATACAAACACCAGACCAAAAAGTTAGACATCACAATGGCCAAATTACAAACTCTTACCTTCTCTAAGTCTATAGATCTTCAGCTGTACCTTCAGCTTCCTCCTACGTGTGCACACTGTGTTTTAAACAGCTGGGCTGGGAGAAGTCAGCAGAATGACTTGTCCTACAAGATAAAAAACATTGTCACTGGAACATTCTCTTTCAAAAACAAGCAAAAAACACCCCAGTCACATTGAAATACCATATTTTTTCCCCACATAAACTATATATTCCAATCCCACATATCAGACTCAGTTAATGGCATTATTTAAAAGAATTCCTTGCCTTCTAACTTGAAATTGGAAGCATGTGTATTGGCAGGTTAAACTTGTTCAGCTTCCCAGGCCCAGCACACCCCACACATCTCACTCCCGCACCTTTCCCCCTGCTTCTTACAGCACAACTGTCCAATTTGCCTGCATCCTTTCAGACCATTTCAAACTCCTACGTGGACGCGTTTGCACCAGAACGTGGGGATTTCCAGGACAGTCTTCCTACAGCAATTGCAAAATATCATTGTCGGCTCCCTCCGACAGAGGGATAACCGCCCGGCAGCTTTGCAATCCTCTTCTAGCAAAGAAAAACCACCGCCACCTTCCCGCCCCCAAAGCCAAACCAATACCCGAAAGCGCCTTTGATTTCCTTACACCAGCCGAGCAAGCCTTTCACCCAAACCATCCAGCTGACGGCCTCCAGCCCACTCTGCCCGAGAACAGCCCCGATTTTGCGCGAAGACGAAACATTTCCGCATCTCTTCCCGTTGCCGCCCCGTTGCCCGAGGACGCCCCGGGGCGGGGGTAGGGGCGGAGACCTGCGGAAGGCTGCGGAGCCCCGGCACAGCCGAGCTCACTTGCCCGCAGCCCTGCCCGGCCGGCGGGAGCGGCGACAACCGCGGACACACCGCCCCGGTGGGGCGGGGACCCAGGGGCGGGGCGGGGCAGCCACACAGAACCCAGGTGTGCTCTGTCCAGAATCGTTCTCCTCGTACGACAGATTTTAAAAGGTATGTATAAGTTAGGGTTGAAAAAAAGGAACAGAATTCCACAGCGCTCGTGGTTTTTATTATTTCAGGAACAGCAACTCCAAAACACAAACACAGCCCTGTGCTAAGAAAGGTGTTTCAGCTGTGGCTTTGGTATTATACAGTTCAGCTATGATGTTTAAGAAACTATGAATAGGACAAATATATAACGATAGCAAAAACGTTAAAGCTTTGTCATGCAAATATTGCAGAGGCACCATATGCTCTTTTGTTACATTCTTTGTTAAAGGACTAGAACCAGGAGACAGGTAAACCCAGGAGCCCTGTGGTGATGAAACTAAGGTTCTCACCCCACAAACACCCCATAAGGACATCTGGGACAAAAACATACTTTCATTCCCACTCCTGCCCAAGTCCTTTTCCAGTTAGTAGACAAAAAAAAAAACCATCTAGGCAGGGTGCTCAGCAACACCTGGAACAGGCTGCCAAAGACTCCTTTCAGCTCTAGGGAATGGATCAAGGCACTAAATGGATGAGACTGGAAGAAGAAAGGGGAGTGCAGCTAAAAAGGTGCTCCAGCCTTGCCAGAAGCAAAAGTAACTTCTGCTCTCTCACAGGCTGTCAGTGCCCGACTCGGCCTCATGGACACTAAAAGTCAAGTCAAGGACAGGAGAAGCCTTTGCTGAGCAAGTGTGATGTTACTTCTGTCAGCAAGAACCTCCACGCAGGTGCACAGGGAGAGAGGTGTTTTACATGGCACTTGCTGTGGAGCTCTAAGCAGCTCTGTTATTCTTGCCAAGCCCCAGATCAAGACTACACAAGAGGGTTCAGGCACAGCTCAAAGAGGCAATTAGTGCAAAAGGAGTCACCCTATTCTAGAGAAATCTTTATTGTGTAATGGCCCCTATCCTGCCAAGACAACTCTTTAGGGAGAGCAAAACCTGCCACAGAACAAAATGCTGGAAGATTTGTTGTGCCGGATGAAGAAGAGGAAGGGATGATCAGCAGTGAAATCCGGAACGATTTCAAGGCACTTCAACATTATTTTTGCCGCTGTGGCAGCAGCTGCTTCAGTGCCTTCTTCGTTGACTTCCACAAAGGACTTGTGAACCACTTCAGAGAGCACCAGCTCACTGCCAGATGACATTCCCGAGAAGTCTGCCTTCCCCAAGTCAAATGCATCAGGCATTCCCATGCAGCTCAGAATGGGTTTCAGATCATAATCTTCTTCCAGCTTAAATCTGGGTAAAGACACCATCAGCTTTGTAGACTTCATCATTTCAGGATTGATCCAATCTATCAGCTTCTCATACGTAAGTTCTCTTTCCAGCTAAAGAAAAACCCCACATTTATTTAGTTACAGTGAGAAGTGGGTCAGTGTGACACAAGCAAAAGAAGTGGTTACTGGGTTTGTTTACATAGCACAGAACATGCATCTTTTTTACAGTGCTTTAGAGTGTCTCAAGCCAAAGTGCAAGTTATACTTCTTACTACAGACTACGGCCCCAGCCAAGATCATTCCCATATGCCTTTTTTTGGTAGGGACAATAGGGATTAATCCCTTCCATGTAATGTTTACTTTTACAGAACATGTTAGGATTGTTGGGGTTTTTTTACATTTTGATATAGGGGAAGCAATGGCACAGGAGCTGCTGGCCAAGTCCCAAAGCAACTGAACTCACTTCTTCTGTCTCTTAACCAGGGGTTCCTCCTTCAGGTCGACAGGGAAGGAAAAAGTCTGCTCATAAGGCCCTTCACCATCAGTGACAGAAAACCTTATTAAGAAACTTGTCCAGATCACAAAATACTCCAAACTTGTATCCCATCTCCAACAGAGGAGATCCTACCCTCTCCTGTGAGCCTACTGCCAGGTGCTGTGCCATAGACCATCTGCCAGCTGCTCAGAATAGAAGATCTACAGGAGAAGCCACAGGACTTCCTAAGACACCACCTAAATTCCCCCTCTCCACTTATGATGCTCACCATACCACGCCTTCACCAGAACCACAGCTGACCTCTGCTCCTGAGGAGGGTCAGATCTTCTTCCAGAGCCTCTGCCTAAGGAGGCAGCACCCAGCTTGAGCAGCAGTGACACCAGGTGGGCTACTCACTTTGGGGGCAGGGAACTGTTGGACATTTCAGCTGGCATTGAGCATCAGCGACAGAATAGCTCTGGAACCAAACTGAGGTCTATGTGCTATACCACACTTTCTTCCCTGGAAGGATACAGGCTGTCCTTGCATTCAGCTCAACAACTTACTCTTTCCAAGCCCGTGGATCCATCCTGGATTGCATCAGGGAGCAGGATGATCATGCTGAGTTCATTACCAACATAGGGCAGCTCAAGGATTTTGGTCTGCAAGTCTCCAATATAGGTCATGTTAAATCTATCTGTCTTGAACATCATCTGCACAGGTTTGGTCTCGTTCTAAAAGTTAACAGATGTCATCAGTTGGTGCTGAGCTCCTGTGCTGCTCTCAAAACACAGAGCAGGCAGCCAGTTATTCAGGGGTTTCGGGAATTTGACCAAAGAGAACTAATCACACACCACAGAGTACAGACACAGCTCTGTCTTCTGTACATCACTAAGATTCACTGAGATTTAATTCTTAATTACGAAGTTAGAAATCTCGGTGAAGATTCCTCTAAGGAAATATGGCAAATATGTGTCCTTGCCCTTTTCCTCCCTGAAGAACTAGTGACAAGCCCTGAACAGAGACACTAAGAAGCAGGGGCTCTGTTCCTCGCTCTAAACGAGTAAAAGTAATTTCAATATATGGACTTTCATTTTTACTTCATGTGGTTCCAAGTACTACAAAAAAGAAGAATTTAAATACTTTAAAATTATACTAAAAATACCAAGGAAGTGAGAGCATTATTTTGAATTCTTACAAGTCATAAGCATAGTAAGAAGGGCAGAGATTTTCATTTTCTGCTCTCTCATTCCATTTCCACATGGACCAACAGCTACTATTGTTTCAATCATTATTTTCCTCCTTTTCAGTCTCATTGTTGCAGTAGGTAGTATAGGGTGAGCAGTAACATTCCTGTTGAAAAAGCAGTATTAACCATTTCAAACATTCTGGGATATTTTTCACCACTGGGGGAGGGACACTTCCAAGTCAGTCGGGAGGGTTTCTGTTTTGCATAATGTTTCTTTGAAGCAAGTGAGTTAAGGAAGGCATGTTAGCAGTTCTTGTTCCTGACACCAGAGGCCAACCCAGAGGTGCAGGGGATCCTGAGGGGCAGCCATGGCCTGTCCATGACAGTAGCCAAGCCTTCCTCACTAGCCCTGATCTGCTTCTAAAAGCAAGACAGTAAAACACAGAGGTCTTAACAGGAGATTTTTTTCCCATTTCTTTTGGATCACTTCACAGGTAGAAATGCAGCAAAAAAGCATTGACTGAAGAAGACTTACATCCACAAGTTTTTGCACCTGTCTTTGTGTTAAACTTGCTAGTAATTACGTGAAACTTTACAGAAACTCAACCAAGCAAGTGTCCATAGGAAAGGGAGGGGGCATAAGGAAGTTCATACAGCCTAACCAAGGTCACCCTGCTTGAATGTTTTTTCTTCAGAATGCTATGGGTTCATTTCAGATTAACAGCATATTCCCATCATTTCAGCACATCATACCTTGTTAATATGAAATGGCCTTTCTGTGGTTCTCTCTTTGTTGAACTGCTTTTCCCAGTTGCCTTTGAAATAGATGGCATTCACCAACACAAGTCTGGTCAGGGAATCAAGAATCCCCTCTGCCAACAGGTTCTGAATTTTACCTTTATGATACAGACAAACAACATTTAAGAGTTGGACACATATCTAATTATTATCCAGTAGACTATCGACTCTGCAATTAAGACACAAGAGAGAAGAGAATTATGTTCCACACAGAGCAGGAGCTCAACAGTTGGGTTGTTTTAATTCACAACCTCATATCCTGAAATAGCTCTTTACCCAAGCCATGGCCACCACAAAATACAGTAGGGCACTTGGCAAAGCACTCACCTTCAGTCCTTTCCTCTACCCAGCCATTGATTCGTTTTCTGGAATCCTCCCAAGCGTTCATGAAGTCAGTCGGTTCCAGTCCAGCGTGGTAGGATTTCTGACTCGACTCTAGAAATGACTAACAGGGACATGCCCAACAGATTTGCAGCAAGAGATCTGACTCTCATTCAGACATGCAGGATTCTTAAACACACCAAGAAAATCTGCCTACTTTCCTCCCCCAGCTTCACATAGAACACTTAAAGTTCTGGCTGACATTTATAAGATTTATACAAACTATTTGAACTAGGAATTGTCCCCTGTATGGTTTCAGGTCAAATGGCTTATTTACTGTGCTACAAACCTCTATGTAACTTCACTGACAAATGAAGTGGCTGCTGTTTTCGTGGGGTTTTCTTCATGGTTCAGCAAGAGAACATATGATTTTCTAAGCTACTCTCTACATTAATTGTTACACTTCCCAGACCAATGGAAAACTTTTAGTTCAGTTGAGAAATTAATCTTTCATAGACAGGATAAATCATCCCTTCTGTCTGACTTAATACAGCTTTATTACACAGAGGCAATGTTTGAGACTAGAGTCTGGGTAGTTTTTATCTACTAGACAAATGAAACAATAGCACTCTTCATAAAAGAAACACTGAGGAACAGTGGAAACAGAGAAAAAAAATAGAGCCTTACATGTTCTTGCACCTAGGGAAGCATTGAAAGAAACATGTGTAACACAGTATCTATTATCCTTATTTAGATCTTCTGATAAGGAAAATCTTAAAAGTCCTCTGTTGTTCTCACAATGCTATCTGGATCACTTACCTAGGAGACAAAAACTACAAAATACTGCCCATGCTGAAGAGCAGTAACGACTCTTTTCTTTGGTCATATTTCCACATAATGAAGGAAAAAGAAATACATCAAATGTGTGTCCCACAGCCAAAAGTGTTAGTGGATCACAGAACCCTCGAGATGGAGAGACTGATGGATTTTACCCTACTTTGCAACATTCAGGGTATCTGAGATGAGATTCTCCACCAAATTCAGATAGCAGGCTCTGGCATCATCTACTGCTTTGCTAGTCCAGCTCAGAAAATTTGGAAAGCAGAGCCCAAAGCCTGCCTTTGACCTCCAAACCAAACAGGTAGCAAGTACATTATACTAAGAAATGCCACACATTTCATGGTTACTTACTGAGAGAAACTCAAACGTCTTTTCCCCATAAAGCCGGTTTGCAGTTCTCAGGATGTATTTGGTGTTTGGATCGTTAATTTCAGAGAGAAGGGATTGATACCCATTGTGAGCATCCTCAGCTTTGTTCAGAGAAAGCACCTGCACAAAGACAAACATCCTCAACAGGCCTTCTCAAAACACACCTGCTTCAGCACAATGACTTTGAGTTTTAAAGGACTTCTACGTTAAACACTGTGGCTTCAAGCCAAAACATTTTTCATCCCATCTGCAGCTTATCATACAAGGCACATAAGATGCACCCAGACAACCCAGATGTTGTCAAAGGAATAAATTAGGGAGCACAAGACTCAGCAATACTGATTTTCCTTCCATCAAGCCAAGCACTGGAGGATCACAGAATGCCTGAGGGGGGAAGGGACCTCAAGAGACCAGGGTACGACAACCTGCCCAAGCAGGGACATCTACAGCCAGCAGCTCAGGACTGTGTCCAGATGGACTTGGAATAACAACAGTATGAAAAAAAAAAGATTTTGGACTAAATTTAATAGATTTAAATGGCAGCAAAACAGGATATTATATTCCTCTTCCGTTTTGCAAAAAGGGCAAACATCATAACACAAATGACTGACTGTTCATTTCATGCTGTCATTTCCATATGTTAAACATATGCCAAGCAGTATTTGCAAACTGAGCTAGATTTAAAAAAAAACTAAAAACTAAACCAAGGTGCAGTTACCACTTTGACATGCAGACAGCAGGGATTTCTTTTTTTTATGTGCCTGGATTCATTTTGAAAACATGTGTCATCTCATCTTAAGTGCAAACAAGAAAACAGAAGAAACTATCACACATTGCTAGAGATTTATCCAACCAACAAATAAAACCCCAGATACCTTTCAATTAAATTTGGAAAGGAGATCTGTCCGTGTGAAAAAAAAAATCAAAAAAACCCACCCACAACAAAACCTTGAAACCTTGAAATTTCTACTAAACAAAGATTCCCCTATAAAAGCAATGAAAACAGGTTGTCCTTACACACACACACACCCCTCCCAAAGGAAAATCTCTGCTCTCTCAGACCACGATGACAACCCTAGTTTAGCAGAAGTGCACATCACAGACTGTAAGACACATTTGTTGATCACATTCAATCCAAGAAGTCTATTGTCACCTACCTTTGTTATTTGAGCTTCGGTGTTACCTTTTGAACCCAGCAAAATCATAGACAAAGCAGAAGAAATACTAAAAGGGGAAAAGAATAGATTCTGACCACTTTTCTTCTCACACAGCTTTCTTAAGAGGTCCAGGGCAAAAGTGGTATTTGCTGCACACAGGCTTGCCATGGTTTCAAACCTGCCAGGTAAAACACAGAACAAGAATTTGTTGAACTAGCCGGCAAATGGCAGCATCAGGCTAGAAATCTATCACCTAAATGAAAACTGATTTGGTGGCACAAGCACCTTAAACCCCATACAACTCTCTTGAGTTATTTTAGGGATTTACTGTCTGCTTTTGTATGTCAATCCCATACCTACGTATTATTACATCTTTTGAGATGATCAGGCACAACAGGATTCTGTTCAGAACTCACTGAAAGAAACCTCTCTTGACCTCACAAAGAAAATAATTTGCCTTTATACAAACACCAGACCAAAAAGTTAGACATCACAATGGCCAAATTACAAACTCTTACCTTCTCTAAGTCTACAGATCTTCAGCTGTACCTTCAGCTTCCTCCTACGTGTGCACACTGTGTTTTAAACAGTTGGGCTGGGAGAAGTCAGCAGAATGACTTGTCCTACAAGATAAAAAACATTGTCACTGGAACATTCTCTTACAAAAACAAGCAAAAAAACCCCTAGTCACATTGAAATACCATATTTTTTCCCCACATAAACTACATATTCCAATCCTACTTATCAGACTCAGTTAATGGCACTATTTAAAGGAATTCCTTGCCTCTAACTTGAAATTAGAATCATGTGTATTGGCAGGTCTGCAGGTTAAAGTTGTTCAGCTTCCCAGGCCCAGCACACCCCACGCAACTCACTCCCGCACCTTTCCCCCTGCTTCTTACAGCACAACTGTCCAATTTGCCTGCATCCTTTCAGACCATTTCAAACTCCTACGTGGAGGAGTTTGCACCAGAACGTGGGGATTTCCAGGACAGTCTTCCTACAGCAATTGCAAAATATCACTGTCGGCTCCCTCCGACAGAGGGATAACCGCCCGGCAGCTTTGCCATCTTCTGCTAGCAAAGAAAAACCACCGCCACCTTCCCGCCCCCAAAGCCAAACCAATACCCGAAAGCGCCTTTGATTTCCTTACACCAGCCGAGCAAGCCTTTCACCCAAACCATCCAGCTGACGGCCTCCAGCCCACCCTGCCCGAGAACAGCCCCGATTTTGCGCGAAGACGAAACATTTCCGCATCTCTTCCCGTCACCGCCCCGTTGCCCGAGGACGCCCCGGGGCGGGGGTAGGGGCGGAGACCTGCGGAAGGCTGCGGAGCCCCGGCACAGCCGAGCTCACTTGCCCGCAGACCTGCCCGGCCGGCGGGAGCGGCGACAACCGCGGACACACCGCCCGGGTGGGGCGGGGACCCAGGGGCGGGGCGGGGCAGCCACACAGAACCCAGGTGTGCTCTGTCCAGAATCGTTCTCTCTGTACGACAGATTTAAAAATCTATGTATAATTGACGGCTGAAAAAAAGGAACAGAGTCCCACAGCGCCCGTGGTTTTTTTATTATTTCAGGAACAGGAACTCCAAAACACAAACACAGCCCTGTGCTAAGAAAGGTGTTTCAGCTGTGGCTTTGGCATTATACGGTTCAGCTATGATGTTTAAGTAACTAAGAATAGGATAAAGATATAACGATAGCAAAAACTTTAAAGCTTTGTCATGCAAATATTGCAGAGGCACCATATGCTCTTTTGTTACATTCTTTGTTAAAGGACTAGAACCAGGAGACAGGTAAACCCAGGAGTCCTGTGGTGATGAAACTAAGGTTCTCACCCCACAAACACCCCATAAGGACATCTGGGACAAAAAATACTTTCATTTCCATTCCTATTAAGTCCTTGTCCAGTTAGTAGACAAAAAAAAAAAAAACATCTAGGCAGGGTGCTCAGCAACACCTGGAACAGGCTGCCAAAGACTCCTTTCAGCTCTAGGGAATGGATCAAGGCACTAAATGGATGAGACTGGAAGAAGAAAGGGGAGTGCAGCTAAAAAGGTGCTCCAGCCTTGCCAGAAGCAAAAGTAACTTCTGCTCTCTCACAGGCTGTCAGTGCCCGACTCAGCCTCATGGACACTAAAAGTCAAGTCAAGGACAGGAGAAGCCTTTGCTGAGCAAGTGGGATGTTACTTCTGTCAGCAAGAACCTCCACACAGGTGCACAGGGAGAGAGGTGTTTTACACAGCGCTTCCTGTCGATTTCTAAGCAGCTCTGTTATTCTTGCCAAGCCCCAGATCAAGACCACACAAGAGGGTTCAGGCACAGCTCAAAGAGGCAATTAGTGCAAAAGGAGTCACCCTATTCTAGAGAAATCTTTATTGTGTAATGGTCCCTCTCCTGCCAAGACAACTCCTCTTTAGGGAGAGCAAAACCTGCCACAGAACAAAATGCTGGAAGATTTGTTGTGCCGGATGAAGAAGAGGAAGGGATGATCAGCAGTGAAATTCGGAATGATCATTGCAGAGCCACCCACGATCCGTCCAGTTGTGGCAGCAGCTGCTTCAGTGCCTTCTTCGTTGACTTCCACAAAGGACTTGTGAACCACTTCAGAGAGCACCAGCTCATTGCCAGATGACATTCCCGAGAAGTCTGCCTTCCCCAAGTCAAATGCATCAGGCATTCCCATGAAGCTCAGAATGGGTTTCAGATCATAATCTTCTTCCAGTTTAAATCTGGGTAAAGACACACTCACCTTTGTAGACTTCATCATTTCAGGACTGATCCAATCTATCAGTTTCTCATATGTAAGTTCTCTTTCCAGCTAAAAAAAAAATCCCAAATTAACGTAATTAATATGAGAAGAAAGTCAATGTTACATGGCCAAAAGTAGCAACTACTGTGTTTGTTTACATAGTACATAACATGTTTTGTTGGTTTTTTTTTAAATTCTTACATATGAGAAACAAAGGCACAGAACTGCTGACAAAGTCCCAAAGAAACGGACACCAGTTCTTCTGTCTTAACCAAAGGTTTGTCCTTATGGTGACAGGATGAAGAAAAAGTCTGCTCACAAGGCCCTTCACAGTCAGTGTTAGAAAACTTTATTAATAAACTTCTTGCCAGAGCACAAAATAGCCCAAACTTTTATTCCATCTCCACAACAGGAAAGATCCTACCCTTTCCTGTCTAGGTGCTGTACCAGACTTCCTTTCCTGGAAGGATACAGACTGGCTTTGTGTTCAGCTCAATAACTTACTCTTTCCAAGCCCGTGGATCCATCCTGGATTGCATCAGGGAGCAGGATGATCATGCTGAGTTCATTACCAACATAGGGCAGCTCAAGGATTTTGGTCTGCAAGTCTCCAATATAGGTCATGTTAAATATGTCTGTCTGGAACATCATCTGCACAGGCTTGGTCTTGTTCTAAAAATATAGAGATGTCGTCAGTTAGTGCTGAGCTACTGTGCTGCTCTCAAAACACAGAGCAGGCAGCCAGTTACTCAGGGCTTTTGAGAATTTAACCAAAAAGAACTAATCACACACCATGGAGTACAGCCCCACCGCGGCCTTTGCTAAAGCAAGAGGTAAAACCATCGATACACAGTAGCACTGCACAATATTCCATCACAAATCCAAAGGCAGATTATTCACCAGCAGTTCATCCTGTTGGTGTTACATCTTGAAACCTGGCCCTAGCTTTGCATTGGTCCAAAGACGAGAAAACAGAATTGTGTCTCTGGATACTCTGCCAGCTTTTTCAACACATTTCAACAGTGAGAGGGCAAGGTCCCCAAAACCAAGTCAGTCCAGCACTCTCTGAAGGGCTGCAGTAGGTAGTATGGGGTGAGCAGTAGCATTCCCTGTTGAAAAAGTGGTATTAACCATTTCAAACATTCTGGGATATTTTTCACCACTGGGGGAGGGACACTTCCAAGTCAGCTGGGAGGGCTTCTGTTCTGCATAATGCTTCTTTGAAGCAAGTGAGTTAAGGAAGGCATGTTAGCAGTTCTTGTTCCTGACATTGGAGGCCAACCCAGAGGTGCAGGGGATCCTGAGGGGCAGCCATGGCCTGTTCATGACAGTAGCCAAGCCTTCCTCACTAGCCCTGATCTGCTTCTAAAAGCAAGACAGTAAAACACAGAGGTCTTCACAGGAGATTTTTTTCCCATTTCTTTTGGATCACTTCACAGGTAGAAATGCAGCAAAAAAGCATTGACTGAAGAAGACTTACATCCACAAGTTTTTGCACCTGTCTTTGTGTTAAACTTGCTAGTAATTACGTGAAACTTTACAGAAACTCAACCAAGCAAGTGTCCATAGGAAAGGGAGGGGGCATAAGGAAGTTCATACAGCCTAACCAAGGTCACCCTGCTTGAATGTTTTTTCTTCAGAATGCTATGGGTTCATTTCAGATTAACAGCATATTCCCATCATTTCAGCACATCATACCTTGTTAATATGAAATGGCCTTTCTGCGGTTTCCTCTTTGTTGAACTGCTTTTCCCAGTTGCCTTTGAAATAGATGGCATTCACCAACACAAGTCTGGTCAGGGAATTAAGAACCCCCTTCGCCAACAGGTTCTGAATTTTACCTTTGTGATACAAACAAACAACATTTAAGAGTTGGACACATATCTAATTATTATCCAGGAGACTATCGACTCTGCAATTAAGACACAAGAGAGAAGAGAATTATGTACCACACAGAGCAGGAGCTCAACAGTTGGGTTGTTTTAATTCACAACCTTATATCCTGAAATAGCCCTTTACCCAAGCCATGGCCACCAGGAAATACAACAGGGTCCTTTGCAAAGCACTCACCTTCAGTCCTTTCCTCTACCCAGCCATTGATTCGTTTTCTGGAATCCTCCCAAGCGTTCATGAAGTCAGTCGGTTCCAGTCCAGCGTGGTAGGATTTCTGACTCAACTCTAGAAATGACTAACAGGGACATGCCCAACAGATTTGCAGCAAGAGATCTGACTCTCATTCAGACATGCAGGATTCTTAAACACACCAAGAAAATCTGCCTACTTTCCTCCCCCAGCTTCACATAGAACACTTAAAGTTCTGGCTGACATTTATAAGATTTATACAAACTATTTGAACTGGGAATTGTCCCTTGTATGGTTTCAGGTCAAACGTCTTATTTACTGTGCTACAAACCTCTATGTAACTTCACTGACAAATGAAGTGGCTGCTGTTTTCGTGGGGTTTTCTTCATGGTTCAGCGAGAGATCATATGATTTCCTAAGCTACTCTCTACATAAATTTAATTGTTACACTTCCCAGACTAATGGAAAACTTTTAGTTCAGTTGAGAAATCAATCTTTCATAGACAGGATAAATCATCCCTTCTGTCTGATTTAATACAGCTTTATTACAGAGAGGCAATGTTTGAGACTAGAGTCTGGGTAGTTTTTATCTACTAGACAAATGAAACAATAGCACTCTTCATAAAAGAAACACTGAGGAACAGTGGAAACAGAGAAAAAAACCTGAACCTTACATGTTCTTGCACCTAGGGAAGCATTGAAAGAAATATGTGTAACACAGTATCTATTATCCTTATTTAGATCTTCTGATAAGGAAAATCTTAAAAGTCCTCTGTTGTTCTCACAATGCTATCTGGATCACTTACCTAGGAGACAAAAACTACAAAATACTGCCCATGCTGAAGAGCAGTAACAATCCTTTTCTTTGGTCATATTTCCACATAATGAAGGAAAAAGAAATACATCAAACATGTGTCCCACAGCCAAAAGTGTTAGTGGATCACAGAACCCTCGAGATGGAGAGACTGATGGATTTTACCCTACTTTGCAACATTCAGGGTATCTGAGATGAGATTCTCCACCAAATTCAGATACCAGGCTCTGGCATCATCTACTGCATTGCTAGTCCAGCTCAGAAAATTTGGAAAGCAGAGCCCAAAGCCTGCCTTTGACCTCCAAACCAAACAGGTAGCAAGTACATTATACTAAGAAATGCCACACATTTCATGGTTACTTACTGAGAGAAACTCAAACGTCTTTTCCCCATAAAGCCGGTTTGCAGTTCTCAGGATGTATTTGGTGTTTGGATCGTTAATTTCAGAGAGAAGGGATTGATACCCATTGTGAGCATCCTCAGCTTTGTTCAGAGAAAGCACCTGCACAAAGACAAACATCCTCAACAGGCCTTCTCAAAACACACCTGCTTCAGCACAATGACTTTGAGTTTTAAAGGACTTCTACGTTAAACACTGTGGCTTCAAGCCAAAACATTTTTCATCCCATCTGCAGCTTATCATACAAGGCACATAAGATGCACCCAGACAACCCAGATGTTGTCAAAGTAATAAATTAGGGAGCACAGGACTCAGCAATACTGATTTTCCTTCCATCAAGCCAAGCACTGGAGGATCACAGAATGGCTGAGGTGGGAAGGGACCTCAAGAGCCCAGGGTACGACAACCTGCCCAAGCAGGGACATCTACAGCCAGCAGCTCAGGACTGTGTCCAGATGGACTTGGAATAACAACAGTATGAAAAAAAAAAGATTTTGGACTAAATTTAATAGATTTAAATGGTAGCAAAACAGGATATTATATTCCTCTTCCGCTTTGCAAAAAGGGCAAACATCATAACACAAATGATTGACTGCTCATTTCATGCTGTCATTTCCATATGTTAAACATATGCCAAGGGTATTTGCAAACTGAGCTAGATTTAAAAAAACCCCAAAAACTAAACCAAGGTGCAGTTACCACTTTGACATGCAGACAGCAGGGATTTCTTTTTTTTATGTGCCTGGATTCATTTTGAAAACATGTGTCATCTCATCTTAAGTGCAAACAAGAAAACAGAAGAAACTATCACACATTGCTAGAGATTTATCCAACCAACAAATAAAACCCCAGATACCTTTCAATTAAATTTGGAAAGGAGATCTGTCCGTGTGAAAAAAAAAATCAAAAAAACCCACCCACAACAAAACCTTGAAACCTTGAAATTTCTACTAAACAAAGCTTCTCCTATAAAAGCAATGAAAACAGGTTGTCCTTACACACACACACACACCCCCAAAGGAAGATCTCTGCTCTCTCAGACCACGATGACAACCCTAGTTTAGCAGAAGTGCACATCACAGACTGTAAGACACATTTGTTGATCAAATTTAATCCAAGAAGTCTATTTTCACTTACCTTTGTTATTTGATATTCGGTGGTACCTTTTGAACCCAGCAAAATCATAGACAAAGCAGAAGAAATACTAAAAGGGGAAAAGAATAGATTCTGACCACTTTTCTTCTCACACAGCTGTCTTAAGAGGTTCAGGGCAAAAATGGTATTTGCTGCACACAGGCTTTCCATGGTTTCAACCTGGCAGATAAAACACAGAACAAAAAAGGATCGAATTTATTTGAACACAAAAAACCTCTTTCTCTCTTTCACATTTCCCAGTATAAACTGGCCAGCAAATGTCAGCATTAGGCTGGAAAACTATCACCTGAATGGAAAACTGATTTGGTGGCACAAGCACCTTAAACCCCATACAACTCTCTTGAGTTATTTTAGGGATTTACTGTCTGCTTTTGTTTTTCAATCCCATACCTACGTATTATTACATCTTTTGAGATGATCAGGCACAACAGGATTCTCTTCAGAACTCACTGAAAGAAAGCTCTCTTGACCTCACAAAGAAAATAATTTGCCTTTATACAAACACCAGACCAAAAAGTTAGACATCACAATGGCCAAATTACAAACTCTTACCTTCTCTAAGTCTACAGATCTTCAGCTGTACCTTCAGCTTCCTCCTACGTGTGCACGCTGTGTTTTAAACAGTTGGGCTGGGAGAAGTCAGCAGAATGACTTGTCCTACAAGTCATGACTTGTAGCAGAATGACTTGTCCCTGGAATATTCTCTTACAAAAACAAGCAAAAAAACCCCTGTCACATTGAAATACCATATTTTTTCCCCACATAAACTATATATCCCAATCCTACTTATCAGACTCACTTAATGGCATTATTTAAAAGAATTCCTTGCCTTCTAACTTGAAATTGGAAGCACGTGTATTGGCAGGTCTGCAGGTTAAACTTGTTCAGCTTCCCAGGCCCAGCACACCCCACGCAACTCACTCCCACACCTTTCCCCCTGCTTCTTACTGCACAACTGTTGAATTTGCATGCATCCTTTTGTGATAGCCAATAAAGACCAAAGGAGAGATAAGTTGCTTATCAAATTATATTTGCAACACTGTAATTACAAACTGCGGTAAACAAAGTCTCAAGTTTCTATAAGTTTCAAGTAATAGTTTCATTCAGTGTTTGTCTTGACTACCTCATGCATATTGATTGTATCATATACATGTATATTCCGCGGGGTTTTTGCTAAGTGTTTAACATGTAAGTTTTCTTACACCTAAAGCTGAGAGTTATCTCTACAACCAGTCATAGTTCATGTATTCTTAGACGAACAGGCGCCTAAAGATTTGAAGTTCTACTATATTTACAGCTAAAGCTAAAAGAGTTATCTCTACAGCCAGTCATAATTCATGTATTCTTGGACGAGTAGGCGCCTAAAGACCTAAAGTTGTACTATATTTCATTCTTAGGATAGTAAGTGTGATAGACTACGCTGGGTGGTATTGTTTATCAAACAGAATGTATTGCTTAACCGCTAAGCTAAAGCAAGTGCTAAACCACAAAGAACTATGCTAATGCTTAGGCAAGGTATACCTTAGGATTGCTAAATGTTCCAAGAACTAAAAGGACAGCCCATATAAGGAAGACGATTACCACTAGAGCCAAAGGGCAGAAAGAGGACACCCGAGGAAGACGTCTTACTTCAGCCTCGACGACCACTGGGAGGCAGAAGAGACCCCCTAGCAACAGCCCAGGCATGTGAAGAGTACTATTGCCACATCACGGAAAGCGGAACTAGAAGAATATAAAAAGAGACTGTCTTAGCATGATATTGCGGTAGTTGGTGGAGCGGTGACTCCCCTGTCGCCCAGCGCTGCACTTTGCTCATATTCTCTTGCTGTAATTAATAAATTCTAATTGGTTTATTGATCCGTTGTGGTCTAACTTATAACAGTAAGGAAGTTTTAGGCCTTTTGACCTTGTGAGGGTCTGTTTTGTTTCCTTGTGGGGGTGGAGTTTTTGTAATCCATTTGTTTTGTTTTAATGTAGTCACCCATTTGTTTCACGAATCACAATTATTTATATATCACACAAACCATAATGTTATGTTACAATAATTAGTGATATTTTGTTATGTTATGTAATAAGAAAAAGAACCGAAAAAAAGAACAGAACTATTTCCCAGCGCCAAGAAAGCACATGCGCAGAAAAAGCTGACTACGTCAAAAGGATGGAGTGAACAGAGCCGAGCTTGTCTCCTAGCAACAAGATAACGCATGCGCATAGCCTCTTGGCAACAGAACAGAGCCTGCGCAGATAGACCAGATAACCTAAAGCAGAAAAAAAGGAGGGGATTTTTAAAAAAAGCAGCTACAAACCGATAAAAAGCAGATTGGAAATTATTGAAGTGTGCCTTGGATGAGCAAGGAAGGCTCATCAAGTCATCCAGCGCTGTTTTGCTTATTTGATTTTTATATAAATCTATAATAAAACTTTTTACTACGATATTTAAGCCTAGTGCTGATTTTTACTTATAACCCTTTCAGACCATTTCAAACTCCTACGTGGACGCGTTTGCACCACAACGTGGGGATTTCCAGGACAGTCTTCCTACAGCAATTGCAAAATATCATTGTCGGCTCCCTCCGACAGAGGGATAACCGCCCGGCAGCTTTGCAATCTTCTTCTAGCAAAGAAAAACCACCGCCACCTTCCCGCCCCCAAAGCCAAACCAATACCCGAAAGCGCCTTTGATTTCCTTACACCAGCCGAGCAAGCCTTTCACCCAAACCATCCAGCTGACGGCCTCCAGCCCACCCTGCCCGAGAACAGCCCCGATTTTGCGCGAAGACGAAACATTTCCGCATCTCTTCCCGTCACCGCCCCGTTGCCCGAGGACGCCCCGGGGCGGGGGTAGGGGCGGAGACCTGCGGAAGGCTGCGGAGCCCCGGCACAGCCGAGCTCACTTGCCCGCAGCCCTGCCCGGCCGGCGGGAGCGGCGACAACCGCGGACACAGCGCCCGGGTGGGGCGGGGACCCAGGGGCGGGGCGGGGCAGCCACACAGAACCCAGGTGTGCTCTGTCCAGAATCGTTCTCCTCGTACGACAGATTTTAAAAGGTATGTATAATTTACGGCTGAAAAAAAGGAACAGAGTCCCACAGCGCCCGTGGTTTTTTTATTATTTCAGGAACAGGAACTCCAAAACACAAACAGCCCTGTGCTAAGAAAGGTGTTTCAGCTGTGGCTTTGGCATTATACGGTTCAGTATTATATTTAAGAAACTATGTACAGGATAAATATATAGCGATAGCAAAAACGTTAAAGCTTTGTCATTCAAATATTGCAGAGGCACCATATGCTCTTTTGTTACATTCTTTGTTAAAGGACTAGAACCAGGAGACAGGTAAACCCAGGAGTCCTGTGGTGATGAAACAAAGGTTCTCACCCCACAAACACCCCATAAGGACATCTGCTACAAAAACATACTTTCATTCCCATTCCTGCCCAAGTCCTTGTCCAGTTAGTAGACAAAAAAAACCCCTCTAGGCAGGGTGCTCAGCAACACCTGGAACAGGCTGCCAAAGACTCCTTTCAGCTCTAGGGAATGGATCAAGGCACTAAATGGATGAGACTGGAAGAAGAAAGGGGAGTGCAGCTAAAAAGGTGCTGCAGCCTTGCCAGAAGCAAAAGTAACTTCTGCTCTCTCACAGGCTGTCAGTGCCCAACTCGGCCTCATGGACACTAAAAGTCAAGTCAAGGACAGGAGAAGCCTTTGCTGAGCAAGTGGGATGTTACTTCTGTCAGCAAGAACCTCCACACAGGTGCACAGGGAGAGAGGTGTTTTACATGGCACTTGCTGTGGAGGTCTAAGCAGCTCTGTTATTCTTGCCAAGCCCCAGATCAAGATCACAGAAGAGGGTTCAGGCACAGCTCAAAAAGACAATTAGTGCAAAAGGAGTCACCCTATTCTAGAGAAATCTTTATTGTGTAATGGCCCCTATCCTGCCAAGACAACTCCTCTTTAGGGAGAGCAAAACCTGCCACAGAACAAAATGCTGGAAGATTTGTTGTGCCGGATAAAGAAGAGGAAGGGATGATCAGCAGTGAAATCCGGAACGATCATTGCACAGCGCATCATCATTATTGCCGCTGTGGCAGCAGCTGCTTCAGTGCCTTCTTCGTTGACTTCCACAAAGGACTTGTGAACCACTTCAGAGAGCACCAGCTCATTGCCAGATGACATTCCCGAGAAGTCTGCCTTCCCTGAGTCAAATGCATCAGGCATTCCCATGCAGCTCAGAATGGGTTTCAGATCATAATCTTCTTCCAGTTTAAATCTGGGTAAAGACACCCTCACCTCTGTAGAGTCCATCATTTCAGGATTGATCCAATCTATCAGCTTCTCATACGTAAGTTCTCTTTCCAGCTAAAGAAAAACCCCACATTTATTTAGTTACAGTGAGAAGTGGGTCAGTGTGACACAAGCAAAAGAAGTGATTACTGGGTTTGTTTACATAGCACAGAACATGCATCTTTTTTACAGTGCTTTAGAGTGTCTCAAGCCAAAAGTGCAAGTTATACTTCTTACTACGGACTACAGCCCCAGCCAAGATCATTCCCATATGCTTTTTTGGTAGAGACAATAGGGATTAATCCCTTCCATGTAATGTTTACTTTTACAGAACATGTTAGGATTGTTGGGGTTTTTCTACATTTTGACATAGGGGAAGCAATGGCACAGGAGCTGCTGGCCAAGTCCCAAAGCAACTGAACTCAGATCTTCTGTCTCTTAACCAGGGGTTCCTCCTTCAGGTCGACAGGGAAGGAAAAAGTCTGCTCATAAGGCCCTTCACCATCAGTGACAGAAAACCTTATTAAGAAACTTGTCCAGATCACAAAATACTCCAAACTTGTATCCCATCTCCAACAGAGGAGATCCTACCCTCTCCTGTGAGCCTATTGCCAGGTGCTGTGCCATAGACCATCTGCCAGCTGCTCAGAATAGAAGATCTACAGGAGAAGCCACAGGACTTCCTAAGACACCACCCAAATTCCCCCTCTCCACTTATGATGCTCACCATACCACGCCTTCACCAGAACCACAGCTGACCTCTGCTCCTGAGGAGGGTCAGATCTTCTTCCAGAGCCTCTGCCTAAGGAGGCAGCACCCAGCCTGAGCAGCAGTGACACCAGGTGGGCTACTCACTTTGGGGGCAGGGAACTGTTGGACATTTCAGCTGGCATGGAGCATCGGCGACAGAATAGCTCTGGAACCAAACTGAGGTCTATGTGCTATACCACACTTTCTTCCCTGGAAGGATACAGGCTGTCCTTGCATTCAGCTCAACAACTTACTCTTTCCAAGCCCGTGGATCCATCCTGGATTGCATCAGGGAGCAGGATGATCATGCTGAGTTCATTACCAACATAGGGCAGCTCAAGGATTTTGGTCTGCAAGTCTCCAATATAGGTCATGTTAAATCTATCCTTCTTGAACATCATCTGCACAGGCTTGGTCTCGTTCTAAAAGTTAAGAGATGTCATCAGTTAGTGCTGAGCTCCTGTGCTGCTCTCAAAATACAGAGCAGGCAACCAGTTATTCAGGGGTTTCGAGAATTTGACCAGAGAAATAATCACACACCACAGAGCACAGACACAGCTCTGTCTTCTGTACATCACTACGATTCACTGAGATTTAATTCTTAATTACGAAGTTAGAAATCTCGGTGAAGATTCCTCTAAGGAAATATGGCAAATATGTGTCCTTGCCCTTTTCCTCCCTGAAGAACTAGTGACAAGCCCTGAACAGAGCCACTAAGAAACAGGGGCTCTGTTCCTCGCTCTAAACGAGTAAAAGTAATTTCAATATATGGACTTTCATTTTTACTTCATGTGGTTCCAAGTACTACAAAAAAGAAGAATTTAAATACTTTAAAATTATACTAAAAATACCAAGGAAGTGAGAGCATTATTTTGAATTATTACAAGCCATAAATTGGCTTCTTTAGCCAACAATGCGCCTGCAACAAATGCGGGTAGAGCCCTTCCGAAACCTTCGTTCGAGAAGCCTAGCCATGATGATGACAAGTCATAAGCATAGTAAGGAGGGCAGAGATTTTCATTTTCTGCTCTCTCATTCCATTTCCACATGGACCAACAGCTACTATTGTTTCAATCATTATTTTCCTCCTTTTCAGTCTCATTGTTCCAGTAGGTAGTATAGGGTGAGCAGTAACATTCCCTGTTGAAAAAGTGGTATTAACCATTTCAAACATTCTTGGGTATTTTTCACCACTGGGGGAGGGACACTTCCAAGTCAGTCGGGAGGGCTTCTGTTCTGCATAATGTTTCTTTGAAGCAGGTGAGTTAAGGAAGGCATGTTAGCAGTTCTTGTTCCTGACACTGGAGGCCAACCCAGAGGTGCAGGGGATCCTGAGGGGCAGCCATGGCCTGTCCATGACAGTAGCCAAGCCTTCCTCACTAGCCCTGATCTGCTTCTAAAAGCAAGACAGTAAAACACAGAGGTCTTCACAGGAGATTTTTCTCACAGGAGATTTTTCTCCCATTTCTTTTGGATCAGTTCACTGGTAGAAATGCAGCAAAAAACCACTGAGTGAAGAAGACTTAGATATACAAATTTCTGGAGGAGTAGAAGTGCTCTTTTCTGCCTAAAACCTAAAGAAAAAATATTTCTCTGATAAACTCCAGTTTTAGGCCGAAATAAGCAGGTTCACTAATTCTGTGAAATTGCTCATGACACTGAAATAATTTGACAACGTTGCTCAAGTGTTCTCTCCTCATCAGTTCTAAGTCCTGTTATTACATAGATGGGTAACTTTCTCAAACAAAGAAGGGTTAAAGGAAAAAAAGGAGAGAGAGAATGAAAGAAATACTTGTTAGATTAAACTTTCTAGGAATTACGTGAAACTTTACAGAAACTCAACAAAGACAGCATCCATAGGAAAGGGAGGGGGCATAAGGAAGTTCATACAGCCTAACCAAGGTCACCCTGCTTGAATGTTTTTTCTTCAGAATGCTATGGGTTCATTTCAGATTAACAGCATATTCCCATCATTTCAGCACATCATACCTTGTTAATATGAAATGGCCTTTCTTCGGTTTCCTCTTTGTTGAACTGCTTTTCCCAGTTGCCTTTGAAATAGATGGCATTCACCAACACAAGTCTGGTCAGGGAATCAAGAAGCCCCTCCGCCAACAGGTTCTGAATTTTACCTTTATGATACAAACAAACAACATCTAAGAGTTGGACACATATCTAATTATTATCCAGTAGACTATCAACACTACAATTAAGACACAAGAGAGAAGAGAATTATGTACCACACAGAGCAGGAGCTCAACAGTTGGGTTGTTTTAATTCACAACCTCATATCCTGAAATAGCTCTTTACCCAAGCCATGGCCACCAGGAAATACAGCAGGGCACTTTGCAAAGCACTCACCTTCAGTCCTTTCCTCTACCCAGCCATTGATTCGTTTTCTGGAATCCTCCCAAGCGTTCATGAAGTCAGTCGGTTCCAGTCCAGCGTGGTAGGATTTCTGACTCAACTCTAGAAATGACTAACAGGGACATGCCCAACAGATTTCCAGCAAGAGATCTGACTCTCACTCAGACATGCAGGATTCTTAAACACACCAAGAAAATCTGCCTACTTTCCTCCCCCAGCTTCACATAGAACACTTAAAGTTCTGGCTGACATTTATAAGATTTATACAAATTATTTGAACTGGGAATTGTTCCCTGTATGGTTTTAAGTCAAATGGTTTATTTACTGTGCTACAAACCTCTGTGTAACTTCACTGACAAATTAGGTGGCTGCTGTTTTTTGTTGTTTTTACTTTATGCTTCAGTGAGATAAAATATGATTTCTTTATAGGACTTCTGCTAAGAGATACATCATCCTTTTGTCCCACAGCCAAAAATATAAATGGATCACAAAACTCAGACAATGGCGAGACTGATGGATTTTACCCTATTCTTTAACATTCAGGGTATCTGAAAGGAGATTCCCTACCAAATTCAGATACCAGTCTCTGGCATCAACTATTGCATTGCTAGCCCTCAGCTCAGAAAATTTGGAAAGCAGAGCCCAAAGCCTGCCTTTGACCTCCAAACCAAACAGGTAGCAAGTACATTATACTAAGAAATGCCACACATTTCATGGTTACTTACTGAGAGAAACTCAAACGTCTTTTCCCCATAAAGCCGGTTTGCAGTTCTCAGGATGTATTTGGTGTTTGGATCGTTAATTTCAGAGAGAAGGGATTGATACCCATTGTGAGCATCCTCAGCTTTGTTCAGAGAAAGCACCTGCACAAAGACAACATCTTCAGTGGTTGCAGAAGTAATTAATTAAGGAGCAGAACAGTCAGCAGTATTGAGTTTTCTTCCCTCGGGTCAAGCACTGGAGGATCACAGAATGGCTGAGGTGGGAAGGGATCTCTGGAGATCAGAGTATGACTCCCTGCCAACCCAGAAAACCTATAGCCAGCAGCCCAGGACTGTGTCCAGATGGACTCTGAATAATTCCAATATGGCAAAAATATGATTTTGGAGAAATTTTTATAGATTTAAATAGTAACAATATAGAAGGTTACACTCCTCTTCCACTTTGCAAAAGAGGCAAACATCATAACACAAATGATTGATTGTTCATTTCATACTGCCAATTCATTAGTAAAACATATACCATGGGGTATTTGCCAACTGAGCAAGTTTAAAAAGAAAAACTAAACCAAGGTGCAGGTACCACTTTGACATGTAGACAGTGAAGATTTTTTAAATTTTTTTTTTACGTGCCTTGCTACATTTTGAAAATATATATCATCTGACAATAAGAGCAAACAAGAAAGCAGAAGGCAGTATTACATATAGCTAGAGATTCATGGAACCAACAAAAAAAATCCAAAAAAGAAACCAGGTACTTTTGAATTACATATGGAAAGGTCTGTCTCAAAAAAAAAAAAAAATCAAAAAACCCCACCACACAACAAAACCCCGAAACCCAACAAAACTCTCTTAATTTCATACTGAAAGAAGCTCCCCCTAATGAAACCTGTTCTGCTTACACACACACCCCCCAAAGGAAGAGTTCTGTTCTTACAGAGCAGAGTGACAACCCTAGCTAAGAAGAAGTACACATCGCAGACTATAAGACATGTCTGTTGCTCATATGCTCCCATCGCATTCAATCCACTAAGTTTATTTTCACCTACCTTTGTTATCTGGGCTTCGGTGTTACCTTTTGAACCCAGCAAAATCATAGACAAAGCAGAAGAAATACTAAAAGGGGAAAAGAATAGATTCTGACCACTTTTCTTCTCACACAGCTTTCTTAAGAGGTCCAGGGCAAAAGTGGTATTTGCTGCACACAGGCTTGCCATGGTTTCAACCTGGCAGATAAAACACAGAACAAAAATGGATCGAATTTATTTGAACACAAAAAACCTGGTTCTCTCTTTCACATTTCCCAGAATAAACTAGCCAGCAAATGTCAGCATTAGGCTGGAAGACTATCGCCTGAATGGAAAACTGATTTGGTGGCACAAGCACCTTAAACCCCATACAACTCTCTTGAGTTATTTTAGGGATTTACTGTCTGCATTTGTTTTTCAATCCCATACCTACGTAATATTACATCTTTTGAGATGATCAGGCACAACAGGATTCTGTTCAGAACTCACTGAAAGAAAGCTCTCTTATCTCACAAAGAAAATAATTTGCCTTTATACAAACACCAGACCAAAAAGTTAGACATCACAACGGCCAAATTACAAACTCTTACCTTCTCTAAGTCTACAGATCTTCAGCTGTACCTTCAGCTTACTCCTACGTGTGCATGCTGTGTTTTAAACAGCTGGGCTGGGAGAAGTCAGCAGAATGACTTGTCCTACAAGATAAAAAAGGAAAGAAAAAAAAAATAATTTCATCAGCATGACAGATTACAGCAATTTCCTACTGTAGTATAAAGAAAAAAATCAAAGTCCATTTCAGTTCCATTTTATTGCCTACAACACGGAAACACACACAAGAAAAAACTTAGTGCTTGTCATCCTCATCTCTGTAGGTAGTTAACTTCAGATTAAACCACACACCTATAAAAAGAGCAATAAATACTAGAACACTGAGTTAACCACAGATAGGTATCATGAATCATAAGATAGCAGCTGGTAGTAAATGTCTCCGTGTTTTGTTCTTCCTTTAAGGTAGGGCCTACTGTTTATACGTTGCCAAAAAATACAAAGCCAACACCTTATTCATACTACTGATTCATTATCTCAGATAACTAGGTGAAAAGTGCAAGTTTCTGCATACATGGTTTCCCACCCAAGAAAATTTCTTGCTAGGAGCTTCACTATAAGCAGTAGCAATTTTCTCCTGTTTCTCTTCTCCCATAACTGAAAAAAACGCTAACCAAACAAAAAAACCAAGCAAGCTTAGAGGGAAAGAGTCCTCCAATTGTGTCTGAAACATGTAACTTAAGTACTTTATAGCGTAAGTAGGAGACACATAGTGTTCGTGTTAGCTAAAGTGAAAACCGGAAGTTTCCTAATATCCCAATACCTGCAGATTGCTAGCAATAAAGTCTTTTGACCTCCAGGTCAAAGCACACAGGAATAGCGACAGCAGCAAGCACTTATTTCCTAGAAAGTTTCTGCAGGGCTTCCAAGACAACCAAGAATTTACAGACAAAAGGATGCAACTCACACTATTTGCCTGCTTCAAAACCAGCGCATTTAACCAAATTATAAGTAATATTGCAATAGCTGGGACACACGATTAGGAGTTATATCTGTGCAGTTAACTATGCTTTCTCTGCAGCTCAGGAATACTAACGCAACTACTGACATCCCTCCTATCAGAGGAGTTTTGGAGACAACACACAGTGACTGCACTTTAAGGACCTTATGATAAAAGTACATATTTGTCAATCAATTGTAAACTGTTTGCAGCAAACCCCTCGGTGCTCAGAAGGTTTGCTGACAGCAACTCATTCCTCACTCTGGTCTCCCCGTGGGCTCTGCAGGTCAGCAGTAAGGCACTCGTGCTGATGCTCGTTTCTGCATGCCTGGACCCTGTGTGTTCCTACCAGTATGAATTTGAAGCATTTGTCTCAGCAATCAACACCTACGCTTTAGAACAGTCTTTATGGACCAAAAAGCTGTATCTAGGTTAGACAGCACACGCTGCAATGCGGGGCCATGGGGGAACCCGGTCGGAGCAGGGTGCAGCTCTTCTCCAGCCTGCAGCCCATGAGACATTTCCCACGAAGACTGTGACGTGGATCACCGTCCAGTGTACAAGGACCTTCCCCACCTTCTGTCAGCTGCCTCAGAGGAGCCACAAGACGACTATTTCAAACACAGAGAAAACTGCGTCTGCGGTACGGACGCCTCTTTTCCCACCCTCTGAACCAAAGCAAGCTTCCTTGAGAAACAGGGCTTCATTTTAGGATTTGGAGAGTTGGGAGCGATGTTAAAACATCTGCAGGGTAAGACCGCTGACAGTTCCTGGTAATGGCTCTTCCCAACACCCCTGTCCAGGGGCAGGCGGTGGGATGCGTGGGAGGACACAGCCCAACCCCGCCAGCTCTTGGCCCCTGTGCCTCAGCCGGAGTGGTGGGGGGCAGGGAGGAGCCTGACAGTGACCCAGCAAGCTGAGTCACAAGAAGCCTAGGGTTTGGCACTCCCTGGGGCGAAGAGTTCTTCCTCCGCCCCCACCCCGGGTTTGGCACCGCAGGGCGGACGTTTCAGCTCGGCATCGCCGCGGCGCCACCGTCGCTCCCACACACAAGAAGCGCTCCCGGCGCTCCGCCGCGGCTCCAGCTGGCAAGAAGCACCGGTGTGTAGGGAACGTCCCGAAAAAGAAAAAAGAAAACCACAAGGAAAGCAATGCCATACAGCACTACTTGTTGGTTTGTTTGTTGTTTTAAGGAAAAAAAGGGGGAGGGGGAAGGGGAAAAGGGGGGAAGAAAAAAAAAAAGGAAGACAAAAACCCTAATACCAACGAACACAAGCGCAAGCTTCCCGCAGAAAACCTTCAGGACAACGGAGCCGCCGCACTCACCCCGCCGGCCTCCGCGCTCCCTTTTCCCGGAAGCAGAGCCGAGCAGAGGGAACGGAGCGCGGCCCCTCCCGGGATTCAGCCGGCGGCAGCGACACTCCCCCCTTCGCCGCGCCGACAGCGCGGTGCCGCGGCCCCGCCCGACAAAATGGCGGCCGTACCGCGCGTCGGCGTGGCCTGAGAGCCGCCCCGCTCCGAGCCTTTGCAGCTAGTGATTTTCCATCTCTGCCTCCCTCTCGTGGCAGAGCGTACAGAAAACACCCTCAGTCCGTGAATGGTTAATTATTATTATTGTTATTTATGAAGCAGGGGTGGTTCTGAGCAAAAGTCAGCTATTGCTGTAGCCAGAGACCGTACAGGCTTAACCCTTCCTCGCATTTCTGAGGTTTGAGTGAGGCAAATAGCCCTTATAGAGGTGTGGAGTATTTTATTTTATTTTATTTTTATTTTATTTTTATTTTTTTATTTTTATTTTATTTTTTTATTTTATTTTATTTTAATTTTATTTTTATTTTATTTTTATTTATTTTATTTTTATTTTATTGAAAGGAATCTGTGGAGTGACGTTAGGCTAATTGGGAGCTGATGAAGACTTAGAGCTGGGACGTGGAAGGAAAGCAAGGGTGAGAGTTGGCAGGGTTTACCTCCAGCTGTAACACAAGAACCTAAAGGGCTAGAAGGGTTAAGTGTTAGAAAACGAGCTGGGTCTAAT
Organism: Manacus candei; assembly: GCF_025592945.1. Taxonomy (NCBI): domain Eukaryota; kingdom Metazoa; phylum Chordata; class Aves; order Passeriformes; family Pipridae; genus Manacus; species Manacus candei. The sequence continues at coordinate 18,726,245 of NW_026138097.1, forward strand.
TGCTGCAGGCTAGGACCAGGGATCAGGGGCCCTGTCATGAGGGTGAGGGGATGGACTTTACTAAAATACGTTTTTACACACTGCTGAGAGGGGGAGGGATAGAAATGCCATAGCTAATAGTGATGAGGACAGAGCTACCCATGATGGCCTGATCTGAATGAGAATCAGGATTGCTTGCTGGATGCAAAGCATCTGCACTCCCCTTGGCACTGCACTGATTGCCTCTTTAGGGTAGGTGGGAAGAGGAGCTGTGCCTCAGGCCCCAGAGTGTTTGGCCTGATGGAGAGAGTTCAAGTTCTGCTCCCCCGGGTTGCAGAAAGAGTTCAAGGTTTGGTATTTGCTTCTATGCTAGCAAGCAGGCGTTACCTGCTCTGCAGGGCAAAGAATAACTGTGAACAGAGTCTGCCGAAGAAGAGGATGGTTTGGGATTTGGTGTGTCTGATGAAGAAGATAAAAGGGTGGTCAGCTTTAAAAGTCATTGTTGGTGCTTTTGATCTCATCACCAAGACACCTGTGGCAGCTGCTGCCTCAGTACCTTCTTCATTGACCTCCACAAAAGCTTTGTGAATTACTTGTGAGATGAAAAGATCCTTCTTCACTGACATCCCTGTGAAATCAACCTGAACTGGGTCAAAAGCATTTTGTATCCCCATGCTGCTCAAAGGGGATTTAAGGTCATAATTCTCTTCCAGCTTCAACTTGGGCAGGTACAAATCCACTTCAGCTTTCATCATATTGGCTGATTTGGTCCATTCAGCCAATTTCTCATAGGTCAGCTCTCTTTCCACCTGCGGTGAGTTGGGGAAGAAAATAGTTGGAATGCAAAGGACAGAGACAAGACATGCACAGACCAGTGTCTTAATGCTCATCAAGAACATGTAAAACAAAACCGAGCTACCAGCAGTGAGTACCGATGGAACGTGCACCATATTCACAGGGCATGATCCTGCAAAGTGCCGAGTGACTTATACTCCTGTTTATTTTCTTAAAGGTGGTGAGATGTAGGCCTGAACCCTGAGAGTAGTTTATTATTTTTTCTCTGGTGTGAAAAATATTGCTGTTTTGCAATGTGTGACTCATAATAATAGGCGCTTGCTGTGTGTGTATAACTTTTCTCTTAGTAGTAATAAATAAATAGAATGCATGGGAACTGACATACAAATAAAAATATGTTTGCCCTGATCTGTTTAGAATCTGAAACTGATCCTGGCATGGTCTTGAGTGGCTGTTGGCACCTTCTGGGTCAGGGTAGTCATCACTTAGTTTTAGAAAGCTCACCACAAACTATTAGGTGCAAATCCAGACTGCAAAGGACATAAAAACGAATTTATGCAGCCTTCAGGAGAAGATAACTCTAGGGCATAGTGATTCAGATGCGGTCCTTGCTTTCCTTTTGCTAGTCTGGCAATAGTAAAGAGGACACAAAATAGGCTGAGATAGTTGTGTGGACATAGGTTTTAGAAGTACCATATTGGCAATGTTATCAAATGCCCTGAATCCTAGGTTGAGAAATCATGATATCACAGTTTCTGAAACAAACATCAGAGCTATTCTATTGTGGATTTGAAGCTTGTTCTTCTTCACTCTTTTAATCTGATTCTGATACTCTTTCATAGTGTATGTGGTGCAACAATAGGCCAACTTTACCAGCTCTAGACCAGTAGTGTTATCATCTGGGAGGAGCACGAACATGCTGAGTTCATTTTCCACATATGGCAGTTCAATGATTCTGAATTTCATGGTTGTTTCATAGAGTACAAAAAAATTATCTCTCAGAAACATCATCTGTACAGGTTTAGTCTTGGTCTGTGAAAAAAATCAGCATTAAAAAAATCCTTTATACATTAAAGAATGATAAAATTTATTTGCTTCATTAAACTGAAAGCAAAAATTTGAAAACAAGTATGAGACTCAGCAGCATTTGGATACCCAGGACTCTTTCCTTTGGACAATATTGCATTCACCCCCTTCTCAAAGTCTTTGGGATCTTTATAAAAAGTCAGCATAGGCACATGTGCTAACTACCTACCAGCTGAATTCCACGTAATATATTTCTTAATTTAAAGTAAAGGAGTTAGCTTTGATAAGCAAGTAACTACTGTTAAGGGTTTCATGTTTTCTCTGAAAGGTTGTGTTATTTGAAATGAGAGCCTTGACGGAGGAGAAAAAAGTGTTGACTTCCTTCCTTCCAGGCAGTACTGATTGTCACACTCTGCCTCTGAAACATATTTTCTGTGACCTGTGCTGGCTTTTCCTCTTCCCCAAACTGCATAGGACTGGATTACTAAATGGAATTGGACTGCCCAATAAACTTCTGAATCCCTGTGCTGTGTTATGTTCACAGAGCTGTTACTAAGTGCTAAAGTTTTATCTGTTTGCAGGCTGCGCTATTCGCCCTGTGAGTTAAACCCTCTCTGGGCACCAACGTATTAGGTTTGTGTGGTGAGGTTTTGGTAGCAGGAAAGCTGCAGAGATGACTTCTGTGAGGAGACATCAGAAGCTACCTTTGTGTCAGGCAGAGACAGTTCCAGCTGGCTCCAAGGCAGACCTGCTACTGTCCAAATCTGAGCCAGTCAGGGACGTTGGTATTGCCTCTGGGATAACACATTTAAGAATGGGCAAAAACTGCTGGACAAAAGCAACTGGAAGAGCTAAGTGACAAAATGTGAGAGGAACAACTCTGTAGACACCAGCGTCAGTGAGGAAGGAGGGGGATGAGGCACTCCAGGTGCTGGAGCTGAGATTCCCCTGCAGCCCATGGTGAAGACCGTGGTGGTACTAATGTCCACCCTGCAGTCTGTAGATGACCCCATGCTGGAACAGGTGGATGTGCCCTGAAGAAAGCTGCAAGCCATGGAGAAGCCATGCTAGAGCATGGCACTGTGGGAGGAGCCCATGCAGGAGCAGGTTTTCTGGCATCACCTGTGACCCTGCAGTGGACCCATGCTGGAGCAGCCCATTCCTAAGGACTGCACGCCAGGGAAAGGACCCATACTGGAGGAGTTCTTGAAAAACTGCAGACTATGGGAAGGACCCACATTGGATGTGAAGGACTGTATCCCATGATTGGGACTCCACACTTGGGCAAGGAAAATGTGTGAGGAGGAGGGAGCGGCAGAGACAACATGTGATGAGCTAACTGTAACCCCCATTCCCAGTCTGCCTGCACTGCTTTGGGGCACAGCTGGAAGAATCAGGACTGAAGCTGATTCTGTTGGGAAGGGAGGAGTTGGGGGAAGGTGCTATATATTTTACTTTATTTCTCATTAACCTACTCTGATTAATTGGCAATAAATTAAAGTTGAGCCTGTTTTGACCATAAGGGTAATCGGTAAGTGATCTCCCTGTCCTTTTCCTGACCCATGACCTTTTCATCCTATTTTTCTCCCCCTGCCTTGTTGAGTAGGGGGAGTGATAGAGAGTCTTGATGGGCACCTGGTGGCCAGCCAAGGTGACCCACCGCAGCCATCTGCCACGATGGATCCTAAAACTGGACATGTAGTGCAGTAGGTTTTGGGTACACAGTCACATCGTCAGCACAATTGCTTCACTTTGCCTGGCATACAAAAGGTATTTGCACTCTTAATCCATGTCAAACAAATGCTTGCTTCCATTGACAAATAATTTTGCTTGCTTTTGACACAGTCCAAAAATATGCATGCAGTCAGCTACTGGGAATTGTCAGCGCATGATAGTTTAAATACTGTTAGCTCAATAGTGTCCTCTCAGTTAATACTGAATAGGTCATACTCCCATACTCAGCTGAAATGACAAACTCCTGTGAAAATTCCCTGTGAAGTTTGACGCAACACCCAGGATGTGTGGAGAGAGCAGCTGGATCAGATCCCTTGAGCTCAGGGTCCCAAGAGCAGAAGAGAGTGTGTAAGCAATGCTTACAACTTGTGAAAAGTAACTTGGTCCCGTTTGAAAATGCGAACATGTGAACATAGAGACATTTCATCATGTCCTTAAGCTACTTAACTTACTTAACTTACTTTTCTTAACTTTAACTGTTCTCAGGTGTTTTGATACTGAGGACGTATTGATTAAAAATCCTGTTCTCATGGATATATGTAAATAAGATAATGCTGACTTATTTTTAGAGTTGCTGTTCTCACTGAGTTTATACCATGTGCTCAGCTGTAAGAAGTGTTGCAGTGGCATATGAAATACAGGTTAAATATTTAGTCTTCAAAAATAGTCGTACTGACATATGACAACAGGCATATAGACAAGGAATTTACCTTGTTTAATCTGAAGGGCATCTCAGAAGTATTTTTCTCCAGAAATTTCTTTTCCCACTTTCCTTTGAAATAAATGGCATTTACTAAGAACCACACAGTGCGAGAATGGAGAGATCCTGCAGGCAGCAGACTCTGTATTTTCCCTTCAAAATCAGACAAACAGGACTGTTATTTGAGTGTGACTGTGTAACTTGCCAAGTTTAATTGTGACTTCTCTGTGCCTAACCCTGTTGCAAAAATGTTTGCGTTTGGGAGGGGTTTTTTTAGTTGTGCATTTCTATGATGTACATATGGTAAAAATGGGGTTTTAAGTATCTCTGTATCTTTTACCTGGAGAAGTTGTGTTAAAACAAGACCATCCCTGGAAGTATTCAAAGCCAGGTTGGATGGGGCTTTGAACAACTAGTGGTCTAGTGGGAGGTGTCTGTGCCCACGGCAGAGGGATTGGAACTAGATGGTCTTTATGGTCCCTTCCAAGCTAAACCAATCTATGATTCTATGATTAATTTTTTTAATATTGGAGCTTTGGTAGTAAACAGCATTGGAAAGTGGGTCAAGTGGTATAGCTTGAATGTTCTCTGAAATTGGTTGCAAGCAGCTGAATAATGCAGAAGTAAAACCCTCACTAATTGAGGACTACACAATATCTGCCATGCATCCCTCTGAACAGCAATAATTCAAAAAGGCTACGACATAAAAAATCAAAGGAAGGACCTTGTAAGGAGCAGAAATTAGGTTTGGAGATAGGCATTCTTCAAGCTATTTAACCATACTTTGCTCATCACCTCCCTCCTCTGAGTTTCCATCTTTTGTGGAGCACTGACTGCAAGAGCAATAAATCTGGAAATACAAATAATTTGAAAATGAGTCAAGAAAAAAAGCCATCAGAGTGATACTTACTCTCAGTTTTATTTTCAACCCATGAACTGATCTGTGCTCTGACTTGTTTTGCAGCTGTCTTAAAGTTAACAGCTTGTGACTTGGCATTGTAATAGCTTGTAATGAGCTGTAAGAACTTCTGAAAGATAGGATTTGAAAATGTATGCTTATTTAGTTAAATTCAACTTATAAAAGTGTTAGAAATAATAACTTTGACAAATTAGACAATCAGCTAATACATAATTTAAGAAAATAAAATTTGGTCTAGGTGAGAGAACCCTTATCTTAAGGTCTGATACATTCTATACTAAATATTAAGTATGGACTGATCAAACTTCAGTCTCAAGGAAACTGTTACTTCAAATTTTTTGTGTTTGAAATCAAAGGTGCACATTTGTTATTTTGAAATATCCATGAAACAGACATTCTTCATCTTTTTTTTTTAATTTCTCAAAATGACATTTTTACATCATTTAAATACTTTTTTCCCAGCTTTGTGACATAGTGTTCAGTACAAGGTGGAAGAATAGTCTCATATAAAGTTGAAAAAAGGCTTTTAGTTTGCTTCAGAGGTGAGGAACCTGCCAAAAGTTTGTGAGGACAATAGGAGATCGGGTATAAAGGGGAAGTTCTGGTTGAATAAAATCAAGGCAGAAAAGCAGAATTAATGTTTGCATTGCTGTCTGCTGTGAAACAATTAATGGAGATTCCCAGTAGGAAATCCCCTAGATTCTCTGTAAAGCCTAAGTACATGAGATTATGGAGAAAATGAACAATACACATTCAGGAGGACAAATTGCTAATTACTCAGGAAACCAAACACACTCCAAGATCAAAGAACAGTAATCTCATTTAAAACTACCTTCCAAGGAGCTGGAAGATGATTAATACAACGTCAGTTTTAAAAAGATTTTGAAGACACAGGTAATTACAAGCTCATGAGTCAGTATGGGGCAAATGAACAAGAATAGGTGTAGTGGGTGTATGAATTAACGTGACTTATCAGAGGAGTGTCAACAGCATTTTGTAATAGGAAATCCTAAATCAAAATCTGTTGGATTTTTGTGGAGGTGTCAGGAAGCACATGGGTAATAAGATTGAGCCATTACAGTCTTTTGGATTACCAAAAGGCATTTCGTAAGACTTCTCACCAAAGGGTGAGCATCTGTGGGACTGCAGAGATAGGTCGTGTTTGAAAGACTGGAAAACAAGCGTAGGAAGAAATAATGTTCACAGTGAAGGGTTGTTACTACTGGAGTACCACAGGGGTATATGTGCTGGGGTCTGTGCTAAAGTATTTTTCTATAAAATCAAAATCTAAATGATTGCGTTAAAATTTATATATATATATATATATACACATATTCACAATTGATCCGGTGAAGTGTAAGGTATAGAAAGGGATTACTACTCTTTAGGAATGAGGTCTTGAAGCTATAATGGACAGTTGCATGACAAAAAATCTGCCTATTAGTGACAAAAAGGCAAATAAAAATTTTAGAGTTAGAAAGAAAGGAGTAGGCAACAAAAGAGAGGCTTCTAGCATGACACCATATAGCACTCTGGTGTGCCCCCTGTCTGAGTTCTCAATGCAGCTGTGACTTCCCCAATCTCAGGAATGCTAGAGTATAAAAGATACAGAGACACGGGATGAGGGTGACCAGAGATGTGGAGAAGCATCCTTTAGAAGATAAACTAACCAGTAAACGATGCCAACAGGCAGCAAGCTCAAAAGGCACAGGCACTTCCTACAATGTGGAAAGTGCCTGTGGAAATCCTGGTGCTGAGGGCTGAAGTACATTCAAAAGACAAGTCTGCAAAGTCTCGAAACAACAGCTTGTCAAAGTCTATTAAGTAGACATGCCTTCTGGTTCACAAAGTCTCTGAGCTGCAGATCACTTGGTGACCACAGCAGATTCTGGAAAAGCATCATTACACAGCATGCCTTTTTCTCACACACTTCCTAAACTGTTGCCCACTGCTGGAAAAAAATGGACCTCTTGTCTATCCAAGGATAGCCATGTATGGCTGTCTTCCTATTCTCACTAAAACCTCAATGCTATCATTTGGCATTTTTTTATCATCTCTATTGATAATCCCTCTTTATGTCAACATATTCTCAAAGATGTTCAACTCATGGGTAGTAATGGGTAGGTCTTTTCCTCATACAGCCAGTTAGCACTCTTCAGCAAGTAGGTGCTTCTCCTTTTGTTGATGACAGATAAGAGTTGAAGCCAGAGTGGATGTTTTCAGCTCGCTCATGCTCAGGATCCTTGGAAAGAGATACCAGTTAGTATGAAGTATTTTTTTTTCTGTTGCACTTGCTGTGTTTATTTAAATTGTTCAATTTTTTTTAATTAAAAACGAGTTTCAGGGAATTAAACACTTTTTTGTGCATGTTGCATGTTAGCAGCACTGCATATAACTGGATAAACTGATCTGTTTCTGCAGTGCAGTGTAGGCCTTTGGGGACATCAGCTGACTGTGCTTCCAGGAAGTTGAATCTCCTCATTTTTGTCATGGTCAGGCCTAATTTTTAGTTTCACAAGACCTTTTAGATTCGCAAGGACCCATCAATGCAGCCTGCAGTTTTTGAGGAGGTGTTCTATTGTGATAGACACTGGTGTCAGACCATGGACTTACCAACTATTCAAATTATCCCTGTTTCACATGATTTCTGCTGTTGCTGTTTGGATTGTGGAGATAGCTTGTCCTGGATGTCATTGTTGATGGGTTTAGGGAGCATGAGCTTTCTTTCCAGCTGTTGCCAGCCGTTGCTTTGCTAATGGAGGAATAAGTTGCTACCAGTCAGCTGTTCCCCGTGAGCTGCCTGGGTCTCCTCCCCCGTGTCATGTACCATGCCCTGGACACGAGACACTGAGAGTCTCTGCCACTGACTCATGGTGACCTGTCATAAGATTGGTGAGGTGACATTCCTTGCTCTGATCTTTTCTCACTCATGCTGAGACATGGGCTGCTAGGAAGGACACCTAGGAAACAATTTGGTATCCAGAGGACACAGTATAGCAGAGGCTGAGTTTTGCCATGGGATGGGAACAGAATGAAGAGGTAATAGAGTGAAATATCTGAAAGACAAGATTAGACAGACTTTGCCACAACTTATGAAGTCAGTGAGTTGCTAAAATGAATGTGAATGTAATGATTCATCTTGGAAAATCACCCTGCACCATCTAGGGAGAGAATGATATAACCTCCTACCCCCTTTTGTTTCCAGTTTGTCTAATTTAATTTCTTTGAGCTTTCTTTTAGTTTCTATGCTGAAAAAAAGAAAGGCTTGTTCAAGTTTACAAGTTTAGTTTACAAGTTTACAAGTTTACAAGTTTAGTTTACAAGTTTACAAGTTTCAAGTTCACAGTGTTTAGGGAGTTCCTTTGATGAAAAAGATCTGGGCAGTTTGTCCTGGTGGCAAGTCTTTGGGGAGCTGATGAGCAAGGGTGAGTCAACATGCATTACCTGAAAGGGAAATTTTGTCTACCTGATGTGTCCATGCGTAAGAAAGGTGGAAGGGTCTTTACTGGGTAGGGCTGGAGTGAGGTGTGAATGCAGTAGTTGTTTTTTGCTAACACTACAGAGAGAAAAAAACCAACCTGAAGCTGATAAGAAATAGAATTGTCCAAAGCATATTAGGACAGTTGTTTTCTTGGTATTTCAACAGCCCAGCTAAAACCAAGTAAGACAGTTTTAAGGCTAATCAAAATGCTGTTGGTGTCCGAGTTCTGATTTTGAAGGCCTGAGTTCATGAGTTTTCAGTAATATTACCTACTTGTTCACTTTTTCTATATAAAGTTCTTAATGAAGTGAGGCAAAAGCAGTAGCTGCATTGGACTATTCCATTCTCAGAGATTTTTATCTTTAAGTCTTTTGTTGTAATAAATACCATCTTTCTTTGGTCTCCCTGGAGAAGGCCTTGTCTCAGATGAACCTTCTTCTCTTGCAGTCTGGTTAAAATGAAGAACCTGTGATGATGATAAATGTTCATAAAGACAGCTTGTTTGCTGGAGATAAATATGCCCAAGGGTTGTAAGTATTTTAGTTTTCTATGGTAATTCACCAGCCATGTGTAATGATAGTTAGTCTATTAAAGTTATTAAAGTTATTGAGGACAAGTTATTGAGGACTCTCCAATAAATTTCTATAACTGTATCATTACTATGTAGATTTTAGCCCCATTGACTGCTTAATAATAGATCAATACTGTGACTCAAATATGGTTTTATTTAGATAAGTGGTTAGTTTGTGCTTAGCATGGATTCTATTTTCAGATCATAGGAAACACAACAGAAAGCCTAGCACACTTCAGAGTCTTACTAACATGACACAAATGTAAAACTCTACATTTAATGTTTTTAAGTAAATGAGTATAACCTAAAAGAGTACAAATATTGAAAAGTTCAGCAAAAGAGGGCACACTGTCTCTCACAGGATCCTTCTGGACAAAACGTCCAGCATACACTGGATAAACATGTTACACAATGGATGAGCTATTGGCTCACAGGTCAATTACAAAGAGTTATAGAGAATGGGGTAACATCAGGCTGGCATCCAGTCACTAGTGGGGTTCTGCAGGGCTTCATCCTCAACCCAGTTCTCTTCAACATCTTCATTAGTGGCTTGGATGCAGAACTTGAAGGAATACTAAGTAAATTTGCTGATGACAAACTGGGAGGAGCCATCAACTCCCTCTAGGGCAGAGAGGCCTTGCAGAGAGACCTTGACAATAAGAGAGATGGACAATCACCAGTGATATGAAGTTTAATGAGGGCAAGTGCCAGATTCTGCATCTGGGACAGGGCAACCCTGTTTGTGTGTATAGATGAGGGAATGAGAGTCTGGAGGGAAGCACTGTGGAAAGGGACCTGGAGGTCCTGGTTGACAGCAAGTTGAATATGAGTCAGCAGTGCCCCATCAGCCAGGAGGGCACACCATGCCCTGGGGGGCATCAGGCAAAGCATCAGCCAGTTGAGGGAGGGGATTGTCCTGCTTTGCTCTGCACTGGTGTGGCCTCACCTTGAATATTGTGTGCAGTTTTGGGCACCATAATATAAGAAAGACATTAAGCTATTACAGAGTGTCTAAAGGAGGGCAACAAAGATGGTGAAGGGTCTGGAGGGGAAGTAGTATGAGGAGTGGCTGAGGTCACTTGGTCTGTTCAGCCTGAAGAAGAGGAGACTGAGGGGAGACCTCATTGTGGTCTTCAACATCCTCACAAGGGGAACCAGAGGGGCAGGTACTGACCTCTTCGTTCTGGTGACCAGTGACAGGACTTGAGGAAACAGCATCAAACTGAGTCAGGGGAGGTTTAGATTGGATATCAGCAAAAGGTTTTTCACCTAGAGGGTGGTTGGGCACTGGAACAGGCTCCCCAGGGAAGTGGTCACAGCACCAAGCTTGTCTGAGTTCAAGAAGTGTTTGGACAATGCACTCAGGCACATGGTGTGATTCTTGGGGTGTCCTGTGCAGGGCCAAGAGCTGGACTTGATCCTGATGTGTCCCTTCCAACTCAGCATATTCTATGATTCTATGATATTTTTAATACTCATATGTCTCCATTATTCATGGTAGGATTACCATTTTTATAGATTTACTATGTCACAAACAAAGGTATTTATGCCACTCCTGTGCAACCAAAAATGCATTCAGGAGAGCTTTCTAACTTCTGCATGCAGTATGAGGAAGCAGATATACTGCTGCCAGAACCCGATGATGTCTGGAAGCAGTGATATTATCTCCAGATTTCTTTTCTCTAGCATATCTTAGCTCTATATTATTTTATTTTAATAAAGTTGTCTCTTCATTACTATTTAAGTGCTGTATTAGGTGGATTATTCTGTTCAGAGGGCAATTAAAATGGAGTGTAGTGTTTCAAACAAGACCAGCAGTAATCTCTAATATCAATAACTTCTCTTTGGCAGACCCCTTGCTATGCTCTGGGAACTGTAAACACAAGCTAAATGTAGAGGTACTGCAGAGCAGGAAGATCTTGGAAATAAAGTGGAAGAATAGTGATTTCCAGTGCTGACCATGTAACTGGGGCTATTTCCTGTACCACATTATGGCAGGTCACTGTTCTCCCATATTGTTCCTTTCTGTTCCCCATAGGTAGAATAACAATGCAATTTACGTAGGAACCACATTGCTAATTTCAGAACTTACCTCAGCCGTCTGGGCTGCGGTGTCACCTTTTGCACCCAGGTGGACCATAGCAAGAGCAGTTGCAATACTCCAAGGAGAAAAGAAAATGTTTTGTCCTTTGGAATTTTCGTTCAGCTTTTTGTAAAGGTCCAGAGTGAAGCTGTTGGTTGACACTGAGACTCCATTGATACACCTGAGACAAATGAGTGTCAGAGAGAGGTGATGACTACTTCTTCATGTCTGTCAAAGAATACAAAGCTGTTATTGGAGGATTGCCTACTCCCTCTCAAATACAGTCTGAGAGTGTCCCTGTAATGGGTAAAATACTGCACAGATGCCAAGTACAATCAGCTAATAGGTCTCTTTCTAAAACCTGCATTATTTCTTCCTTCCACATAACTTTCAGTGTCCTCAGCTTTTTTATTTATTCTTTGTCAGTTGAGTACAGTTTTAGCGAGAAATGTTTTCACAGTCTAGACTTGTTTCAAAACCCCATTCACTCTTTGCTTAATTTTCATAGAGTTATCCTTCGATTCTGAGAGAGTGAAACAAAATAGTTTCTCACTGTGCTGCTTTGGGCTTTTTTCTGTTTATTTAAACTTCCTGTGCTATTATTTTCCACTGAAAAAAGCATGGTGAATTAATGTGATTCACTATATCTATCCTGATGGCTACTAGAGATATGTAGATTTTTATACATTCTTGGAGTAGGTAAACCCACATTTGGAATCTGGAGCTGGATTTGTTAATTGCTGTTTTTCAAGTCTTGTAGCTTACATAGAACTCCAAATAGTTCCTGTTGTAACCAACAACAAATTTTCTCTGGTTTCCTGGTGGTTTATCAGAATCTGCAGGTTTCCCATCCTTGTTCTGCTTCTTTTCTAAGTATGTTTTTACAGGACAAAACCAAAGCAAACACATAACCACAACCCCAGGATTAAACTAATTTTCTGTGATGGATCCAGAACAAACCTGTGCTTCTTATTAGCATATTTTAGATCAATCTAATACTTTGATAAATATTAGGATAAACTCAGAAATTTCCACTGTCTTCACCAGCATAATGACTAAAAACATACGGTGAAGTCAGTGCAAAATGGCATCAGGTGAAAGGTTAAGCATTAGATCAACAACAGCAACCAGACATTTAAATCTATCTTCACCCACAATTTGTGTGATTAAATCAAAAACTGCAGTCCTTAAAGAGAACTGCCACAAAGTGTCAGAGATGCCTGGAACCTCTGGGGTCCTCAAATTTTGTTTTCAAAGCTTCCTAGAATTTGCAACAGCTTTGAAGCATTCTTCAGAGGTGAATGCCATGCAGCCTGTCTCATGCCTAAGTATTTTTAGGATCTTCAAATGTGATATCTTACTGCTGTTCCTGGAGATGCTGATACTCCCAGAGCATATCCAGGGGACAGGACTGAGCTGAATATTTTTACATGAAGGATTTCAAACTGACATCTCCTTCTCCTGTTCCCAGAGAGTGTCTGGGGAGCAATCAAGTATTTCTCAGGCTTGAGAGAGAGAACATGTGTGTATTTCTGTGAGGTTCCCTGGTCTCCTAACTGGTCTCCAAAGTCTCCTAACTTTGGTCTTCTGGCAAAGGAAAGGTCTGGATGCTTGATCCAGTAGTTATTTGAAAGTAGTAAATTAGAGGCTTGAACTAATATACCCAGTGCTGGGCATCCAAAACACTGTTCTAGAGAGTCATGTTGTCTTGCGTGTTCAATTCCATCATCAGTAGGAGGGTGTTCTCTCCTGGAGTTTGTTCTCAGTCCTCTGATCTAAACTGACCAGTAGCCTGGTGATTAAAGCACCCTTGCTACAGGTGAGGAGACTTTCTGCCCTCCCAGGCTATGTAGGTTTTGCCCAAACTCAATTTGCATTCTGTCCATTGTGCCTTGGCACAGGGTTTCCCTAAGGGCGACACTTTGTACTAAATAATAAGCACTCCCTTCCTCTGCATAACTTCTATGCCATCTTTTAACTGCTCCATTCCGAAGAATTTTTAAGACTTCCAAATAAGAGCTAGTTATTTTGTTATAAATATTTACACTACCTGAAATCTTGAGAGAGAGAAGGGTTAAGATCTGTCTTCAGTCAGGATCTGTGACAGTCTGTGGGGCAACGAGTACTTCTGGAAATGAAGAAATGTTTGCACCTCCATTTTCTTATCTACATCCTCTTCTTGCATTATTGTGTACGTTCTCTCATTTATTCCTAGTTCTTCTCTTTATCACCTGCTTTCAGAACTCAGAAAGAGGGGGAGACCTCCTGAATTCAAGGCCAGTGTTCATGGATGTATATCCTGGAACGTGAAGGCCAGTATGCGTTTTGCCCACAGATGTCCTCCACAACCTTGGTGTTTGGCCTGCAAAGAGTGTAGGAGTTGCAGAAAGTGTATCAACCACCCTGTGTTGGCACAAGATATGTTGAAATAACTTTAGGGCTTCCTTTTCTTTTTACTCAACAAACTGGGGAAATAAATAGAAACTGATCTCAAAGTTATGGCTAAAAGAGAATATTGAAATAGACTGTTGGTCTCATTCATCCTGTGGTTAGATTTGAGAGGGAAAGCATTTGAATTCTTGTGGCACTCAGGTCAAATAAAACCCTTACTTTGTACAGGGATATTTTGTATTTTTGCTCTTCTGTTACAGAAAGCAGGTCACAAAGGAAGCTCAGAAGATATTTACACAGTCACCTAAAATAAGTGATGAAATGAGAGTGAACCCTGGGCTCATTTGAAATGGTGGATGCTGTTTTAAGAGACCGCTGCTCCTCACAAAGGAGGTGAAGGTGCTTTAGATACCTACAGGCCCTACACTGTACTGAGCTCATTATTCCTGTCTGATGGATTGAGGGATTTTGAATCATCCACCAAAAACTGCAATACTGCTTGAAAGTGCTGCTTGTAATGACTTTTGCAGAAACTGATGTCTAGGAGTAGAGAGCAAAAACAGGAGGATGTGTAAAACTGGATATCAGCAAAGGTGAAATCTAAAAGACTTACATGTGCACAAACGTTTTACTTTAAATTGGTGTAATTCTGATCCTAATTTGTGTGACTTACACTAAATTGTGTTGATGAATTTCATTTGTGATCATTATATGTCTTTTCTGCTACATTTAGGGTTAGTAATGGCCTCTGCCCACTAGTATGACAAATGCAAAGTAAACCAATTACCATGCAGTCAACCTATATGGAAAAAGCATCTATGTAAAGTGTACAAGTCCATATTTTGAATAAGAATTATATATTAGTGCTTCTATTCACTTGAAATGTGACTGGTACGTATACTGCACAAGGTTTCAAGAGGGATATATGTGCCTCTCTTTCTTCCTATCTTTTGGTTTTAAGTGTGTGCAGCTTTCATACCAGGAATATCCTCTTAATTTCTTGCTTCAGAAATATATTAGACACTATTATATTTAGTTATGAGCCTAAGAAATGTTCTGCTATGTATCTTAATCTGCTGTTTATTTTTTAGATAGAGTAATAGGAGAAGAAAAAAACCCAAGCAGTTAGTGGTACTATAAGCTGGAAAGATTGGCCAAAAATACAGGAAAATGAAGAAAGGGTACCCAAATTGTGTAGACACTCTTTGTGGTATGTACCAGTTGCTGCAAGATCCTTTTTAGTAATTGGAGTTACAAAGGGGAGCACATTAGCTGAAGAACTGCTCTTGGTTTTGCTGTGCCAGATTGAAACAGTGAGATAAATTAGTTAATTGATACAGCCAGAATGATAGAAACAAGGTTTCACAGCATCGCAACACCTGACCTGTTGACCTCAAGTGGATTGACCTCTTACAAACGGTCATAAAAAAGTCTTTTGATAAAACTGGTCATTTTCCTCTGGCATATGGTGAAGTAATTTTGGTCTGTTTTGAAGCTGTCTTTCATCCCCATCTTGCTCAGCAGTGAGGTTGTATCTTTCTGCCTGTTCAATTTGACATATTCCCATACCTGTACTCTGTATATGGTCCACTCTGAGTAGCCTTTGAGGCATCTGTTGAAGATCAGTTCTCTTACAGGTACACCTAGTAAAAAGCAGCAGAATTTAAAATCACTGTTAGACTAAGTCCAAGTATGGATTTTTACTCTGCAGAAAATCCTATTCAGTTATGTCCCCTGGGAAGAGAAATGAAATTAACTATCACATCTGTTGCAATAGAACTGTAAAGGACTGGACAATAACTAACATGTAAAAAGAGGGTTTCTTGTGCCTCTTATTGATGGCAAAATAAAACCTTTAAAGGTATGAGTGTATTTGCTTTGAAGTTTGAAAGCAGTGGAGTTTTTATATGTCCTTGTCTTGAATACTAACAGTACACCAACCACTGTAAATTTTCTTGGTTTTGTTTTTGTGTGCTGTGTCTACCATTTCTGCTTGTCATGAAGTTCATCCATCACAGAGGTGCCAGGGATTATTTTATGAAGCTGATTTGCGCTGGGACACAAAAGCTCCATCTTTCACTGAAGGATAACTGAAAGCATGTTTTGACAGGCATGGAATCACTAAGTGACAACCAGTCTACACTCACAACATTTATATATTGAGGCTGGTTTTATCAGTTTCATGTAGGTACTTCTTTCTTTAGTTTTCAAAGGTACTGTGACTTTTCAAGGAGGAGTTTGTGGACCTGAAGTTACAAATCTTGATGATACAGAATAAATCCAAGTCTTCTTGTAAATAGTTATTGAGAAATGCAGTATTGGCTATTACTTGGCCAATACCTTACAAGAGGCAACAAAAAAGAAGGAACCAGGCCCTCCTCAGAGGTGCCAAGTGAGAGGACAAGAGGCAATGGGCACAGACTGAAAACGTGAAATTCAATCTGAACATAAATAAACACTTTTTTTACTGTGAGGATGATCAAACACTGGCACAGGTTGCCTGGAGAGTTTGTGTAGTCTCCATTGGTGGAGACAGATATTCAAAATCCAATTGGACATGGTCTTGTGCAACCTGCAGTAGCTTACTCTCTTTGCATAGGGGTTGGGACCAGATGATCTCAAGTGGTTACTTGTCGCCTGAACGATTCTCTGATTCTGTAAGGGTTAGCCTGACTTGAGAGCCAGGTGCTGGTTATCATGAAAATAGTACAGGGAGGCACAAACAAAACAGCTCCGTGTGTTGCTTTCAGTAGATGAGCTCTGAAGAGTGTTACACCCGTGAAAGGGTTTCTTTCCTTCTCTTTCACATTTTTCATCTGTAATTCCAAGTCTTATACTGGAAGGTATACTCTTTAAGAAAAGCTGAGACTGGGAGTAGTTTGGTACCAAAAGTAGTCTGTTTGACCCTTTGCACCTCTCATCAAATGGCAGTCACTGTGCTGTAGTTCCTCAGAGAGCCTTAGAGCCCTGCAGTGTGCTATGAGTGAGGAGATGCACAAAAATTGAAGTGGGAAGACTTTTCATTGGGTTTGGTATGGAGCTCTTTCCACCTTTTGGGTAAACTTCTGCTCTTACATGTAGTGACCCTTCAGGCTGGGTATGCACTATTTAGGAATTCCCAGTTATTACTTATTGTGGAATACACACAGCAGAGAGATAGGATTACAATGCTACAAGGCTAAGAATTAACATGCTTACCCACCCTGATGGGTCTTTGATGGCCAGGCATCACTTAAGTGGAGGAGGAATGGTCTTTGTTGCTCCTCAGAAGAGTCTCAGCCTTCATGTTGACAATGGTCACCTTCCAAATTTTCATTTTTTTAAAAAATTATATTTTATACCTCCTCATGCAAGTGCTTCTCCTCCTGAAGCCTTGCTATCTTGACTATTCTGTCCTAACAATAACTTCTCTGTTTGTGGTACAGTGAACAAGATGCAGGTATACTTTGTTGGGTGGAGATGTAGTTCCACATAGAATACCTTTTGGTGAGGTGGAGTGAGTTGTAATTATAGGTGGAATTTTGCTGAGAGTAAATGCTTTTACAGTAGCCTGCATTCAAATGTTGTTGTCTTAGACAATGCTTTCTGACACGTAGTCAGAGTACCACAACGGCTACAAAATTTTGTGCTATTCCTTTTGGCCACAGGATACCACAACTGCTGCCCTCCCAAGCCAACAAGCATTGCTTGTTTGCTACTGTACATGGGCAGAAGGGATGTGTGGAAGATTCACTTTTATCTTGTTGCTTGTTTGCTGTTGAACATGGGCAAATGGGCTGTTTGGAAGGTGATCTTCTGGGCCATAGCCTCTAGTCATACTTCTTATTTCTAGTGTGTTGTGACAGATATGTTTAGTGAATGCCTAGGACAACATGTGGAATAACAGTATTTTGGGGCCTATTTGAAGTCCACTGGCATATTGGGATGGTGTGCGGTTGACTTGGAATGGCAAGAGTGGAAACATGCTCCAGCCATGCACATTACAGGATATTCTAAGAGAACCAAGTAGTTAATTGTCTTGAATAACAACACAACTCCTAGTTAATTTACTTTATTAAATGCAGGTCATGGTAAAATTATCAAGTAAAGCATCAATCAAAATTTCACTGGTGTTTCTGTGAATACCACAAATAGCTATGCTGAGATGCACTCATAAGGTACAAAACAAATGTTGGTCAATAACACAGGAAGCAAGGAAGCTGTGCAGATATTAGACAGGAAACAGGTATAATTAAGTAAAATTAAAAAGAGGAAGCAGATTTAAATTCTAAAGGATTTAGATTACATATCAGTAAAAGGTAGCAAGAAGGCATATTGCTCATAGTTTTCTTAGCATTTTTGATGGTTGGAACTCTCAGCAACTTTAAACTACAAAGTTTAGAAAAATGAGGAAAAAATGCAAGATGATTAGAAGTCAGCAATTAAATGTTAAGGGCTGGACAATTTTTCCTCAAAGCCTAATTTTTTCAAGTAGCTGAAGGAGCAGGAGGGAGGTGTGATGTGACTATATACGTGTGGTGAGACAGGAGAAGGTAAGGAGCTTTTTAAGATTATTCTGGATTTGTATTAAATTTTGTTAATCCCCAACAGTCCTAAACTGGAAATTAACATAAGGAAATGCAAATTCCTCACTTCTCAGTGAGGAAAAGAGGTCAAACAGATTTCTACAAGTTCTTTTTTTTTAATTTTTAGGGATTTTTTTTTCTCTCTGGGAGAACCAAGAGAATGAGCTGCACTTCCCTTGAAGTCAGCATTTGACATAGGCTAGATGATGCCATCTAGCTAGGTGCAGAGGACTTTTATGACTCCACCTTACTCTCAAACAACAAAGCCAGAAGAGCAGGTTTGATACAAGGGAGCAAAATTCCACACTGTTTTCTGTGGAGGGCTGTCTCATTAGGGCAATGGAAAGGAGCAGTAGAAGGGCGTTCTTTGATGGCACAAGATGGTTTCTGGGTGCTGCCTTCTTTGAGGGGGACTGGGGTGGGAGGAAAAGAGCGTACATTTTCAGTACAAGTGGCTATATGGCTTAAGGTTGAGATTTTAGCACTGCAGTTCACATTTTTCCATTGAACAGTGAACCTTGGTTGCTGTCTGAGAGCAAGTAATAATTCATTCTAGGGGAGAGCAGAATCTACCAAAAAAGAGGATGCTCTTGGATTTGTTGTGTCTGATGAAGAAGAAGAAAGGGTGATCAACCTTAAATTTCAGAACATGGCCAACAGGTGCACTTGTTAGCTTTATAATGACAGCAGTAGCAGCAGCTGCCTCAGTGCCCTTTTCATCAACTGCAACAAAAGACTTGTGAAAAACTTTGGAGATCTGCAGAACACCCTTCTCAGTCATTCCACTGAAATCAGCATTGCGGCTGAAGGCGCTGGGCATTCCCATCCTGACCAAATTATCACTGAGGTCATATCTCTCTTCCATTTTGAACTTAGGTAGGTACAGATCCACAAGAGTTTCAGTCATCTTCTTGGAATCAGTCCATTCAGACAGCTTCTCATAGGTCAGTTCTCTTTCCAGCTATCATTTAAAAGAAAGAGAAGGAATTTGATGTTTGCAAGGGAAAAACAATTAATTAACTATGAATTATTCAATTTTATGGCAATGTAACGAATTAAACATTTTTTAAAATAGCGAATTTAACATTTATCTGAAAGCATGAAATAGAAACTGATTTTACTGATTATCAGAGACAGAGTATGCAACAAATATTTGAGTCTAAATATTGCAAAGTTTTGAGCACCAACCCTGCCAAATTCATTGCAAAAGGAAGACAGAGAGGGCACTGAACAGCTGCCATTCCCTGAGGAAGTTCTTTCCTCTCTTTTAATTCAGTCTTGCTGTGAAGAAAATTGCTGTGAGATTGACAGCTGCGTGGCATGTAGTTTGGTCCAGTTCTATAAAAACAGGTGTTAACATTACTGCACGTATTACCATGACAGCTTTGAAACAAATGTCTTCCAGCAAGGTCTTTCACTGCCACTCTGTGTCCTGGGCACTACACCATGACAGTTCAGCTCAGATCAAATGGAGGAAAGCAATGAATGGTATAGACTCCAAGAATTTAACAACCTTGGAACTGTAGTAACTACAGTGGTAGATCTCATTATTATAGCAAATGCAGTCTCACCAAAATCTTGGTTTTTCAGACAGCAAACAAGTGGTGGGGGGAAGAGGGGCAAACAGAATGAGAACAAGATGGTAAACAAACTTCCAGGCCATGGGGCAGAGGGGTCTGTTATTTTAGGAAGAGGCTGTTACTACTTGTGCAGTACTGACCCTCCTGAATGTGCAGTGAGATTTAACCCTTAAAGAACACGTAAGATTGGGTGTCAGTCATGGGGCTGTTGAAGAGCTAAGCATCTGATTATGCACAGTGTTTACTCTCTTCAGTTCTTACCAAATTAAGGGTGCTCAGTGTGGAGGAACTTTCTTGGGATTAGATAAGTATCAAAGGAAATTAACTCAGCTAGTGGAGGGGTCAAACAGTATGACAGCATGTCCTCAGAAAGGGAGATATGGTTGCCAGCCTGCTTTTTTTTTTTAAATGACTGTGTGCTAATATAAAATGGATGTATCATGTTTTTTTACCTGTTCAAGACCTGTAGTGTTGTCTTTGATGTCATCAGGAAGGAGGATGAACATGCTGAGTTCATGTTTCACATACGGCAACTCAATCATTTTGAAGTTCATTCTTTCCATGATGAGAACTGGAAATTTATTTCTCATGTACATCATCTTTACTGGCTTGGTCTTGTTCTGTAAAGTGTTTATTTAAAAGGAAGAAATCATTCCTTGAATGGAAGGATGATGATGTCTCAGTACAGTGCAGGGAGCAGAAACTTTTATAAACAGCTTTTAAAACAGCAATTTATCATTCATTTTCCAAAGCTTTTCTTGACTGGACTATATTGTTCATCTTGATGTTTGTCCCAAATCTTTCATTGGGGGCTGAACTGACAGATTTTTCTCTTCCCCCCTCAAAATATGCACAGCAGCCAACAGAGGAGGGAGGAAGAGAGTTAGAAATGTCTGCAAGGATTAGGGGGATGGAGGAGGCATGGGTTATGGCCTTACAACACTGTGGCAGAGAAACAGCTATGTTTTAAGAGGAAAAATGTTGTGCAGTTTTCCAGTGGTCTCCTCTCTCTGTTGATAAAAAGTGGCCCGCTGATTGTTCCTTATGTCACAGCCCTTAAGCGAAGATAACACTAGTGTCAGGGCAAAAGGGCTCATGATGAAGGGAGTTCCTGCCAAGCAGTTGCCTTGTCAGGAGTATGTAACCTCCCTTAACATCTACGTCCCTTCATTCAGGGAAGCAGACAATGTATAGAGGTTAATCAGAAGGCAGAAGGTAGAGTTTGTGGAAAATGCACAGAGTTCTTGTCTTTTAATGTGAATTCATTAACATCTCTTCTGGATACATGCCATTATCATTTCTCCTAGTCCCTTCCAACCATGCAAAACTTCAGGGTACACCGTTGCAGCTGTATTTGGTCAGGTATGTTTGTGCCTAGCTAGGTTGCACACCTCAGAGGTCTGGGTACCCTACTCAGCCGTGACGTGCCATGTAGTTCTTGTCCATGAATCCTGGGCTCTCAAACCCATGTTTTTATGATCTAGTCATTCTTAGCACTCTTGCAAAAAGAGCTTAAGTGACTAGTACTTTTGGAAACAGTAGCTGTTATCTGGAGCTCATTAACATTTACCTGAGCATCTTAATATTTCAGTGAGCTGAGAACTGACAGATTTTGCTGTAACCAGCTTTTCACAGAGGGTTACCACATGGATACCTAAAAAACTTATGATTTCAGCAGTTGCTGTTGTCACCAGGTTGTTTACAGTAAGAAGGACACAGGAGGAGCTTACCTTGCTCAGTCGGAAGGCTTGCAGATCTGTATCTCCTTCCTGAAATTTCACTTCCCATTCTGCCTTGAAGTAAATTGCATTTACCAGGACCAGCTCGGTGGCGTTTGACACATCTCGTGGAGTCAACAAGTTCTTGATTTTGCCTTTTGAAATCAGAAGAGTCAAATTTCATTCCAACAGTGTGAACATTTTGATCATTTTTTCCCTCAGTTCACCTTCTTAGTAAAAAGTCCTCAGTGCCCTGCTCCCTAAAATACTCCCTAACATAAATCAATTAATTTCTTTACCATTTCCAAAGCGGTTTGCTGTCCTCCTGGCTAACTGACAGGGATTTACTCCTTCCCCCAAGAATGTCACAGCTTTGTGACAAGCAGCTAGAAGCAGAAAGCCATATATTGCCTCACCAGCTGGTTGCACCAGGTAGAAGGAGAATAGCACCTCTGGCCAGTGCAGGATGGCACAGCTGGGCAGGCATCCCCACCCGCCCTGGAGCACACTGGTAGGCAGAGCTGTCTTTCCCCTCTGTCTGCTCAGCCAGTGATGCATGGGTGCAGTGCCAGGACAGTGGTTGTACTGGAGGATCAGCTGATGCAGAGCACAGCAGAGTCAATGGGAGTCTCCCCAAGGATCTCACTGGTGTCTGGATCAGCTATTTGAAGCTGTTTAAATGTGCTGCTTTTCCTCTGTCCTCCCACCACATCTCTACTCACTGTCCACATCCACATTGGAAAGCATGACCTGGCTGCTGCAGTAGCACCTGGGGAAGCAAGGACACCTGTCCAAAGGAAATGGCAGGCTGACTTAATGGGAGAGCAAAGATGTTGGGGTTAAGCTCAGCTTACCCTCAGTTTGTTTTTCAACCCAAGCGTTGATTTCCTTTCCAGACTGTTCTGGTGCTGTCTTAAAGTTAACCTTCTGTGGTTCTGCTTTGTAGTAGTTCTTACTGAGCTGTATATATGTCTGAAAAATAACAAAAAAGCAACAAAAACGTTCTGTGCTAGAGAACTATGCTATTTTCAGTCCCAAAGGGAAGTTGTTAGCTCTTGTACTTGATAGATTCTTGGGCCTTGAGGACTGCAGGATTCTCCTTATTGCACTCTCTTGGACTGTGGGTTAACAATTAAGAAGTAACTGAAGAACAGAAATTTCCTGTATTTGTTCCAAGTTTTATCTGGAGAAGTGACAAGGATGCACGCATCCCATGGATGTGCTTAATTTTTACAGTTTTGTCTATCGGGGTTTCCAGTACTAAAGGCACGTTGCATGAAAGGAATCCCTACAGTACAGTCAAAGGGCAATGCATCCTTAAATTCTGTGAGCAGACCGACTGGTATTTTTTAGTTAAGTTTATCACTGGAGTCCAGAACTCTCATTTGCAGTATTCAGGGTCAGCTTCAAACCTGTTCTATTAATGGCAAGTAGTTGAAGTGAGAAATATTTTTTGCACCTTTTCTTACTCCTCTCTGAGATTTAACTTACAGGTAATAATAGGAAGCTTTTTTCCATGTAAATGCGGTTGGCACTTCTCAGCGAGTAGGTGCTTCTGGGTTTGTTGATGGCAGTCAGGAGCTTTTTGAAGCCAGAATGGACATCTGCAGCTTGCTTGTTCTCAGGATCCTTGGAAAAAGAAACCAAACATTCAGCAATTGCATTTTTGCATGAAGCTTTCAAAACATGCTAAGTGATGTATGTGGGACAGGAATTTGGGTTCCCCTTTCTTACTCATTATTTTTTCAAGTTTACCATCAAACCATATAGCAAACCCATAGTACTATCCCAATGACTTGTCCTTTCATACTTCTCAGAGTCTGAATGAGTGATAGGAACTGAATTTCAACCTGTTGTGAAGTATGGTGGGCATTTGTACTTTAAAGGGGGGTGCAGACAATAAATACTGGACTCCTAAAGCTGTATCTGAACATTTAGATTTGGAGGTTCTTTGTCTTCGAATTTCAGCTCTAATAGATACCATTTTTCTTCTCTTCGGTCTCCCCCGAGAAGGCCTGGCCACAGAAGAAGAGGCTTCAGCTCCTGCTGGTTGAGTAAAATGAAGAACCTGCAAGAAGAGTTTCTAAAGATAAGAAACAGGCATGGAGGAACTGGTGTTACTTAAAGACAAATGGGGATCAAATGGTTGTCTTGTTTCACTCCTTGTGATAACTCACTGTGCTGTCTGCTGCTTAGGTGACTAATCAAAGGGAAGCTGAAGCTCTAGTATACATAAATTCCATAGAATAACAATGATTAGCTCTGTCCCTCTCCCAGAGCATCAACACAATGCTTCTGTCTGCACACTGCAAGGCAGATCTCCCTTCCACAGCTGTTGCTTCCAGCAACAGGAATGTGTTTGTACAAGCCCAAATTGTTCTCCATATGATAATGGTACAAAGGCCTCTGAATAGGAGTGCAGTGATGCAGAGGAGAGTGCTGGGCGGTGCTGAGCATCACAGCTCCTTCTGAGCCAGCAATGTGCCTATGGGACATTAAGTAGGATTGGGTTTGGGGCTGTGGATATACCAAAACCCTTCATATTTTCCTGTTGGATTATCAGGCAGTTGTTTAGGAAAGCATAAATCAAGATAGAAGGATGCACCCTGGCCAAGATAGAGAGGGGGAATGCAGGGATCTGCAAGCCTCCTACCAATTAGTTAGGAGCTATTGGCATCAGCTTTTTGCTTCACAGAGGCAATGTCCCATCTGTGACAAAGTCATAGAATCATAAGATAAATTAGAAGATGTCAAATAATTTAGAAGTCAGGTTCAGAGAACTGCTGTGCTCAGCATGTGATACCAGTAGGACCCTTTCTCTTAGTGGAGAAGAAAGTGATGTGCTATGACATTAATAAAATTTGCCATTCACTTGTTATGTGCCTTGGTTCCTTGTCATTATGGTGGCAAGTTTTTCTAACACTAAGATTTGTAGCTAATACAGGAGCTAGGTATTGTATGGGGTGTATGTTTTATAGAGCTACCTACCTCTGCCATCTCAGTTGCTGTATTCCCTTTTGCACCCAGGTATGTCAGAGCCAGAGCAGCTGATATGCTCCAAGGGGAAAAGAAAATGTTTTTTCCCTTGTTGGTCTCATTCAGCTTGTTGAAAAGATCAACCGTAAACTTGCCAACTGAGGTTGAGACCACTTCCATTGCTACAGCCTGGAAAGAGTCAACAGACAGAATTGTACTGTTTGAATGTTTAAAATTTTGTACACAAAACGTATTAGTAAGAAATGTTACATGTGCAACACAATGCATTGACATCAACAAAAACTAATAACATAGTTGTGTATTTATCTTCCACACAGATACTGTTTACCACCTACTAGGAACAGTAATTTCTTCTAGGTTTTTTGTTAGCCAAATAATATTTTCCTCTAACTATGAATATGTCCTCTTTTACAGAGCTGCAGTTTTCTCCTTGTTTCTTTCTACCTTTGCTTTTCAAAAATATGCAATTTGTAAATTGCATATTTTTCTTCCTTTTTATCCTTAACTAATGATTTATCAAATTATTGTTTGCAGGGGACTGTAAATGCATCTTTAATACATTGATTCACAGCATGTCTGAGTTTCCCACTGCTTCATTTTGGATCTGTATAGAATTGAAAGCTGATTCTGTGAAAGAATTTAGGCATAATTCTTAGGCTCATTTTCTTTTCCTGCCCAGCCACCTATTCTGAATAGTATCATGAACAGCAAAGCTGGTATTTCCATTTAGATTGATGGAGTTTTATTCATTATGTGTACCTACCACCCCTTCTGTATGTTCCAGCAGTTTTATTTTCCCCAGAAACTGGCAGATGAGTGGAGGTTATAAGTACTCCAGACTTTAGGATATCTGCCCAGTAGTACCTGCCTCATGTCATTTTCTACTCAGAAGACCAAAAATGTTGATTTTGTTGTTGTTATTAATATTTGTATCTATGGAATGGAGCATCAGAAACAGTGGAGCAATCTCTGAAGTCTACAGATATTTATCAAGTGTTTGATTGCCAAACCACTACAGTTCTTCTGGCAGCCAGTATCCTGTCAGTACCACATCTGGACGGCTGAGTGATTTTCTCCCCTTGGAGAACACAACCAAGAGAGCATCAGGATGGAAATTTCTCTGTTGTCTGCTAATGAATACTCCTCTGAGTCCCTTAATGTGCCTTCACCTGAAATATGGAACTCCTTTATTGAACTGAAGATTTTAATTGAAAGGCAGTCACTACCCTAAGAAAACTTTCCTTCTCGTAATCAGTTCTGTCCCAAATTAGCAGTTTTCCTTAGGCTCAAGATTTATTTTGTCTAATGGTCAACATTTAGGAAAACACGAGGCAAGAATTATGCACTATAACACTGGTATATTATACTTTATCTATACAGTCATGCACGGCACAGATTGCTTTTTAAAAGCATTGTAGAAGTTACTACTCAAAGTTTAAATATTTTAGTTTAAATATTTACCTCTGATCCTGTGAGAGAGAAGACTTAGGTCTTGTCTTCAGTCAGGTTCTGCGTTTGTGTGTTAAGCAATTTTTAAATTAAGAAATATAGTACTACTTGCACCTCCCTTTCCTTCTCCCCTACATCCATGTTGTTTCCTTCTACCCAAAGCTCTTTTCTATCCCCAAAAGATCTTGCATAATTTTGGCCTCTTTGTTAACCTTGTCACTTTTCAGTTTTAGACATTTCAAAAGAACAATGGAGTTAAAGTCTCAGCTCTGTTGTTACACCACAGTAGTCTACTGACAGGATAGCAAAGCAGGTCACCCATTCCAAAGGTTTTCTGGTGTTGTGGAGAAAACAAGTCTGTTGTTTAAAATAAGTGACTAGCAAAAAGGTTACACAATACTTTTTTTTTTTCCTGGATTTAAGCAGATATTGAAGGCCTGATTCTTCTCTCTGGTTTTGTGCAGCTGTGACTCCTGTGTTTCCAATTCAGTACATCAGCATAAAACACCAAGCTTAGTGATTGAATTAGACACTGCTTGTCCAGCTTCAAGTTGAAGATCATTAATAACATAGGCAGACCCAAAGCCATGAAGGACCATGCAGAGGGTAAAGGATGGACACCCCACTGGTTGCGTTGGTGAAGAAACCTCATTGCAACCATACATGGGAATCATTTGTGAGAAACACTGCAAAACACTGAGTTACTGCACAGTACTTACATGTAGTAAAGGGGGACAAGAATTGAAACAACCACACTGGGAGGGCTTGAGCAAGGTTGGAGTGAAAACAGACAGTGGAGGGAAACATGGCACTGCAGTTGTCACTCTACAGTCCCAGAAGAGAGACAGTGGTGAAAGAAGGTGGTGGCAACTACTGTGAGACCAACTGGAGGACAGGGGAAGGTGAAGGAAGGGAAGGAAATTGTGTGCTAAGCATTTTGCTGCAAGCCTGATTACAGGAACAGAGTGGGTTAAGAATTCTAAAAAACGGCAGAAATCAATGTTGTGCAAGGCAGTGGAGAAATGCCAGAAATTAAACAAGTGTTCGTTTTAGTATAATGAGTAAGTCCTCAAGAAATCTGGATAGCTGAAAGGTAAGTTGAATGGTTAGGTGGTAGGAAAGCCCAAGCCAGGAGACTTCCAAGTCCCAAAGAAGTATGCTGAATGTGAGCAAGCTAGCTGCCTTTGCTAGTCAACATGCAAGGATGCCAGGCAGGCTGAGAAAGAGAGATGGCAAGGCAGAGTGGCTTTTGACAGGAGAGAAAAAAATCACACATATTCATTGAAAGAGACATCCAGAAGTCAATCTCCTGCTGGGAGTAGGGCCACCAGTAGATAAGGTTAACCAAAGCCCTTCCAAGGATGGAGATTACATAACGTTTCTGAGTAACCTTCTCCAGTTCACGGCTGCTCACCTTGGAAAAAGGTTGTTCCCTAATATACAACTCACCCTTCAAGCGTTGTGGCTATTGCCACTTGGTAATGACCTGGCACTGAGAAGAGGACATTAAGTCTGTCATCTTTGCAATCGTGCTTCAAATATTTGAAGAAGAGTGAAAAGGTGTCTCACATTTCCATTGACTTTAAAGGCCTGTGAGTTTGTTTGCATGTTGTCATGATTTTGTTTTTCATTGGCCTCCCAGGTGTGGCTTTCCTGTCTTTATTCCCAAGATACATCAGGAAGTGCTTAAGATGTTTATCCCTGGGGACATGAAGCTCTTGTACTAGTGAGGGAAGGCAGAATTAGACCTGAATTCATGGGGATCCTGTGTCATGTTTCACAACTGAGACAGACAGAAGGCAGTGCTGCTGGGGTTGTATAGGGGTAATGTAAAGTACTTGCTTCATTACACTTTTTCTATGCTCCTTCCCCTTTGGAAATCAGAACCAGAAGGAACCCTGGAAGCAGTTGAGCACTTGAAAGAAAAGAGAAAGGACTCAGTGACAGTCAACAGTCTCTTCTCTACCAGGAAAAGGGAGTCTTGCTGTCTCGAGAAGATGTGTTTCTAGTAAGATGCTGTTGGTGTGTGCAAGTCCATTAAGAACACCAGTCCTTTGTTCTCTGTTGTGAATTCAGGTAGTCAGGAGCACTCACAGCAAACATACAAGACTGATTAGAACACTTTCTTAAGAGAAAGAGCTGTGACAGGAGTAAATACAATCTGGGGGATTTCGCATGTCATCTTCCTGAAAGCACTTAGGGAGTACGTATTACTTGTATTAAATTAGACTTAATTCTCCCATTTGATCTTGCCTCAAAACAGCGGAATAAGTGGCAAAGCAAAGTGAGAGCAAAGCAGTGCAGTGCTAGATTGGAAACAGTATTGTATGGATGGAAGGTTACAAAGGAGAAGGTTTCAAGGTTTTCTTTTCCTCCAGTTCTATAGTGTTATTCAATATTTTCCAGCTGCTGTGGGCCAGAGATTAGAAAGTACTTGCGTTAGCCTCTTTTCATGCAAAAAAAAGAGAAGCATCAGTACCAGGAACACAGAAGATTTTGCAGGTTTATTTCATTATCAGCTCTGCCAGGCCACAAAGTTGGTAAAAAAACTGACAAGAATGTAGGTGAGGTAGCCCTCCTGCAGGGATCAGCATAGTGAGCTGAAACTAATGGAGATGGAGCAGCATTCTGGAGGAAGATTTTCTTTTCTTCTTAGGTACCAAAACACATATATTGAAAATTACTTGTTTAGATCAACTCAACTTGTTCTGAATGGTGGCAGTTCTGGTTCAGAAAGTACTGAAAAGACACAGCCATATTGTTCCATGCACAGTCTGGTACTTACAGGGTAAAGCTAGCATTTTCAAGTTCTTTGGACAGGAAAATGAGCCAGAGGCATGAATTCATGGTTATTTTTAATATATGCTCTCTTCTAACATTGAGAGATTTGTCAACAGTAAAGGAAAGTTAAGAAGTGCACAGACTATTGAGATGCTCTTCGTGGTGTGTATTTTGTTCATTATTGTTGTTGCAATAACCTGTTTAGTAATTGTTGAGTTTCTAGGGGGAAGAGAATCTTCCCAAGAAGAGGATAGTCTTGGTCTTGTTGTGCCTGATAAAGAAGAGGAAAGGGTGATCTGCCACAAAAATAACAGTAGCACCAAGACTTCGTGATGCCAGTGCTGCTGAACTGGCAGCTGCTGCCTCTGTGCCTTCTTCATTGACTTCCAGGTAACACTTGTGAAAAACTTGTGACAAAAACAAATCACCGTCCTTCGACATTCCTGTGAAATCAGCTTGGCCTTCTGTGAAGGCATCTTGTATCCCCATCCTGCTCAAAGTAGATTTGAGGTCATATTTCTCTTCCAATGTAAACCTTGGCAGATAAACCTCCATTTTCATTTTCTCCATTAGTTCTGGATTGGTCCATGAAGACAAGTTTTCAAAAGTCAATTCTCTTTCCAGCTGCAGTTAGTAAAAAGAGAATTAGAAAATTACAGAATGTTCTTCTCTTTTCTTAAATGGAGGGCTTTTCAAGCTGTCATAAGCGTACAAGAAAAACAGTAGAGAAACGCCAGTTTGGAAATCTTTTTAACTAAACAACAGTGTTGCTTATGGTTGGTCAACACAGTATTTGAACTGTTTTCAATAATTGTCAGGGAATATAGCAGGGTTACAATAGGTTGATTTTCTGTTCCCAGTTCTGTCTTCCCTGCATTTTAGAATTTATTGAAAAGAGCTTTTTTTTTTCCTCTCACAGAACACCCTATAAATGAAAATTTTTTAAGAGTTTGTTATCCAGAGGCATAATCAGTCTTTTTACAGAAGGTGGCAGTGTCCATACATACCAGTTCTGGACATCCTGAAAAGTAGCAGAGGCTGCCCAGTTTTTGGTGGTTTTTTTTTTTTTTTAGAATGAAATCATATCTGTCTAAATCAGCACAGACAGTGGATCTCAACAGGGCTGGCTGGCTGTCCTCATTTTTGTTGGGCAGGAAGAGGAGCAATCTTATGGTTTGGGTTACTTGTTTCCAGGACTGAGCAACACTGGAAAGCACAGATGTGCTAGCTTCCAAGAGTAAGAAATCTAGTCTGAGCTTCAAGAGGTTCAGGTTCACAGTACTAGACCAAATTTGAGATTTGCTTTACCTTGAGCCTGATCAGTGCCCTCCTTCCTAGAAACATGACTGCAGCCTGGTCTTTTACCTCACACATGCATAAAGTAAGTAAGTTAATGAAACTCATTTTCTCAGATGATTTATGTTCTCAGTTGTTTTACCTTTTGTAAGCCGGTGAGGTCACTTGGTAGCAGGATAAACATGCTGAGGTCATTATTGACGTATGGAAGCTCAAGAACATCAGCCTGGACTGATTCTACGTAGCTTAAGTTAAATTTGTCACTCAGGTGCATCATCGGCACTGGTTTAGTTGTATGCTGCAACAAATCAAATTAAATGGTTTCCATTTGTACTCTGAACACTAAAGGACTGAGTTAAAACAGCACAGTGGATGATTATTATATTTACTCTACAAGCTGCCCAGTGTATCTGAGATATCCTTATGGCTAGGACACAGGATCTTCAGAGGACCCCTGGTCTTCTGGAAAGGCACTTGAAGGCATGATAAGCTATCTGAGCTGTCTCAGATGACTCCCATTTTGGGAAGCTGCATTTCACTCTGATTCGTTGTATGGTTAAAAATAAATATGTAAAGAACTAACCCATACAGTTTTGTCCACCTCTTTGTTTTTCCTGCTATCAGAGAATGGAAGCTTTTTTCAGGTCAGCTTCTGATAATTTTACTTGTGGCTCAGGGCCTACTATGTGTGTGCAGCCTTAGTGCTGAAAGTGTGGTGAAGAAAATATACTGTATGCTTTAAATGAAGTAACTATTATGCCGCGTGGATTTAAAGTGTGACAGGAATTTCTCTTTCGGTTTTCTCCATCTGCAGTGTAGCGTATAGGGCAGCATATTCCCATACCGTGTTTATTCTGAAAGGCCTTTGCCTGGTAGCTTCAGCTTCAAACTTTGTTGCCCAATTTCCTTTGAAGTAGAGTGCATTTATCAGGACTAGCCTGCTGAGTGAATCTATGGATCCAGGAGGCAGAAGATTTTGGATTTTACCTAGAGAAAATAGAAGGACATTCACACATCTGTGTACTTTTACTGTTTCAGTGCAAGTGTTGGCACAGTTTCTGTGGTTATAAGGCAGGGAAATTGTAAGTGCTGCCATAGCACCCATCTATTTTGAGATTATTCGCAAATATATTGGGCTAATCTTGAATTACAAAGAAGAACAAGCCATATTTCTCCCACATTCAGATGGAGGACACTAATTTTAGTAAGGCCTTGTAACTAGATGAGTACTTTAGGAAAAGTGATCTGATTTACCTTTCTGAGGTTAATTGTTTACCCGCCATCGGCCCCTTGGGTAGAGAGAAAGCAAAATGGCTTCTTTTTGATTTGGAGAGGAGAGGCTGGAACTTACCTTCAGTCTGTTGTTCAACATTGGAATTGATCTCTCTTCTGATTTCATCTGCTGCTCCCACAAAGTCAACTGATTGTGGCTCTGCATTGTAATATTTCTTGGCTAAGTGTAAGTATTCCTGCAGTGCAAGAGAGACATTGGTATTAGGCTTGTTCTTTTACAATATGAGTGCTACTACAGCCAGAGATAAAAATTGCATGGACAAAAGCATAGCATTTTGTCAAAGAAGCAATGTATTTTTTTAGTGGAAATGCTCAATTTAAATGTTCTTGTCTAACTACATCTGCAAATGATTCTTAGATTAGATACACATCCCATAAAACTAAAATTTTAGTGTCCAAAGTCTCAGAAAAGTCTCATAGAAAACACTTATGTCAAGGATAATAACATGATTTGCAAATGTAGTGAAAATATTTAAAAGTATGTGGTTTATATTGTCATAGACAGTTTATGAAGGTTAACTGGCACTGCATAATCTGAATAAAAGGCTTACCTTACTGAAAGGCAATGATTTTTCTCCATATAACTGGTTGACACTTTTAAGCAGGTAATTTTCAGTAGGTTGATTGATTTCAAAGTTTAGTGCTTTAAATCCTGTATGGATATTATCTGATTTGCCAATTTCTTTCTTGAATAAAGAAAAAAAATGTTATTCATCTGTTGTGTAAAATAGTTAAAAATTCACATTTTTTTCTTTCATACAGCTCCAAGTAAAGTATTTCTCTTCAGGTGATCTCTTACCTGTATCACAACAGAAGAGGTACTCTAAACTTGTCAGTATTAAAAGAATAATTTAAAAGGTGTGGGCAGATATGGTACACAATGTAAGTCTTAAGAGCCTGAACTATGTAAAATATTTAAGGATTTATAAGTGAAGATTATAAAACTTAGGATATCCAGAAAATGAGAGAGAGTAATTGTTAAACAATGCATAAAGATTTGGCTCTGTCGCTCCTTTCATTTATGAAAGTCAAGGGTGTTACATGGAAGGTTTACCCTTAATTTCTTAATCTCTCTCTTAAAATTTTGTGGTTTGTTTGGGTTTTTTTATTTTGTTTTGTTGGGTTTTCTTAATGTTTCAGTAATTGCAGTAGGTTATTTGTATTAAAGTAACAACAGGATTAAATGAATGTTGGCTCAGACTCTCAAATGAGCTCAAGGAATATAAACTGTGAATTAGTAACCTAAAAGTCTGCACCTGTGCTGTATTCACCTTGTTATTGATTCAGAATCAGAGGCATGAACAGACACTTAAATCTCTAAACTGTTCAAACTTGTAGCACTACACGTAGTGCTGTACATAGCACTCTGTAATTCTTACAATTAGGACAAGCATTACTCATGAGCAACAACCCCTCTTCTGTTCATGCAGTGCCAATGAGATGTTGACATAACCCCTAAAATAAATCTTCCCACCATGGGATTTGGCCATGGGATGGAGAACCAAGTGGCCACTCATCAAAACTCATAGGAGTTGGGGTTTTGTGGGCAGACTGCAGGGAAATGGCTCACTCCCACAACAAATAAGGATGATGGGAAAGAGCAAGGAGAAGAGCTTGACACCACCCTGGTTAAATTGTCAACGAGAAAAAAGAGCTTTTTTCCCTCAGAGGGATTACATTTGCCTTTCTGTGTTTCTCTGCTGTGTTCAATTACATATACTTCGGGACAAGATGCCTGCCAGTATGGCAAAGAAATATTTCAGGAATATAATTATTCCCATCTCTCTAAGATTTATTGCAGGCAACTGGTCTACTTCAGGAAATCCTAATATGTAAATTTATTTTGTTAACTGCTCAATTGAAATGGAGACTAATTTCTGAAACATATCAACCATAGGTAGCTTGGAAAAGTTAACGTTTTGGTTTTATTGTCTTAATGATGCAATCAAATGTGTGGAAGGCAGCTAATCCTTGGAATTAGCTCTCTGAGGTAGGAAGTGTGCTAGCTTTTGAACAGTAATAATTTGGGAAAGAAATCTGCCCTGAAAGCTAAGAGAGAAAGAACAAGAGATCTATTGATAGAGAATGATGACATCAAATGTTAAATTTTGCAAATTTGAGATTAGATTTTGCAATTCTGCCTAAAAAGGGGAAGCATGTAATAAATGTTGCATTAGGTGAAGGTATCACAGGATGTTGTACCAATTAGTTGCGTACACTAATTCTGAGGAAGGCAAATGTAAGCAAATGCAAATGTGGAAGGAAAATACAAGCAAGAAAAGATGTGACCATGCCCATAGCTTGATCACTATCTTGGGTGAGGTACCTTCTGGAAACATGCACATCGATTTGATAGACTGTCTTCTGTTCTAGAATAGACTTGCATTCTTATGGTTGTGGTGACGTTTTTGGCTCCTTCAACTTTGTTAAAGTGAAGTACCTGTAGTGGAAAAAGCAATAATAAATGGATCAATAGAAAATTTGCCGTTTCTGTTAAAATTTTCAGTGATGTCATGGGAACTGGTAATGAAGAGAGTCAAGCTCAGATTTTATTCAGGCCTTTCTGAATATAAAATCTTTGATTAAGTCTTGAGGCTCATGTGTACAAAATGGCTTGTGTACACTAAGCTGAGGGCTGCAGTGCAAAACTCTTACATACCTAGTCTTTATAGAGAAATCTGCCTGCTTGGAATTATGTCTTAGGAAGAGCCAATTATCTCCAGGTGGAGCCTATCAAAACAGAAGTCTAAATGGAGCATGCATATGTGTTAGAAAGCCTGAAAATTGTGCAGGCAGTTTCATGCCTTAAATCCCTTTCTCTGGTCTTGTTCGCCTTACCCAGGCTACAAAGGGGCACGATCAACCTTGGAACATTTTTGAGAAGAGCTGTGCCTTTTGTTTTGTTTTCCCTTCATCCTAACAGGAGATCACTCCTTTCTTTTTTACCCTACTGGCTCTCTTTTTTCCTATATATCAGGAGTTACATCACTGCCCTAGCAGGTGGGACAACTTCTGCCTTAGCAGATGCAAATTCATAAGGATCACCTCCTACGATAGGAGGTAGGTAACTGCATTAGGTGTTAGGTAACCGTGCATTGGGGCTGTCATTGCTGTCACGTGCTGAAACCATGAGCTTTGAACAAGTGCAACTTAGTGAATTCAGTCAGTGATTTTGCCAATAAAATATACATCCTAAAGAAAGGGTTGTAGTCTCAAATTGTTTCTTCTCTAATCTCGGAGATGTGGATTTATGTTTAGCAAAGTGTAAAACTTATAATAACTATAAGGGAGAGTCCTTTTCTGTGCAGTCATTTCCAGTAAGATGAGATATGAGATATGAGATATGAGATAAGAATTTTCTGTGGCGGAGTAGAAGAAGAATCCAAACCTCCTACTCCCTGGTGAGTGCTCAAGTTACTGAGCTTTGGGATAAAAATCCCTTGTTTCTGCTGGTGAAATTTAAAAGGTGACAATGGCACCAGTGCCACTTCTGTCATTTCTTAGGGTCCTGTTTGCAGAGGCTAGAGTAGAGTTGATCTGCAAAAGTGGAGAACTGGTCTATTCATTGCAAAGCACATCAGGGATAAAATGGGAGCTGGCATAAGTAGAAAAATCACTCTAATCAAAACTCTACACATATATGGCTTTCCTCTGTTCCATCACAGTAAAATTCTGTCATGGAGGACATTATTCCAAGAGACCTACCCTTTCAGACATCTACTTTTTGAAGCCCACACTCACCTTTGCCATTTGATCTGCAGTGTTACCTCTGGCTCCCAAATAAACCATAGCCAGGGCAGATGAAATACTTAAAGGGGAGAACAAAATATTCTCGTCACCATCTTCCTGACACTGCTGTTTGAAAAAGTCAAGAGCAAAGCTTGTGTTTGCTTTATTTAAAGCATCCATTGTTCTGAAGCTGCAAAGAAAGGGAGAAAATATGCTATTAACAAATGATTAATTATGACTGCTATGTGTCTGCAAGTTTCTCTTCACTTTTTGAACTTCCTTTTGTGATTTAAAGGCTTTCTAAAATTATCTATATGAAGAATGAGGAGGATTAACTATAATAAAGTCATATAAAGTTTAGCATGCCCTGTCCATGTCCATGTCCATATTTCACTGATGGCACTAGCCATCATTTTTAGGGATAAACCAGCCTCCAATCTTGTTTCCTATTTGGTGACCATTTGCTGCACTGTCCTTTACAGCATCTTGGAGTAACAGTTGATAACGTTACTCACCAGTGCCTGGACTAGAAAATATGGAGAAGCTCTCCCTTATGACAAATTTTATGCTTCAGTTTGTGCAAGAGTGTTTTGATGCTCATTGCTGTAGTGAACAAATACTCTGGTAACAATAGAGTCAAATTATTCATTTAGGTGAGGACAAAAGATTCCTTCCTATGCTTGAGGAAGCACCGCCCCAGCTGTTGCATGCTAAGCATCCTGAATTACCTTTTTGACTTTCAGAAGTGTCCTGAGCTCTGTCTTACAGTGGTAGCCCAGATCCTAGCTTCCCAGTACTTCTGCAGGACAAAGTTTCTGTATTCAGTAGCCCACGAATGCTGCTATTTGTCATTTGTCTTTCAGGTTTAGCTGAGAGCTCTAGACAGGGACTAGGAGATTTTCTGGTTGGTATGGGATGGCCTTAGAATAAAGACAGTTTGTCCCCAAAGTAGTTTGCATACCAGGAGCTGATCTGATAATTCTAAGCACTAAAGAGCACAAGAACAAATTAGCTGACTTAAGCAAACATTGTGGTTCTTACTCTGCTATGATATATGTGCTAGTCAGTGAGCCCTAGAAATTATAGAACTCTGAACAATAAATTGCTCTTCCTGTATATTTTTAAGACTTTCACCTTCTAGACTATGCCTGTGCAATCTTAGTTAATTACTTTCCCCAGTATTAGATGGTTTCCAGTTCAGATCCCTGCTTCCTTTTTTGCTATGCATTTGTCAACAAAGCAACATCATCCAAGAATGTGTGAAATAAATGGTATCTAGAAATCATTACAGTACCTTGTTCTGTACAGGAAGAAACACTGCTGCTCCAGGTGTCTCCAAGGTTTCTGCAGTTCACATGAAGGGTAGGGTGAATTTATAGTGTGCCTGGCCGGTTCTGCAAAGGTTCTTATGACTCATGACTGGGCAATGTGTTCTGCGCTGTAGCCCACATCCCTGTGGGAGAGCTGAATCATCTCAGAGTAGGATGTGAAGTGATGGTAAGAATGATACCACACAAGAACTTCACAAAACTGACTACATAAGTATTTCTATAAACACTTCTGTGGCAACAGACTAGTAACAACTTGAACCCACACTACTTTGAAGAGCCTTTCTTTTGTGGTTTGGAGAGTTTAAAAAAAGGCAGTTCCTGACCTACTTTTTTTATGATTTGTCTAAAGAATTTATCTCTGAGAAACAGACAGACAAAAAAAAAAAGAGAGTGACTTCTTATGTGTGAGTTTTTCTGTTGTCCTTTTCCTTCTCAGAAAGAATTGGTCACTCCTGGTGGGTTTCAGTTTTGGAAAAATGGGTTTTGCTAATCTTGAAGGATTTTAAGACAGTACAACCAGGGAAATGCTGCCACTGTGAGATAGCCAAGGTTAAGAGACAGGCATGAGACCTTTGCTTGTACTGTCAGTGGCAACATCACTAGAATCTAATGTGGGTCTTAAATTAGACTTCATTTCTGTTTCCCCACCTAATCTGAAAGCTGACTGATGTAGCACAACAGAGATCTATTCCTTATTTTTTTTCCATTTCATCTTTCCTTGGCTACAAAAATACCTCCTTTCCTGATTTTCCTTGCAATCATGCTGTCCCTTCCTCCGTTGTCCTTCCTGTAGCCGTCCATCCCCACTCTGACCCCTAACCGAAGCATCCTGTATAATCCTACCCTGGCCCTTTATTTCATTTTTTACCTCTCTGCATTGTTGAAAACTCCACCTTGAAAACCTAGACAGGAGTTGCTTTCCAGGGCTGCCTCCTCGACACCGAGCAGGACTCACAAGGTCTCTCTCCTTGGCACAAACTACCTTTGGAGCTTTCTTCTGACCTGCTGTCTATGAGCATGGGTTAAACGTGGACTTGTGTTGTAGGTCAGCAGCTGTCATGGAGGATCCTGTAGTGAGGAATGAACTATGGAAATACCTGCAAAATTTGATGTAGGGCATATGGGTGCGCAGCTGCCAATTCCCTGCCAATGGTGAACCTTCTGCAACAATATAATTGGGAAAGGAAAGCTTTGTTAAAGTTGCTTTCCTACCTGTGAGGTGCCACATTACTTTAATTGGATATTTTCCTACCCCTCGGGTCTTTTAAAATTGTAGCAACACATAAGGAGCATGTTTCAGTGTGAGTTGTAATTAGATGCATCTGTTAGGTTTTCTAGACAGCAGCATAGTGTAGGAGAGATACTCACTGCATAATTAATTGCTTCCATTACACCTGGGAAAACTCTAATCTGTTTATATTGGCATTCAGTGATTTCCAAGGCTTAAATGATTAGAATAATGTTTGCAAATTTAACCATGTTGTTGAACAAGTGATAGATACCCTGAAAAGACTTCATTTCCTAGAGCAATCCAATACTGTGGATTTTCTGGTTTTAAAGCAGAGTAATTTAATTTTCTACACTGTGATACTGCTTGCTGCCTTACAAGAAGTGACTGAGGTGTTCTATTTACACAGAAATGCGCAGTTAGACTGAATGAGAGGCTTGTGCCTTTGCACAGGGTTTTAAAGCTACCTTTTTAGAACACTTCTTGAGCTGGTAGTTAAGAAATAAAAATAAAAATAAAAAATAGAAATAAAAATAGCATACTGAGTAACTAGAATTATACTCATCTCAAAGGACAAAATATGCTAAATCCATGTGATGGGTTGATAATGTTTTCTAATATCCTTTTAAGTTAGTATCACCAGAGGACACGACTTTGAATGGTGCTACTGCTGACTCAGTAGCAGCAGTACTCCCACTCTTTACTAAGTCAACACAGCAGTACACTAGAGGACTTATATTTGTGTTAATAGTGCCCTTCCTGTGGGAAGTAAATCTTTGGGCCCTTTCACTGCAGTCATTCGTGTTTCCATTTGGTTAGAACAAATATTGGCAGGGTATCAGTGCCCTGGCCAGATCTCAGCCTTTTAAAGGCATTTTGTTTTCCTCCAGTTTCAGTGTAACTTTGCACACGTCATTTTGACTTTCCTGCAGTGTGTTGCTCTGTTCATTAGCATCTGGGTTCAGGAGTAGGTGATATGTTTGATGTCTGAACAGAACATTATTCTGTGATTCTGTGAAGGTTCTTGAGGGTCTTGAGAGAAAGACTTGCTGTTGCAGAAAATAGTAGCTTCTCCTCTCCCACAGGATTTTTAGGATACAACTTTCCATGACTGGTTTTCATACTCATTGGTAGCTTACTTTAGCTATCAACTCTGTACAGCTCTTGGAAATCTCTTTTAATTCAAAATTAACATGTTCTAAATTTCAGGGAAGATCAAAAGAAAAAGTGATGTTTGAAGGAAAGCTATTCAGTTTTCCTGACATCCTCAAGTGTTTTTTACCAGTATAAGCACTGTTTATTTACTTGGGAGGGAAGAATTTCTAATTCAGCCAGCTGAGCACTCTATTCAAGTTTTTGACTGAGCCAGAGCAGGCCAGTAGATTTTAAATATGAAAGAATTTTAAATGTCCCCAAACCTTTAAAAGGACTTTAGGAGATACAAGAAGCATGAGGAGGAAAAGGATTTTGAAATCTGAGAAGATTTGAATATCTTTGGAGGTCTGATGTAATTTTTTTAAAAAAAATCTCTGTGTGATTTAAAGTTAAAAACTGTAAGGAGGGGCACAGAAAATGAAGAAATAGTAAGAGTGCTAAGTGTTCTACTCTGCACTGATGCGGCCTTACCTGGAGTACTGTATGCAGTTTTGGCCACCACAGTACAAAAAAGACATTAAGCTATTAGAGAGTATCCAAAGTAGGGCCATGAGAATGGTGAAGGGTCTGGAGGGGAAGCCATGTGAGCGGTGGCTGAGGTCACCTGGTCTGTTCAGCCTGGAGAAGAGGAGACTGAGGGAAGACCTCATTGCAGTTACAATTTCCTCGTGAGGAGAAGCAGAGGGGCAGGTACCAATCATAGAATCATAGAATCAGATGAAGAGATCGGTGCCTGCCCCTCCTCTTCCCCTCACGAGGCGACAGAGTCCCCAGGGAAGTGGTCAGAGCCCCAAGCCTGTCTGAGTTCAAGAAGCGTTTGGACAATGCTCTCAGTCACATGGTGTGATTCTTGAGGTGTTCTGTGCAGGACCAGGAGCTGGACTCGATGTTCCCGATGTGTTCTTTCCAACTCAGTATATTCTATGATTCTATGACTAGAAACATAAACTTTTCAGTGCTAAGAAGGACTCTTTTTTGTGTGATGCCTCAGTTGTGGTGTTATTGAGAGCATGGCATGAGCTTTTCCTAATACTGTCAACTGAAAAAAACCCCTATATGTATCACCTAGGCTGATTGTAACAGATTTTGGGCTGTGCTCTAACGGAATTATATGTAGAATAATAAGTTTGAATCAACCTGAAATTTCAAATAGTTTTTAAGTTTAAAAAAGATTCATTCTTTGAGTATCTTTTCTCTCTTTAAAGCTTTGGTTGTTAATACACGTGTCTTTATTTTGAAAGAGAGTAGATAGTGATCTTTTGTGTGCCTCCTACTAGTAAATTTGCAAGCCTTCCCTTGCCAAACAATCCTTGCTGACATACTCTAACACTATTTAAAACCATATGAGTTTCCAAAGGGTGTGGTGAGGTTCTTGTATAGATATTATTGAGGCATTTTGCTCCACATCTGCCAAAAGCAAAGGTGTGGTGGAATTTGGCACGATTCACCATACTTCAGTATTACTTCTACATGCTTTAGCTTCGACACTGTAATTAATAAAGGTAGTGTTTGTCCTGAGAAATTCTGCTCTGTTAAGAAGCGCAACACTTCTGAGAAAGGACTGATCTCTATATCTGAAGAGAGAGAGTTTATCTGTTAATGAATAGGCACGCTGTTTTCACATGTGCAAGGGTGCAGTTTTCCTTTGAGTGACTCAGGTGGTGAGCATTTTAAAAGTATTCCAGGTAGCAGTGACATCAAAAGTAGAAAGAGTGGCCTGAATTTCTCAATCATGATACACAGTGCTGCATTATGAGTAATGATGTATATGTGGTTTGTGTGCACTTCAGCTGAAACTCGTCATTTTTCCGAAGAAATCTCTCAAAGGGTGTAACTGTATGTCAGCTGCACAACTACTGAATCAGAAAGCTGATCCCTGCTTCCTGTTGCAGTTCAATAGTGCAAGATATGCCAAGTTATGGGATGAAGAATGTGAATATCAAGTTGATGTATCTTCAAAACACATTTCTAAACCAGAACCTTGTGCTGATGTGCCAGAACACAGAATAGAGGAAGGACTCTCTTTTAAGAAACCCATTTAAACATTTGCTCTTTTTTTTCATACAGGTTGACTGTAAATATTCTTGCTTGGCAAAATGACCAGGATTTTCCCAAGGCAGTTGGTATTTTTAGGAATTTTATCAGGAGAATTTTCCCAATACTCACTTAAGGAAGTGTAGAGGAAATCTCAGCTATTCACTGACTTGTTTGGCACTTGCTGGCCCTTCAGTTTCATGCCTTTTAGGCTAATCTTGGAACTGATCTGAACTATCTGGTTAAGTGCACATACAAAGGCAGTAATGCTTTGTCATGGAAGAGAGTAACCCCAAAAAGAGGGGCTTGGAATGGAATTTCCCCCTCAGACTGAGAAGGACCTTGAGTGAGCTGGTGTCATTAGCATCACTTGAGCCTGTCTTATCAATGCCTTTGCCATTGCAAGATTCTTCCATCTTTCCATCTCTCTCATTCACTGCCTGTTGCACAAAGGATCTCAGACTCTTGAGACCTGACATCCTTTTACGTGGTTCAAGTTAGCAAGCTTTTAGAAATAGTGACCAAGGGGCAATTTAATGACATGATACATGACAAGTAAGACAAGATGATCTCATGTTCGTTTCTGCTCTCTGGTAAAATAAGATGGAAAGTTTTCATTTTGTTCCTCAACCTTTCTTGAGGCTTGCAAAAGTGTGAACTTGCAGGGTATTGCACTGAAGACCTTCTTTTAAACTATCCTGATGATTATCTGCACTTCTTTACCAAAGCATTTCCAAACTCTTTGGAGAGGTCCTTTCCATTTGTGATTCAGCTGCATGCAGAGCTTCATGGCTCCATTATCTTTTGGCCTGGTATTTGTGGCTTTTTTAGATCTTCCAAAGCCAAAAGCAGAACTCTCTCTGCATAGTTTAAAACTAGTGCAGTTGTCCCTTCCATCTGCTTTAGACTTTATTTTCTTCTTGATCTATCTCTGTTCCTTTTCTAGACCTTGGGCTTTATCTTCCTTAATATTCTTTATCTTTCTTAGTATCCCTTGCTTATGTGGTTGCTGTCTGGGAACATAGACTGACCAAGACATAGGTGAAGAATAATTTGAATTCAATGGTACAGAGGCAACATCAGGCTAAGGAAAGTTAGCAGGAGAAATGGAAAGTTAGCAGAGGACATGTAAGGAGAGGCAGAGCAATTTCTCTCTGCTTGTGGCTGGAGGAATGGGCCCTTACCCCACCTCCTGCAGATGCAGCTGAGAAGCAGCTTGGACTCTGTAGCTGACACAGCATAATTGCATGGCAGATGATCCCTCAAGGCAGCAGGAGCAGTAACAGTCTCCTCCCACTTCCTTCCTCTCCCTGACATCTCTCTTCTTAGAAACAAGTCTTGACCCCAGCCCTGCCGTCTTCCCTCACTGCCCAAAGAAGATTGCTGAAGGGCAAGGAGGAAAAAGGAGGTCATGGTGAGGGTGGGGATAGTAAGCACCTTGGGGAAAGTGGTTAATGAACTACATTCAAGGGAAATGAGGCAGAATGAAAGAGAAAAGAGGGAAGAGGAAAGAGGAACTACTACACACAGCTCTGTAAAGTTCAGTGATTCCTCCTCTGCCTCCTTTGTTGACCTTTAATTCCCTACCTTACAAAAACACTGGCATCTCACTATTCTCCCACTCCATCTTGGCCTCTTGTCAGACCCACAACACTGGAATTTTACCTGTGTGACTAAGAAGTCAGCCTTCCACTGTAAGGATTTACTCACCTCCAGGAACCTGTTCCTGTTCTCTGAAGATGCCACTAATAGAATTGCATTGTTTGCCTGCAATGATTTTAGAGTGAGGCATGCTATTTCTAACATTTAGAAAAAGTAGGAAAATGATTAATAAATTGAAGAAATAAAAACATAAAATTAATTTGGAACAATTTTTTTTCCTGGGAGTAGAATGCAAGTGAGAGCATTTGTTCCTGTCTCAAGACAGTTGGACTATATGATATTAAACTCTGTATCTTGTGATGTTTAATACTGTAACAGTGAGGAAAGAGAGGCCAGGTGCAAATGATATCCCACTGATAATCCACATAGAATAAAATGGAGATAAAGTATAAATTACTCTACTGGGACTAAAAATGTGCAGCACGAAGCTGTCTATTATCTCACTTTTTCTCCTAAGCACTGTTAACCATGCTAGGAATTTGCTGTTCACAGAGTGACTAAACACTCCTAGGGATTTTCAGAGATATTCTGTATTGGCTACAAGAGGGTAAAAGTGAGGGAAAACAATGAGAGCTTTTTGGACTGAGCAGGGGAGAATCAAAATGAAGGAACTGGTGGGACTCATTCACACACATGTCCAACTCTGATTTGGTGATAGAAAGCTAAGCTGGCTAGATAGTTGACACCTCTTATACAATAGTGATATTTATGTTTATGTTTAAAATTAAATTAGTCAGAACATTGTGGAATCTCCAGACTTAAAGATATGCAAAATTTTGCTGGGAAGGGCCCTGAGCAACCTGGTGTGTCTTTGAAGTTAAGACCAGATGACTGTTAGCCTCCTATTCCAACCCAAGTTGTTCTCTAACTCTATGAACTTCAGGACACCAGTTTTTGCAAATAACTGACTTTGTTCAGCTGTGTAATATTATTTTCATTCTTACATATTAGAAGAATTAGTACTGGAATAAACAGTAAGGCCCCAAGATCACTTTCTGTCATCTCTATGGAATTATCTTCCCATTGTAAGACCACAGGAAAGCAAGCAAGTGTGGTCTTATATCTGCACAACTCACTAATCCCTTTGAATTAATGTTGTGTCTTTGCATGTGTGAAATTGCAAATATATATGGGGTGTAGTGGTAGAGCAGTAAAAGCCTCTAAAGATGGAGCCTAAAGCTGTGAGTATGAGCCTTCTTCCATACTTGAGCTGAAAGAAATACTGGGGGTAAATGAGAGGGCAATCTACGTGTACTTCATGACACGGCAGAAGGCTGAAGTCTTTGTGACATAGTCCTACTTTTTGCTTCTTTGAGGATGGAGAGAAGAAGCTATAGCCTCATCTATTGGCACAAAGGAGAGGATTTGTTCCATGGTGGACAATGGGGGCCTGATATCTGGCATACAACTTGGGATTAGGTCCAGGCTTGTTCCTTTATAGTCCTGTACTTTAGGTACTTCTTAATACAGAAGCTACAGTACCTCAGGTGTGAAAGGCTGTTGAAAATTTTAGTGGTTAGACAGATATTTCTTTAAGATCTGAGAACTCCAGCATCCATTCCTTAATAGGAGTGTGATTTGCCAAGTCCCAAAATGGTTTCAAAGTTTTTAGTCTCTGAAAATATGGGACTGGGAATGCATATTTCTTTTTTTGGTTTTGTTTTTGCATTTTTTTTTGGGAAGGGGATATTTATTTATTTTATTTTTGTGTATTAGGGATGGACAGACTGCACAGCTGGTTAAGGAAGTGACTATGGAGGACAAGAATATCGCTGCTTGTTGCTGTGCTGGCAGGAGAAGTCAACAGAAATCAGGAGACAGCACTGAAACTATTTGTCTACATACAGGATCAAATGTACTTCTTTGTGTCTTCTGTTTGTGAA
Source organism: Manacus candei (assembly GCF_025592945.1). Taxonomy (NCBI): domain Eukaryota; kingdom Metazoa; phylum Chordata; class Aves; order Passeriformes; family Pipridae; genus Manacus; species Manacus candei. Next base: position 18,770,625 of record NW_026138097.1, read on the forward strand.
GAAGTATGTTTTAATTGATAAGAACTACAACAGCCTGAAAATAATGCAGTTTTAGAACAAATCTACTGAAAGTAAGTGTCCTAAGGAATTTAGGTGCCCTATTTCTATGTGGAGATCAACAGAAACTCCAGGTCAATAGTAAACACATTGTTAGCCCTCTTGCAATAAATTTCCTCATTTGTTATCTCTTGGCAAACAATCAACTAAGTTAAAGGAAAGTAAAGGAAAATATTTAAACTATTTACACACTAGTGAAGGTGGTGTCATGTTATCTTCCTTCTTTTGCAAGACCATGTTTGCTCCCAGCAAGTCATGTCCCCTAGGTCCTGCCAAAGTATGTGTTATCTTGGAGGATGAAGGGGGAAAGTTAAAACAAGTAGAACAAGCAAAATACTGTCTGGTGGAAGTGAAAAAACATTCCACCGCAGACCACCCAGCACTGATGCTATGCTGTACATACTGGGATCAGGAAAAAGCATAGCCTTCTTGCAGTAACTGCACTCTCCAAAACCTTTCTCTTTCACTCTTCTGGTACTTCTCTGTAACAGTTCCTCACAGTTCTGTTTCCCTTCTTGCTTCAGGGACAGAGAAGAATAATTAATTCTAGAGAAAAACTAACTTGCCATAAATGTCATGTCTCTTAGCATGGTTATTCTCTTCAGTTACTAAATAAAACCAGCCACAAAGATAACTGAAAAACTCCTTCCCATTTCCCATTCCCCTGGACTCTCTGAGGCAATGCTGTGGTCTCAGTGATATGTAGATTCTGCACATATCCAGCTGCCTTCCACACTGCTTATCAATATTGTATCAATATTGTAGCCCAGAGTTAGGACAGCCTCTCATTCCTCACTTCTCTGAAATCAGTGAACAAATTCTGATAAAAGAATCATAGAAACATAGAATATCTCAAGTTGGAAGGGACCAACGCCCTGTTCCTCGCAGGACTACCTAGAAATAAACCATATGACTAAGAGCATTGTCCAGACGCTTCTTGAACTCTAAGAGGCATGGTACCATGACCATTTCTTGGAAAGACTGTTACAGTGACCAACCATCCTCCGGGTGAAGAAACTTTTCCTAATGTCCAATCTAAACTTCCCCTGATGCAGCTTCATTCCATATCTTCATGCCCTCACTGGTCACCAGAGAGAGATCAACACCTCTTCCTACCCCCATTGAGGAAGTCATAGTCTGTGATGAGGTCACCTCTCAGCCTTCTCTTCTCCAAGCTGAACAAGCCAAATGACCTCAGCCACTCCTTGTAACTCTTGCCCTCAAGAGATTTCACCATCTTGATCACCCTCCCCTGTACACACTCTGTTAGTGTGATGTTCTTACATTGAGGCACCCAAAACTGCACACAGTACTTGAGGTGTGGCCACAACCAGTTCAACGTAGAACAGAACAATCACCTCCCTCGACTGGCCCATGATGCTTTGCCTGATGCACCCCAGGACGTGGTTGGCCCTTTTGGCTTCCAGGGCACTGCTGACTCATATTCTACTTGCCATCAAACCAAACCCCCAGATCTCTTCCTACAGGGCTGTTCTCCAGCCTCTTGTCCCCCAACTTGTACGCATAATAAGGATTATCCTATCCCAGGTGCACTTGAAATACTCCAAATGAAATGCATTTGCTTAAACATGTTTTTATTATGATAAAAGGAGCAAAAGAGTACATCTGCAAGACCCATTATATATGGATACATGGAGAAAATGTGAACAGCACCCTGCCATATTTGGTCATGATGATTAAGCAAAAAAGATTTAAGGAGAAATATGAATTATAAGATTCCTATAATGGACCTCCAGAAAGTGAGGAAGAGCCCTGCAGGATCAGGAGCAGAAAATAAAATCAATTGCTTTGTCAGAGTAGGTATGGTACCAACCATACCTACTGGTATGATAGTTTAGAGTTTAATCTGGGAACTTTCCAGTGACTATTCCAGAGAAGTCACCACAAAATTTGTTCATAGAGAAACCTGGCTTAATTAGAAGGATGCATTTTTTTCCCCTCATAAAACTTCAGCTGATAAAGTGGGTTGTGTTTTCTCAGTGTGATGATTCGGCACCATTATTGTTAACTTGCACTCTGTTCATGCCCATGCTTTCTTTGGGTCCAATTTTCACTCCATTAATTCTTCATGCATAAGTAAGTAATCCTTCCTCTGCAGGAAGGAAAGGCAAAGGGCCTATGTTTTCATGGCATAATTTCTCTGCCCTAACTTCTTTTTTTTTCTTTTTTTTTTTTTAATAAAACCTTCTGGTTTTAGAAAATATGGATGAAAGAGAGAGTATGTGTTTCTTTTTACCCTTGATAATGCAGCATTTTGGATCTTGCTATGAGAGACAGAAACTCTTTCAGCTTCCCTATCTTTAAGGTGAAAAGCATCTACCAAAGAAGAAGATGCTGTTGCTTGGGTTGTGCTTGATCAAGAAAAGGAAAGGGCGGTCAACCCTAAACTCTTCAGAGACACTTGTATCATCCACCCCAGCTTCTACCACCCTACTGCCTGCTTCATAGATTTCCATAGACGCCTCATGGAAGGCTGAAGACACCTTCAGTCTCTCTGCTGAAGAGATACCAGAGAGATTGGCTGATGAGCTGAACAGGTCAGTGATACCCAAGGACGTTAATACAGATGTAAGGTTATATTTTTCCTCAATCTTCATGCGAGGAAGATAAACTTTAATTTTCCTTTCTTCCATTTTAGTAGAACTGGTCCACTCCTTCAGATTTTCAAAGGTGATTGCAGTCTCAAGCTGCAAGAAGACAAGCAAATTAGACCTCTGGGATGACAGGACAACTTTTGTGGCAATGTAGAACTCTTTATGGGTTTTTTTCCCTTAAACTAACTGCTCTTGTCATACTGTTTTCTAGGTGTATGCAGATCAATATGTATAGAAGAGAAAAGCAAACCTTGCTTTGCTGTCCTGTTTCTATTTCTTTAATAGGCTCACTGCCAATTAATTTTCTTAATGAAATGGCTACTCAGCAAATTTCACCAAAAGTCTTGCCTATTTATCTTCTTTTCTTTAGAAATATATTCCAAAAATCATTCTGTACTTATGAGGTATAAGCTCTATCTACATTTAAGACTGCAAAGTAACAAGGTTTTGATGGTAGCTTATTACTAATACCTGAATGATCAGTTATTACTGAAGAAATTTAGCTATGTTCAAATGTCTCTTTTTTTTATAATTTAAATTCTTTGAGTTAGTGTAAAGTCATTTCAATGAACTCTGATTTTTTACATCACTTTTCCTATTCAAACTGCACTCCTCCTAATGGCAATATCCCATGACTGTATTCTGTTCATATCAACAATAGTATGTCATACACATTTTACTTTCTGAAACAGCTTTAACCATTCCATTACTCCTCATATTCAGTTTTTAGATACTTTAATTTTTGAAGGTATGAAGGAAACATGTTGTATGCTGTCAAACCAAGTAATAATTATGAATAGTCGAGCTAACATGAATTTCGCAGGAAGCTCGTCAGTGTGCAGGAATGGAGATATAAAACCTTTGGAGTTCAAGCTGCTGGCATAACAGCTGCTTATCTGAGAAGAATGTGTTCTGCAGTGACAAATGGTTAACCCACTATAGCAGTTCCTTAAGCAATCCATGCTCATCACTAACTACTGGAGGACCACTGAGACAACTGCATGCTTCTATGCAACAATCACATGTTGCCAGTATTTAGATCTGTGCTTTAAGACAACTTTATCATGAAGAGCTCTTCAGCACCTAAATTTCACCATTTTTGTGGTTTTCTGAAACCCAACTGCCAGGGTCATACCTGCTCCAGGCCAGAGATGTCATCAGGCAACAGCACCCACAGGCTCAGCTGCCCACTGGCATATGGAAGCTCCAGGATCCTAATTTTCTCAGAGGCAATCTCTGCTACTCTAAATGAACCAATCTGGAACATCATCTGCACAGGTTTGCTTTCTTGCTGCAAAACCAAACAAGATAATACAGTTTTCACAAAGATCATTCTTAAAGTGTAGAAATGTCTACTTATGGTTTAAAATGCTAATTGCTCCTGTTCAGGAAGGATATATAACAGCTTGTCAACTCCCTTCATAAATTCTAGAAGATGACACCTTTAAGGGAATCTATGCACACATACCTCAGTAATTCTGAATGGCACTGTCTGGGTGCTTTCATCCTTAAATGCTTTCTCCCACAGTCCTTTGAAGTAAATGGCATTGACAAGGACCATATCAGTCTCTGGATTCACAGAGCTTGGTTGAAGGATATTTTTGATCATTCCTGTAAGAATACATAGGAAAAGAGAACACGTGTAACATACCTGTGTATAACACACCTTACTTGGCAATCACAACATTAAATGAAGGGTAAAAATTTTGTGGAGAGAAGTGTAGGACAGGGACATTGTTTTGGTTTTGTAGCTGTTATCTTGTACTTCCATGGTTGATTTGCTCACTGCTCTTGGCAATGGCTGTATTTTTCCTCGCTATAAAGAGTTATAGTGAGGGGTATAAGACCCAGAGATCTACTTGTTACAAAATGAGTGTATTTCGTGACAATGGGAGGAACTATTGGAACCTTTTGTCCCAGGATGGTTTCCAAATCAAACATTTAATACCTTTTGCTTCAAACCAAAGTTGAAACATTAGTGTCAAACCACTTGTCAATGTGTACAAAGCATATTTTAGTGCTGTCCCTTTTATCTAGACTGGAAGTATTACATATCCACAAAGTGCCTACAGATAAAGAGAGCCTTCTAAAATGGTATGTCTGAGGAAAAAATATTCATTAAATGATAGTTCTATATTGGGAACTGATCTATTATCCAGGAGAAGGAGCAGAGGGAGAGGTTTTAGAGGTTTTTTTCTCCTTCTCATATGCTATTCAAACATAGTGACAACTACCTATGCTGATAGTTGGCTTCCTCTTACCATTTGTCTGACTTTCAACCCAGGAATTTATGAGCTCTCTGGCTTGTTCTGCAGCTGTTTGAAAGCTGATAGGTTCCAAGCCTCCCTTATACAGTTCCTTAATACATTGTAAGTATTCCTGCAAAGGAAGAATATGCCATTTTCAGAGCAGAACGTCAAAGCATTTTGCAAATGTAAAATGCAAGAATGAAATTAGCAGATATTAATAATCCGCTTGTTAAGGCTAATCAGTAAGCCATTATTCTAGTTCATAAGCATCTTAAGATTTTACATTCATTGTTTCAAGCAAGAGTATCTGCCCGCATTTTTAAAAAATATTTTCTGGAATTTAATTTGGTTAGAAAATGGCATTCATTTCAGTTAAGTATGGATTTTTTTCCATTTTTCCCACTTTTAAAATTTTTATTTTTCAGTGGTATTTCCCTCTAATTTCAAAGTAAATGTTCCTTTCAATGGAAAACATTGGAATATTTTTGAGAATCTGAAGTTATTTTTCAGGGGTTTTTTCAAGTAGAGAAAACATTTGCAGTTAACTTTTACCAACAAAAATTACCTTTATTAATTATACTTTGACTTGATTGGATTGTTATGATACTTTGCACAAAAAAATGTACAAACATCTTTTTGACTAGCCACATTTTTTCTCAAGACTGTCAAGGGTTATGGCTGTGATAGAGAGAAGTCATGAATCCTTTCTTCTATATAGAAGAAAATTTCTTTTGCAGAACCTAGACTTCTGACAGTGCTTTTTGCATTACAGAAAGGTACAGCTTTGACGTGAAAATATATTCAGATCAGACCTTAGAGCAACTCACCGGCAGGATTGGATACTTCTCTTCAGCATAAAGTCTACTGGCAATGCCAACTGTATAATTGTCACTTGGTTTGGTGATTTGGGTGAATATGTCTTTAAGTGAAGTGTGGATGCTCAGAGATGTGCCGCACTGCATCGTTGACAGGAACACAAATAAAAAGACAGATGATGTTATCCTAGTTTTAATGATTAGTAGGTTTTATGTGCTATATGAAAGGAGTAGAGTAGTTCAGACATTTCTGCTTGTAAAACTGTTTATCCTGAGCCTGGTTGCTATAACTATGATGATATAGTGTTTTTGTGATATGTACAATTCCGTGCTGGTTTTCTAACTGTAATTTCCTCATAGCTTTCTCAGGGGGACTCTTAATTACCTGCTACAGTAGTGTAGCTCCAGCAGATCAGGTAAGCTTTCCTCCATTCCCAACCAGTCCCATTAATCCAGTAACATCCGGCTATTTTGCCTAATCATACAAATATCTGTAATTTTGCCCTATTTGCCCAATATTATGGTAATGGGTTTCATTTTATGCTTGTTCTGAATCCTCAGTTACCTGCCTTCTCTGTCTGTTCTTATGAATGTAGTGTTCCCCCAAATGCTGGATGCAGAGCACTAACTGCTTGCTGGAGAAGGGTTTGAACTGCTAAGAGACTGTTTTATCTGATAGTTTTTGCTCCCAGGAGAAAGTGACACAGAGAAGGAGATGAATTTTTTCTGTACCTGAGATTCAATACTCTCTCCAAATCCTGGGATTTTATCGAAGTGAACAGCCTGTAATTGAGAATAACAGTAGTTGAAATAACAGGTATGACAAGAAAAAGGTTATGCAACTGAGATTAACACATAAGATTTGAAGCAAACGTATTGGCTAACTGAGAAGCAGGATGACTCAAAAAGTGCAATCCATCTGTACCATCTGTGAATAGCCATGCCTGCTGTTGCCTGTGTGGATGATGTTTTTTCTATTGTACAGCTAGGAATCAGCTCCAGTGTGTGCTATCAATAATAGCAATTTCTTCTAGGTAACAAGCCAGCCACCCACTATGGAAGTAGTGAGAGCTGTAGGAAGCACATGAAGCACTTAGTCTGGAGATATTTTGGCTCTTTCCCTAGAGATTTTGTCTCCTTTCCTTGCTCCAAATCAAGGACCACTACAACGTGTTGTTGTCTTTGAGAATCCTGTTGCTAACAATGTTAAAATTTAAATCCTTGAGTTTGAGGTGGCCATAGCTTTTGATAACTCTGGATGTACATTTTTTAGCCTCTGATTTATGCAAGGGATGCTATATCATTAAGTGCTGTTGAGCAGCAGGAGGGTTTAAATCCTTAACTGTAGCCTCACCTTTTCTATCTGAGCCTTGGTGTTATCTCTTGCACCTAGGTAGACCATGGACAGAGCTGAAATGATGGTCACAGGGGAGTAGAAGATGTTCTCCCGGGCATGCTGGATTCTTAGCTCCTTGAATACATCACAACAAAACTCCACACTTAGTGGACCGATGGAGCCCATTGTGAAACCAGTATTGTCTAGAGCAGAAGCAGAATAACAATGTAATGGCATAGCATACAAACACAGCAGGTTTAATAGCAGTTTTCGAGCAATGAAATATAAACAAATGGGTTTGAAATCATTCTGTGGTAACACGCCTACTGTTATTCTCACCTGTCATGAATGTTAGAAACTCTGAATTCATAAATCTGTTTCTTTCTGCATTTGTATCATTGCCTTTTTGTAACAGTTCCTCAGAGGTCTTAAGTCTGTTTACCTTTTCAAAGCAGTCAAACAAGAGTTGCCTGTACTTATTTAATTCACTGAAGGCTAGAATTCCTTAGTACTTTGTAGTAGCTTTGATGAAAATAAGAAAATATTACCTTTGATATACTTGCAAAGCTGGAAATTTAAGTGCAAATTACGTTAGACTTACTCTAATTTTGGACAGATATAAGTAAAATCAGAGGTTGGCTGGCTATTTTTGTTTTTTAAAAGTAAGTGCAGTAAAATATCTATTTGTTGCACAGTACTTAAAGTCAGTAGATCTTCAAAGGCCTGTAGCTTTACCTTTGTTTTAGTAATGGAAGTATGGATAGGCGATATAATTTGTCTAAGGTACAAAGTCTAGGAGCAAGACTGATGCTCAAAATTTGTGTTTCATCCTATTGTGCTTTCAGATACAGCTTGCTTTGCTCAAATATACTACACTATAACCTTCCTGAGAAATTAAATTGTGTTAGTGGCATTCAGGTAGAAGAGAAAGGCAGATATGACAAAATAGCTATGTGTACAGTCATTCAGCACAATTAAATGAATATTTGTTTGTGACATAGACCAATAAAAGCTTTATGTTTGTTTCTGTCTGAGGCTACTCTAAAGTGCTGGATGGTATAAGTCCTGTCTAGCCACTGTGCTTATATAAAGCACAGCTTCTGAGGTCAGCATGGATTTAGTTTCCATCTTGTGATTTATAGGAATTTCGAAAGTTTGTTGTTTTTCAAAATCCAGCCTCTTATGTAGGAGCTAAATGCTGGGATCTCAAGTTTATCTTTGAAGTCTTAAGCTCAACCAAGGTTTTTTTGTAACTGTACTCTTGGATATACACATACACTCACACACATATTTCTCTCACTTTCCTTTCTGTATACATGTTCCCATTTATAGGTTATTTAAGAATTGTACATCTGTACATCCACACACCTTTTTATCTTGTGTAGTGTTCACCAGCTATATTTTCCAGGGATGCAACTGTTAGAGAAATTTCACACTAAAATAAACTTATCAAATTCACTGTATGGCACAGTTTTGCCCTCAGTGCACTCTATTGAAACCAGAGGTCAACCAAGCAAACTTATTATTTGACTGCCAAAATAAAACTTAAAAGATACTGAATGGTAGGATAGGATGCTCTGAAATAAAATCATATTTTAAGCACAAAATAATATTTGAAGCACAATTAATAACTTTTAAAAAATCTCCAAAAAAACCTCAGATACTCAGATTTTACACATAATAAAACAGTGTGGAATGCATGCACACGAGTGAGACTTGTAGAGACTATCATGTAAATATTCTGTCCTGAAAAATGATTTCTAGAGCAAAGATATGAAACACAGAACAATATTTACTCTCTTTTTAAGTTTAGTCATAATCCTGAAATAATAAATGCTTACCTTTTGAGTTTCAGCACCAATGGTAATACAGCTTTCCAGCTGTATGTAGACATACTGGCTGAGTCCTTGGGAATTTATACAGTCTGAATTGTGAGCCACCCACTGCTGCCTTTCAGAAGTTTGATCCTTGACACCATAAAAATAATTTAATGGTATTAGGTCAGTTTTTTTGTTTCAGTGGGTTTGTTTTTGATTGAAGGGAGAGCAAATATTAGTTTTTTATTCTATACAACAGTGCTTTCCATCAGTACATCAGTACGGCTGAAGAAAAAACTGGGAAATAATGCTTATGTTCCTTAAAGCCTCATTTGCAACTAGGTACTGGGATGGCAGTAAAAACAAAAAATGTGAACAGCTTAGTGGTGGAGCACATAAGTAGCAGTTATTAGTCAACCTGTCAATAATTAGTCAAATTGTTATTCTGGTTGTAGTAACAGACCAGAACTCTCTATCAATTAATCCTTTCTGAATGCACAAAATGCACCCAAGCCATGCTAAACAGAAGAAAAGGAGAACAGGTCTTGACCTATTAGTCTACTAACAAAACTGGGGAACTAAAGAAGGGTGCATGTGAGAAAACCAGTTAAGATGAAAGTTAAAAACAGGCCCATTTTCTTTGAAAAGCTGGGATGTTTAAAAAAAATCTTTTAGTGATTGTGGTTTTATAGCAAACTAGTTTATTCTCTGGGCTTTAATAGCAAAACATAGCTTTCGACAAAGTAAAAATATCCAAGTGTGTTTGTAGTATACACTTACAGTGTCTCTCTCAGATCTTCAAAGAGTAACTTAATGGCCTGACAGATGACAGAGGAACTGTGAAATCTAGCTAGAGGAGTGTTCATGCTCTGTGGGACAATCATAATATACAATAGCAAATATATTTCAATTATAAAAACATTTCAGTTATAAAAACTATTGTTCTGTATTGAAATAATAGAAGGGACAAACAGTAAAGAAACCATTTTGACCTCTGTAAAGTACTATGTGATTTTAAAAAAAGGAGGAGGGGAAATCCTGAAGTCTGTATGACATAAGTCTTTCCAACATATGGGACGTGACTGTGATCCCTGTTAAGAAGAGGTAGGCTCCTGTACTGCTGTCAAAAGTTTAAGCAGTGCAGTGTTCTTTGTCTCAGTTTGATTTATTTTGTAAAAATAAACATGGCGTAGAAATCTACATTCTCCTTGATAGCAGAGTTGTTATCACCAAGGCAGTCTGAGGGCTTAAACAAGACAAGATTGTAGTGGAAGTGTTATTTTTCATTAGATCTCTACTCCATAGGTATCAGCTAAGTGTTTTGGTTTAGTTTGGGGTTGTTTTTTTTTTTCCCCACGGGTAGGCTGGCAGATACATATCTATACTTAAGCACAGAATAATTCTTACTTTTTTTTTTAAGTCAGACCTACTGCTCCTGTTTCAGCCTTTAAGAAGGCATAAAAAACTTGTCTGCTTTTTGTGATGATAGAAGTGCTCCTCAAAAAAACATTGTCCTTACCTATAAAATATATATTGGTATGTGAATGGAGAAAAGGAATCAAGAATGAGTCTTACAAGTGTGTTGTCAATCAAAAATCTTCTCCATCTGTTCTATCAAACACCGGTAACAAGTTGTGTACATTTATTCTACTTGGCTCTTCATATCTGTTTGTTAATATACAGATCAATGTAGACCAGATGATCCTGACACACTGTGATATCCTAGTGACATAACAAGGAAAAGGAGGATGGTTTTGCCTCTCACCAAGGCAAGGAACTGTTTACCAAAGTCAGATGCTGGAGAAGCCTTAAAGGGATGCTTCCAGATACTTTACAGTGTCTGGATGATGCCTGCAGTCATATGGTTTATATACAGGTAGTCCTGCAGATGTGGACTTGATGATGCCTTTCAACTTGAGATATTCAATGATTCTTTGAATCTAATAAGCTGTTTTCTCACACTATTTAGAGTGAACCTTGGATTTGTGCCACTCTTTTCAGTCTTTATCTCTTTTTTATTTAGGGCCACTTTGTGTTCACAGGGGTTTAGTTCTACTTCTACCATGCTGGTCTTCCATTGCTGCATGTAAGAGTTGGCTAGCATATTTAACTCAGTGAAATCTGTCTTTCTAATGTCCTTCAAGCCTCTCTGCTGAACAACCATGATCCCCCTTTCCTTAATCTGGCCTGAATTACAGAAGTGTCCAGACCTGTGTCACAAGCCCAACTCATCACATATGGCCTGTATTTTAGTACCTACAAACATGTCCAGGAAACAGCTGCAGTTTTGCTGATGATCATTTTTTTCACACCATCACACTACCAGTATAGACTTAAAATTATCCCAGTGGTGATATTTTTATACCTGGTGAACTTGACTTCTGTATAGTGTCTTGGTTCCAGACCTGCAGAACAGCTTTGCTTGTGTTGGATGCAGTGCTCTGTTTCATGAGTTATACAAAATCCATATTTTCTCTCCAAGAATTGGAGTTTCAGGTTCAGAACACATCCACAATAAGCAAATACGTGGAGGATAATAAGCTCCGCTTTTATAGCGTATGATAAAGGGATGCTGTGCTCTTTCTAAGAGGTCTCTTGTGATTTTCTGTGCTGAAACTGATAATTAATTGCAAGCCAGTTTTAAGCAACTGAATATACTCATGAGTAAATTTAGAACTGGATCAGAGCAGACCATCAGCATAGCATCAACACACGGGGGGGTCTTGTACAGTTTGCTTGACATGGGATCTAGAGAGAATAAGCAAAACTTCCTGCAGTTGAAGTTTACCTGGGACAACTGGCAATGGATTGCCCTGTCCAACACAGCTGTGCAAAGCAGTACAAACAGTTCAGTCCCACGTCCTTGTTTGACAATGCTTGTCCCAAGAAAGAGGTCAGCTAAGGCTCTCTTGCCCTTTCCTCTACCAGGCATTTAATTGTGGAGCTGTCCCTAAACCAACAGACTCTTGAGTACCCGAGCCATGAACAACTGAGAGCGTAAAAGGCAATTCATACTAAAAGGATATGAAGTCCAGGTCAGCTCACAGACCAAAACCTCTCATCCAATCACAAAAACCTATGCAGAACTCAAGATTTTGTTCTCCTCCTTGTTACTGCTCTTTTGCCAGTAGGAAAGAGCATGTTGATTGTTTTGTGTTTGTCTTCATTTCACATTGTGACTCTGGAAGCTGTCTTTCAATCAGGGGCAGAGGCAACCATTCACAGAGGGATAAATCATCTAGCAATTGTAGTTGCCTGTCTAACTGCTTATCATTGCAGACCTAGGTGCTGTAGCTATCAATGATGACTTCTCTCTCAGTTGTTCCGTGGGACTGTTTTTTCCCCAGTACAAAGCATATGAGGTGTGTGGTCAAGCTCCTTCAGACAGGTGCTCATAGCTCACAGGGCACCTTTCTGCAGCAACTCTTTGCCATTCTAGAGATGTACGTTGTTGCCTGCAGTGCTGCCTTGATCTCTCACAGGCTATGATGGGGCATTTATCTTAATTGTCATTGCAATATCCCATATGACATCTTACACTGTTTTTAACCTGACATGGACTCAGACTTCACTGTGTAGCTGATGATTTCCTAACGCTCCCCCATGGATATTTGATCTGATATAGATTAGTTTGACCTTCATGGTGTAACTTTTAATGATCACATCCCACAGGCTAGCAATGGTTTGGATGGCAGTATTTGTCTCAGATCCTGAAAGTCATCCTTGCTATGGCTAAATGACTTTTAGCCCCACATACATGCAAAGCCTTTTACTTGCCATATATCTTGCTGTGGAAGCAATATACAGTGTCTCTGATGATGAAGATGCCTTCATTCTGCCTGAACTCAAATGCTAAAAGAAAGTGTACAAGAGCTGAAAGCAAGAAGAATCCACCAGGCAAGAGTATGGGAGCTTTTCCGCTGCATGAAGGAATGGAATTTGAAAAGCAAAAATTGTGCTGGAGGGAAAACTGACAAGGGATGTGAAGGGGAGTAAGAAAAGCTTCTTTAGACAGAACAGCAAAAAGACTGAGGAAAAGTCGGAATGACTGGAGAAGGTTCCTGATGATTTGAAAAAGTGACTAATTTTCAGAAAGATAAAAGAAGAGAATTGAGGAGACTACAGGTCTCTGCAGTCTCTGAAAAGGTGTAGTACACTACTGCAAGGCACTGAGGGTTAGTATTCATTATTATCTGCATCAAGAAAGATACTCGGACTCTGTAAGATATTGCTTAAAATACCATTTATTGCAGCTAATATTAGAAGGAAAAAGGATAACATAGGTTACATTCCCTCAACCCCAAGTTGTGCAATATTTGACAGACCGCCAGTCAAGGAATGGCCTGCAGTGCAGGAACCATCCATGGAGATAGGTGTTTACTGACACTTTGGTCTTTAGAGCTCTTCCAGGAATTTTGAAAGAAGAAAACCATTGATTTCTACTGTGAAACAAAAGGATGTTCGTGAAAACTTGCCACTTCACTTTACAATCAATACAAGGGCACAGGGAGTGCAGTCACTCATGACAAGTGGGAGGAACCTGCATATTCCTTCCTTCTGGCTTGCATGCAAAGTTCATCCTTCAGCCCAGGGCCATGTGCAGCACAGCACAGAACAGAGAACAACCTATATGCTTGGCAAGCATAGGCCTGTGCTTTCTTCTGTCAACTGTTATGTGGGTCCTTGATGCACCTTGGTGGGCAATTGTATCCAAGCTTAAATCCCTACAGAAGGCTTCAAAGCAAAGCCTCCTGGGAGCATTTTGAGACAAGGAATAAAAGATGATGGGGGAAAAGGGCACAGATTTTCCAAGGGCAAATTTCTCCTGACCAGCCTCATTGACTTCTAGGATGGGATGGCTTGTTCTATCTACAAGAGAAAAGCAGAGGATGTTCTATACTCTGACTTCAGTAAGGCCTTCAAAATGATCTCCCATAATATCCTTGTCATCAGATTGGAGACCTGTAGGATGAGCATGCAGGAAATGTTTTTGGTGTAAAGTTAAATGCCAGGAGCAGCAAGAGCAGGGTTGTTCCATGAAGACAGTGAGCCAGGCCAGAGGTCACCACCAGCATAGGCAGAGCCCTCACCAACCAGTGCCACAGCACAATATCTGACCACAGGAAAGCAGAACCAAATGCAAGTAACAGGATCCATCAAAAACCATGGGCACAGCAAGAGAAGAATCAGGACCAGGGCCCATTTACAGAGGCTGGGACTAGGGAGCAATGAGAGCTGCCTGTGGGATGGGAGACTCACTGACCAGGGCCCAGAGCATCTGGGGAAGGGAAATAGGACAGACTCTGAAATGGTGACAGGTCCAACGAAGCCTGCAGATCATAAGGCAATATAGCAAGAGGGCAGGTCCAAAACCAAGCTGGTAAGTCATTTCCTCAAGTGAGGGCTGGGATCAGATCTAGTGACTACCAGGCAGGTCCACAGTGACAGAGTAGGCTCAAAGGCGAACGAGGAAATCAGTCCACAAGTTGGGACCAAGAGGGCCCATGGCCAGGCAGGGCAGGGCTGTGGGGAACAAGAGAACAGCCCTGATGTAGTGTTGCTAGTGCAGGGGCTGATGGCTCCAGGAAGGTAACATGAGATCCTGAGCTGTGGGCAGGTGGGGGATGTCCCACGGGAGGTTAGGATCAGTGAGGGCTGTTAGTGCCCTCAGGGCTTGGACCAGCAGCCTCCCCTCCAAGGATGGTGTGTCCTCGCTCCTGGGCTAAGGAGGGACATGCTTTAGAATGAATTGATATGTCCCTTAAATCATAAACTGGTGCTCAAGGTTCTGAAAGATATTTTTTGGTTTATAGCAACCAAGAGGTGGTGGAGTCACTGTCCCTGAAGGTGTTCAAGATAGGACTGGATGTGGCACTTAGTGCTCTGGTCTAGTTGACAAGGTGATTATTGGTAAAAGGTTGGACTCTATGATCTTGGAGGTCTTTTCCAACCTAAATGATTCTGTGATTCTGTGATTCTGTGATTTTGTGACTTACTTTAGAGTGACCCCATGGCTGTGGGATATTGGTCAGTTGTTTCAGTGGACACAGAGCCAAGGCAGGGACAGTGGAAAGAGACATGGCATGCGAGGTTGGGAGCTGAGTAAGGTATGGCTCCAGAAGCTGGTCGGCAACAAGCCAGGGGAAGGAGGGTCTGGCTGGGTGGAAGGGGGTTCACTTAGAAACCTGGGTCCGAGTAACAGGTGAGCACGATGGGGAGATCAAGAAGATTTGTAAGGACGAGGCCCTGTGTGACCAGTGACCCAGTGCTTGGCAGAGGGCTCAGAGAGGCCTGAGGCTCACTGTAGTGGAGCAGCAAGGACCAGCTTCTCCCCAGAGAGGGACAAACCAGGAGGCAAAGGGGATCCCACGGCTGGCAGTGCTGGAGCCTCACCATCCAGGGCTCAGCAGCTGAGCAGAGCAGGTCTAGAGATCACAGGCAGTCCAGATCATAAGGCAATGTCATGGCTATGAGGCAAGTCCTAAGACACACCACGAAGTCAATTCACACATCAGAGATAGGTCCAGGTCCAGCGATCACAAGCAGGGCCAAGGTCACACTAGGAGTCCTTGGCCAGGAATGGGCACAGCTGTGTTTGAACTGGAGACTGATATACTGCTGATGTAACACAAAGAGGAACTGAAAGTCCAGAGCATAGCTTAGAGCTCCTAGGCCTATAGAGAACCTCCAGATATGGCTGATCAGCTCTTTATTTCATTCAGAGCTCTGTCACCCACTTATAAGCAAAAGAGATGGACCTGGAGACAAGGCTACAAGTCTGAGGTCTGTAAGGAGGCAGGCCTAGAGATGGTCATCTGCAGTGCACTTCAGGCAGGGACCGAAGGCTAGGCTGAAATAGGCTTCTCTTGTGGGCAACAGCCTTGACTTGAGAAGTTTCATATAATTTCTTGCTGATGAACAAAATTTTTTTTGTTCTTGATGTGGGTATTGACCAAAACCAATGTAACAACCTATGAAACAAACAAACCTTTCAACCTGCTTCCCCACACTCAACTTCAGTACAAAAAATCTGTGCTAATTAGTTTCACCTTCTCAGTGCTTCCCACTCCCTTTGGTGTAGCAGCAGGTAATGGAAAATGTTGGGATTGGTATATAACTGTTTCTATCTGCCAGTTGTTGCTGCTCACTTTTATCCTGTGAAAAAAAAAAGAGTAAAATAGCCGGCTCCACAGGCTGCAGTTCCACAGGAATGTCCTTGTTTCAGCCTTTCAGGGGTGTCATTACCCTGACATAGGTTACCTGTGGCTGCAGTCCTTCAGAGGTGCCTCCCAAGAGTGTGTCTTTATTTGAGCTCTTAATAACATCTCCTTCCATGTGTCTTTTGTTTTGTTTCTCTAAATAGTTTCTCACATTTCTCTTGCCACCCTTTCTTAAGTAGGCTTGAGCAGAGGTGCCATATGCTCCTCTACTGAAAATTCAGCATACAATGAGTTCTTTTCATTCATCATAGGACAGTTTGTGTCCTCCTCTGACAAAGACCATGCCTAGTACCAAAACGGTGCCAGTGCCCAATATAGGCTCCATACCCATATGCAGGGGGTATTGGGGAAATCTCCTGCTGGGGCTGGTCACACTGTCAGGGCTCTGACAGTGGCCATTCAGTCCTGGAACTTAAATAGGTGGTAGTATTTTCTATATATTTATTACCTCTCAATGGATTTCTCTTCCATGGTTTTGTCCAGTCTCTCTCTAAAGTCATGTAAAATTTTATCATCTCCAGCATTCTTTGGCCATGAGTTCCATCATTCCAATACCTGTTTGTTTTCATCTACCTCTATCTTCTGCGTTTTTTTAAACTACTTTCTACTAACTTTTGTAAATACCGTTATGTGTCAGAAGATATACTGAATAGCCAGTCTCTGTCATTGTCTTCATATAATTCAGGACTTCAGAAGCCTGCTGTTGAAAACATCATTCCTCTCCTAGGAGTTTGACTGCCTGGGCTTGGGCACATCTAAAGCAACTGCCAAGCTTTGTATCAGAGCACTGTTTGTGACAGAGCTGTGAGATGCCTCCATGGGGTTGCCTACATCCCCCTCACTTGAGAGAAGAATTTAAACTGAGTCTCTTGATTGTGGTCCTTGCTAGCTTTCATGCCTGTGCCTGGCCATGAACCTCACAAAAATGTACCCCATGATATACTACTGCACGTATTTATTTTAGACACAAGGAAGAAAATTATTAAAGGGCATTTTATTGGAAATAACATGGGAGGGAAAAAGGAGATAACATAGATAATTTCCCTTCCAATGCTAGGAACCCCAAGCAGTGCAGCACTGGATGAATCTTTATTCAGGGCATAGAACACTGCATATCCTGTGCATGCAGAAGTTCTCTGGTTGTGTGATCTTTACACTCTTATAGGTATGTTCTTAGAAGTAAACAACACTTTATCATTTATCATTTCTACTGATGAATAACGGTATGACAAAATCACAGAATCACACAATATACTGAGTTTGAAGGGACCCACAGGGATCATCAAGTTCAACCCACAGCCCTGCACAGGACCATTCCCAAGAGACACACCGTGTGCCTGAGACTATCATCTAAATGCTTCTTGAACTCTGCCAGGCTTGGTGCTGTGACCACTTCCCTGGGGAGCCTGGTCAGTGCCCAACCACCCCTCTGGGTGAAGACCCTTTTTCTAATACCCAATCTAAACCTCCCCTGACACAACTTCAGGTCATTCCCTCAGGTCTTGTCACTGGTCACCACAGAGAAGAGATCAGTGTCTGCCCCTTCTCTTCCTGCATTGTAGACTGCAATGAGGTCAAGGATGTGCTGGCAGCATCATCACCAGGTGCCAGTTTGGGACCATCTACAAGCCTCTCCATTACCATTAGCAGCTAAAGTTTAGCCCACAGCCACATGATGTGTTCAGCACAGTATAGTCCAGGACACCAAGCAGTATGTACAGCATAACTTAGCACGAAACAGCACACATTGGTCAACCTGATTAGGTCCGTTTTTATGTGGGTCACTAATGTATAGCAGTGGTCTGGTTAGGGCTGGTACAGACCATGATGTGTGTACTTAACCTCTAGACTTGATATTTGACCTACCTCATCACTACAGACTTGTTCGAGAATTAGTGGACTGCAGCAAGAGTATAGGGAACTTGAGCACTGAATGCCTTATGGGGGATGCCACTGCCCTGCTGGCCTTGCTGTCATCTGCTTCCTTTGCCAAGCAGCCTCACCCCTGCTGCTCCTTGACAATCCCCTCTCTGCTGTCTCTTTTCCAGATTGAAAAATCTTATCTCACTAGCCAGAAGAAAACTGAACCACTGCTCTGTGTCAAAGCCTTCCCAAAATACATATAGCATCTGTTTTTGTTCAGCATGCTATGTTTTGTCAAATACCATTTGGGGTCCCAGGACAGCTTTGCCCTGGAGTCCAAGAGGTTCTCTGAGTGCATCTCCTCTGAGGACTCTGTTACAGCATACTGCCTGCCAAATCTTGTGCTTTCAGCCTTGGATTTGGTTTGCTTAGGAGAAGGTAGGCCTATCTTGCAAGTCAAATATGCAGAGGGATGTGGAATGGTCCCAGACAATTATATTCCCCAACGGGCAGAGAAGATATGCCATCTCTAACCCTTCCCCAGATGACATGAGAAGGAAAGGCACACTTGATTCACAGAGCATATTGAACGCTGTCTTTATGTGTATGTCTGTTTTTATTCCACAGACCCCTACCAGCACTGTGTATCCAGAACAACACTGCACAAAGTGAAAACAGAGTGTAGTGAATGGACAGATGGCAATTTATTGACATACCATCTTCAGTGAGGCTGTCAGGGAATGAAAAGGACTTTAGGACAATACCTAGACTTCGTGGGAGCTGGGATCCATGTTTTTAAACTCTTGCTGGACTTCAGAGGAGAGGTCAGAAGCAGCAGGCAGTGTTTGCTCTCCTCATGGCTGCTCTTCCCTCATCCCTTTGTAACACCATCCATGCTGCTCTTTTCAGAACTGCTTCCCATGGGGGCTGCAGCAGCCACACTGATCACAGCAGTGCCCTTACAGCAGGTCCTACCAACCCAGACCAGCAATGCACCGGTGCAGTACTGGGCCCAGACATTGATACAGGGGTATGGATATTACTCAACCTTGCTGAATCTGCACTTTTACCTCTCATTTTAGCCTCTATGAAGGATGTTTTCTCTTTCATAAACCAAATAGCTCTACTCCTTCTACAGTGTTTGACTGTGATATTTTTTCATCCAGGACACAGACCTCTTAAAATGCCTCTGATCTTTCATCAAATAACATTTCTGGATTTTTCTTCAAAAATGACTAGGTTCCAAGCACAGTGCCACAGGTCTACATTTTCAGTATATTGATCATAACCATCTACTTGCATAAAAATTAAGAACAAAATTGGAACGTACACTAAGCTACCAAACCTAGTTTTTGAAGACTGAGACATCATTTTGTATGCCTAGTGACACCTAATGGCCTGTTCAAAATTAGTCAAATAGCTCTGTTTCACAGTGAGGACATTAGGTGGACTCTGTGGCTTGTAAACCTCTCTCGTATGTAGTTTTAGGAATCCATTTACCATTTCAGCCTTGATTTTCTCAATTTCTTTTCTTTAAAATAATCATCAAGCAAAGAAACAATTAAACAGAATAGTGGGGGGTTTATATTCATGTTATGTAATAAATACTTCTATAAAAAATGTTCATTTTATTGCCTTTGTACCTAGAAAGTGTAGAGTGACAGACACACACTTGTTTCAGCTTGATAACAGATTTGTAATTGTTTAATAACATTTTGCACTCTGCTCCTTAGAACAGTATTTTATAAATGCTGCCTTTTCCTCTTCTTTTATTTTTAGTTGTAGCAAAACTCTGTTAACTGCTTTAGGCCATAAGGGAAGCAAAACATAATATGCACAGTAAACCTTGAAATGTCATATATATTAAAATAATTTTTTGCTTAAATACTTGTGTTTACGGTATCTAATCTCTTATAACTGTCTTGGGAAGACTAGTATTTTCCCATAGACTTCATAACAGGTAAGAAAATGTGTTTCCCTGCGGTTAACATCATCATTTCAAGTTATATTTAATACTGACTTTGAAAATGTTTGAGGCAGCTCCACGTATCTCCTTTCTTTAAGCACTTTTTAGGAAGTGATACTGTGATTTGCAGTTCTGCATGTGTATCCCAGCAGAAGGAAGATTGCTTAAGTCAGCAATTACCACTAATAATTCTTTCAACTGGATAAACTGCAACCTAAGGAATCTTCCTCTAAAGACTGGGAAATAGGAAGTAATATCTTTAGGGGACTATTTTATCAAAAGGCAGTAACAAAGGTTTCCTCGTGTGGTTCCTGTGGGTATTGAAGCTGTCTACCTTCTAAGAAAAAGACTCTTCTCATGTTTTTGAAGATATATATCTCTTAAGCACGACCCCAATATATTTACTGATGGGAATAAGAGGAAATATTTTAAAACCCCCTGGAAATACAATAGCAGATTCAAAAAATTGAGTTATTTGATATGTCATATTGAGATAAGCTCAAGGTAACGGTAGGAGCTGTAGGGATTACCTGCTTAAGCTCAAAATTTTAGAAAAAAAATGTTAAGCTCTTTATTGACTTCATATATGGGTACATTCTAGTTTTGAAAATAGGATCTAAATCCTTGTGTAAACTACTTCTGTTAAAAATCACGACCCACTGTATCATATATTTTGGTTGTGGGGTGCAGTAACCCAGAACAGGTGGAGGCATGTTTAGTTTGCAATGCTTTTATTAGAATAAATAGAAGGACCATGAATTAACATTCACAAAATCAATGACATGTCACAGGAATGAAGATGGGAAATTATATATCAGGAAGATGTTGTATTTGAATTTGATGATTTATGAAGAAATGGTAAAATTTCTGTATACTCCCTCAGAACAAGACACCTATCTTTACAGTACATGCAGCACAAATTAGCACAAATGCATTCCTGGAAGAAGAATGCTTTGCTGAAGTTAAGAATTTCATCTGCAAGTTGTCCAGGCATCAATTCAACAAGTTCAAGGAACAAGATTATTCTGAAAGCTGTGTTTATTTTGGAGAACTCCTATAAGAAAATCAGATTCTCAATATCAGTGTCAGATTTTTTCACAAAAATCAAAACACTAGCCCTATCTCTCAAGTTATTCAATGACAATAGGAAATACTTTTAAGCTACCTCACAAAATTCTCGCTTAATCCTGGACATAAATCCTGAGTATAACTTGTGTAAGCAGAAATACCTGCACCTAAAGATCTGAAAAGTCACACACTTCTTCCAGAATATCTTACTAGATATTGAAAGCTTTCCACTTAGAGAAAGTAGTGAAGAGATGAGATTATACTACAATACTAGAGTAAAGGGGGGCTGTTTCTGAGGGGAAGGCAAGCATTATTTCCAGCTCTTTTTCTCTTTAAGGAGAACAATATCTACCAAAGAAGAGGATCAGGTCGCTTGGATTGTGTTTGATCAAGAAAAGGAATGGGTGGTCAGCCCTAAACTCTTCAGACTCAGAGGATTCTTGGATATCTCCTTTCACAACAGCTGAGCCAGTCACCTCAGTGCCCTCCTCAGTGACTTCCATGTACGCCTCATGAATGGCCTCAGATATCTTCAGGCTCTCTGCTGAAGAGATGCCAGAGAGATTGGCCGAGGGGCTGAACAGGTCGGTCATACCCAAGGCTGTTAAGACAGATGTGAGGTTATATTTTTTCTCAACCTTCATGCGCGGGAGGTACACTTTCACCCTCTTCTGCTCCATCACACTGGGACTGGTCCACTTCATGAGTCTTTCATAGCTAATTTTGTTCTCGAGCTGTAAAGAAAGGCAGGGAATGAAATGTCTGAAACAAAAGTTCAGTGGCCTTAACAGCTGTGTTTATACCACGTGTTACTGTTTTTTCACATTTACTTTATGTACACAGTAGAACCAATACTTAATCTTAAATGCGTTTGTTTATCCAGTATGCTTCCTCCTGACTATGGACTGTATTTCATCTATCTTGAGGAATTTCTTTAAAACTTGGTCATCTGAAAATTTTTTCATCAGTTCAAGTCTTTTTTTGTGAAAATACAGTTTTTGAAAACATCAAATCAAATTGGCCCTAGAACTGTTCCTCTTGGAACATATTTTATTGATATCTTTCCTCAATGTCATTCTTCTCTAGTGCTACATTTCTCTCTTTTTTTTTTTTTGGTCACCTCTTGGAATCCTTTCCTCCTCACTTCCATTTTTTATTTCCCCTAGGATAAACTTTTCTGCTTTAGCAAACCTTTGAAGTCACTCAAAGTGATAAAAATCTGGCTTTGTGTAGGTTTCTGATACCTGATGGTGATTGGGGCATATGGCAACATCCTCTTCTGCAGGACTACAGCAGCATTACACTGCCTTACCTTCATTTTATAAAACTGAACTCAGGGCTCTCTCAGGTCTCTGCCTGAGCACCTGCTAGCACCTGGGTCACCTTTGTGCTCCCCTGCCAGCCCAGCACAGCTGGGACAACTGGGACATCAAGAAGTCTGACAGCAGCAGCCAAGCCCCACTGAAGTGATAACTCTTCTGCTTCCCCTACCAGGGTCATACCTGTTCCAGACCAGAGATGTCATCAGGCAACAGCACCAACAGGCTCAGCTCTCCGCTGGCATATGGAAGCTCCAGGATCTTCATTTTCTCTGCAACCACTCTTCCCACTTTGAAGGTACTATTCTGAAACATCATTTGCACAGGTCTGCTCTCTTGCTGCAAAAACAGAAATGTGAGATGATGTGACTGGGGAGCAATGTTTTTCTTTAGTCAGTCAAATGTACAAGCCCTTTGAAAGAGACAGAGTTTGATCTTCAAGTTTGTTGCCTTTGAAGAAGAGCTGTGTCTCCATTTTCGTCTCTTGCCTACTTGTGTGCCCTGGAATCCTGGTCAGACACAGATCTTGCAAACACCACTTGGCTTTAGGCCAAGCACTGACAGTGAGGCACTCAACTAAATCACCCAATCTCTGACAGCAATAGGTTGTATTTGTAACACCCAGACTGCTGCCTGTGTGAGCCAACAGCTGTCCTGGCCAGAAGGTGCGTCCGTGCCCTCCTACCTCTGTCACATTGAAGGGCACTTCCCGAGTGTCGTCTTCTCTAAACGCAGTTTTCCATATCCCTTTGAAGTAAATGGCATTCACAAAGACCAGCGCAGTATCGAGACCAACAGAGTCTGGCACAATCAAATCTTGAATCCGTCCTTTAATAAAGAGACAGGGCAGAGAGTGGTAAGATATACCTTCTCTGGTATGCACCAGCCTCTGCAATGTAGGGATGAGGGTGAGGGGTCCTGCTTTGTGGAGTTTTGCTTTTACAGCAATAAGCAATCTGCTCTTGTTTGACCCACTTTTTCTAGACATTATGAGGAGCGGAAGACAAGGATATAGTTTATGGTAGGTGGGAGAAAATACTTGCTACCCATTTTTCAGTCCTTACCATTTGTCTCTTTCTCCACCCAGGAGTTAATGAGCTGTCTTGCTTCCTCTGCAGCTGTTTTGAAGTTAACTTCTTCCAACTCTGCTTTGTAGAATTTCTTTGCACACTTTAAGTATTCCTATAAGCAGAAAGATTGCAGTTGTCAGACTCGTGAGAACTTGGAGTTATATAGATGTATAATGCAAGATTGTGACATAAAGCAGAATGGTTAAAAGGACGTTGAATGTTTACTCCTGTGTTTGAACATGTTAGTCATTGAACATGTCAGTCATTGAACAGTCACAGCTGTCTTCCTGCAACTGAATCTTAAAGCTGTGCAGCAAAGACTGCTTCACATATAGAGGTCTGGCACTTTTTGATGAGATAAGGCTCTAAGTTACAATTTTGAAATATTTTCTTTATTTTACCAAACCAACCTCAGTTTAACAAACATTTTCAAGAACAGACAATGTTTGTCTCCTCTTTTTGTCTACTTTTTATTTTGAATACTGTGTTCTTACATTTTTAGATTTCAAAAACAAAGCTTCCTTTCACCGGGAAGCTTTGATATTTGGCTTTGAAAAAAATCCAAATTTGACAATGTTAGTCTTCATTATTTCCAGTCATAAAATGTATTTAATTCCCCTTAAAAGTTACATTTTTCATTAAAAGCCCTTTTTCTAGCAAACAAACAGCAATCTTGACCAGTATCCGTGACATGTAACATGGGCTTATTTTATGCCTGAATACTTTTCCCTGATCACCAACTAACAGCTACTTAAAAGCCACAGTAGGTCCAAACTCCTTCTGTACCAGTTCCTCTCACGGCTCACAACTGCCTCTTTATCGACAGAGAGTGGGCTGTTGTTGGTGGTGCATCTCTAGGGTAGAGTCACAGGGGCTTTCACAGGAAATCTCATGGAAGTCAGTTCACAGTGTAACTCACCTGAAGAACAGGGTATGTTTTGTCAATATAGATTCTGTCAGCAATCCTGAGCGAGTATGTAGCATTTTGCCTGGTGACGTCTGAGAGAAGATCCTTCAATGTACTGTGGATGTGTTCAGAAGGGCCACACTGAGGTGATGACATGAAAATAAGAAGACAGATTGCATAAGGAAATAAGACCCTAAAATATTGTCCCTATCAGTTAAGAGTCATGCTACAGAGAAGTCCTCCCCCACAAACATAGGACTGTCACCTTTGGGACAGCTGGTGCTGTGGTGATGGTGCACTGAACTGGCAAGTTCATCCTCGTCAAGACAAGTCCCCTGACATGTGCTGTTTATAAGATGGCATTGTGTTCCTGTCACTGAGACTTCTGGGCTCTTCTCTGCCCTGCATCTTCCTGCCCTGCTTTGGAATCTCTCAGCTGCAAATCTAACTGCTGTACCCTGGCTCCAGGTGATGAGTCCCTTTCACATGCCATCCTCCACCAGCACTTGCCTAGTAAGGCACTCTGGTGTTCACAGCATTCTGCCCCATGTTCTGTTGAAAGATGAGCAACCTGCTGTCCTTCTCTATTTGTTAAAAAACAGGTAAATCACACCCTTCTTCCCTCTCTCCGTAGATCCCCTTGGTTTGAGGCCGTTACCAGAGTTTTTTGTCGGAGTCTGAAATTACCAGAAGGAGAGGCAGAACAGTTCTAGTTTTGTTCTAAGGAGAAAATAAGACAGAAAGAAAGATTAAATTATTTCTCTACCTGGGAGTCAGTAGTGTCTCTATCTCCTGTAACATTATCGAAGTGAAGAACCTGCAAGAGAAAATACCAGTGGTAGAAATTACAAGCGTAACCAAAAATAATGTGACTCAGATTCACACAGGATGCTTGAGGTAAAACTGTTGGCTCAGGAAAAAAACAGGTGCTAACTGAGAACATAGATTAATTAAAAATTTACAAGTGAGCTTACAACTGGTCTATGCCCTCTGTGGCCTTCTTGGAAACTATAAATACCACTCTTTGCTTAGATTATATTTTTATAGTTAATATCTACAAATTAATTGAGTTACATATTTTGTACTGCTAATAATATTCTGTCTTCCTCTCCTCTTGGGATATATAATTTTTATATATTAAAAAAATCTGATTACATTATCTGGAAGTTGTGAGAATTTAGAAAAAATCATATAATAAAATTTACTGACTGGTAATCTATTTTACTATTGTCCTTGAGATTTTTTTTCTACGTTAAAGCCAACTGCTTGTTATAGTGAAAATATACATTTTTTTATTATTTTCTCTATATAACTCTTGATTCATTTCTCCATTTTGTGACTTTGGCTTACTTCTTTACGTAAAAGTGCATTAAAATAGATGAGAACCTTGTAATTGGATAATATTTTTCAGTGATGTTACTTGGAACAACTAGCACAAGTAGAGGTTGCTTTACACCCATGTGAGTAACTTACCTTCTCCATCTGAGACTGAGTGTTACCTCTTGCTCCCAGATACAGCATGGACAGGGTTGAAATCAAACTCAGGGAGGAAAAGATGATGTTGTCATTGGCATGGTGAACCGTCAGCTCTTTGTATACATCAAAACAAAATTCTGCATTTGCTGCACTGATGGAGCCCATTGTGAAACCTGGATTGTTTGAAGCAAACAGAAAGAGTCTGACTTATTATGATGGAATATGTTAATTGTAATGCAATAAAGTCTGTATACGTGAACCCCTGAACTTGGTGCACAGGGTGTTTTTCCGCAAACAGAATCCAGTGGTGTGGATTTAAAAGAAAGACATTCTTTTGGATTCAGGAGCAATCAAAATGCTGGACATCTGCCAGCTATGCATAGGCTGGTGATTCCTGTATTTGAAACTTGTCTTTCCCTGTACATGTATACCATCTTGTTAAAAATCTTGCAAAGAATATTAGCTATCTTGAAGGAAGCTTCTTGACACCCCTTAAGGAAAAAAAACACATGTAAGTTTGTTCCCAGAATCTTAATTTTTTTGAGACTCCAAATCAGATTCTTCACTATAGCTTTTAACACTACTTTTAAGATTAGTGACCTTAAAAGGGGAGCAACCCCCTATTATCCAAACTACAGTTACTTCCAGAATACAATGTGCTGAAGCAACAGCATAAGTTTTACTAGATTCACTGTAATTTCAGCCCAGTGTAAATGGAAGCTAGGTTCTTACACCACCTACTTTATCAGAGGTCTCAAATGTTAACAACATTATCTTCTTTTTTTTTAAGTAAAATAATGAAGGCACAGTAATGAAGACTACAAATGATTTAATAAATTAATCCAGTTTATGATAAACATCTATGACTAATAAATTCCATTCATCATTGACTCAATAATATCTCACTCTGTTTTTAAAAAGTGTTCTTTAATTTTTATTGGCACTTTTTAAATAAAATCTGTCTTTTAATAAAACAGTGCTTGTTTAGTCTCATGTTTAATTTGCAAAGATCTTCACATATCCAATATTTAAATGTTTTTTCTGCCCTTTCTCTAATATTCTTGCAAAATTTTCCCTGTAGTTACAGCATCTAGCATTTCATCTAGCCCCAAAAGGAAGGATTTCTTAGTAAAGAAGACAACACACTGTAGAAAATACAATACTGTAAAGTCTAATGCAACAGTATAGTGTTTATACCACTTATAATGTGTAATGAGGATCTTCAAGCAATTTGTTTCCCTCTGTGGCTGCTAGAGAACAAAATCCAGGGTACTCTACCACATGTATCACAATCCCTATGGAATCAACACATTCATGTGACAGTCATCTCATAATGTGGAATAATTTGAAAAACAATACATTTAACTGCTCCCCTGCTAGAATGGATGATCATTCTCTCTCCAAATGGAACTGCTTGTATAGGTAATATAAGGTAGATTTTTTTATAATTCGCTTATTCTGCTTACTATTATATTTTAGATTTTAAGCTCCATTTATATTCTTGATGAAGAAAGAGATTCATGAAGCAAATGTTTTTGTTGTTAATCTTTGAAAATGTAACTATTAAAGATAACACGGAGCTGCAATGTGCTGGGGTCACCTGAACATGCTGCATTCCTTAATTTAATTCAGAGAATATCTTCTATAACCCCTGGAATTTAAAAAAATTCATTTTTTTCTTTTGATTCTAAATGAAAAATTAAAGTAATAAAGGCAGAAGGAAGAACATCTGTTGTAACATGTGTTACATATGTACACTGCTTTTCAATGTGGAAGAGTTAGTAAACAAAATTATAGTACATACAGACAAATACTTTGGCTTTATGTATGGCAGAGTGTAAACCAGTAAAATAATACAGAACACACATGTGAAGGTAGGTAAGATTTCTGCAGAAGGCATCCTTTAATAATTTGTTTCTTCAACTGATATTGAAGGCCACAGACATGAGGTTACATCAATCTGATTCTAAATTCTGTAAAATAATGTTTTTTAAATTGCAGATTAGAACTTAAATCATGATTGAAAGAAATGCTTACCTTATCAGGTTCACCTGCGAAGGTAACAGCACAGCTTCTCAGCTGTACATGGGGCAGATCGGACGAACTCCTTGTAATATATCTTGTGTTGTTTTGTGACACGCCCCATGCTGTGTTTACCCAATAAAGTGATGGATGGAGCTCAATGTCAAACATGCACTTTAGTTGGAATCAGTCCATTCTTTGAAACAAACAAAAAAAGTCTGAATGAAAAGATTTTACCCTAAAATCTCCAAAAAGGAAGATTCATTATTCATAGCCTGTGAAACCTTCCAGAAAAGGAAGGAGCATATCGAAATGTCTGAAGCAAAAATAATGGTAAAAGCTGTTCAATGGAACTTGAATAGTAAGTAAGATTTGGTTATGACAGTAAATAGTGTAGCATAACTTGTTAAAATAGAATAAAAATAAAAGTTGAGGAATTCAGTCTTGCAGAATGTCTGTAAGGAATTTTTTGTTATTTTCCTTATTATTCCTCTGCTGTGAGAACTGACGGGCCAGATCACACTCAGCGTCACCATTTGGTGAACTCACAAATTTTGGTAAGATCAGTATATGCAGGACCACACTGTATTTATTGTAATCTTTTTCTATTGTTGGCTGGGCCATCAATACAACTAGTTTTTCTTCCTACCAGAATCCATACCTCTTGCTGAGGAATGGAGAAAATTCTGCTACCAGGGAACATGAGAAAGAGTACAAAGAGCACATTCTTCAAATCTCAGTTGTTAAATTTAATAATATTGAAGTCGATTTTTCTGCAAAAAGTTGTATGCAACTGTCTGGTGTCACTTGCTGCACTGTAAAAGAGCATAGACACAGCGTTTCACAAAGCACAGCTAGAGCAATCTAGTTCAAGGAACTCTGACATAGTCACATGCAACAAAAACACTCAGTGAGCATATTGTGACAATACAACTTAATTTCAAAAGCAATATTCAGAACATCTGCATAGAAAAGAATTACAGAGCTAAAGAAAAATGTGTTGGGAAAGAAGGGTTGAGAAGATAAGAAAGACTTCTGTTGCTTTTTAAATTCGGGCATCAGGATATTTAGATCCCAGTCAGATGCTACCAGAAAAGGATTTTAACTCGGTGCTAGAGTTTTGAAGAGTAGTTTAAGGTGAGTTGTTCTTTTCCACAGGTCACAGCACCAGATGCTAGGTTCAAAATGTGCCTTTGTACATACAGAGACCATTCTTCCAGGTTTTCCACAAGCAACTTCATGGCACATCAGCTGAACAAACCAGCTGAAGAAACATTCATGGTCTGCAAGACAGTCATAATATACAATAGAAAGCAGAAAGCAGTCACATAATTCCTTTGAAATAAAAGAATGGACAGACAATAAAAGAAACAGCTTTGACCTCTCTAAATGCCATGTGATTTTAAAACAGAAATCCAAAGTCAATACACAAAATGCCTCTGAAATTGTCTAGAACAAATTATGCCTCTGGAGAGTAGAGGTGGACTTTTTAACCCTTTTAGTTGTCCGTGCAAGAAGAAAACCTCTGAATCATCCATACCTTTCTCCCTAATACAGTCCTTACTAATTCTGTTTAGATGAAGCTGCTAATGCAATAGAAACCATGAAGAGCTCAGTCCGGACTGGTGCACTTACATACCACTAATATTTTACATGGCACAGTGTGTAGTTCAGACCAGTCTGCTACAACCCTTGCTATGCAGCAAAAGTGCTTTTGAGGAAAGATCTTTAGACCTTGACTCACTTAGGGGGCTCATCACTGCAAATCTATTGTAAAGAGAACGACCTTTTCTTTCACAGGAGCAGTATGTAAATTGGTCACCACTGATGTGAGTCCCACTTACCTGAAAATGGTGCTACTGTGCTGGTGGAAGACAGGTCAAATGGACGCATTTGTCTGTGTATGGTGAATCCTTAATCACACAACTGGGAGTGCTTCCTAGACTGCAAACTGTTCCTGCAACTGCTGCCCCTTCTGCCTTTTCCACTTGAGACTGCCTTGTTTCTTCTCAAAGAGGCTTTAACGCTCACAGCCGTGGTCCATTGTAGTGTACTTGACAGCTCAGAAGTCAAAGGATTAGTGAATATCTTCTACCCTGTCACTTCTAACTGTCACATATGCCTTGAATCTTTTTCCTTGACAATCAAATTGTCTAGTGGCATGCTTCAGCTCACCACAGGTGGTCCACCTTGGATTTGTGCACCATCTACCTGAATCACATTTGTATCATCATAGACAGCCTTTAACTTAGTAGGCTACAAAGATGTCCAGTGAGTCAGTACAGTTCTGTAGCAGCCAACTCACAGCATTAATGTTGCTGTCGTGGTGTTCAATACTTCTGAGTTGAATATATTCATTAATGAAAGGAATTTGTTGTTTTACAGTTGAAAAGGAGCAGTCCACTCCTCAAGACGCATTTTAATACACAACCCAGGTTATTGATTTTTTTAGCATTTCTATTTTGTATTTTTATTAATGATTAATATAAAGCACATTCTGGAAGCAAAACAAAATCATTCCACAAGTAAGTAAAAATCTTGATCATGATCAGCTGTCAGCACAGAATTGTAAAAATATAAGAGGTACTGCCTAGTCAACTTGGCGACTTTAGACCTGTTATGGAGCCTAGTGAGATTAAGCAAAACTCACCTGCAGTGGAAACACTTCCTAGGATAAAAGATAATGGATTACCCTGTCCAGCATAACTGTGTAATGCAGCACAAACACAAAAGGATGTGTTTATCCACATGTCCTTTTTGACAATGCTTGTCCCAAGAAAGAGGTCAGCTAAGGCTGTACTGCCCTTTCCTCTGCCGAGAATTTCATTGTGAAGCTGTCCCTAAACCAACAGACTCTTGGACATTTGAACCTTTACAAAGGGATATGAAGTCCAGGTCAGCTCACAGACCAAAGCCTCTCATCCAATCACAACATCCCACGCAGAACTCAAGATTTTGTTCACATCCATGCTGTTGTTCTTTTGTCAGTAGGAAGGAACACGCTGATTGTTTCATGTTTGTCTTGCTCAGAGTGAGTGCCAGTGATTGTTCCGTTACCTGCCATTGATACCATAGCTGTCAATGATGGTTTCCCTCTCAGCTGTCCTCTAGGACTGTGTTCTTTCCCCAGTCTGACTGGTCGAGCTCCTTCAGACAGGAGCTCATAGCCCACCTGCCACCTTTCTGCAGCAGCCCTGTGCCGCTCTGAAGGTCATACATTGTTGCTTGCAGTGCTGCCTTGCTCGTTCACTGGCTGTGACAGGAATGTGGATCCCTAAATGTTGGCAGAGTGAATTTCTCTAGTGAAGGCATCTTCAGAAGGATCCTGTGATGGCCTTGGTCACAAGTCTTTCACCCTTGCTCACTGAATTTGCTTAGCAGCACACACAGCATCCAGGGTCTGTTGCTATACAGATTCTGAAACAGCACACAGAGTAGTCCCTTTATCTGTCACCACAGCGTATGTGAAGTCCCTTATTTATCCCTCAAGTCCATGGAATCAGCCAACAACCAGGACAAGGCTGTGTATGGCCTCCCTCACTGGGTCCTGAGGAGGCAGCGGGGTAACCAGGTCCTTACACCCAGCATACATATGGCACTGGACAGCTGGCCACTGATCCAACTAATTTACTGGCTGTGCCATATGAGAACTTAGTTACCTCCCCACAGAGAAGACTGTTTATGGCAGCCTGTGACTAACACTGCTCATGCCACCACACCTGTCACTTTACCTCCCATCACTCACTGGAAGTCTGCCCAGCATGTCCTTTATCTTGGCACACACTCCCAGGAAAAACAGCATTTTTCTTTTGCATGAAATAGGATAAACTAACCTCCTGGTTTGTTTCAACACAGACATCCTTCCATGAAGCCTTCCTCTCCTCTGATTAGTAGCCTACTGAGATTCTTAACAATATTCCTAACATGTTTCCTGCTTCTCCTGCAGGAAGACTGCTGCAGAAAAGGAGAGATGTCATTGCACAAAGCTCTGTGCCATCATGGCAGCTTTGCATTAAAGAACTGGGAGTCCCTGCAGACACCAAGTTGACCATGAGTCAGCAATGTGTCCCTGTGGCAAAGAAAGTCAACTGCACAATGGTCTGCCTTAGGAAAACCATTGCCAGCATGTAAAGGGAGGTTATCCTGACCCTCAGCTCAGCACTGGTGGAACCAAAGTTGGAATGCTATGTCCGGTTCTGGGCTTTCCAGATCAAAGAGATGTGGATGTACTGGAGCAGGACCAGAGATGAGCCTCAAAGATGATGAAGTGATTAAAATGTCGATCATGGGAGATGGGACTTGTTACCCTGGAGAGGAGAATGTGCAGGGAGGATCTTATAAGTGTGCATAACCTACTTGATGGGAAGGTAAAAAGAAGATGAAGCCAGACTTTCTCCTGTGAATAGGCAAGAGGGAAAAGACACAACCCCGAATAGCATAAATTACATTTAAACATAAGAAAATACATTTTCTTATGAGGAGAGAGGTAAATCCAGGTTGCCCACAGAAGCTGTGGATCCCCCATCCTTGGAAATATTCAAAACCCAGCAGGACATGGTCCCAAGCAACCTGCCATAGATGACTCTGATTGAAGGGGGGAACTTGGAATAGAAAATCAGCAGAAGTCATTTCCAATCTTAACTGTTCTGTGATTTTGTGAGGAAAACTTCAAGGCATAGGGAGACAATGGGGTTACTGCATATTGATGTTCAAAGAAAATGCTGTGGTGTAGATGAGGAGTGTATGGCATGTTCACTTGGAATGGGAGTGTATGGCATGTTCAACAACTGTTTCCATGTTGTATGGAGAGCAACGTTGCCTCATAGTGGCAGACCCTTGGACCTCTCTTTGTGCTTTCTGGAGGTGTGTTATTTACACCAGGAGGTGTAGAAGGTTTCAGATTTTGTGTTGCCCCATGTGTTACCTTCCACCTGGAGCTGCATAGCAGTGTGTCAGACAAACAGGGTCTCAGTTCTCCAGAAAACAAAAAAGCCAGAAGCCTTTGGAAGGCTATGACAAAAACGCCAGTAGCAACAAGGAGGTTTTCTATGTTTATTTATGTTCTTGCCTTTTTTTCAAGGAAAAACTTCTGGAGCATTTTAATACTGTTACATTTTCTTTCTCTTTCTTTTTTTCTTTCTTTCTTTCACTTTCTTTCTTTCTTTCTTTCGCTTTCTTTCTTTCTCTCTCTTTCTTTCTTTCTTTCTTTCTTTCTCTCTCTCTTTCTTTCTTTCTTTCTTTCTTTTTTTGAAAGCATATATGCTCAATTGCCTATCCCATGCCTGAGAAATGAAACCCGAGGGCGAAAGCACACAGGTGCTCAAGACAGAGCATGGGGTCCCTCCATGCTGCTGGAGCACCTGTACCTTTCCACTACATGCTTGCTTGGTGGGCGAGAGCACAGGGATGCTGAACCACAGTCACTGCCTCTCTGGGGCACAGGAAGGAATGCTTTTTCCAAATCTCTCCAGTTTTGGAGAGCTTGGAGGCCACAGCAGGCATTCATCATTCCACTGTCCAGGTCTGCCATCCCCTTCATGGTAAACACTTTTTCACTACCCTTTAAATATTTTACCTTCTACCCATCACATGGTGGACAAGACCACATCCTAACCATTGGTGTTTTGTTACAGGTTTGGTCCAGTATTGCTGAATTTGCACTTTTTGCTGTCTTCTGTTTTCCCTTTAGGGAAAGGGAAAACTTTGTATTTGCTTGTAAGCGTCATGACCCTTTTCCTTTTTCCCATTCCTTCATTTTGACCTCTGCTGTCATTCAGGAAACAACATTAGTCACTGAGTCATATCTTTGTACTTTAAGCACTTTACAGTTTAATAATCATAGAAAGGAAAGTTTGCAAATGTAGCCCTTTTCAAGTCTTCTTATTGTTTAAGTGTACAGGCTTCTAAATTTAACAAACTGGACCAACTGCTCCTGGCTAGAAGAAGCCAGATACTTCTGGCTACAAGAGAGGCAGAAAGTGAATAAACTGCTTATGATAAGCCTTGAGATGTTGAAATTTTGCATCTCTTGGAACTGTTCATACCACTGCTTTAATTTCTAAAGCACAAAAATTAATGTATACTTGGTAAAATAGCTGTTTTTACCACTGAAAAACAATTGAGTCTATATCACAAATATCCTGATGATATTTAAACATTGTGGATGTCAGACATGTAGCATCAGCTTCTTTCCTCTACAGATCCACTTTTATCATACAGTATCCTGTGTTAATGTGGAAATAGAATCATGGAATCATGGAATACCCTGAGTTGGAAGGGACCCACCAAGATTTCACAGAATTTCATATAATATCCTGAGTTGGAAGGGACTCACAGGGATCACTGAAGTCCAGCTCCTGGCCCTGCAAAGGAAACCCCAGGAATCATGTGCCTGACAGCATTGTCCAAATGCTTCTTGAGCTCTGTCAAGCTTGGTGCTGCAACCACGTCCCTGGAGAGCCTGTTCCAGTGCCCAACCATCCTCTGGGTGAAAAACCTTTTCCTAATATGTAACCTAAACCTGAGACAACTTCCTGACATTCCCTTGAGTCCTGTCACTGATCAACACAGAGCAGAGATCAGTGTCTGCCCCTTCTCTTCCTCTCACAAGGAAGCTGTAGACTGCAATGATGTCTCCCCTTGGTCTCCTCCAGGCTGAAAAAATCAAGTGACCTCAGCCACTCTTCATATTGCTTCCCCTCCAGACCCTTCACCAGTTGTCCTTTGGATGCTCTCTAACAGCTTTATGTCTTTCTTATGTTGTGGTGCCCCAAACTGCACACAATATTCAAGGTGAGGCCGCACCAGCACAGCGCAGAGCAGGACAATCACCTCCCTTGACCAACTGGTCATGCTGGGATGCAACTTGGGACACAGCTGGCCCCTTTGGCTGCCAGGACACAGTGTTGGTTTATATTTAACTTGCCATCAACCAGGATCATCAGGTCCCTTTCTGTGGGGCTGGTCTCCAGCATCTTGTTCCCCAGTCTGTTTGTACATCCAGGGTTGTTCTGTCTCTTAATATTGGAATAGCTGATAGCAAATATTAACAACAGAGTACCTCCTCTCAAAACTCTCAGTGGGGAAATGCTTTGCCTAATAGTTGTCAATTTACTTATTCTTTCTTATGCTTTTTGAGTTGTATGATTTTTCAGGTGATTTCATCCTCTAAAATGGCAGAGTTGATGGAATACTTGTTCCTTGAAATATTTATCATACTAATTGTCAGTGCATCTTTAATACCCATTGGAATTGTATTGAAAAATACATAAGAAGAAATTAGTTTTCCATTCCATTAGGCTATTTCTTGGTAATCTGTGCTACAGGGGGGAATCAAACTCTAAATGTGTGCATTCATTCATTTAACAAACTGGAAACATTCATTTAACATTCATTTAAATAAATGCCTAGGAAACTTCATCTCTACATGCTTATTCATTCTAAAACAGGAGGATTTTATACTTAATTCCATTTTGCTCACAACAGTTATCACTGTAATAATATTTTTAAGGATTTGTGGTCCAGAAAATTAAGAAAATAAACATAATTTCATGACAAGCATTTGTGACTTTCTTTTATTATATTAACAAAAAAATCAATTGTATGCATCAAACTCAATAATGTATGATTAGAATGAAAACAGGTAATAGTATTGAGCCAATATATCCATATTTGGAGATGGCAATAGACACACAGGAACAAAAGACAGAGAATATTAGTATTATCATGTGTTTCTTAAGAACAAGAGATGTAGCCTTGAATTATCATGGGAATGAAGAAGCCCAG
Source organism: Manacus candei (assembly GCF_025592945.1). NCBI lineage: Eukaryota > Metazoa > Chordata > Aves > Passeriformes > Pipridae > Manacus > Manacus candei. The sequence continues at coordinate 18,806,210 of NW_026138097.1, forward strand.
CTGCATTCATGGAATAATAATGTACTTGAATTTTGAACAGTTGAGAGCTTTCTAGGGACTAATTGAAGTGTACTAGCTAAGCAAGACCAACAGAGATGGGATTATTTTAAAAGCTGTGTTTTTTCATAAAATTCCTTGTGGAAAAATCACTTTCTTTAGCACCACTTGCAGTATTTTTCACAAAAATCAAAATACTCTCAAATTTTAAGTTCTTCAGGTGTTTTAAGCAAGAATTCAGCTCTTTTGCCTGGTAGTTCTGAGTCCTGGATAATCTGGATCATCCAGATATCCATGTTTAAGGCTTCAAATCTACACACTGTGAGAAGGCACCTAGGTACGTTAGATCTCCTTGCACTCTCCATCACTTTGGAGAACCTCTGAAAGAAATTATGAATTATGTGAAGTACTCATGGTGAGAGGACAACTCTGGTGATAATGTACACCATTTCCCAACAGCTAAATAAAAAAAATAAAATTTACATAGGCACCAATTAATAACCTGCATAGCAGAGTCTTATCCACAAGCATCTCCTCCAGACAAGAGATCTCAAGGACTGTGTTTCAGGAACAATAACATGGGTTTGTCAGCAGGATGCTACCAGGGGATGGGATGAGCACAGCCCATGTCTTTCTATGTAATGGACTCCCAAAGATTATCCCATTCATATCTGCAACTAGTTCCTTGAATGAAAATCGCTTGACCCCTTCCTGGCTTGTGAGAGTCTCTAGTCTTAGTGGGCTCAGTCTTTGCTTAGCTCAAGCAACGCTGAAAACAGTCCGAGAAGGGACACAAATAAGCATGCTTGCTACTGTTTCCTCACCTGCAGGTATCTCTTTGCTATGGGAGTTTCCTTCATGGGCATCTTAGATGAGCCTTTCCACTTGGAGAAAATGTTGAAGAGATTATACTACAATATTAGAGTAAGGGGGGGGCTGTTTCTGAGGGGAAGGCAAGCATTGTTTCCAACTCATTCTTTCTCTAGGGTGAACAATATCTACCAAAGAAGAGGATCATGTTGCTTGGATTGTGTCTGATCAAGAAAAGGAATGGGTGGTCAGCCCTAAACTCTTCAAACTCAGAGGATGCTTGAGTTTCTCCTGTCACAACAGTTGAGCCAGTCACCTCAGTGCCCTCCTCAGTGACTTCCATATAAGCCTCATGAATGGCCTCAGATATCTTCAGGCTCTCTGCTGAAGAGATGCCAGAGAGATTGGCCGAGGGGCTGAACAGGTCGGTCATACCCAAGGCTGTTAAGACAGATGTGAGGTTATATTTTTCCTCAATCTTCATGCGTGGGAGGTACACTTTCACCCTCTTCTCCTCCATCACACTGGAACTGGTCCACTCTGTAAGTTTATCAAAGCTGATTTTGTTCTCGAGCTGCAAAGAGAGGCAGGGAATTAAATGCCTGGGATGCAAATGCAAATTCTTCATTTCAGACAAGGCTATCATAAAAAAACCCAACCAACCAGAGTGGTTCTTACAGTCATCCTATTGACATCCTTCTCCACTACTGCCTGTGTCACTGTCCTTTTATTCAGTTCTTTATCAACTTGGCACATCCCCTCTTGTCCAATTAATCTTATGTCTCATAAAGCACAACCCAACAATTTCACAGCCTAGTAAATCAGTCAGCCTGTGAAAGAGATTGCAAAAAAACCAGACCATGAAAATTTACCTACGGTTTATAGTGCCTAACAAATGCAAACTCTTCTACATCTTTAATAATTCTATTTTATAATTCAGAAGTATTGCTGAAATAAGAGTAATTGTTCATATAATGCAGACTGCATTGCTTTTTCCCTTTCTTGGGTACAGACAGGTAAATTTTAACACATTGATAACTTTATTTTAAGTGATTGAATCAAATTAATTTTTCAAGTTTTGTTTCTCCCTTCCATCTGTCCGATTTTTTTCCTCTTTGCTGTTAGCATTCTGCATTCACTCAGGTCTTTGGCTTCATTTTCTTCCAAGACAAAGAAAAAAGTTTCATTTCCTGTTGCACAGGCAGTAGATTATATTTGTATTCTTGCCTCACTGCATTCTGGTCGCACTTTTCTCTTTTTTTCTTAAAAGTACAAAACTATTTCTTTTACTAGTTTTGATGAATCTGGAAAAAACTGATTCAACCTAACTAAAAATAGTTTTGACATTTTCTTTTACTTTCTATGTCATTCTCATGTTCTGTCCCTTTATGTTCATGGATTATTTCTGTGGTTGATATTCATCCAATTAGACTCAAGTCTCTTTCCTGCCGATGCATAATTTCCAAATATCTTCCATGCATTTCCTTTCCATCTCCATGCTTAAGACTCTCTGAGGTCTTAACTGAAGAAGTGGTTTTGATCAGTTTGTTCAGCTTGATTGGTTTCACAATTTCAAAATTAAGAATATTTTATAAAGATCATGCTTTATCTAACTTCGTTTTTCATTCCATGATGACATAATCGCAGCAATTTTTGAAAGCAGTCCACTTATGATGTTTGATGAGAATTTTATTTTAAAAAACTCATCAGCGATTCCTTCAAAGAATGTCTAATTCTCAACAATTTTAGCAATGTTTCCTCAACAGTTTACAGACAGGGGAGGAGTGGGGGGGGGGGGATGGTATGTGTGTGAAATTACCTCAATTTTAAAAAAAAATAAAATCTGGCATATATACATCCTCTTTTTTGGGGCTACAGCAGCACTATGCTGCCTTACCTTCCTTTTATAAAACTAAATTCAGTGTTCTCCTAAGAGGCCAGTCTCTGCCTGACCACCTGGTAGCACCTGGGTGGCTTTTCTGCTCCCCTGCCAGCCCAGTACAGCCATGGTGTGGGCAACTGGGACGTAAAGGGACAGTAAAAAATCTGATAGAAGCCAAGCCCCACTGAAGTGATAACTCTTCTGCTTCCCCTGCCAGGGTCATACCTGTTCCAGACCAGAGATGTCATCAGGCAACAGCACCAACAGGCTCAGCTCTCCACTGGTATATGGAAGCTCCAGGATCTTCATTTTCTCTGCAGCCACTCTTCCTATATTGAAGGTACTATTCTGAAACATCATTTGCACAGGTCTGCTCTCTTGCTGCAAAAACAGAAATGTGAGATGATATGACTGGGGAGCAATGTTTTTCTTTGGTCAGTCAAATGTACAAGCCCTTTGAAAGAGACAGAGTTTGATCTTCAAGTTTGTTGCCTTTAAAGAAGAGCTGTGTCTCCATTTTCCTCTCATCTGCTGTGTGCTCTGGTCAGACACAGATCTTGCAAATCTGACAGTGAGGGGCCCAGCTAAATCACTTGGCTGACGACAAGAGAACGTTGTCTTTACATCACCCAGCCCACTGTTTGTGCAAGCCAATAGCCTGTCTCCCTGGTCAGAAGCTGTGTCTGTGCCCCCCACCTTTGTGACACTGAAGGGCACTTCCCGAGTGTCGTCTTCTTTAAACGCGCTCTTCCATATCCCCTTGAAGTAAATGGCATTCACAAGGACCAGCACAGTGTGGAGATCAACAGAGCCTGGTTCAAGCAAATCTTGGATACGTCCTTTAAAAAAGAAGCAGGGCATAGAGTGATAAGTTTCATAGCAGTAATCTTGCATTTTAGATGTCAGTCAACATGCTGCTGCTTGACTTGACTTTCTCTTCTTCAAAGGTGTGCACATGGATTTCAGGTTCATGAGGATGATTTAATACACTGAAAACTGGCACATGGCCAGACATTTCTTCAAGAAGACAGGTAGGTTCAAGAGTATTATAGATCCTCAAGGATATTTCTAACCAGTGATTTGGAAAAAAAAGATTTATATAGAAAAGAAGGGAACGGAGATGGAAGCAGCAATATAGATTTTCTCTTTCTTGCTGTATTTCCTTCTCACAATTTACTCTTGGTTTTTCCTCCACCTTAACATGATGAACATATACCAGCTTCTGAATCATTCATTTCCCACCATCAGCTTAGTGTGCATTACTTTCTACCCTGGAAGCCCACTTCTTACCCATACAGCATATCCTTCTATAATTATGCCCATATTCTAGAGAAACCGGGACTAATCTTGGGTAAGTTAAGCTCTCCAGACACAGAAAGCATGCATATAAAGTTTGCATATCCTGGCATCTCTGCCTTTGCCAGATATGTTCAAAACACACTGTCACTGGCACACAGGTGCAATAGAGTCATCACTTTCCACAGGAAATATCCACTAATGGAGACAGGAGAAGGAAATTTCTCCTCTAATGTTTAGTCTTTCCAGAAGCTGTTAAAATACAGTTGTCAGAGGGAAATATACTTCATAATCTTGTGTGACTTTACCATTTGTCTGATTTTTCACCCAGGAATTAATGCGCTGTCTGGCTTGATTTGATGCTGTTTTGAAGTTGACCATTTCCAGACCAGCCCTGTACAGTTTCTTCACACATTTTACATAGATCTGTAAAGACATCAATTGTAGCCAACAAAATAGTCATTTTTTTAAAAAACAGTATGAAAGTGAAATAAAATGTGGCTAATAGAATTTTTATAGTGATATAGAAAAATTCTTCTAGCCCAAGACATTTTCAGATCTGAAATTTCTGTTACTCAACCAGTTAAGAGTATATATTAAAAATGTTTAAATATTTTCTGGAAGAAATTCGGATCCAAACTCCCTATTTTAAGGTTCATTTCAGACTGTTTTATTATCTTTGTGTCTACTTTCTTTTTTTAAAAAATTTTCCCTTATTTTTAAGATAAGAAGTTTCTTTTATTTTGAATATTTTTTATCTTTTCTTTTGAAAATATGAAAGAAAGATTTTGACACTTTCAGAAGTTGTTTTTGAGGTGAGGCTTTCAAGTGAAGAAATATGCCAAAGTCAAATTATTTCTTGGGGAAAAAAAACAAACAACCAGTGGGGGGCAAGTGGGGAGTGGGGAATTACATTACCAAATAATTTTGTTTATTAGTCCATTCATTTTTTAATAGGGCCGTATTTTTTGCCTCAAATTGCTTTCCATTCAGACTATTGCCAGGGAAGCAGTAAAGGGAAAAGCCATGTAAATCCACACCAGTGGGGACCGTTGGATTAACAGATCACCTACTCTGGCCAGTCCTCCTGATTACAGGTTTACACAGAGTTTAGTAAGAAATCACTCACCGGTAGGATTGCACTTGTCTTTTCAGCATAGAGTCTGTTGGCAATGTGGAGTGAATAATTGGCTTTCGGTGCAGTGATATCAGAGAGAATTTCTTTAAACAGAAAGTGGATATTCACAGATTTGCCACACTGAGTTGTTGATAAGAAGATAAAAAAGTAGAGGGTTATTTTACTAGAAAGAGGATTATTTATAACCTCCAAATAACATTTGAAAACACACAGTGTTTGAACATTTGCAAATGAATGTCTAATACAGTCTAAGAGTTCCGTGGGAGGCATGTTCAGTATATTAGCAACTAATGATTTACAATTCACTCATAGCATATGAAGGCACTCATTCTAGATGATAACAAGCAGAAAACCTCACTGATGCATCTGAAACCATACAGCTCAGGAATGAGGTGGCAAAATGAAAAATGCTGGTGTCAGTTATTGCAATTGGTGACTTGTCATAGATAGAGAGCCTCTAATTGACAGCTGGTGCTTGCATTTTTATGGCAGCTTTCTGCAGAAGCTGCAGGTGGAAGAGAGCTAGATAGGAAGGGAATCAGGAAGTGTCTCGTAACGTAGAGAAAAAATGGGTCAACTGTCTAATGTGCCAAGAATGGTGTTCTAGGTGACACAGGCTAAAAGCATGTAAGAAAACTGCACAATGACAAACAGTAGCTGGGACTTTATTTTATGAGAATAATTGTGTTGAACTGCTCCTTTTCAAATGCTTAACTAGTCCCTAAATACTCTAGCTAATAACACCTTTATTTAAAAAAAAGAAAAAAAAAGGAAGGTCTTGCTCTTTTTAAGTCCCACCTTGTGCTTTGGATCCCAAGTGAATGGGAACAGGCCGGGCTCCATGGCTTGTGTTATCTTTACAGAGGTAGCAGATTAACATGGAAGAAAGCATACAGGTGGTATCACGGTATTGGGAAACCTCATGGTACTCTTGGGATAGCAGTGACAACTGGAGGCTGGAAAAGTCCCTGTAGCTTTTTTAAGAGTGTGGTTACGTTCCATCCTTTGAGAATTCTGAGCTCTTTTCTGCTGAAGTATCTTCCTGTCCCACTTTGGAGTCTCAGCTGCAAGTCTGCCTGCTGTACCCTGGCTCCAGGTGCTGAGTCGCTTTCTAATACTGTCCCCCACCAGCACCTGCTGGTGTGCAGAAGCTCATTAACACAAAAAGGTAGCCTGGTGCCCAAAGTATCCTATCTGGTCCTGTCACTTGTTCTGGTGCAAATATGTACAGCCTGTCTTCTTTTTCTAGTCTTTTTGTTTGTGTGTTTGTTTATTTGCTTGGTGTTTGTTTTGCTGCTGTTGTTCTTTGGATTTTGGTGGTTTGTTCCATTATTTTTTTAATTTACATCTCTCAAATTAAGAAAATTACAAAGGAAGGTGTTGAACCTACTAAAAGCACAATCAGAACAGTCTATTCTCAGGAGAAAAGTGTGAAAGAGAAATTAATGTACCTTAGATTTCTGTACCTTGGTCTGGATACTTCCAAGTCCTGCAATTTTGTCAAAATGAAGAACCTACAATTGAAAGTAGAAACTAGGTATGTAAAGTCCACTGAGAGTCACTGATGTTTGTGTTAAAACTGTAAGTTTTGACTAACCAGGTCTGCTTAGCATATAGATGAACTGAGAAATTTCATGTGAGCTTTAAACCAGGTGCCACACTGAAAATTTGTGACTATGATGTTCAGCTTAGATCTCTTCCAGTTAATGGCATTCAGACTATAAATCAGCTACAAACTTAGTGCACTGTATTTATAACTGCAACTCTTGTTTTCTGAATGTTTAATCTTTTGTATGTTTCAAGTTGTCCTTCCCGCCCAGGAGGAATCAGGCCTATGAGAAAATATAAGCTGAAATAAGAGACCTACCTTAGCCATTCTCCAAGACTGCACTTTCTTAACGAAAACCAAAGGTTGCTCTTGCCCTTCATGGGGAAATACATTTGTAAGCGAAAACTCAGCTCTATATTCAAACCTAACAGTTTGGAACACCATTCTTTTTCTAGGCAGGTTTGAATCCAGTGCCAAAGGTGACTATGTGACTTGCTCCCCTCAACTGGAGTCACACAGGTGTAATCTGCTGCCTTTTTGAATGGGATCAAAGAGAGTTTGTACCCATTTATGTAACTTACCTTCTCCATCTGATACTCAGTGTTACCTCTTGCTCCCAGATAGACCATGGCCAAGGCTGCCATCATGCTCAGGGGGCAATAAAAGATGTTGTCATTGGCATGGTGAACTCTCAGCTCTTTGAATACATCAAAACAAAATTCTGCATTTGCTGCACTGATGGAGCCCATTGTGAAGTCAGTCTGCAAACAGAAATATGACTGTATAGTGGTGATATGCAGGGCTTGTTTTAAAAAGTACTGCCAATAGCCCAGAAACTGTTACTTCATTGCTGGGTTTGTGATGCTGAACCAGTGAATGATGTGAAGCTTACAAATTCTGTGATTGTTAGAAATACTTTTACATCTGAACACATTTGTTTTCTTTCAGCAAGATTCCATCTCATCACCAAGATAGTATCTTCTACATGCCTTTTAGGAAATAGATCTTTCAACCATTATTCTTTATGATAAATATAACATTGAATGGATGAGTTTCCCTATGGCCATCAGAGGGATGTTTGAGACAATGCTAACTTCCTATTTCATTTCTTCTGTGGCTGCTCTGGAAAATGCTCTGGATCTTTAAATCAAAAGTAGTCAACTCTCTGCATTTCCTAGTGTACTTCTTACTATTATTAGTTCAACCAGCCACAAATTTGGAGGTTGCTTTCCTGTAATTTATAGGAATAATAGGAGTAAGTTGCTCTGTAAACCCAACCAGTTGCTTAGACACTGAAATATAAATTTAGGGGGGTTCTTTCCTGTAGTCCTGTTTGAGACATTTAATCTCATTTAATCTGTTTGAGACATTTTTGTTCAGAAAAAGCACAAATGTGTATATATGTATATATATACATATATATATATATATACACTAAATATGGGGTTTGGCAGTACAGCTTGAAACAGCATAGAGCTGCATTTCTTCAGTCGGGTGCAAGTCCTGTAGATGCAGATGTATGTGACATGTAAAAGATATTCATTGAAACATGCAGTTGCTCTCTCTTTTGAATCTAAGGCTAAGAAAGTTTACCATTTTTCTTGTATCTCTAAAACAGTTAAAGTTGGAGGAATAGAGCATATCCATAGTTTGGAGCAGGCGTGGTTGATTATGTGACCTGAGAGGCCTCTGAAGCTAATGACTGTGGAATCACAGACTCCATGAATCATCACACTGTACCTCAGCTGGGCCCTCCAGAGAGTGAGATTGAGAAAAGAGAAATAACCTTATTTGCAATTATTAAAATTATAAAAGAACAGTTTTAATGTGACAACAGATTTTCAGTGAAAAAGAGCTATTTCGACTCAAAGCTATGGTGCACAAACACTCATATTTCTCACACCTAAAAGAATTTGACAGTTAAACAGTATATGATATATTGACAAGGCAAGGTAAAATTACTATATATGATGTCTTTTTATATTTACCTTTAAGTTCTTAAACATAATATCACCTTTTTTCCATATTAAAGAACACAAATTAGAAATTATATTTTACTTGGAGAAATACTTACCCCACAAACTTCAGAGGCATGCAATAGTCCAGCTTGCCAGCTGAACCCAAACAGCTTCTCTGAGTTGTTGGTGATATATATTGCATGAGACACTCCCACTGTTGCCTTCAAGAAGTCATCTTTCAGTCACTGCCCTTCGTCATGACCTTTTGATTCATTGCACTTTGAAACATTGAGTAGACCAATGGTTCTCTATCTGCAGTAAGTCAACCTTTATTTTTTGAAGTAAAATCTGATTAAAAATTGAATATTTAAGCTTTTGCGTTAACGTATAAGGCTGTACCAAAGCAATCTGAGTTCAAGCCTAAAGCTATGTCTCATGCAGTTCTTTTGAATTTGCACATTAATGTGATTGAGCTCTATTAGGTAACTAGAGCCAAATAAAAAAAAAAAAAAAAGAGAAAAAAACAACGGTACAAATACGTTCAGCAAAACAAAATACATTTTTAGTAAACCCAGCTGTAACATCATATCAGGTGATTCTCACAGCCAAGTGAAGGTAAAGATCCCAAAATAGTACAGGAAAATATGACCTAGTCATAGTGCTGTGATCTGGGAGTGAGCAAACAGTTCCCACTACAGTCCATTGCTAGCAAGCATCCACGGATATAGCAGAGAAAAGAGTCTTATGTTACCAGGGAGTGCAAAAACTGCATCAATCCCAGAAATCCCAGACAATTCTCTTCTTCTCACATGTAAGGCACTGTCAGTGCAGAAAGCACTCTAACACAGTACTCTCACCAAGCATGAAGGGAAAAGTGGACGCTAGGCTATCTGCTGAAGGTCTGACAGACATGCAACAACTCACTACAGTGTCTGTGCAGTGGAAGAGAGGGAGTTCCTCATGAAGAGTGACCATCTGACATTGCTGAAATTACATAATTCCACACAAAGCCAGTTTTCAGGAGGGTCATTCTATTAAGAGGGATTTGAAGTGGATTTTTTCCATGTGAGAACAAACCTAAAAATTTCTGTTTATTTGTCAAGAGCCAAATAGTACTGAAAGGTGTTTTGGTCTGCCAAAATGCAGAACTACATCCCTGAAGTCAAAAGGTTGGTGTGGTTAATAGCTTGTAGTTTTTCAAAGCACAGCCATATCTATTTCTCTACCTGGGTGAGACTGAAGTTTTTACCTGAGGTCAAACTATAGAGTCTACACATACATGTGGAGGAGGGGAGAAAGGCTCTGAGAAGAAAGCACATTTTGCTAAAAACCTCATTATGATGTAAAGATTCAAAGCAACAGCATTGAGATTAATTAGAGGTCTGAGGATGGGCATGGCAGAGGAAGAGATTAGAGGAACAGTTGAGAATTACATGTTTCCTGGACTGTAAGTCAAACCCCAGAATATTCAAGTAGTCAGAAATTTATTTAAACCAGCCAGTAGGATTTAAAGGATGATTGAGAGTCAGCTTTTAACTTTCATTCTCCGCAGGTCATGGCAACAAGGCCCATGGTACATGCACAGGCCATTCTCATAGATCTTCCATACCTACTTTTTTACTGTGGCAGGTGAATAAACTACGGAATCTGTCTACAGGAACATTCATGGTCTGTTAGACAATCATAATGCACAATATAAAATATAATTCAATTGTAAAAAGCGATTACAATTTATTGAATAATAGACTTGATGAGCAGTAAAAAAACCAAATATAGTATCTGTAAAGGCCATAGAAGTGAATAATAGGAATCCAAATTTGTACCTATTAAGTCACAGAGCATAAAACAGTAGGAGTACCCTCTGTGAAAGGGAAAGGGAGCTACTTTACCCTTAGCAGTGTTGTTTGCTTTGCTGAAATTATCTAGATATTCCTGGAGGAAATTTTAAAAAAAAAAAAAAAAAAAGGCAACAAAAAAACCCATAAAAAACTCAAAATATTTCTGCTGTAGGAAATTAAGTGACAACCCTCATTACAGGCACATCTTCCTTGCTCACACACAAAATTCCTTTTCCTGTTGTGATACTCGTGCTCTTCAGGATAATATGTTAAAGGACACGCCTTTATCACACATACCAGTAATTGTTTTTCTTATACATTTTATCTGAAAATTTATAGGCCTGATCATGCAAGCTAATAAATTCTAACACTGTTCATTTCACTCTTTTTTCTTTTAACCTAAGTGGTTCATATCGGAGACAAACCAGACATACACAAAATATCAATTGCAGTCATTGAAAAACATGGGTAACTATTTTTTGCATAGTTTATTTATCAGAAGAGCCAACAGCCTGTGATTTGTGTTATCTTCACTTAATTGATATGACAACTGTGCCTCTACAGGTAATTTTAGTATTTCAGGCTGTATTTCATAATTCAATTGCAGCCACATGAGGTATCTCCACAGACTGTAATGGGTCTACTTTATTTAGCAATTCAATGTGTGGAGTAGTGTAATTTACTGTAATTTTTCCTGCATATCTCAGCATTTGGAAGAACTCTTTGAATCTGCAGTTCTGAAATGGCAGTAGTACGCTTGCAGTGTTTACTTTCTTCCCATCAGTGAATAACAGGAAAAGGAGAAGTGAGTCATCAAAGGGGTGTAATATTTTTCCTTTAAAAGCAAGTATTTTTCATATATCTGTGGATTTTGGACATTGCCTACTGACAAACTGGGCAGGCTGCTCTCGTCTGTAACCCCTTGCTATGCCTTCCCACCACTTACGCCACAACACCCAGGAGCTGGTTTAGGGAAGTAGGTCATCAGCAAATAAATTAGCTTTACCAAAAATTTTCCCCTTCATTTACGTCCCAGAGAACTGCTCATCCTCAAGTCAGGCAAATAACAGTGGTGGCATAAGGGAGGGAACAGAAACACACAGAACAAAGGAAGGAGGCAAAGCATTCTCCTCCTTCTCAGTGGCATTAGACTGGCTCAGCCATGTCTTAAAAGGACACTTTCAATTCCATGGTAAAATCAATGTGAGAGAGAAGCATTAGGTGAGTTTCAGGGTTTACATGTCCTAATGTCAAATTGTTCAGTGCCTAAACTCAGGATGACAAATATTTAAAAGTGGGAGGTAGACTTCAGCATCACCTACGTTTTTTAAAGGATTACTATTATTTTTACTTGTTATATTAGACTATTCCTCTGTCCACTTAATTCTGCAGACTACTACGTTTAATATTTGGTTTGCAGTGGTTTTATTATGATAAATCTAGCAGACACAGGCTACCCATCTAAATACCATCACTACAGATTTTTTAATTTTTTTTATGTTAATGATGAATAAAAAAGCTGGAACAAAAAACTCACAATATCTGAGGCACAAATAGAGTTGTTTTTTAGAAATGAGAATAGCTGATCACTACTTAAAGTTTTCTGTGGGAATTATGTGTCTCGTTCCCAGCCATCACAGAGCAGGCCTTGTGAGAAACCCATTACTCTGAAACTCTGTTTTTGTTACATGGAAGTTTATGAAAAAGTTGGAGAATTTTCTCACACATGCAGGGGTTTTAATAGAAAAAAAAAAATAACAATGGTTCTGCCCTGCTTGAAAACAAGCAAAATTACACCAGAAAATCTTCTGTTTTCTGTGGTCTCCGGGAAAAAATCCTGAGAGTTCCAGCTTAAAATCAATCAACATTTAAAAGGGAGGTCCCACAAGAATACTTTGCTACTCCCCTACAAATTGTCATTTTCCTTCAGGCCTACAAAGGTTGGGTAGGTAAAGCTAAAAGAGACCAAGGATCTAAGATTATCCTTTTAATGTAGATCCCTGTCTTCTTGTCTGCTACATGTGAGTGAATATATCAGTTATCTTTAGGGCACTACAATCATGGGTTTATTGCATCCATACTGCACTAGGAAAGCCTTGAAATAAGGTTTTCTATGCGGACATCTCTAGAGGCCTACAGTTCTTTGGCAAATATCACATAGCGTATTTTAAGGTACATATTTTAGTGAGGCCTCCTAAAAGTAAAACACGCCTGAAGTTCATGTTTTTTAGTTTTTATCTTTAATTTGGCTCTTCTCAGTCTTTTTAATAGCAAATCAAACTTTAGGATAAAGCCAAGAGAAATGTCTTTTGTTTTGTCTTTTGTCCTTACCGCTTACCAGTTTGGATGTAAGCATGGAGAAAGATCTAATTTCCTCCACTTAAGGAGAGCAATATCTTCCAAAGAAGAGAATAGTGTTAGTTTGGTTGTGTCTGATGAAGAAGAGGAATGGATGGTCAGCTTTGAACTCATAAGTAAGTGGGCAACACAGAGGCATTGCAAGAAGCCCTGTGGCACAAGCTGCTTCTGTGCCCTCTTCATTGACTTCCACAATTGTCTTCTGGATGGCCTTGGACACAACCAGGCCACCTTTCTTAGAGATTCCTGACAAATCAGCTTTTCCCCAGTCAAAAACATTCATTACTCCCATCTCCTGAAGAGTTTTGTTGAGAACATAACTTTCTTCCATCTTGAACTGAGGCAGGTATACCTTCACTTTCAGTGGTTCCATCCTAGCAGAGCTGGTCCATTCTGCTAGTTTTTCATAGGTGAGGGCACATTCAAGCTGTAAGGTGGTATTGATAATAATGAATGGCACCATCATGAATGGAAGGAAAAAAAGTTCAGTTTTTTCCATTTGGCTTCAGACCATACTGGAGCAACATTAAAGTATTGCTCTCTGTGTATTTTACCAGACAGAAAATCAAATATTACCTGTTCTAGGCCAGTAAAGTCCTCACAGTCATCTTCAGGAAGAAGAATGAACATGCTCAGTTCATTATTAAAGTATAGGAGCTCTATGACTTTCATTTTCGGTTCTTCTAAGATGGCCATGTTAAAATATCCTTCTTGAAACATCATCTGCACTGTCCTACTCTCATTCTGGAACACATGAAACATATTAAATGGAAAATACAGAAATAATTACCCTGTTATTAATTTGTTTCAGTATTGAGGTTAGAGTTCAGTCCAAAAGCATTACTTACACTGGTCATGGGTTTAACATACTTGTAGCCTTGATCTGTTCCTCTCAACTGTAGCTCCAATGAAGTTATCCATTTTAGAAGCATAAAAGCTACTTTTCCTTCTCTACTGGTGGAAGATTACTTTAGTCACAGCTTCGTTGTTACATCTTTCTTTTGTCTGGCATGTCAGATTAGAAAATTCATGCATCTGATGCAACCATAAATCTAAATTCCTCATGAATAATGTATACATTCCCCTGAGATAATTTGTCTTCAGCTCATTTTTTCCTGAAAGCACACACTATTCTGTTCATAAATAGTAACAGGGGAACAGAATCCTCAGTTTGACTTCCAAACCAGACTATTTTTGAAACAGCATCCTTAGTAGCAAAATCCCCAACAAAGTTAGCGCATTTGCTCAGTGGTTTTGACCCAATCAGGATTTCAGCTGCACAAGACCCATTTCTGATGTTAATTGGTACAAACAGTAACATATTTGGTTATCAAACTGAAGAGAAGATGCAGCTTTCTCTTGTTCTGGCTGAGGACAGAGAGGAGGAAAGCTCCCATTTGCTGGTTTAGGGGACAGATATCTGATTTCCATCCCCCAGCTGCTTCAGTTCCCGTCCATACTGTACCTTGTTCAGATGGAAATATGCTTCCTTAGTGTCTTCTTTCTTAAATTCTGCTGCCCACTTTCCTTTAAAATACATAGCATTGACCAGGACAAGTACAGTAGAGGGATCAATAAAACCAGTAGAAAATAGGTCTTTGATTTTACCTGTAAAAATAATAAATTAAAAAGAATTATTTTGTTCAGGCAATCAGCTGACTTCAACTATTAATAATTATTTCTGTAAATCTGAAAAGTAGTACAGTGCTGTCAGACAAAAAAATTTTATTTACAGTTTTGGAAGCCAGGAACTCAAGGCATTTTTGTTCCTCTTCCTATATTTATTTCCTATTGAGAAGAAAAAAAAAAAAAAAAGTAGTTCCCTTTAGAAAAAAAAAAAGTGGAAAGTGAAATTCATACATGATATCCCTAACTAGTTCAATTTCAAACCAAAAAACCTGCATGGTTTCTTCTTTACCTTTTGTCTCATTTTCCACCCAGAAGTTAATTTTTTCTCTGACTACTTCTTCAGTGTATTTAAAATTGACTGGCTCCAGTTCTGCTCGATAGAATTTCTTTGTAGAATCCAAGTATTGCTAGAAAGTACAAGATTCAGAATTTTATTTCAACATGATGATTTTTATAAGATAATTTCATGGCTTCAGGATAATTCCATGAAGTAGATCAGCCAGAAAAGAATGAGTAAAAAAGGCATATGTAAGAAATTATTTGAAATAACTCAAACATTCAATTTTTAGAGACATTATTTTTTAAAAAAAATTTGCAAATATATTTTTCTGTAATTTCAAGATGTAATCAACAGCAGAAATGTCTCAGCACAGTGAAAAATATCTAAGATCAAAACGTGGTACCTTTTAAGCTCATATATCATTGTTATGATATATGTCTTCCCAATCATCAAATGAAGAAGGCTGTCTTATTTTGAACAAATAACCAGGACTGATATCACAATGAGATCTCTGTCTGTACATGTATATGTATTACTCAGTGTGGATATACGCACTGTAAAATTTATAACTTGTATTAAGTGTAAAACTTTTCCTGGCTGCTGGTCACCTTTTTCTGGCTCTGAAAATCTCTGTTCACCTAGAGCACAAAGGAAGCATCTTGAAAGCAAGATGAAATCTTGACTTCAAATGAGAAAGGTGGTTACAGAGATTAAACAGCACTGTTCCTACTAATACTCTTTTAAACACCTTAGCTCTATTTTCCTGAGTAAATTGTTTGTATGGTCTTGCATTGTCTGGGCATCAGTGTTTCACAAGAATGTTCTGAGACGGTCAATTACACTTAAATGAGACTAATAGACACAAATCTCAAAGATGCTACTTCTTTTAAGCCTTGCTTGAAAAGGTATCAGGAATCATAGAGTCCTATATTTGTGTAAATTCTAAGGGAAAGGTGGGAGAGTGAGCAAAATCATTTCATGAGAAACAAAGAAGACACTGGGAAAGGGAGGGAAGTCTTCTGCTGGACACAGACTTTTCTTGCTCGGATAGAATTGACACAAGAAGCACTGTCTCTGTTAGACACAGGGAGTGCGTGGTAAGGATACACTGATGGTGATCACTGCTATCACATTTTCTGGAATGTCAAGGGAGAGCAATTACCATAGATCTGTTTCTTCATCTAAAATCTTTAACTCTGGCTTCCTCATGCTCTGCCCCATATCTGGGCAAGTGAGATGGAAAGGCTCCCTGACTGTGAGCTGTGGAGTGCAGTCATTTGTCAGCACACCCTGACAGTGCCATTGTGTTTCATTTCCCTTTGTGCTTCATGATTGAAGAAATTCTACTGAGCTTGTCACTCCTAGGAGCTGTTAAAAGGGACACCACGGCCACTTACCTGGAAGAACGGGTAAGTAATTTCTCCAAAGAGCCTGTTGGCAATGGTGAGACAACATCCTGGACTGGGTTCACTGACTTCAGCCAACAGTGCCTGGAACTGGGAATGGACTCCTTCAGCTTCTTCACACTTCAAACAAGAAAACAGACATTTCATAGTAGGCTTGAGCTTTCCTATGCAAAGCTGGACCTGAGGGTGAATTGCAGCCTCCCTCCACATGAGAAACTCCACCCAGTTGATACAGGCACTGGAATAAATGCAACAACACCACCTCTTACTCCCCCTGTGCCAGATGTACAGAATTGACAAAGCGATTCCACTTCAGGCCAGCACCTTCAAGTCATGTATCCTACAGCAATGTCTCTGTGCACACTAAGCAAAAGACTGCTGGCTTACAGACTGTGAGAAGCAAGCTCCAAGGTGCTTTTGGCACACTCTGTAGACAAACCTTTGCAGGTGGCAACTAAAGCACTTATCACTTTTTAGATTGGTACTGATGTTTTGGTTAGAAACCTGTAATTAGAAGGCTTAGCCATTGAAATGTGTGACTCACAAGGCCCCTTAAATAACTAGTAAAGGAACAGTAATAAGCAGGTCTGTAAATCTAGATGGAAAGGCTGATCAGCACTGCTGTACCTTCTGATTAAGTGATCATCTGCAAGGAAAAGGGCTGACAAACTTGTTCCTGTTGCTTCAGCTCAGAGCAATTGTGTCTTACCTTCTCAGAAGGGTCTCTGTTGCTCTGTCCTACACTGCTCAAAACTTCACTGAAATGAAATACCTGCAATGTAAATGTTGATTAAGTGCAGCTCAGTGACAGTACTTCAAAACTAAAGCAGTGTTGCAAGCCTATCCCAAAACACAGCCAGACACAGTCACTGAGGAAAGCTCCCTTTGTTCTTTACTCTATGATCCTTGCAAGTGAACAAGTAGTTTTAGTAGACAATGAATGCATGAAATCTTTGAAATCTTTCAAATCTTTCTTCATAGAAAAGAAGACTTTGGTTGTCCAGAGAAGGCAGAAGACCATATCAAAGGGCAGTAACACTTCTGAGACCTGAAGAGTTTGGGAATGTCTCCAAAACGCTTTCTTTAGCACTGTTTAGCATTCACTGAACAATCAATTACTAATAATAATGTTTAGTCTGAAGAACTTTGTTATTAGGAACAGCATAATGTATTTTTAAAGGCCTCTCTGTGTGCACCAATCCTTTGGATATTTAGGAACTATATCAGCCTCTTGGCTCATATTATGCCACCATCCCCTTTTGAGAGCAAAGGAAACCTACTTTCTCAATCTGTTCCAGTGTGTTGCCCCTGGCTCCGAGGACAACCATTCCAAAGGCAGCTGACAGACTTAGTGGGGAGAAGAAGATGTTTTCATTTCTTTTTCTTTTGTTCAGCTCTCTGAAAAAGTCAAGACAGAACTTGGCATTGGCTGCGCTGAGAGAGCACATTGTGGCACTGCAATCACCTGAAACAAGGGAAAAAGTAATTTAGGCTTCTCATCCTTACACCTGCTACATTTAGATGCCTTAGTAGAGCATGGTAAGGTTTTCTGCAATAGCTTGGCTGAATTATTCTGCGCTACACAGAAGATTCCCTGTTCACCACATTTGGGATTTCAAAGTGAATTTGAAAATCAGCACCCTGAATGGCAGGAGAAACACATTTGCAGAAGCAGTATTCTGAGTTGAGCTGCTTCTCCAGCTCAAGCAATAGCTATGGCTTCGTCAGTTAGCCCTAACTTTGTCCTAACCACAGTGCCAGCTTAGTTTATACAGTGATCTTTCTTGCCTAGAGTCTTCCAGGCACAACCCTTATTAATTACACCCTTGATCGTATCTCGTTCTCTGTCTCTCTAAAAACTTTGTGAGTATTAATCAGCTGTGTCCTAGATACTGTGTCCTTTTGAGGCTGGTTGCTTAACAAACATTTGGCAAAAAAATAGAAATACAGACCGGCTCGCTTAGTAAGATTTTTAACAAAGACACATTGTGTATTAGTAGAAAATTCCGGTCATATTTTTTATCTTATCTGCAGCTTAAACTATTTTCCCAAATATACTTCAGTTACAATCACAATTACTATAAGCAGATAATCTTGAATATTCAGCAAAATTCTTCATACCTTACACCTACGATGGAGTTCTTCTCTTATGAAAGCCAGTGTCTTCATCCAGTAAACTGACGTAGAAACATCTGATCCATTAGAAAGTTAGTGCCGTATTTAGTGGTTCCACTATTCTAAGTCATTTTTTGTTTGATTCTTACTGAGTCTGAATAATTTTCTCCACAGGTGTGGAAGGTATCTTTCCTCCATTACACAAGAAGAATTAAATTATCCATATAAATATTTAAAAGATGGAAGAGCGTAGGAAGACTATGCTCTCATAAGTTACTAATTTGGGTCATAAAGAAGTTGGAATCAGTTTGGTTTTGATCTTCTTTAGAAACACACTTAGTAAAACCATTGTGCAAGTTAAGCACAAATTCATCACACAGCCCATACATTTTAATGAAATCCAAAACATTGCACAGCAACTTGAAAATATTCTCACTTCCTCAAAATAAGTCATATAGCGCATATATGTGCTAAGTAGTATGTATGTCACTAATGCACATATCAATCCTTAGACATTTCCTAGTTCTGTCTTTTAGAATTAAAGATCATGGAGATATTTACCTTCTCCTTGGAACTCACGGTGTCAACTTGACAGTTGAGCTTGTTGATGGGCCTTCTGGAGCAATGGGATATAAAACCATTGCCACTCCCAGCGGCAGCATAATTTTCACTCATGATGAATCATATTCCTGTCTGTTGCAACCAGTTAGTATAATTAGGGGATCTTTTGTGGAATCTTGTATTTTTCCTTATCCCTAAGAGTTCAGAAAGAAGTCACAATTTCAAATGCATACTGAGATGTAAAAAAATTTTACGAAGTTATAAAAGAGAAAGCAAACTCCTAGAAACAAAGGAGATCTGAGGCAATTTTTTACCTGTAAAAAATAAATTCTACAAATTTTGATGTGTTTTACTGTCAGAAGTGACACCACTGAATGCAAACACATATGTTTCTGTAATAGAAACTAATTATTAAAACCTCTGATGTTGGCACAGTAGCAAGGGAAAGTAAAATGCAGAATTATCTATTTGGCCAATTGTGACATAAGGCAGTGGTTCCAAGGTGGAGGTAGGGCAATCTGCCTTCTCCAGATCTGTGCCTCTGAAGACTTCTCTCTTAAAGATCCCTTCCAGGGAACTTTCCCTACCTGTTTACTGCCTCAACTGAAAATTCTGTCCTTAACGCAGAAGACGAATTTAGCCATTTGTTCCAGAATTTGTTGAATACCCAACAGCCTGGGCAAACAGTAGCTTGCTTTCATTTGCATGATATCCTAGAAGAGAGGGCACGTTGCACGCACAGCTTGACTGTGCCGAGCTCGTACCTCAGGTGTGCTGCAGCTGAGCATCCGCAGTCATTGCAGCGATGGGGCACAGCTCATGCATTCACAACAATGACACAGTGCATGCAGATTAACTCTGGTACTCCTGGGATGCTGTGCTTCCTGCAGAGGCACTGCAGTGAGGGGCTCTCCATGCATTATCTGCATTGGCCCAAGTTCTACGGATGGAAATATGAGATATTCTCCTGGGGATTCCCAATATTTCCACTGTAAGTAGGGAAGGCATTTGTGGCACAAGGGGCAAAACATTGAGAAGCTATCCCTGTTCATATAGTCTTCTTTCAAAACCTTGCATTCTGCAGATGTGTTAACAGAAAAACTGCTGTTTTGTCCAGGCAGGCTTTCCACAAGACACTGACATATCTAAGTTTAGCCCACAACTCCTCATTTTTGTCAGTGTCTCTGAGGAAGTCTGGTCCTTGCCTTATATTGCTTCAGTGAGGCATAGGCAGCAGGGACAGAGCAACCTAATTATAAGCAGTAGTATATTTCCTGTTATTTTCCTGAAAAATAATTTTCCTTCACATATAGATTGATATGGTGTGTGGGTGGGCAAACACTTGCATAAGTGTATGCAAGCACAAACACTTAAATCACTGTTTTGTAAGAAATACTGAGGTATCACTGCTAACATATACTTACATATCAACCCAATCAGATACTAGGCTTCTCTGCTATTTAGGAAGCTTTGAAGGCAGTTTCATGTCAATCACAAGGTAGTCAAGGGTTTAATTCTCTTCTGGTTTGAATTTTCTCATTTTTTTTCCGGGAGGAAATAGAAATTAAAAATGTGCTGCTTGCTCATGCCCTGAGGGCAAGAGGGTTGGACCGGCACAGATTTTGCCTGAAGGAAAGAAAGCCACAGAGTCTGGTTTAACTTGCTTAACACTGGGGCAAGAAAACTTCACAAAGAAGTGTCTGGCTTGCTTTCCTGGTTTCTGGCTGCTCTCCAAACAGCCACTTAAAAGCCCACCTGCAGAGCCTGTTCCTCACTGTTAAGGAAACTTGTCTGTTCAACCATCCAGGAACCATTCCATCAGTCGCACCCATACCACCCAAACTGGGCCCCTTTGCAGCTGCACACCCCACACTCACACAGTCAGACCAGCTTTCCCTACCAGCTCAACCTTTGGTTTCCCATAGCAGAGTCTCAGATGTCACAACCCTTAAAATAATTTAATCATGGTGCAATAACAAACTATCAGCTCGACCTGAGTGCCTCCAAGGAGGAACTCGAAACAAAAAGACACCACCACACTTTTATACCCTCACAGTCTAAGTATGGGAAAGTCCAGGGTCCTCAGCTCCTGCCCTGTTGGGTCCCCTGGCTGTGCCACAGGTCTCCATGCCCTGTTTTATGCAAAGGGTCGGCAGTTCAGGTTAACTCTTCAGCCTCTTGCCTAGGGCTCGGGCTCTCACCACCCAGAGCTCAGCTTGCAGTTTGCACTGCAGCTGCACCCCGAGCTCCCTGCCCTGAATGTATTCCTTGACACTCACACTGTCACCAATAGGAAACTGCAGAGCAAAACTGGGCAGCTGCTGTTCTCTTTCTTGTGGTGGCAGGCTGTTCCTTGCATTTTTATTTTTGGCACTAGGCATAGCACAGTTGGAAGAAAAAATGTTATGGAATACAAGAGGGGAAAGTATACAAATAGGAGCCACGAAATATATTAGTTGTAAGTCAGGGCAGCACTCAGTCATCTCCCGGAACAGAAGAAGGGAGATAGTTTTCAAGCAGCTAGACACAAACAAGTATTTCTCTTTCAGGAACTGGCAAATTTTAGTCCAAATTAATATAGTGAATGGAAAATTGCAATCCTGAAGCGCAATAAATCATGTCCTTTAGGCACAGGGGTGTGTGGCTAGAGACACAAGTACCCTTGAAATTCATTCTTCTGTATAGGAATCCATTAAGGCAAAGTTCAAGTTATCTAATACGCTATCAGACTGAAATACTACTCTCCTAGTCCTGCTTAGGTTTCTGATACTTTTGAGCTCTTGCCTTAACTGTCTTAAGCAAACAGGGTTTTTTATGGTTGTTTGTTATTTCACTGGTTCTGTAGGTACTTCTGTTCATTTCGAGTTAACCTGAAGATTAACTGTGGCTCCACTCTTCCTTTTGGTGGAGGTTTGTTTCACATGGATCATTTTCTGTCTTTGGTCAAATTATAGCTAATGAAAGAGCTGAACTGGCATTGATTTTCAGAAAGGAACATTTTCTGCTGTTCTTCTAGTCTCCTCCTTTGATATTTCCTTCTCTTCTAGGCTAGTTCAATGTGGGTTAGAGAGTGCTTAGACAGGCACATTTTTTAATGGCAATGTCCGAGAAATCCAGAAGTTTTTGTTCAAGTGGATTGAAGGATCTCCTGCTTTGTAGGTTCTGAGAAGACTTGCTATGCAAGCACCTGCTGGGAAAAACAAAGCTATAACTAATTCTGCTGTTGAACAGGCAGCTGGACTAGGAATTGCACCACATTTGTCAGATCTATGACTCCCTTCTTGCTCTTGGAATAATGCAAAGGTGCATTTCAGGCCAGAGAAAAATTAAGAAGATTGAAGAAGGTCATGGTGGTTTCAAATCAGGAGACTCTCTTTATTCCTTTCCATGAATAAGCCTCTAGCAGGAAAGGATAAATAACAGGAGGACTTTTTTTTTAAAGGTTATAGAAAATGCATTTTGTGGAAAGGAAGACTAAGATGTAAAAGTACTGCAAGTACAATAGAAGTGACAGATTTTCTTTCAGATACTTAAACTATTCTGGTGAGAATGCAGACTTCAAAGACAGACCTTTTAGGTGGTGGTCAGATGCTTGTCGTAGTAAAGTTGCTTTCAGGTACAGAGGAATGGATCACAGACTGAGCTGCTTGCTACACCTAAAGTTCTCTACATTTAGATAAGACTGTAAATAGTACAACATGCTTAGGGACAAGTTTTGTTCAGTACTGTTTGTCTGTTTGCAGTCATTTTGGATGAAAGTCTCAAACTTTTTCTTCATTTGCCAATGACATTTTTTTTTATGTTTCTTATGGCCTTGGGGCCAGGACCAAGGGAACGAAGACTTCTCTGTATGATTTGTAAACCATAGAGTTCTGATGACATGGATGAGATAAGCATAGGAAGGCCAAAACAAGGAACAAGAGATCTGCTCAGTGATGTCAATCAGCAGGACACAGTCTCACAGCAAGAAGCAATGACTCTGTAGCAGAACAGACCACCAGCATATTCCTTGTGATTATTCTTTGCTGCAAAAAGATGCAAGAAACTTGGACTCCTACAGTTCTCCCTTGGTTTTTTTCTCATTGTTTGCAGCCATATGCTTTCCTTACTGTCATTGTCTGCATGATGCAGCAGAGAAGCAGATTCCTGTTGAGGAAACAGAGGCTGATCTCAAGTTTGACAGCAAAGGCTCTTCTTGTCCCTTTCATCTGGCAAAATGCACATTCTGCTACCACCCTGCTCAGGTGGTAATTACAGAGTACCTGATTTGTCTGAGGTTGCTGTGAGTAAAGGTACCATTAGATAAGTAGAGTTGCTGAATAGCAAGAACAAAACAAGCACTCCTGTGATTTTCATGAGGCCAAAAGGGCCCTCCCTCTTTGTCAGACATCTGCTTCAACAAATAACAGGCCTTATACAATATATGGGAGCAATTAAGAGTGATAAAGTATCTGTGGTGATCCAGAGGAACATTAACATGACAGAAAAATACCTCTTGAAGTAGTGGAAGAAGCTGGAGAGATTTCAGATGTTGCTGATGGTCTCAGCTCATTTGGGAAGCACCACGTGAGCAAAGTCTGATATTAATTCCTGTGATCTTCAGGTTGTATGAGTCAAGAACTTATTGAAAAGCAAGTATCACCTTCTAAATCACACTGCTGTCTTCTGACTCTCCAATACTGAATTTATTGGCAAGAGAGTGCAGGAATTGATAAGTGTCAACTTGCAGAGATTTGAGCCACCTCATGCTGGTCATTCAACTTGCCAGGGAAAAGGTGAGCCCAGTACTGGGTTTTTTTCCACCTGAACTTCTTTCTGCAACAGAAGTTTTTCCATTATTGCAATGAAACCCCTTTACCCTCCAGGGAAACTTAGACATGACACAGAATAGCATCAAAAATTCTTCATCATTGATTCACTTATCTTACCAGCATCTAAAAATAGCTTTAGCAATACAGCCAGTTCTGCCTGTTTTACATTCTCTGCTCACAGTCCTGCTCACCTGTTCATGCGCCTTGACTAAGAGGAAATTACATTTGTAAGCAAGGATGTCTGCTTAACTGACTTCCAAAGCATAAGGTGTTATGATTAGACAGATAAATATTTTTGCATTATGATCCCATTTTATAATGCTGATCCAGGCTTTGTGAGTGATATCATCTACAGTATTTCTGGACATCATCCCTTTGTGGCACTTTAAATCATTTTCTAAGCCAGCTCTCTTTACCTAAATAACAAGTGCAGCATTTTTTAAAGCTGTGCAATACAGAATGTCCATAAGTATTCCTCTTCTGGCTCTACCTCAGTGCATAGCTTTTCTCATCAGTCAGTATTGTGGGATGGAGTAGATAGTAGAAAAATTCTCTTGCCTTTTAAAAAAGGGGCTGTTTTTCTATATTGCTTAGCCACTGGAAAAGATAATAGATAATCTCATGCAATGGATTTGTTGTTAGCTTTGGTTGAAAGTGACAGAACTGTGTGGCTGGAAGGAGCTTTGAGATTTCTAGTGTTTCTGATGCCCTAAGGTGGGATGAAAGACCTAGACTACAGTTGATAGGTGTTTGTCAAACCTAGTTTTTGAAGCCTCTACACAAAGAGTTTCCAAGCTTCTGTTATGTTTCAGTGCTCTCTTATTCCTGGAGTTTTAACTCAACTTTCTTTTAAGTTGTCCTGACTGCAAACTGGAATGGTTACGTCCAGTCATCTTTAAACTTTGATATGTGCCACTGGCCAAGTCATGTAAATACTTATTAGTCAATTTATCCTTTGTACAAGATGTAGTATTTGGGACTATTGGGACTATTATGTCTCCCTGGTCATAAAATGTCATTATTGTAGGTATACTCATGACCAGAAACTTAACACTACACTAATCACACTACCCAAAACACCGTGGGTATTGTTGGCTACTGAGCTGCTTCAACAACTTATGGACTTGGTAACCTGAAATGTCCTTTAGGGCTGCTCAGCCCTTTAGTGCATGGTATAATTCTCACCATTCTGAGGAGAAAAGTTTTGCTTTTGGCCATCAGTCTGGATGTTAAAGTAATTGTTTTTCCTCATTCCCATGACAATCCTTGTGGTATGATTTCCACAGCTAGTCAAATTATGCAGTTGCTCAGTAGTTTAATATGTTAGTTGCATAAATGTTCCTGTGGGGATATTCTTGCCAGTCCCTACAGCTAGTGAAATGAGATGCATTGTAGGTCCAGAAATGGAGTGTATGTGTTTGCTGATATTGCGCACATATTGTTAGTGACCGAGTTTTGAAAACAAATGAGATTTGAAAACACCCTTCCTAAACTGCCAAGCCCTGTGAGGAGCTGACAGCTGCATAATTTGAAACCACAGGGTCAAATTTTCAGTCACTGTAAAACTGATTCAGTTCCAGAAGAGGTGTGAAAAGAGAATTTGTTCTTCTTCAGGCCACAGAATAATGTGGGTGTACAGATGGTATGTTTTCCACATCCTGCCATAGAATTTGTACAATATATAATTTCATCATTCTTCAAGTCAGATTTCTACATGCCTGGGTTAACCAAGGACTACTGAACTGTTCTGAAAATAAGTTCTCTACATCTCTTCTCTCAGTTCCACTGATTTTTACTATTGATAAAGTGGTTGGTCCCATATTATCCTGCATAAAATTTGACAGCCTCTTCTTTTCTGGCCTGCCTGTAACCCAGAAACATCACCTTGTGAATCCCATATACTTGTATCCCAGCTGGTTGTAAACATTTATAATCTAAAAAAAACTAATGTTGAACTTGTGACCAACCTTCATAAAATAAGATGCTAAAGAAATATCTACTACAGGATAAGAACACTACGCAGAATACTATACAAAATACTACATAGAAAAAGGTATTTAAGAAAATCTGACTTTAAAGCATTATGCTCCCAAGAACCACTATTTCATGCAGAATATGTAAAGTAGTTCCTGCTATTTTGGTCTTAAGCAATCATTGGATGCGAATAAGAATGTCTTGACAGAACATGATGTCCAATTGCTAGTGGAAAGTACCATTTGATTCTTTTCCTAAACCTTCATCTTGTACAAAGTAAATATTACCACTAAGCCATGGGAGGTAAACCGGATCTGGAACACCATCAAATGATTGTGGGGTGACTTCAAAGCTCTGATCCTGCCAGCAAGCCTTCTCATTTGAGAGGAGGGAAAGCCTCCAAGAACCTGTCTTTATTCACAGAACTGCAGTTTACTGTATATTTAAGACATGGTTAATTTTTTCCCCCTGCATTTGGAAACCAGCTACAGGATGTACTCATAAATATATTCTCCCTTTGTCTGACTTCGTGCTACATGGAGAAACACAACTGTGTGGGTTCATTTCTAAACTGAGATTCAGGATGGCCCTTTTTTTCTTCCTGCTATGCCAGGTATCTGAGCAACTCAGCTATAGAACTGGGACTGAATTCTGTTCTCAGGCTTGGGTGTAAATCTATCACAGCTCCACTAACACCAGTTCACTGACATTTTAATAGCTCATAAATGCATACTCTGTAATTGCAGAAAATTTTATAGGCAGAAGAGACCAGACTAAGACCAAATTTAATTTTGTTGTACAGTTCTATTCTCTCTGTCCCAGTTGTGAAACTCAATAATTGACTGCAGGTTTCCAAATTTTTGAGTCACTAACATTCACTGAAAACTACGTGTATTCATTCACTCCTGCACAGACAGAAAATGAGCTTTGCTATGCAGAAGCAAACTGAGTAAACACATTTAGATAGCAATTCTTATAATCAAAAATCAGAAAAGACAAATTTAATTATTCAAGGCCTTACCTGAAGTGGTTTTGCATAGAAAAACGGTCAGCTCACTATTTTGTGCTATATTATAAAATTGATATTAAAATATTAAAACCTATGAATGCCACACAAGAAAAATAAACCAAAAAACATTGCCACATATTTGCTGGTTTAAAATATTTCCCTTTATATTAGAGCATTTGACAAACTGCAGCTAAACCCTGTGGTGTAGATTGATCCCAGCCAGCAGCCAAGCACCCACAGAGCTGTTTGCTTACTCCCCTCCATCCCCAAAGGGATAGGGGGGAGGATAGGAGGAGCAAAAAGGGGAGGCGAAGGGGGAGAAGTGAGTTGAGATAAAGGCAGTTCAGTTGGTAAAAGAAGCAAAAACAGAAGCAAAAATTCTTCCTCTCACCAAGTTTTTATTGCTGACATGATGTTATATGGTATGGAATATCTCTTTGGTCAGCTCTCCTGGTTGTGTCCCCTTCCTGCTTCCCAACTTATTTTCTGGGGATAGAGGCAGAATGGGAACAAAGAGAAAGCCACAATATATTTTGGCTTTTACTGAACGGGAAGAATTTTCTTTGAAAGGTCTCTTTCAAAAACCCCCCCCATCCTTTGCATCCATTATTATTTTTAGAATTAAGGTCAGGTCATGGCTAGGCTTCGCAAACGAAGATTTAGGAAGGCTCTATCCACGTTTGATTTTTAAAAGTCAGACAAATGCAGGTGGAGGACATTCAAGTTCACATTGCTGTCCCAGGACCAGTTTCAGACCATGCTTTGCACTTCATAGCAAAGTGCACCTCACACCCTGACCTGAACAACCACGTCTGGGCAAATCACCCCTTTAGTCATGTTCATGCTTTTCTGCTGTCTGTTCCAGCTAGCTCCTCACTCACTTTCATCTCCTCAAATTTTTTTTTTTAAAGGCTGTACTCTGTGTAAATATGGTCATGTAGTCAACATCCTGTTTTTCTTGCAAGAATTGCTACACGGTTTAGAAGCACTGGTCAACATTCAGACACTGAGTAATTGTGAATTCACTGAATCACACAGTATAAAAACTTTTTCTTTTGTACATTGTGTAAAACATAAAGCACATTGTGTGAAAACAAACAACAGAGAGACCAGCAAATTGGATTGTCAAGACATAGCCAAAAAACAATCTTATTCCTCTTCCTCTTGAATTTGAGGTAGCAAGTTCATATGTCCTAGCACTTCTAACATAACTGCAATGCCATTTATCTCCTTTTGCCTTTAGAGGGGATTATCCAATTCCCTTCTGCTGTTGACCCAAGGAAAGAATTTGGCTACATACCTCCTAATCCTGGGATTGTCACATCCATGAAATGTCAGCCCCGCAGGCAGAAACACTGCAGCTAGCCTTCGTGCATTGATGCAACGCACTTTGCTCCACTCCACCCTATGTTTATAGTACTGTCACTACCCCAGGAAAACCTAAAGCTGAGAGAGTTACCTTCTCCTGGGAAGAGCTGACTGACAGTTTCTTCACTGATGAAGGACGGTGTCCCACCCCATCTTAAATTGAAACCAACAACTGTGTAGCCTGCTCAGCTTATTTCTGAAAAAGGAGCGTGCTTGGGGAAATCAAGGTCCAACAGACAGAGTACCAGGAGAATGGTTTTTCATGTCCCACAGGAAAGTGAGACACACTGAGTGATCCAGTGTCTTCTGGTTTTCACTCTCTGAAACAAGTAGCAAAAGAAGGAAGTATACCTCTTTCCCCTCCCAGGGAGGAGGCACACTGTTGATCCTGCTTCATCTCATTCACTTGTTTTGCTGAATCATCTGTACCAAAGACATGGCAAGCATCTGCAGAGAGCATACAATAACAGCAAGAGGAAAATGGGGAAAAAAATCACAGAAAATAAGAGTCTGATACACAGCATTTAGAGAGGCATCTCCCTATACTACCTAAATGCATCTGACAACCTCTGTCTCATGGGGAGCCCTGATAATCCTGCAGCAGATGACAGACCTGGGCCCATAACCATAAGATGTTATTTCTTCTTTAACTCAGACCATCCTGGAGCAGTGCAATGATCCAGACTGTGCTGCAACAGCTCCTCTGTCTCAGACTTACACTTAGCTGGGGCTGCCTCAGGATGGGCACCAAAGGATCTCCAGAGATCCCTTCCAACGCTAACAATTCTGTGATTCTGTGTTTCCATGTGACACTGTGCCTGTCTTGGAATCTCAGCCTGTTTTTCTTCCTGCATCAGCAAAGCCAGACAGTGGAGTGAGCACACAGGAACCTTCAGCAGCACATCCTAGCCTGGGATTTGATTGTTTCTCAGACTCTGTGTCTAGAGGAGGCAGACCTAACCAAGTACTACAGGATGTGATCCAAAGGGCAGAAGAAGTCCCAGTGACACAGCTCTGGGCACGAGGTTGTTCGCATATGGTGAGAATCTTGGGGAACAAACTTTTTCCATTGACCTCATGCGGCAAAAGGGCAATAGGGGGTGAAGCAAAGGCATCACCAGTCCCACTTAGAAAAGCTCAGTATGAACAGCACTAATGGGAGGAGCACTGAGATGGGCACCTCTGTCATTCAAACTGGTACTCCTTACTCCTCCAGGGTTAGATGTGGGTTTTTCCCAGAGTCTAACAGAGAGTTAGACACTGCAATGGGAGCACAGCTGAGTTCTCAGTTCTGAATATTTGCTACTGTACTCTAGCTGTGGATCTGGTTTTCTATCTCTTAGGTCTAGCTCACATATTTCAGCAGAACTGTGTGAGGAGCTTGAGGCATTGATATTTTTGATTTGAAATGCATGTGGGACTCCTGAGTCTTTTGTTGAGCTCCACAGTCATTCTCAGGCTGCACCTCCAGAAGGTTTGCACAAAACAACAACAAAATAAGGCAGCAAGGTGGAGTTGCTCCTGCCTGGGGATACAAGAGATACATCAAAGGCCGCTGGGTATGTCTTCCAGGATTCTCCATATTCATCACCATTCATGAGCAAGGAAATGGGCTCCGCACTGTCAAAGCACTCATCCTTTGGCCCTTCAGGTTGTTTTGTGTCACAAGCAGCAATCAGCTGGTGTCTCGAGAATGGGTGTGGGCTGAGCACTGTCTATATTTTAGGCCAACAGGCACTGTGCTCGTCACTGCTCTGGGCAGAATATTGTACTTCTTACAGAAGACCAGCAACCGAACCTATTGAGCAAAATGCAGCTAAGCCCCCATTAGATATCACACAATGATTGCATTAATATAATCTGAAAATATTACTTGGGGGACTTTTCCCTGTTATGAAACTTCAGCTTGAGAACGTCTTTCCCTTCAGTAGTCATCCTACTAGGATTTAGAAAGGTGATTCCTCACTCAGCAAGCTGAGGGCTGTGGAAAAGGCAGAATTGGTCAGTGCTGCCCCATGTTTGGGGCAGCTTCGTGCTGACAGATTGCAGAGGAGAGGAGTGACAAGCAGCAGAGAAGGCTACAGTGGGGATCTCTTGGAAAAGGAGCCGTCAGGGGTGTGAATGGAGGCAGAGCTGCAGCTGGTGCTGTGAGGTTGCAGGCTGCTATTAGGACAGAGCCGAAAGTAAACTTCTTCGTGAGGCAAGAAAACAAGGCATCCATCAGGGTTTACAAAAGAGGTCCTTCAGGAGTGTTTTTCCAGCATGTTTAAACTATCAGTAAGTGTATGGAAAAGCTGGATCCTGTTTCCAAACTGTGGCACTCAAGTGAGGGAGTAATGCAAAACAATTTTGCACATGTGCATGTGGCAGTGCTCTTACATAAAAGCTGTGACATGATTAAGAATATCTAATTTCATGCCTGAAGATACAGATGAAAAAGCTGCACAGCAGCACCCTCTGAAGAGCTGAAAGGAAGCTCACCAGCGACTTACTTTAGTTGCTATTTTCTTTTCTAGGCAGATATTAAGAAAGTGAGAAAAAATTCATGCTATAAGAAAGATATAGACAAAATACTTCCATATCATTATTGCTAGGATAGACACACACATATAGATACTTTTTTTCTGTGTTACTGGACTAAAATAGAAAGAGTCCTGGGACCAGAGACTGGAAGCCAGAACTCATCTATAATACAGTTGTTGAATTGCAAAGCTATCAGTCCTAGAGTTCTCTGCTTGTGTCATTAAGCTGCACTCATTTATGTAAGGGTTTCAAAAGGAAGGTGGACAGTTTTGCCACACAATCTGTGCCAAATCCCAATGCCTGATAGCATTTGGTGCGTTCTCTCGGGAGCCATAGGCTTGAATTCCAGCAAAGATATGGGATGCAGGCCCTTCACCTCCTAAACCACATGAATTTCTTCACTACAGAAGTTAAGTACTATTTTCAGTCAAAACAAAAATGAAGTCAATGTAATGGCATTTTCCAGGAGCCCTATTTGAAGAGTTTGCACAAAGCCTGCTTTGAATCCATTCACTAGATGTTCTTTAGGGATTTACACCTCATTCTACCTTGCTCCTGACTTTCAACGTGGGAAAAGCACCTCATCACTCACATCAAGGCAGTTCAGAGAAAGCAAAGAAAAATGCTAGCTGCTAGAGAATTTACAAAATGTGAAAATAAAATGCCTACAAATTTTGGATAAGAGAATTTTTCTTTCAGATGGCTTCTTGGATGTACAAGTTTAAAGTCAGCCTATGTTTAGGAGAGACACATCATTACTTTAGTGTGTCTTCTCCTTTCTGAAGCCATTTATAATTCTGTGCATTAAACATGTTATTCACTGATTCTCCATTACATATACATAAAAAAACCCCACAGTTTGCAAGTGTGACTTATGAATCTGGTTCTCATAACACCTATGACTACTATGATGCAGTACCTGCTAGAGGTGATTATAATTCAATATAGAAAATGACCACACTTTCCAAGAAAATAAAATCAAGGATTTACTAAGTGACAAATTTTTAATAAATATGGAAATTAAATGTCTAGATTATCCTGATGCCATTACTGTGTGACTGACTGCACAGCTGGAATAGAATAGCACCTCTTATAGTACAGAAGGCATGAAGCTACTTACATTACCGTCAGTCAAGGCCAGCCTTCGATGTGTGGTAATTTTATATTGTAACAAATATTACATTATTATAATTAATGTTAATAAATTATAAGTAAATAAAAGTTAACCTATTTATCTCGATAATAAATAAATTTAATTAACTATGTACAATTTATATAATAAATCATATCGTGCTTGAATGTCGAACTTTAGTCCTGATAATCTGCTCATAATACCTACTGTAGATCTTAGCCAGAGGATGCTAATTAGTAGCAATGCCATCAGTCAGATTCAGTCAGACTGCATATGTCCTTCCTTGCTGCTTTGTTCAAGCCTTGGTAGTATCTGAATATAGATGTGATGCTACTACACATTCACCCTGCTAAGTTGACTCTACTGGACTAAGAGAATAAAATATGGTATAACATGGAAGTTTAAAAAAAGAAGTGAAATCAAAGCATTCCTTCGTCATGATTTTCTGAACCCATACAAGTGAGCTGGTACTTCCATACATGTGTTGGAAGTGCAGAATGGATGGTCTATGCAAAAGGTGCTGGAAAATTGATAAATACTGGAAGGGAGACTGGAAACAAAGTTCCAAATGCATAAGACTTTTTCTTTTTTATGGTTGGACAGATAAGAATATCTGTAAGAAATCAGTGACAGGATAGTTTTTAAAAACCATTTGAATATTGTAATATGTTTTACTAATGATACTACTGTGTTTAATCTTAAGATCAGAAGGAATTATATCTGAGTTTCTGTATAAAATAGGTTTGTCTCTAGAAATCCAGAACACCAAGGCCAAAACCAAAAATGACCGAGAGCCAAATTCTGAGATATTCATAGGACAACTTAGGAAATAACAGGTCAAATAAATCCTGCTAAGTAGCCTCTCCTGAAGTGTACCAGTTGCTGCTCACTTTATTGCTCATAACACATTAAACGATTTTGTGATTTGAGGGCCAAATTGTGGCCCTCCCCTCAGTTGATACCAGGGTAGACATAAGTATCTAATTCAGTGAGGTGATGAGCACCATGCAATGGAGAACCCAGAGCTGCTGACGAATCCTCTCAGAAGGACTGTGGCCTCACAACTTGGAGAAGAAAGCTGAAACACTGAGCATCCCAAACACACCAAGCCAAATTTTGAGAGAAGAGGTAGAGATTTGCTCCATACATTTCTACTGCCACCACTTCCCTTGCACCAAGAGGAAACCACATGCAAAGTTACCTCAGACTGAGCATGAATGATAGAAGTGATACTATGGAAGTGAAACCTTCAACATCAATCACATCTCTAAATCTAGTCTCAGCCCCTGTGCACTGAAAAATAGTATTTCTTCACCTTGTAGCTTAAAAGCTATATATTTTGCCAATAACCATTATTTCAATCACTGCTGAGTTTCTCCTCCTCCAGTTCCAGACAGAAACAGGAAAACAAGGCAGATCCTACGCAATTCAGTAAGCATAATACAGGATATTAAAGTTGGGAGAATGTGAGATTTTACAATGTGCCTGTATGTTTCGGGTCTAAGACACAATACCTGATAACTCTTTCATTTTTTACCAACTCAGATATTTTTTGATGCAGCATGGTTGCTATAAACCAGTCTGACCAGCTGTAAATCAGTAGCTGACCAGAGCTCAGTGGAGATAGCTAAATCCAGCTAATCAGAGTGCAAGACACATAGAATAGGCTTTGGGTTGTAAAGGACCTTCAGAGGTCACCTAGTCCAACGCTGGGGTCTCAGGGCAGAGACACAAATACATCCGAACCTTGCCATTTGCAAAAGAGATGCCTCCTCCCCAGCGAGCTGCAAGCTGTGGGGAGAGAAGAGGCACTGAACCTACATGAATGGGGATTAGCAGTGAGAGAGGCACTACCTTCAGTAGAGTTTGCGCTGAGGGAAATAAAATGTGAAAAACCTATGTTACATAGACATTTGGGGGTTTTGCTTCCTAACATTTGTCTTCTCTTAGTTCATGAGGTTGTTGCAATATTAAATCTGCTGCTATCGCATGTGTCAGAAAAGGCCTAGACGTATCTCTGATGCCATGCAGGGTTCACCACTCATCTTCATGGCTCCTGGGCTCTGACAGCACAAGAACGGCCCAGCTGAGCCAGTACTAAATGGAGGCTTTCACTGCAAACATTCCCCTCTATTTCTTTCGCTGTCAGGACTAAGCTCCTTCATTCTTCACTGGTAACAAGTGCAGATCTGTCACCCTGCTAATCCACAGCATTGCCACAAACTCTTGTTTTAATCCAAAAGTCAAAAAAGGATATGCTTGGTGTTGGGGACTGTATACTCATTTCTGAGAAAAGATAGGAATAAAAGGAAGAGGCCACTTCATCACAGGAATCCCTGTCCCTCTGTTTTCAAAAACATTGCTGATTATTGAGGTTGCAGTGCTCAGAACTTCCCTGGGGAATGTAAATGCCGGATGATGACAGCTTTAGGTAATAAAGACAATGCCTAATAGGCCAACTGGGTGGCCAGCCTCCAGAAAGGAAACACAGACACAGCCTGAAGAACTCCTGCTGCACTTGTACTGCACCTTCAGATTAGACAGTCAAGAGTAGTAGTTTGCTTATTTGACTCTTTTATTGTCCTGCTCCTGTCTGTTCCTGCTCAGTTATCACTCACTTTTATTTTCTAGACTTTCTTGTCCAAATGGCTCCAGGCAACTTACGGTGCATAAGCTATGGTAATCATGAATGCAGAACATGAGGGTGTACGGTGAACAGCTGACGTACATTTTCCTTTTCAGGGGTCAAAAAGCACATTGCAAACATTCATTTGCTAAATCTCATGCAGAATCTCTCTGAGGAAGATGTCACTTATGTTAAACCAGCAAATTAGCAGTAATATCTCCCTATCAGTTAGGAAGTTTTATTTTTTCCCCACAAACATTTGCAGGTAATGTTTAACTGTGATTTTCATGATTTACATTGTACTTTTCAAAATCATACCTTATTTTTCAAAGCATGGAGAGAGCCCCGTCTTTCAGATTTGCATCTGAGAACATTAAAATTCACCACACAGCAGCATGGGAGAAAAAACCCCCACATTTCTTGAAAGTTCATTGCTACAGTTTTCCGCATCAGTAACTTCAATGGGGTGCTTTAGACCATTTTCTTCCTATTCTTTGAGACTGAAATCATTTGATTTATCCCCATATAAAAGGCTTTACTATGTAAATAATTAACCATCTTTAGAAATATGCAGTTTCATATCCTGTTCCTGCAGACACTACGCATACAAAATTGTCTTTGGAGTTATTTGAGAACTTAGGACGCACTTTCAGGAGGTTGTTCGAAGAAGTGGTGGAGTCTCCATCTTTGGAGATATCCAAAAGCCATCTGGACACAGACTTGGGCAACCAGTTCTAAATGGTCCTGCTTGTGCAGGGGAGGTAGACCAGATGATTTCTAAAGGTCACTTCCCATCTCACCCCTATTGTCACCATCATTAATAAGCAGAAATGCATATGAATGCAGGAATACAGCAGCATACGTGCACATCAAGGAAACAAACTGTTATTCATATTCAGTGAAGTTAAGGGAAAATTTACTCCCATTATGGATTCAGATCAATACTTACAATTCAAGGAGCCTAGTGACAGAGCATCCAATTAATAGGTTATAAACAAAACTGGTTACAGTGATTACTTTGAAGTACAAACCAGCTGCCATAGGATTAAGAATGCACTGGGGAAAAAAAGTACAATTTCTGATTTTCATCCGGGTGTTCCTTACAATGTTATAAAACAGCCCTGATTTTAAGGTGAACAGAGTTTACCAAAAAAAATAATAGTATTGGTAGGATTGTGTCGAATAAAGAATAAGAAAGGGCGATTAGCCATAAACACTTCTGTGAGAGGCATAGATCTCCTCACAATGCTAGCTCCTGTACCAGCTGCTGCTACGGTGCCTTCCTCATTGACTTCCACATACGTCTTATGGACAACATTTGACAGCACCAGAGATTTTGCAAACGACATTGCAGAGAGGTCAACTTTTGATTCAGTGAAGATATCAGTCATCCCCATCTCTTGTAACACCTCATTGAGGTTAAATGTGTCTTCAAGCTTGAATCGGGGGAGGTAGACCTCCACTGTTGTCTCAAACATGTTCTCTACAGAGGTCCACAGCATTAAATTTTCATAGGTCATTTTGCTTTCAATCTAAAAGATGGGGGGGAAAAAGAGATTAAAATAGGTGGGCAACTTTAAAAATTTAGATCTTTACCCACTGTTAATTCAGACAACTAACTTTCAGTTCTAGCCCATGATATAAACTGCCTTACCTGCTCCAGCCCACTGATAGATCCATCAGCCACGTCACCTGGCAGCAGGATGATCATGCTCAGTGACTTCTGAGCATAAGGGAGTTCAAGGATCTGAGCACCCACCTCCTCAATGTAGCCTAGTTTAAATGTGCCTTTCTGATACATCATCTGCACAGGTTTTTTTCTGTTCTATTGAAAAGAAAATATGAAGTCACTTACGCAATACAGCCCTTACTAACACCTCTTCCCAACAGGAGAAGCAAGTTAAGTTCCCAAAACACCCTTACCTTACCTTAATCACGGGCAGCTAAGCCTTGGACATTGTGCTTCTGCAGTGATCACGCTTTCCAGAGTAAATAGTGTTAAAATATACAGAATGTAGATGTACCTGATTCAGTTTAAAATCTCTCTGTACTGTTTTTTGTTCCTCAAACTTGTGTTCCCAGGGTGCTTTGAAGTAGATGACATTCACCAGCACCAGCAATGCATGTCCATCAATCACACCAGGAGCAAAGAGTTCCCTGATTTTACCTAAGGGGAATTTTGAAATACGTAAGTATTTATTAGTTGTCATTAAGACTCTGGGTTTAGACTCAATAACTGGCCTGTGAACTTAGTTTTGGGAAAACTTAGGAACTTTTGGTTTATTCAAAGGACAGAAAAAATATACATAAACAAATGGTAGATTCCTCTGCACTGTTACCAGCCAGGGAGGACAGGAGAACTGGGGGTCACCAAATTAGCCAGCTGTCACTGCCAGTGACCATACGTATGTGTCAGGTGACATTTATCATGGTAAAAGAGACAGCACCATTAAACACATATTTTGGTTTGCATGAGGGCATCTTTTCCTTCCTATCAAGCACAGCACTTAACTGGCCATGGAGCTTTTGACTTTCTACACAGAGGCTGAGGTAGGAGTTAGCAGGTCCACAGGCTTCATATGAGCACCCAGACCAAGGATGGTTCCTAACCCTGTCTGAGGTGGCTTCTGAACTTTCAGCTCTCTTACTGGGAGCCAACTGTTAACACGTCTTCCCCACACCAATCACAGGCTGCTCTGCCAGTACAAGGACAGGCTTGGTCAGGAGATGGGCAGCTGAGAAATTGCAGAAGCCATCAAATCTATTTGCCTGTTCCTGAGGAAGTTCTGGTTTATGTTCAGCCAGAAGATTTAGGAAATTTTCGTCCCACTGCTACTGCAGATCTGGCAAAACTAAAGGAAAATGGCAGATATCATGTTTAGTCCAATCAGTAAAAGCCAATGGCCCCTGCTGCCCTGTCATGGGCAACAGTTGGTTAAATTATGTCACTTGTGATGGTGACATCTCTCATCTTTGGGGGCATTGCTTTACATATAACCAGGTCCCCAGACGGGTTCACTCCCCACCACCACTCTTCCTGGCTGCTCCCAGTCTCACCATAAATCTCATGGCTTCCATCCCCTGCTGTATCTGCATTTGTGGCTGTTTGCAGAAGCAGTTGGTCTGGTCAAGCCTTATAGGTATTACTGTAATTACCATGCCAGCCATAAGGGTGGGAATACGAAAGTATTTGACAACAAACATATTTTTAATTCAGAAATAATTTATCTGGTAACTTTCAAGAGTGGATGGGAAGACAAACTATATTTAAACAGCATAAGAGTGAACACCCCGACATGTAGACAGGCCTTTGCTTTTCATATTCTGGAATTTCATTTGTTGAAGCAGTGTAAGAAAGCAGCGAGAGTATGACAACGGTTTTGCTTTGTTTTACCTTGTGTCTCACTCTCAACCCAAGCATTAATTTTTCTTCTAGCAGCTTCAACAGCACCATGAAAGTCCACTGTTTGCAGCATTGCTCCATACAGTTCCTTGGTACACATTAGAAATTGCTGTAAAGCAAAATAAAGATTATGACTTGATCAGGTCTATTAAACACTTATTCCCTTTGGAAAGAAATTAATGGTTCAACAGTGTTTTAGAAATGGTGAGGGACCTTTTGACTCCATAAGGCAAAGTTTCATTTTGGAAACATCAACTATCTGAAGTTTATTCAGAGAATCTTTGAAAACAAGATAATTATTCTATTGTATAGGCAAAAAAGGTAAACAAGTAGCAAGAAAGCCAGGAGAAAGAGTCTTCTCATGGAGAACTGCACAACTGATGTCCAGGTAAAAAAACAATAAAGAGAGAAAATGTGAAATATGTTTTTTGATGCTC
This sequence comes from Manacus candei, assembly GCF_025592945.1. NCBI lineage: Eukaryota > Metazoa > Chordata > Aves > Passeriformes > Pipridae > Manacus > Manacus candei. The sequence goes on from NW_026138097.1 coordinate 18,844,310, forward strand.
AAGTATCTAAATAACTCAATAGAAACTCAATAGAAATAACTGACAGAAAAGTTAAGATGTAACTAGCAAGATAGCCTTACCAAGTAATCTCAAGACCACTCTTCATTCAGTAAGAAAGGAGCAAGAAATTCAGGACAGCAGCTCTGTGCATGAATCTGTTCAACATCCCAGGTGATAAGTCCTCTCCAAACTTACTGCTGCGCCAGAAGTAGGTAGTTTACAGACAGCTTGAATAGGACATTTTTTGGCTGTTGGTTCACCTCTGGCTAAGTGTAGCCATGCCAAAAGTGAACAGCCCTCTGCTTTATTTTTGTTCTGTAGCTATTGATATCCACAAGGTGGTTTGTTTTATTTTAAATAAAATAACTGAAAGTTGACAATCTTGTCTCTTTCCCAGAGGCCCCAAGAGATATAGCTCCAAGAAGCACACTAAGTGCTCCAAAGCATAAACGAGAGGGGCAACAGTGAGATTCGGTTAAAGGGAAGCTTGAGGGCAGGGCCACAGCAATTAGCAGATACAGGTAACTTACCTGCTGGATTTCAAATCCTTGTTGTATAAAGAGATTGTTGGCCAGGGTTAAAACATATCTTTCGCCAAGGTTTTGTAGTTGCAAAAGCAATGTCTGGAACACTTTATGGTTAAGGTCTCCATCCTTGTTACACTGGGATTATTTCAAACACAACAATTAAAATTATTCCTCTGTATAGCTCTGGTTTTTTAATTTGCATCTTAATTAGATTACGCTGTAAGGCTAACTCCTGCTGAAGTCATTTTTAGATCCAGCTACTCCAAGCTTTGTAGCCTGATCCTCTTTCAGATGAGATCACTGAAGGCTTTGGTATTGACTTATTGAAAGGTTTGGCCCTTAATAAAATAACACCTTGTATCAGGCTTTTCCAAGAGGATTAGGTAGACTCTGAGCCTGTGATCTTGACTCCCTCCAGTGGCAAACTAGTGCTTTACCCCTACTAACCTACCTCACAGGGAAGACAGTGTTCCAGCTCTCCCCACCCAAGGACGCACCTGTGAGAAGGAAGGCTGTCTCTCCCGAGTTTCTTTTGGCTCCATTTCTGGGGTTGCATTCTCTTGATCATATCCAAGGCTCATTCCTCCTGCAGATTTCCTGACGTGGAGCACCTGCAGTTGAAGATGCCAAGTTATGGCAACTGTAACTGGGATAAAAGCATTTTCCTCGATTAAAAGCTTTGCTGTGCTGCCCTGGATAAGTGGTGTAGATTTATAAAATATGTTTTCTCAGCTTCACTTATCAGCTGAAATGGCAGACTTGAAATTGTTCATATACTCATGTTCAGACTCACGTCTATATTAACAAACCCAGAAGAACTTGCACTAATCCCTCAAAGTGTTTCTCTTCCTTACCCCAGAATGTTTATATTTGATTTGTGTTTCATTGCTACAGTTACCTTAAATTTCAAAATAAAAAGTTGCCCCAAACAAATGTTTTTCTTTGAAAACATCAAAATTGGATTCTTGCAACCATTCTAAATACTGGCATCAGCTTAGGAAATATATCAAAACCATAGTGCTCTTAATGGAAACCAGTCCTTGTTTCTAATGTGCAAATATCTCACTGAAAAATTTCCAGCAGCTTCTCCATTACAATAATGTTGCATCATACATAGACTTACTCTTTTTATTGAGGATACTGATATTAAGCAGTCCCCCTTTCTTTCCCAAAACAAGCAGCAGTCCCTGTGTATCAGTTTGATGTGGTATCATTATGGTAGCCAGGGGGGCTGCAGGCCTCTGTATGAAGAGAACAGACTATATGTCAAACTGAGCTGGTTCAGCCAGCTCCAGAATGAGTCAAGTCTGTTTTACCGTGACAGTAATTGCCAAGTGATGTCCCTGTCCTTATCTTGACACCCAAGCTTTTTAATCTTATTTTCTCTTCCTGTCCTTGTAGAAGAGGGAGCGTGAGAGAATGTCTGGGTGGGTACCTGGCAGCCACCAGCCAAGGTCAACCCACTACACTCTGGAATCCTCACGAGGAGAGCACATCTACCTTGGCTGTGGGTGATCCAGCAGTCAGACTGTGCACGTGGTAGTGTTAGAATATGATGCATTAAAATGTACCAGTACAGAGTCAGCTACTCAGAAGAACTTTTGCCTTAGGATTATTGGGTTTTTACCACTCATAGGCTCAAACAAGAAAAGAGAAGAAAGGTTGTAGAAAGCAGAACTTGTCCTGCAGGGAGTAAAGGCACAGTGATTGAAGGGGTCTCTGTGAGGTGAGACACTTTGACTCTTGAATGTCATAAGTGACAAGTGAGCTAATGCTTCCAGCCATACAGATGCAACTACTTCAGGTTTCTGCAGCTCTCCCCACTGCCCACCCAGACACAACTTAAGGATTCTCATACCAACCACAACAAGAAACTCTGATCTATAATTTTGAAACCAAGTCTGATATTCTGACAGCAGGCTTGGGGAAAGCCAGAGTGCCCCACTGTGCTGTACTGCCACTTCCCATTCAGTCCTTGCTCCTTGCTCTTGCGTGGGGGCATGATGAGACTCACACTAGCAGATGGCAAGGATCGTAGTGCACCAAGCACGACTGTGAAGGCAGAATCTGTGCCTGCATTTGTGCAGGTTTCCTATGAGACCCTTGCACATGTGTCGTGCTAGGATGCCCAACATTTTCATTAAGGGAACAGCAAGAAATGAGGAAGCATCTCGGCATGGTTTGTTAATACTTACTTTTTCTATCTGAGCAGCAGTGTTGTTTCTGGCACCTAGATGGATCAGGGCCAGGGCAACAGAGATGCTCGCTGGAGAGAAGACGATATTTGTGTCCTCTGCATTTCTGTTGAGCTTATTGTAGAGATCAAGGCAAAACTCAGTAACTGGTCTAGAAATGGAGTTCATCATGAAGCATCTGATAACTGGGAGCACAAAAGAATGAAGGAATTTAATGCAGCTTGTCTAGCTAGACGCTATGAAGCACCTGTCTGCCCTGAGTTTATCCCATAGCTGGTTGCTAAATAATAAAAGTTTTCTAAATTCTGGGAGTTTGAAACAGCCACCCTTGCACATATCTGTCAGTCTGTAATGCACAGATGTATCAAGGACACAGAGGGTCTGGAAAACGGACCTACACACACATAGGGTCCTCAGAAAGGACCCTTTTTTTGTCTTATCCCATGCTGTATCTTATTTCAGCTCATGATATTGAAATCAGTCAGCTATGGATTAACATTTTCCTCCTCCAGACTGGTTTGATGGATATAGTTGCAACAACTCTTTTCTCTTTTAACAAAATACAGTGACACAGACTTGGTGACAGAAACTATGCCTGCATATAACCATGTGTGGTAACCAAAGCTGTAGTATACAGGTTTCAAGCAATAGGCTTATAATAATAAAATCACTATTAGTTGAATGTTTACATACATCAAAAAGGGTAATTAACAGCTATGGAGACTGAACTACATATGGAAACATTAACAGTTTGAAATACACTTTTTCACCTCTCGTGAGTTTTCCAGGAGCCACAGATTCAGGCAGGATACACAACTAAAAATTCCAAACAAAGTAATAGCTCAAGAGCCCTGAAAAAAATTTTGTAACTTCCTGCTCAATGATATAACAAGATCTGTGTCAATCTCTTCTTTTGTACTAGAAACATTACAGTCTGATACCTTTCCCATGGGTCATTTACTTTCAATTCACTCTGCTAAGAACAAGTTAGGACCAAGTTCAGCTTGGTCCTTGCAAGGAGGAGACTGTGAAGAAAAAGGGTTATAAACTCCTTTCCTGAATCTTAGGAGAATAGTAAAGGTGTTATGTGGATATGAGTGGGATCACACAAACTTTTACGGAATCATTATACCAAAAAAACCCAAAAACCAACAAAAAACAAACCACATCACTTTCAGTATCAAACAAATAATATTTTGAACAGCACAAATGAAAAAAATGTATGAAAAGCAAAGCATACACTCGTCTTCTTGCAGACATAGAGCTAGGTAGTTGTGGTCTATGTTTCAGAAAGATGATTTATTTAGGGGAAAATATATGGCCACAGTATGGAGAGAAGTCCTTCATGTCTCCCATGGCACAGATCTGGCTGGCTCTCCCTCTCAGTCTGCACTGGGACTAGCATGGGTCAGGTCCAGAGCAAGCTGCCGCAGTTCCTCTCCATTTTTAAAACAAGTCAGTGCACAGCCAAGTGGTTATGCCCAGTGCCCACAGAAGGCCATGGCACAGCAGGCAGGCACTCCTTCTCAGCCCTGTCTGCCTGGCTGCTGCAGCCTGCTAGGCAAAGTTACATGAGGAGCTCCAGTTTGTGTCACCAAAGGTTAAGGGTGGGGAAAGGCTTGTGAAAAGCTGAACTTCAGGATCATTTATCAGCAGGGGCCATATACAGACTGTCCTGGGCTGTCACTGCCCCTCTGAGAGTGGTCTAGAGCCTTCATGGGGAGCGTTGCCTGGTGCCAGAGACCTCCATCCCCTTCCAGCCAATGCTCTCCTGTCACCCTGCTCTCCCACTGAGGCCCCAGTTCTACCACAGCCACAGCCCCCCCACCTCACAGAGACCCTGCCCTTTACAGTTTTCTTTTTTCGAAGAGCTACTCAAAACGTCTTGCACTGTTCTTAAAATGCAGAGTGCAGGCTACCTCTTACTCAGCCATGAGCCAGGTATTCATTTTGCATGAGAAGCTGGAACACAGGTGCCAGAAGAAGTTGCCAGGGCGTTGGGTGTTGACATGGCTCAGCCAAGATGCAGCACTTATCTGTGCAAACTATCTTAGCCCACAGCAAGTGCCAGACAACAGGAATGAACTCAGTCCACAGAAAAACAAACTGAGCCTAAGACAGATTGCTGCAGAGGATTGGAAGAGCTGAAAGGTCAAGTTCCTGAATACGTGAAGGTGCATTGTGTGGCAAATGCAGACATTTCTTGCCATTTGACTAGTTTGAAAAGCACAACAATAATCAATGCTTCATCCTGTTTCTGAATGAAGCTCTGTGGAAAGAACATGTGATGCTGAAAGAAGAAGTTTGTGTATGTTTCATACTGAGACATTTGTTTTACCCTGAAGTCCAGAAGTACTTCACACAGAGACCTAATACAAATGGAGAAAAGAGAGGAGAAAGACCAAAAAAATTCTCTGCACAGAGAAATCAAAGATCAGTTTTTCTCATTAATTCTGAAAACAGTAGTTCTAGCTCTGCTATTCGTGTCTTTGTATGAAGTATGGTTTTCATTTTCCTTTTAGTAGTGCAGTCATCTTACCACAAGACATTGCACTAAATAATCATTTCTCTTTTGTTCTACCTTCACATCCTACTATTCAGAAACTTCTGGAAAAAAAACTCAGTGCATCTTCAGTTCTTAAGTTATTATTGTTCTACTTCCATATCTCTGGAAAAATCTGAAATGGAGCTGTGAAATCAGTCATGGTGAACGTAGGCCATGAGGCACATTGTAGGTGTGCCCAAACTTCAGAACAAGTCAGGGAGAAAAAAAGAGTTAATAAACTTACTCAGTGGGAAGGAGGCACCTCCACCCTACCCTGCAGGGAAAGGGCTGCATACAAAGAATGGAGGGAGAGGCCAGGATCTGGGAACAGGTTTTAAAAGCAAGTGTCTGGCATACTGAGGTGGCCACTCCTTTTGCAAAAGCAGCAGGCTGTCCTCAGGGAGACATCCAGGTGCAAACACTACAGCCAACTCCATGGTTTTGTGAGTGGAAACTACTTAGAGAGCTGCCCTAGAAACCCAAATGAAGGAGAGGGAAGTATGGGTTGGTCAAGGAACTTTCTTACTGAAGACTTAAAGGATTTAGTGAACTTTCTTAATCTAAATTGGGGTGGGCACAAGTGTGTGAATGATTCCACACCATTAAGTCTTCTGTATAATCTGTGTAATAATTCAATCAGAGTTTTGGAGCTACTGCAAGGACCGTGGCATTTGGAGAACACCTACATGGTGGACAACAAATGGTAATGTTACTTTTAAATAACCTTGGGGTGACAAGAAGGGACAATATTAAGAGCAAAATAAGTGTTCCAGGAAGATCCTAGCTGCTGTTCTGCACTAGTCAAAGCATGTGCATTGAGCATTATCAATAGTGCAGAACCACTGATGAAGGGAGATGCTTTGCACAATAGCTCATTAGCATTTAACACAGTCCAGCAGATGGAAATTACTGGTGCCGCTGTATGTGAGCAAAAGCCACCCAGAAAAATAGCTTCCTTCAGAAGAAACCACTGCATACCACAGACCTTGCAAGGATGACAAACTTCTTCCATACCTGTGTGAAATGACAAACACTTCTCTATAACTATTCATGATCTGTCCTCCCTTTATAGTTTTGGTTTTGGCTAAGGGTAAATGAAATCTAAATTAAAATTATCAAAGAATTAAAAAAACACCTGTGCTCAAATCTATCATAATTATTGGGTGTATTTAGATTATATTATTCAGTCAACAGAAGGAGGCAGTAAATAGGGCAGAGAGGCTGAGAGGTGTAGCCTTGGTTTTAAGGTAATTCTGTATTTCATACAAGGTAAGTAAGAAGGAACCTGTTTTCTCTGATGCCACATGGTACTTTCTATTGCATGTTTTACTTATTCAATCTGCTTTCCATTAATGTGCTTTAATACACATTCATCTCTCATACACAAAGGAAGACAGAATAGGCAGAAATTACATGTGTCTGTCCTAGAAAAAGATCACATGACAGATAGTGCTGTTTCCTCACACAAACATTGGTAGAAGTTACTTTCTTGTTTTTCATGGCCATTCTTACAAAAAGACAATTCCAAAAGTTTCCGTGATGATTTGGAGTGAAAGGGACAAGGAGCACATAAGAAAAATTAAATTTCCTACAACACAGAAATTCTAATCATTCCTAAGTGACACAAAACATTTCCATACTTTAAATTAAAAAGCAATACATTTCAGTAAAAAACAGTTTTTCAAGCAAAATGGTGCCAATTTCATTTTCCAAACAACCTAGCCTCTCAGGATGCTACTTTTATGCCAGAAAGCCTTTTTACTGACTGCTTTTATTAGTTTGAATCAGTCCCTCCAGTATCTTCTATACCTCATTCTAGGCTAATTATTTCTGCACAAACAGACATGGATATACATTGGCATGTTGCAGGCTGTACAGTGGCAAGTTATTTGCTGTGCCTGTGTGCAGCTGCACAGGCAAGCTTCTAAACGTTGTTGCCAAACCCAGGAGCTAATATTTTGCTGGCTAAGACTAGCATCCCCACTAAAAAAAACCAAAATCTTAATACCACTCCACTCTCTCTATTTTATAGAGTCATGGTTCAGGAACATAAACAATTTCCCCGGCAGCGGGGATCAGAGTACCAGGCAAATACCTAAGAACCCAATAAAAGAATTGCAGGATCTCTCTCTCATCTAGTGAACATTTCAAGGCTTTTTCTTTTGCCATGGAAACCTGAGAAAAGAAGTTACATTAACATATATCTCCCACTCTGTGGGTGAGTTTGCTCAGGTCATCAGCATCATCATTTTACATGAAGCCTGTTTCTACCAGAGTAGGTAGAGGTGCTCTGAAGGAGCCTGCACTTCAGCCCTTCTGGACATACAGGCAGAAAAGCATCTACTTTCTCGTTTAAGCCCCTGAGCTCATTAGTCCTGTAGAACTTAGACCACAGTGGATGTTCTGTGGAAGACAGAGATGTTCTGTGGAAATTTCAGATTCGAAAGCCTGTGAAATTTAGGCAAGAATCTTTAGATTGATATCTTTGGGCATATGTTCCTAAATTCCTCATTCATATCTCACAGAAGACCAGCTCCTTTGTGTGAGCCACCTGAATTTCAGCAGTGTGTTTTGCTGCCTGAAGCCTGTAAACCCTCTCTGTTTCTTCTGTAAACATGATGTTTACCAGCCTGTAGACTACTTTGGATCTGCCAAAAAAATATCACATGTTATTTGGGGGGGAAAAAAACAACAAAAACAACATAGAATTTTTACCTTCTTGCCTGAAGAGGTTAAATGAAGAGCACAACAGCTGAGCTCTGGAGCACGTTCCTGTGACTACTGTATTACAAAAATCTCCCACTCTCTTGTTCAATCTCTAACCAATTGCTGCTGATAGCAGCATGTTGCAGTTCAATGTGAATGCCATCAACATGAGGTTTCCTCACAGAAGACTGGTAAACCTGCATCTAGCAATATGCTATTAGCACTTCTCCCAAGGCTGCCCAACAAGTTTGGCAGATAATATCTGCTGGCAACATTTCCTGATTGCAATGCCAAGTCACCCTCAGCTGGAAAACTGATCATTAACCCTGGAGATCCATGGCTACACGGCTGTGTGTAGTCCCTTTAAAATTTGATGGGGTCTGGCTCGGACATAGGTGTTTGCATGCCAAGATTGTTTGGACTGAGCTTGCTTGCACAGAGCAAATGAATGGGAAACACATGAGCTTTATGTTGCCTACAGCCATCTCTCTCTCTCAGGTAAGGAGTCGGCTTTACGTGTATGGAAGCAGCTTAATTAGAGAAGGGAAGAAGTATTTCCTTGAAGTGTAACAGGAATTCTCAGCCAGGAGGTATTCTTTTAAATCCTTGGAGTTAAGAATAAAAGAAGGCCAGAAGTGGTTGATGACATAGGTTAAGTCTCCAGTATAGGGTGAGAAGGAAGTGAAGAACAGGAAGGAAGCATGGAGCTGCATCAGCACAGTGTTTGATCTCCGCTAAGCAGCACGACTGAGCTCAAGTGCAACACTGGGTTATAGCAGCTGGTCTCAGAGATCAAAATTGATCCAGGGTTGTATGTGGATTTGCAATCCTGAAAATTTTATGTCTTTCCTTTCTCACCTCTTCTTTTTTCCTACAAAGCATAAAACTGGCTTTGTATTTGTAGGTAAGCAGGAAAGAGAAAGAAGATCCCCCAGCATCACCTTGTCCTTCCCACAGTTTCCTTCTAGTGCTGAAGCTGGACTACCCTCTTCCTTAGGCACAGCTCCCATCAGCTTTGCTGTTCCCTTCTCCTCTGCCAAGGTCTCAGCCCAGTTGGCCAGGCTCCAGTGCTCTCATCCAAAAAGGGGGATTTGTAAGCAATGCAAGACACAAGGATAAAGTGAGTGTTCTTGTTACCTCTATTCTTTTCCTCACTTTTTTGCTTTCATTTGCCATTAACTTCTTTGTTTCTGTTTTTCCTTCCTTCGTGTTTCTGTAGTGCTCCTTAGTCTTCCTCCTCAGGTCTTTCTTTCTCTATTTTTAAAACTTATTTATTTATACAATTGCCTTTTCGTGTATCTTGTGATGCTTTTGTGAATCCTAGACTCTTTTCAGTGAAAGTCTAGGTATTTTTTAGTATCTCGCAGGACTTTCTTTCTTCCAGCCTCTGTGCTTTCTCCCTCCCTCCTACATTGACATTGTTCCCTCACTGACTTATTTTACTTGCTGTGCCGTATATTCCCTCAGAACTTCCTTGACTGACATCAGTTTAACTGCTTTGCCTCAGGAAATGTCAATGTATGTGGAAATCTTGTCTTTTCTAGGCCCTTAGGATACTACATTAACGAAAGTGTCCTGCTTTTCCAGTAAGGCCAATTGGCCCTACCTTGCATTTTTCAAGTTTCAAATCCAAACTGCTCTTCCCCACAAACAGCTTTTGCTACCACCAAACATTAAAATGTATCCCTTCTCCTCAAGCAAATGCTAGGAGCAGGAAGTGGGCAATGACTGTGCAGATGAGCAAATGATGAGATGACTAGGCACATAACACTACAGTTTGCAACTGCCTGCCAAACCAGCCATGGCTTGCTTTTTTCCATCAGGGGCATCATCCATCACTGGATAGTAACGCTCTGTTGAAAGCTGAGGTGGAGCGCCTTTTCAGTCTGAGCAAGTCCTCAGCTATGTTCACTCTCTCCATTGTAACCAACACCTTTCAGCACATAAGTGTTCCTATACACAAACTCCCACACACATTTTCCCATGTCCTCCCATGAGATTTCTTGCCCAAGGCCCACAGGGGTGTTCCAACACGGGTGGAACAAACAATAGACTCTAACATGGTTCTCACACCAGCAGGAGCCTCATGGATACTTCTCCATGAGAAGAAGTGCTGCAAGATGGAAAGGCGTCACACTGGGACTGGTAGAGAGAAGAGGCAGAAGTGAAAAATGAAGATTTTCATGGGCAAGGCACCATGTTTACAAATGACCAATAAGGGGCTTTGCCTTATGTGGGCTAAGACAGTTTTGTATCTCTAACATCTGCTTGCCTTGCACAGACTGGGATACCTTGGTATTAGTCAAGAGGTGCAGAAAGATGGGCCCCACCCTAAGGCTGTTTCGCTCTGCTTTCACGGGATAACCCTTCCTGGCAAAGCTATCACAAGGACAAAGCATGCTTACATAAATTTGTGGGGATATGCCAAATGCTCTGATCAGCATTTAAACAGAATACAACCTCTATTAAATGAAGACTGGCTCCTGAATTGGAATGTTTTCAGAACCTCAAAACGCTTTGGAAGTGATGTCTGAGCTTTTCTCCTTCAGAAAATCTCATCCAGGCAGAAAAAGAGAGATGGGTAATCTACCAGAGGTTTTCATTAGTCTAGCAGACCAGCACAGATGTAGCAGTAAGTGTGATATGGCCTACTGAACAACTGGAACTACCTGATGAAGAGTTAGTGCCCAAACACAAACTGTACGGACTAGAGGCAACTAATCCATCTTGCCTATGCACAGACTGCCTGTGCAGCTGCTTAGTCATCAACCCCATGCACAGTGTCCTGACACACCTCATACAGGAGAACCAGGAGAAATCACAGTGATTAAATAACCCTGGATAAATCTGACCCCAGCCTCCAAAGCAGATCAGACCATGATTGTGTGTACCAATCGTTCAGGTATCACTGAAATTGAGCCAGTAAAGATCTTTGCAGGTAATTCCTTCTCAGACAGGATGGGCTGCACAGTAATTTTTATATTTTTCATTCTTCTGACTACTATCCATGAATCAAGATACCTGATGCATATCAGCAAAGATCCATAGAGGTCTGCAGGGTCTCACCTCCCATTGTTTTTGGTGGAAGTTAGTCTCCTCAGTACCCTCAAAGATATGGACCAAAGACCGAAGTTAACCTCTGGCATTAAAATGCATTAGAGCCCATTAAACGTCCACAGAGGGAAGGGAACAGGTAAAACTACTGAATCACACTCAAAAACTACTGAATCATTGTGAAATCTTTCATGGGTTGATAAGAATCAAAACAGTCTCTAAATTCTCAATAACCACAGCACTGCTCTCTGATGTTGAAAGTATGCATACTTGGGGTTGCCTCTTTCCATTTAGAAATCTCTTTCCAGCTGCTTTCAGACCTGAGGCACCAAGAGGATTTCTTCAGTAAAATACTCCCATCCTTTGAGAATAGATAATTGAATTCTCTGTATATCCTGACCAGCTAGTAACATATTCCTTACTGGAAACTATCATCATGTGGCCCAGAAGGGCAATCCAGACATTCACTTAGGTTTTTTTTTATTCTGACTCTGTGGCCTAAGTGAATCTGTTTGCCATTCCTATTATTTATTGGAAGTCAAGAGTGAACACTGACACTGTCAGTGAACACAAAGACTGACACTGGAGGTATTGCTCATTTGACACAGGTTTTATAGTGCTTTATTCTGAACAGTAATTAGGTAAATCAGTACTGAACATATGCAGCAGGCAGTCTTTAGATAGAAATGAAATCTGATTACCATGATCTCATGTGGAATTTGAAGACTAGTAATTACAATGTTAATTTCACTCAAGTTGAAGTCCTTATTTCTTTCTCATGCTTCAGACATTAAGTAACTGTAGAGGAGTTTCCTTAATGCTGAATCCAGAACTAGAAGTGTGGCACTTCCAGTATTAATCCAACTGTGTTCTATCCTTGAATTGCATGATGTTCTTTTTCTTAGGATATATACAACAGGGCTCCTCATAACTGCGCTGAACTTGTCCCATCTTCCATGTCTGAAGGGATTGAATGAAAAAATGCCACACAGAAGAATCCAACCTCCCCAGTCTGGGAAATGATGTAGCTCATGCTGAAGAGTCTTCTGGGTATACATTCTGTCACCATGATTTTTGCCTCTGGCATCCATAGGCCTCAGTGTGACTGATGTTTCACAGATGCAAATTCTGATGCCAGCCTGAATAGTTTAGCTATGCTGCAGAACTTGGGCACTGTTTCACTGAGCATTGGTAGGGTCTTGTAGGGCACCCTGGACCACCAGAGTGCAGCCAGGTCCAAGGGGAGAGCTATCACACCACATGTGCACAGTTCTCCTTATAGGCAGTAGGAATCCAGAGAGTCTGAGTCACAAGAGAGAGTGGTTTGACTAGGGAGCAGGAATGTCTTCCCAAGACCCTTTCCAACCCCTGGTCTGTCTTAAATCAGGCTCTCAGTTCACTTCATTTTGGGAAAAAGGAGTCACAGAGGAACAGAATATTCTTGTTGCAAGGCTGGGATACTTCTCAATGAAGTGTTTTTCACAATGGAAATCCTTCAGCTTAAGGGGATGAAACATAAGGAGATAAACTAGTTCTGCTGCATATGTAGAGTACATTGTATTACCCAGCCAATATATGGAACTCTTAGATTTCCTTTCAAAGATGATTGTCAGGATGACAAGCTTTACAGGAGCATGCACCACCATAAATGTAAATGTGCTTTTTCATAATGAATACGCCCTGCTTAGGGAGAACAGAATCGGCCTGTGAGAATCACATTGCGAGTTTTGTTATGTCTAAACAAAAAGATAAATGGATGGTCAGCTTTAAATTCATCTTTGTGTTGCAGAATCCGATATCCTGGTACCTCTCGGGAGTCACCACCTTGTTCATTTACTTCCAAGGAGACTTTATGGATGATCTTTGACAAAACCACACCTTTTGTCTCACACATCTCAGAGAAATCTGATGCACTTTCATTGAAGATATTTGTCATTCCCAGGCTTTCCAGAAGTGGCTTCAGGTCATAGTCACCTTCTATGCTAAACTTTGGAAGAAATACATTCACTTTGGTGTTGGCCATCATGCTGGGATTGGTCCACTGTAATAATGTCTCAGGAGTCAGTGCCTTTTCCAGCTGAAAATGTAAAGGAACAGAGGAAATTAATGAGCAGTCCAAGGAAAGAGAGGAAAAAAACAACAGACCATTCCTGAACTTCTCTCTCCTATCAAGTCTCCAAAACATAAAGTCCAAAAGGCAACTTGTTCTTTTCAATTAACAACTGCAGCATTTAGGTTTAACATACTCTCAGTTACATTGGTGCAAGTATGATTTAATCCATAGGACTGGCCTCTAGAAGAAATCTACTGTATGTGCATGCTCTGGCAAGCTTTTGATAAGCAATCACCTCAACAACCATATGAAGGAACCTGAGAAATACAGTCCCTACCCAGGTTACACCTGGCCAACTGGTAGAGATCCAAAGTCTTTATTCCTGATCCTGCAGAGGATCAGAAATTGCTGCTATCTGGGACAGAAAAATGCTCAGAATACAGTCCCTGATCTCAATCAAACATGCAGCTGTTTGAGCAATTTTTTTAAAACTGGAAAGTGAGGAGGCAGAATGTGGGGCCACAACAAATTGCTATCAAGAAAGGCATTTTAAGATATGTGTGTTCTGTTATTTACTAGGGCGTATGAAAGTATCTTCCAGATGCAAAGACACATTCTTCCTGCCTTTAAAATTTGTGGACAGTTGCAGCAAATTACAAAGGAGAACTGTGTGATTATCTGTCTTTTAATCTTAAATAATTTTATTAATTAATTAATTAGTCCTTAATGAACTTTGAAGAGGAGTGAAAATATATTCTAAAATTTTCATAGAGAAATGACATAAGAAATTGTTGTTCTTTAGGAAATGCCTTATTAATTTTCACAAACTTACTTTTTGTTTCCTTATGCATTGCTTCAAGATAACAAAAACCTTCCATAAACATATGGCATTATAAATGGGCTGTTTCCAAGGAAGTATCATAGCAATTCTACTTTTTTCCCTCACCTGTTCCAGGCCAGTGGTCTCATCTTCAATTTCTTTGGGTAGCAGAATGAGCATGCTTATATGTTTGTTAAGGCATGGAAGTTCAAGGATGGAAACATTTAAATCTTTTACATATCCCAGGCAAAAAGTAGCTTCCAGATTCATCATCTGCACTGGTTTAGTTTCAGTCTGCAAAACATAGAGGAAACAATCTCTCATTCCTTTTAATTCACAAATCAGATGCTGAGACAGAAAAGTTTGCAAGCTTGCCTGGAAGTAGGATATTGAGTTACCACCACAGAATTTTTTGGCTTTCATAGGTAATGAAAGCAGCAGCAAAACACAATGTTGGCTTTTTACAGTAGGCAGCTTTCCAAAGAAAAGTGGGACGGTATTCTACTTAATACAATAGCAACATATTGGGGGTGTGCCTTAAAAGAGCAATTTACCTAGTATCGGTGGCCCTTCATGCCTTTTTCCCTGAGTGCTACAAACTATACTATATACATAATGCCACTAAGTGTCAGGCACTGAGCACATCTCAACAGTGAAGGTCAAGCTGTTCGTATGAATAATTGATTTTTTGGTTCAGGAGCTGAAATAGAATAAGAAGAAATTTCAGGCTTACCTAAATTCCTATGTCTTTGCTTTTTGTGAATGAAACAAAACAAAACAAAAAAAATTCTTTATTTCATAAAGAAGGTTTAAAAAACTGTTCTGTTCACATGGAAACATTCAAAATTCAAATTCAGTAGAAAATGTTACATTGGAAAAAAAAGTTGAGATGTTTCACTTAAAAATTTTAGTGTTGATTGTATAATTTTTTAAATTTTTTTGGCTGAAACTATTGGTTGAATAGGTAATTTATTAACATTTTTAGTGAACCTGAAACTTCAACTTTTCTTTTGCATCTATATATATATATAGGTATACATGTATATATTTGGAGTATAATCTCTCTATCTCACAAATGTTGTGCAGCTTTGTATCCTGGTTTAAAGCTGACTGTCTGATTACAATATTCATTACTGGTCACAGATTCCTGAATGCACCAGCCATAGGTGCTACACCCATTTGGACCTCATGGCTAAGCAGGACTAATATGCAGAAGGCTGCAGACCTGAGCCTGGTTGGAAAGAGGGAGATTGATGGGGCAACACCTCTGCTGAGGAAAACACAGGGCCAGGCACCTAAGGGATGTACTCAAAGAGGTGTAACAGTTGTAGATATTTCACTATCTCTGTGACTACGAGAAATGCAGTGTTTCATGCTTCGCCTCTGCTGGTTTTTAGGTGCAACCTCTGGTTCCTCCAACCTTTCAATCTCTTGGAATAAGCTACTCATGAGAATGTGCATCTCCTTACAGACAATCGCTGCTTCTGATCACTCGTACTCAGATCACATACTAACTGGTATATACTCACTGACACACTAACAGGACAGTCTGAGACCCTTGCAACACCATATAAGTTTAGATAGAGTCTAAGAATGCTGTGGCAAAAAACATTTCTCATTTTGTCTTGTTGTCATTTCCTTAGATCAAAGTTTACATCTTCATGAGAAGAAACAGTACTCCATTTTATTTTATTTTTTTCATAACATACCTTGTTGACTTTAAAAGCACATTCTTTGATCTCTGCCTCTGGGAACTTCTTCATCCAGTTTGTGACAAAATAAGCTGCATTAACTAGAAGGATCTGAGTCTCACCACTTACACTATCCTCGTTCAAAATATTCTCCATTTTGCCTGTGAACAAGTTTAAGGTGGTTGTTAATACAACAATATATTAACATTATATCAATTGCTTCAAGTGAATATGGTAGCATTTCACTGAACTAAAAACATTTTTGTCCTGCGTCTCATAGATAAAAGATTTTATTTCTAATGGAAAATTTCAAAAAGAAGTACTTACTTAAAATTGCAGCTTAATTTTTGATATGGAATTTAGGATCAAAGCAGATCTTCCAAATTACGTGTTTTGTTGGCTTATATTGCATGGAATCAAAACTATGTCTCCTGCTTTTTTTTCAATACCTTAAAGAAGGTGCTCATTTTTCAGTGACATTCAACAGATGTAAGTGAAAAAACATTTGTCATTTGGACAGTAAGACTTGAAGGGAAGTTCCACACTAGCACTAGCAGCTACTCATTTCTAAACTGATACATGAGAATAAAATTACCAGAATAACAAAAAATGCTGCTCTGATTACATTTAATAACCAAATACTGTGACAGACTTCAAAAAGAAGATGTAAATGACATGTTTTCTCTCTGTTTCAGACCTGTTCAAGCACTGCCATAACTGACCCTGAATTCAGAGCTCTGGGGAGGCAAGTCCTGTCTTTGAAGGGCAAGATGCTTCCACATGGACACCTGTTCCAGCCTGGAAGGACCAGACTCGTAAATGGTGTTTCCTTATTTGTACCACACGAGGGCAACAGGTGGCAACCAACCCCAGAGCCATCTCTGCCCAGGCTTCCGTAGGAAGGCAAATAAGAGATGCCCATCTGCTTGTGTTACCCTCACTGGCAAAAGGAGGTGGTATATTGATTAACAGCCTGAAATTCAGAGTCCAGCAAGTACTTCCCATTAAAATAAAGCTTTTAAAGGAGTTAGGGTCTGGGCTTAACATATTGGTGTCAGAGTTTTGTGACACTCCACAACCAGGACCTGTCATTCTCCCAAATCATCTTGCTGCAGTCAAATGTGAGCAGCTTTCCCCAAGGCTAATGCACGGTCAGTCTCACATTTCCACCTTCAGAAGTGCTGCAGTAGTGAAGTCAGTGATTTCAAAACAGGCTGATGCTGCTAATCCTCATGAGTTCAAATAGTAGGTCTAGTCCCACTGCTTTCACTAGGTATTTACTTCTAAAATCATTAGTAAAGAAGTGTCACAAGGACAAAGATCTTTGTCCAAAGAGGCAAACAGCATCCCCAAGGTTAAGCTGTACTCACCATCAGTTAGCTCTGAAAGAGATTTGTTGATTTTTTGTCGGGTTTCCTCAGTTTTTTCTTTGAACTCCACTAATTCCAGTTCAGATGGAAAAGGCCTCTTTGTGGAGTTGACAAAGTCCTGAAAGATACAGGGAATGAAAGTCATGCCTGGTTAAGTGTCATCCACTTAATGATTCTTTAAGAGCCTTCAACATCAGCCTCTCAAGCTTCACCATGGGGTAGCTGAGGAGTTCATTATGATAGAAAGCTATTAAATAACCACGTGACAACCAGGATGCACAGCTGCATCCAGCACATTGCTCCCAAGGTTGTGTTCAGTCCAATGGTGTTACATCAGCAGCTTTAAAGTAACTTCAATATTGCAGGAGTGACCATGTTGCCAGAGTTCAAAAGAATAAAACAATCCTCAGTCCAGGCCTGGGTAAGACTGAGATAAAGGCCACAGGCTGCTCCCATCATGTCTCTCCTCATCAGGTGAGATATTTATTGCTCTGGATGGGTATTGGCCTTTGCTGTGTCAGAGGCTGAACAGTAGACAATCTGATTATAGCATCACTGAAGCATGCTGAGTTTTCTGAAACATGACTTTTAGGCTGATGTTATCTTTCTTGGGACCCTATTCAATGACAACTTTCAGGGAAAAAAACCCAACACATACAGAATTCTTCTGAGTTTTTTGCAAAGTTCATAAGTTATAAAGAACTTATAAAGTTATTCACTTGTTTTGCTTCAATAGCTAGGCTTCTGCCTCACAGATTAAAAAACAACAGTTTATGCAGTAATTACTTGGGTGTGTGAACTGGACACACAGTTGCACCATCAACTTTTTTTATACTCCTCTTCACTCATACTTGCCATGCAAAGACTTTGATGTGGCATAGAGGTTATTTTGCATTCAAAACCAATCTAGCTACTGACCTAAAGCATATTAATGAAAAAATTAGAAGTATTGTAATAGTTGCACAGTTTGAGTTCAAGCAGCAGACTCATACATCCTCCTACAAACTTCTATGGCAGCTGTTCATCATTTGAGTCTAGTCAAGAAACAGCCAAAATTCAAAGAATTTATTTTAAATAACATTGCAATCTGACACAATAATCCGTCAACCTAATGGTTAAGCAATTCACAGTACCAGCGTTTTCCTAGAGTACTTACTGTGGTAGGATTAAGAGACTTGTCTACAAACAGCCGTTTGACCATTTTCAGTGCAAAGAAGGAGCTGAGTTTGGAAACATCTGAAGTTATTGTCTGAAACCCGAAAGAAACGTCTTTGACATCTTTTAAATGGAGTACCTGTTAAATGAACATAGTAAAATACTAAGCATCTTCTTTGTTACCATTAGCTAAACATTTCGAACAGCTTAGCAAAAAATAATGCTAATTTGTGACCAGAGCTGTGGCTTTTTGTATTTAAGCTGATGACAGAGCCTCTCACTGTTGTTACTCAAAAATCATTTATTTATTTGACATCCTCACATAAATCTAAAAACCTGATCCTACCAGAACTTTAACCAAATATATTTCTTTCCTGTGAGCAGTCCAAAGAAATCAGTAGAGCTGTTCATGCTGGTCAACTAAAACTGTGGTATGGAGTCATAATGTTTTCACCAAACTTACATTTCCTTCCAAAAATATGGAGCTTCTAAGATAGATAAATGAAGATCGTAGACAATCTCCTTTCTAGAAGTGGGCTACACCTTTAAAAATGCTTGACAGATCATCAGGTTTTCTGACTGCTGTGACTAATACATGACATCACATGACATTTCAGCAAAAACTGATCAGATAACTGTGTCTGTTTTGGTAGACACAGTATAACTGTGAGTAGGGCTGCTGACCCATACATGGCCACTTCCCAATTCCTGGGAATGACAAGTCCAGTTCTAGGAAGTACAGAGTTGACCTAAAACTTGTTGCTTTTAGGCACCAGAGGTGAGAGGTTACTGGTGCCTTTGCTTGAAAATAACCCTATAAATACAAACTGAACTTTTAATGCCTATTTATTACAGGATCTTTGATGGTGGCTGTTTCATTACAGGCAGCCTGCCCAATCTTCCTCGTCTGACTCAAGTTTCCACATGAGGTATAGCAGGCATTAGTGACCTTCTTTCCCTTTGTACATCACTCCTGCTCTTTCAGAACACATCACCTCTTCAAAGACACAACAAACTGCTGCTCGTTCTAGTCACCTTTCCACATCCTCCCCTCTCCTTGCTCAGTGGGAGCAGAAGGAAATAAACTCCCAACGACACACACCAGTACAGGTCTCATAGACAAACTCCATGGTCATTTCTTCAGAAACAGCTTTCTCAACTTATTTCCTTTTCCTTCAACAGTTTATTTCTCTGCATGTTAAGCACAGAAAGCTTCTGTGCCTGGGAACTGTGTTGGAAGAGAAAGCTACTGCAATTCTCTACCTGAGAGAACTTTTGGCACAAGTTTTTTAATGTTCCAGAGTACAGCTGCCAATCTGGTTCCTTTTGTATTTAGTGTTTAAAACCCAAGCACGAACTCAGGGACAGGCAGAAGCTAGAATAAACATGGAAAGTAGGAGATATTACATTTAAAAACATACCAAGCTCTCCTTAGTACCTGAAGTCAGCATTTTTTAAATACCACTAGAGAAATATGAAATATAAATGTGCTTGTGTAATAGAGCTCCACTTCTGGATGTGTAAGCTAACTTATTATTATGCAATGGTTCAAAGTAAAGTGCAGAGACAAGTGAAAACAAAATAAGGGCAGGTTAATATGTTGAACTCTCCCATCAGAAAGACGACGCTTGAATTTTGAAATCGTGAGGGAGCTTCAGGGTGACATTTAAATTAAAAATAAAAATTAAAAATAAAAATTTTTAAAAAACCCACTAGAGTTAATTTTTAAATTTAAAAGAAAAATGCTGCTTAAAAAAATTTGCAATGCCTACAAGATTCATCCCTGAAAGCATTCAAAGCCAAGTTAGATAGGGTCCTGAGCAACCTGGTCTAGTGGAAGATGTCCCTGCCCATGGCAGGGGGATTCAAGGTCCCTTCCAACCCAAACCATTCTAGGGTTCTATGATCTTCATGGACATATTGCAGTGTAGGTCTGTGAACAGCACAAGATTCACTGTAATCTGTGGCATAAGTAGGGGTGTGCTCGGAGGTGCTTTCGGTGAATGAGAAAGTACAGGGAGGAATTCCCAAGGGAGGGAAAATGCATTCAAATATGTAGAAACTTTCAGAGCCAGGTGATGATCAGCATACAAATGCATACTGAATTTGCCTCTAATCCACCTTTAGGTAACTGCAGAAACCATGGGGACTCTCATTGGGATAAAAAGGAACTAGACCTATCTCTGCTTACACAGAGGAAGCAGAAGAGGCTGGAGGGCTGACTCCCTCCACCCCAGAGTGAGCTTGATAAACTGATTTAATCATGACTGCCATGCTGCATCATGGTGCTGGAAACCCTTTGAACACCATGAGCTGCTTGTGAGGAGAAACACAAGCTGAAATTGTGCCCCTTCTGCTGCATCTGCCTCCTCTTAGCAGCTTTGCAGGAGAAAAGGGAAATGCCAGTGGCAGGGCTGCTATGCATACTTGCTGCTGACAGACAATGGCAAAATTCTTTCCAATTCTATAAAGCCTAGGTGTTTTTGAATAAAAAATAAACAGTTATCCAGAAAATGCAGTGATCTCAACTGTGGCTTGCAGCCAGAAACAACGCTGCACTAAAAAGAGACAAGGCTTTAATGCAATTGTTAAGGACTCTGCCATGTTCCTTTCCACCTTCTACACACTTGAAAAGTCTTTTCTTTATGACAGGTTTTGTCTTTTGTTGTGTGGGGCTATGGAGTGTGGAACTGTTCAGGAAATTCAGATGGTTGGCTTGAAGTCTGATTTAAAGGAAACAGACATCCAGGAGAATATTAACAATAATAAATAAGAAAGATATCTACAACAGCCGTATAATTTTGCAGCCACAAAACAACAAAACAGGTTGCTGACAGTTTACCTGTTTCATTTGGTCTGCAGTATCACCTTTCGTAGCTTTATATGCCAGAGCCAGAGAAGTTGAGGTGCACAGTGGGGAAAAAATAATATTGGCTGTTTTGTCCTTCTCACATAGTTTTTTGAACATATCAACCGCAAAGGCAGTGTTCGCTAGCTGCAGAGCATCCATTGTCATCCTGAAACAGAAAAGGGAAAAGAGAGATGACTCAGGCTGTAATTCTAGCTCCTGCACTAGGGGCTATGCCAAAGAACTGAAAGAAGTTGGGCACCAGTATCTGAACTGGATAGCTTGAACCGAGGAGAGGAGAGGTTTAGTAATAGCCATTATCTTCAAGTGACAGCTAGCAATGCCACATGTTATGTGGAGCCAGTATTACCAGAAGAACTTGGGGAAATCTGTGTAGGTCAGGGTGACCCAAGCATACTGAGTCAAATTGGATCACATATGAATTTAATCTGTTTTTAATTGATACACTTAAATTAAATATGCCAACTCAGAAGGTACTTTGCCTATGCTCTGGGCCCTCCTGGCTCTTAGGCAGGCCTTTAATGGTCTCATAGCTTCTCTATCTCTTTCTTCATGGCTAACTGTTCATTAAGCTTTAGCTTACATGTCCTTCTTCTGAGGGTTGATTCCCCATTCTCTCTGGCCTTGCTAGGAGTCTCCAAAAAGCTATCTGGTCCTATAGGTTGAGGTTGTTCTAGAAATTTGAAAGAGGCCTTCAAAAACAAATACTGCTGTGTGTCCACCCATCACTTACACTGTTTTAACTGAAAATATTTTCCTAGCCATTCTTAATAACTGCAGTTGCCACAGTGCTGTTAGATGATCTGTGCAGTCAGGAATGACCCAGGGGGCCCAAGGGACAGTTGCTGCAGTCCATGCTGTAGGAAAGCCAGAGGCTATTCCCATCTTCCAGGCTGCTTTCATATACCCAAAGTTGCACTTTGGTATAGGTACATTTGTGTAGATTCAAGCCAACAAGGGTGAATCACAGAATTTCAGTCTGTGACCAGCAAGCACACAAGAGATGACCCCCTTTGGCAAAGTGAATTTGACACTACTCTACCCTAAATATCATGTATTCCTAAAAAAACAAACAAACAAAAAAACCAACTGTTAAAACTGGTGTTAAACAGCTCCATCAATGCTCTTGAAAGAGACAGAAAGGAAATAGAAACAACAAATATTGGGAAAGTCTTCCAAAGGCATAAGATTTCATACAGAATCTAAAAGGTGTCTCCAGTATTTACTCTCTCCAGCAAAACCAGCAAAATAGTGGAATAAAAATGGTATAGAAAGGTGATTTTAAAAAGGTGTGTTCTTATCCACAAACATACCTATCTACATTTGCATTTCGTACTCAGACACTGATCTAAGGGTCCTATTAAGCAAAAGAAAATTGGTTATTTCCTAGGTTGGTAGGAGGTTTGCTAATCATTGGAGAAACACCTTAAGGACAGGGATTTCTCTCTGAGAATTGACTACTTAATAGTGCAGTCTCAAACATTTATTTACCTTGTTCATAACAGTTGCATCCTAGCCAGGAAAGACCTCACCACGTGAGAGCAGAACAGTATGAGAATACAAAAAGGGGAAGAGGAATCAAGGAACTGTCTCCAGCAAGGTATCTTTCTTGACCATTCACTCTCACCTCAGTTTGGAAAGGCATTTTGAATTACAACAATCTCCTCTTTGAGTGCATGTGTCATACTACTCAAACGTAGCTGAACATCTGACACCATTGTACAGAGATACTGCTGAGCAGCTGTGGCACTTGACAGTCGTGAATGATTTCCAAATAATATGTGGCAGTTATACATTTTTATAGGACTAATAGAATGGGTGCATAATTTGCCTGCAACATAGTAGAGAAAACACTTTGACTTACTCGTAAGACCTGTTTGACTACAGAACGTCTTTTATAAAATAAATGTCCTTATTTTTATTTTAATTAACTTATACATTTTCTTGGATCTATTTGGTAAAGCAATTGTTTTACTTGACAGCTAGTTTGTTTTGGGTTGAAAGATGCAGTATAAAAGGTTAGTGAAATGCACGGCACAATCTAATCAAATAAAAAAAAAAGATACTGGCATAAAACCAAGGCTTTTTAAGTTAGTGTTTGAAAAGCACACCTAACCAGCCCTGCACTCTTGCAAAATGTTCTGACTGTTGGTATTAGCAACAAACTGTTTTCTAACAAATCCCCTCCCACTGGGGAAAAAAAAAATAATTTGTCTGGAAGAGAGCAAACATTAAACACATTTCACTAAAGAAATTTATCCCCACATAAAAACACAGAGGAGTATGCTTTGCAACATCCAGAGGTTTTGCCAGAACCCTGAATTCAGGATGGGTCTGGTTGGATTTGTCCATCTTCCAGTAGTCTGGCAGTGCCCAGCAGCTGCTTGGTAAAGAGATATTATCCATGCCAGATTCCATTTTACAGCATCAGCAGGCATTGAGCTGATGTCAGAATAAGGTTCAGGAAACATGTCTCAGAGATCTTACGGGTGTAAAGGGAGAACTAAGCACCAGCCTAGCACTGCAACCATCTACCTTTTTCACGTAGACACAATTTCTCAGGCATGAAAGCAACTAATTACCAAAAAAGTCAAGCTTGCCAGCAACCATGAGCTCAGCACACACCTTAAAGGAGGAGAGCTTTAAGCAGGACAGTGGCAAAAGACAGTTAAAACAAGTTTGAAGGACTGAGACTGCTGATGAAGGAGTAACCTGGAACAATATGGGCAAAGAAGCAAATGTAAAATCATTCTTTCAAATACCTTCCCGCAATTCCTCATTACAGACGTGCTCCTTCATGCCCGTGCATATCTTAAATAAGCTAGCATAGGCTACCTACCTTATCTTCACCATTAGCTCAATCATTCTCACATGAATACACAATACACTGGTATACTTTGTCTCCATCTCAATCTCGCTCTCTGACCCACCCCAGCCCCACCCCCACCCCCCAAACTAAAATGTGAATATCTGGGGCAAGTACCAACTTCCCAGGTATTTCTTACTGAGGAGCTGATGGAAAATTACTTAAGGACCCAAGAATGCGTCATTCAGTAAATATCTACCACTCTCAAAAAGACAAACAATACAAAGAACCTCACACGAGGCATGCAGTGCACCTCGAAAAACTTACTTGTCAGTGGGGTAGAGTATAATTATTTAGTTCTGGCTAGCATGATATTATTCTACTTAGGTCTCTGGATCTTCCTTACAGGCCAAAAATCAATATGCAATCATAACCACTTAAAAATACCCCTTGTTTGTTTCTGCCTTAATACTGACCTAGTATGTGCTACCTGCACACTCTTCTTCCTTGTGCCAGTTAAAAGCTGTACCATGGCTTAAAAACTCTTCTGACTTCATTAGTAACTCTGATACTATTCAAGTTGGATCTTTTTTTATAAAGTTTCAATGTTTCTTTTCATTGGGAAAAAACAGGAGGTATTTCATGGTGAACTTTTTATTTACCTCTGTTCACTCAGTAACTGCTGATACTCTCAAAGCTTCTTTAGTGCAGAATGCAACTATTTCTGGTAGTGGCAAAGCTCTCCATTCTGGTTTCTTCCTTTTAGTGCTACTGTTGAAATAAGGACCATTCAGGGCATGTTGGGAAAAAAGCTCAGTTTCACCCTTAACCTTGAATAAGGGGATGGATAGCAAAGAATAATATCTATTCCACAGTCTTTTTCAACTGTCAGTCAGTTTTTATTTTCCATTTTTTAATGATGTATGATATTTAAGAGCTCATTAAATTCATATTATTGAAAAGAATTTCCAGTATTAAATATTACAAAATCTTAAATCTCGTTAAAGCCTTGAGCATCCCAAGCCTTGTGAGTCCAGTAAAGCCAGTTCCGGACAAATAGGAAGAGTTGAGGCTCCCAATAAAAGGAAAGCCCATTAGCTGCCCATTAGCCGACTCAGAAATCAGACCATAGCTCCTGTGCCAGTAATCACAGGGAACCCTCAAAGGGGGAGGAGTCAAAAAATTAAAAATGAAATTTTGAAAAGGCCTGCTGCATGGATTCTTGCTGAGTCCCTCCTTTCCCAGGAAAGTGGTATGTCAGCGTTTCCAGTGAGGCCTGCGGCACTGGGGCATCTTCTAAGCACGGAGCTTGTGATCCACCCAGCTTTGCTTAAGACTGTGACTGTCACAGTGTTAATGAAACACTTTCAGATACATAAGGAAGCTGAAGGCTACTGAACTAATTCAGGAAAACCTGATTTAAACTTGTTTATTGGTATAGGACACCATTTTTGCTTAGTCACTCTTGGATGCAGCAACAACAACAACCCCTGTCCCCCCAAAAAAACACAACAGTGAGGCTTTGTTTAGTATCTGCTAAGAGAAAAGATAAATATAGCTTATCATTTAAAAATATAATTACAAGAATAGCAACGTCTGTGTGGAAATGTCTGACAAGTCAAGCTAGCTATATGATAAGAATAATCTGATAAAGCTGAACAAGTATTTACTTTATTCTTGTCTCAGTTAAGAAGTCCTTTCCGAAGAAGACACCTGTGGCAGATAAAGCGTAGACAGTGCTGGCCATCCAGTTCTGGGGTTATATTGGGTTTATATCTCAGGAGCTGTGAGCACCAGCACTGTAGTCTCTCCAGTCCAAACAAACTTTCATCAAGAGGATAAATTATACGAAACAACCCACACATGTTTCACGAGCGAGGCATTAATATTGAAACTAGATCAAGTGTTTAACATGACCCCACTTCAGCTCTTACTCAGCAAATAAAAAATATAAAGGAGATAAAATACTTCTGCGAGCCCTTTCTTCTTCTGCAGAAATGACAACTCTCCACCTGGCAAACCACCTGGATAAAAAACAAGGACACAGTTTCCTCTGAACAGACATTGAGGAATGCAAGATATCAGACTGATGTGGGACCAGAGCATCTCATATGGTTGAGGAAAAAGCACTGTCAGTAATATAGCAGGGAAAGTCACTCCAGGAAGGAAAGAGAAACAAGTCACTGCAATATGCTTTGTTGTACTTTAATAGCCAGTGAACTCTTCAAACTAGATGGTCACATTGAAAATAGATTTTTAATTACTAGGCCTAAGTTCCTGTTCTTCACTTTAAACAAATGTGGATTAGTCACTTGGTTAATAACTCAAAGTAAACAGAGCAGAGCATACACACCTCTGCAGAAAATGAGAGGAATATTCCTCTGCAACAGATTAACAAAACAGCCAAAATCCTACTTTGGCACAAGGAGCATTTCCATGGCATCATACTCAACCTGCTTTTTCTGATATGGGGAAAGCCATTTTCAATAAACCACCATATTTTAATAATTCCTAATGCCCTTGCTGTCTCACCAGCCAGATCCTATTCACCACTTCCAGTGAATCTTTTCAGAAGGGAAGAAATATAGCATAAAAAATACAGCAATTTTGGAATGAAACTAAAACACTGTAGTTTGGGAAGGTAAAAAAAAGCTCCTTTAATTCCACATAATATCTACCTTTCTGCACAAAATTTCCTTATCCCGCTCCCTCTACGCAGCTATGTTTCACAGCCAAGATTTGTTGACTAACATAAGTTAAAGTATCAGAGGAAGAAAAAAGCTGTACTTACTTTGCAAGGCTATAATCCTGGCAAACGAATCAATGAAATGAGCACAGCACGAAGAACTAGCTGCCCGTGCTGAAACTTTGCTGAGCGGAAGACTTTGTTACTTGCCTACTTATTGACACCACTCCCACTTTCCCAACCTCGATTTGTGCACACACACACTCCCTCTCACTCTCGCTTTTTTTTTTTCCCCTCCCTTAATCATTCTTCATGGCAACTCCTACATTGGAGGAGCAAAATGATTCACACCAGAGTTGTCTTTGCCTGCCCAGCCGGTGAATACAACAACAAGCTCTGGCAGGAAAGAGCAGCCTTGCGCGTTGCCTTCAGCAAGCGTAGTACAGGCACCAGGCAAGAATGAACGAAGGCTACAAAGGAGAGAACGCAGGAGTTGATGAGCAATTAAGAGACCTCCTGAGCAAAACCAGTACTCCAAATAGCATTGGGATTGCTGCTATTTGCAGGAAAATTGTCACTGTGAAAAAGAAACCCGGGAAGACAACTAAAACACGTAGGAGTGTGTGGCTGGGCGCTTTGCACCTGTATATGCATTAAGACTATCTTAATTCTGTCTAAGAGGCATATGTGTGTGTTTGGCTGCCTTAAAAGCTCAAGGCCAGATTGGAGTTAACGCTCCAGGAAAAACCTCTGTTTTCTTACTGCTGTAAAGCAAGAGCTCCATCCCATTAGCAGACAAGTTGTCTGCAGAGGAGCAGCCTTCCCTGCTGCTAGCTGTCCCCAGAGGTGGAAGGGGAACAGAAAGTCCCCTGCAGACAACACCAGCAGGTACTCCCTGGGAAGCCATGGCTACACTTGAGTCCCCATGAGGAAACAATGCACCACATCAGAGGCACAGTTCAGGTTCACACCTCAGTAACCCTAGGTGGCCCTGCGTACCTTTAGACTATAAAAGTTACAGGCAGGATAATTGAATTTGCATTCAGCTTTGCAGTGCTGGTGTGTCCAGCTGGCCAAATGAAAGGGGTAGGACACTGAAGGATGTGTTTCCGCTGACACTATACTTCTTTGGTGACAGTGGGAATTGGGGAGATGTTATCTCCGTCTGGAATTACATATTTCTGTGTTGCTTTGAGCATAAATCAGGCCACACCACCCTGATCAGGTCCTACCCATTTTTCCTTCCAAAAGGCTACTATGCTTTTGTTACCCAAAGGAAATTATGTTTTTCTTTCTGCTGAGATGCAGATCGAGTTCGCTTTCCATCATTGACAGACTGCAAATTTAAAATTTGTATGCTTTGCCATAAGTGAATTCAAACAAAGACAGGGTGTGGATACGTTTAAGCAATTAAAATAAGATAGAGGCCAGCTGGCTAAGCTGTGCCATCTGGGCCGTCATTGTTATGTATCTAATTAAGTCTTCTGTAAGAGAAATGTTTATGAAAATACACAATAATGTTGGCTGCCAGACTCTTCTCAAATGTCTGCAGGTAATCTAAAGCCAAACATTGCCATCTCTGCAGGAGCAAATCTTCCTTCAGACCCAGGTCTAACAAGTATGGTCGCTGTGAAGGAGCTCAGCAGCTTCTGGATAAGCTGTAGGGAGGTGGACAACAGCCAGATTGCCCTAACAGAGACAGTACAATTCACCAGATTCATTTCCTTGCTAATGGGAAGTGGAAAATACAGATATAACTATATGCCTCAAAAGGCTGGACAGTGGAAAAAGGAAAGGACTCTACATTGCCAAGCTGGAGGTGTGTAAACATCACTTATGCTTCACTAGATAACTGCTCTGTGATAGCTGAGGTGTGGCACTGTGTAGCGGTACAGAGTCCTTCAATCTGACCTGGTTAATACTGAGAAATTATTTATTTCTGATCATGGTGCCGTGAAACTAATAATTACTGCTGCAATTGAGATGCTTCAAGTGAAGGAGTACATGCTGGCACTGGTAACTGAGTGGTTCAGAGGGCAGGTTGCTTCCCCCAAGAATGGGTAGTTTGGGCTCATTTGCTCCTGGAGGTACTGTTAAAATAACTGTGACTTCCTGCTAGCTATTTATGCAGATGTATGGGAATTGCTGGCATATAAAAGGGTCTTACAAGGAAGATGCGGAAAAGTAAAAGATGTTAACTTGAAAAGTATAAGATGTTTAATCTTAGTTGAGGTTTGCACAGGACAAGAAGTAAAGCAGTTCTCCCCCTGTCCAGGAACATTCTTTCTCAGTCTGACTTGCATCAACTTCCTTATCTCCTGCATTTACCTTTCACTAAATTAGTCTGTTCAGTTTAATCTTAAAGTATTTTCAACACACACCTATTATGACCTGTATTTCTATCATCATATTAAAAAAAAAAAAAAAGGAAAAGAACACATAATGGGATTTTTCCTTATCAAAAAATCAATACTATTTTTAAGCCCCCTGTTAGTTGGACACCTCCTACTGTGATATTATCTCAGAAAATAAGGTAGAAACAATGGGGGTATAACATGGAATACACTGAATCTTAAAGTATGAAGCCTCTTAACACAGGCAAGTTACAGTTTACTGGCAAAGTAGTAAATTAATTACTGTCCTCACTCTTCCAGGTCTTCAACAGCTCAAGGAAAACTTCAAAGATGTTGTTGGATGCTAGGATCCAGCAGTTACATTTGCATATCTCCATCTCTGAACTGGCACGCCAGACACCAGACATCGTTTCAGAAGGGATGGGACCCACCAGGTGACTCTCCTGTTACTCAGCCTATTCCCAGTCCTCACTCCCCTGGCTCTCCCTGCCACTCCCTCCTAGGAACACTGTTCCTACATGCTTCTGGAAAGCAAAAAGCCTTCTCTCCACTCTTCGAGCAAGCTCATTTTGGCAGGAGGCAGGAGGGAATACTCTTGCTGCTCAACACAGCATGAAGAACTATTTCAATTATTTCAGAGGCTCAATGCATTCACTGTAGTCTTTTATTTTTCCTTCCCCCAAACTCACTAATTCTCAGTGCATGTCTGATTGCAATTAATGCTGGCATGCTTAGGAGACCACACGGGAAATCATCTACAAGTAGGACTGAATAATGAATAGAACAAGACTGGTCATTCTTTCTATGCCATCAGTCATGAAAGATCTTCTAATCAAGTTACAGCTTTCACAATAATCTTTTGATCTTGCAAGGAAACTAGAAATAGGAGGTCATTTGAACACTTTTATTTTGATTCAGTGACCTACAACTTTAACACAATTAGAAATATTCAAAGGGTAAGAAAGACTGAAATGTCTGTAAACAGGTATACACAGCAGAGCTTTTCATATTTTTCATATAATATGGGTCTAGATTACTATTTAGCAACAGGAATAAGCCACAGCCAAAATATTTTTCATTGCATAAGAAATGCTAGCAAAGATCACATCAACCACAAGCTAATTTGAAAATAAAATACCACTTACAATAACAAAGCATTACTCCATGGTTCCATTGAGAGAGACACAAACTGAACAGAAACAAGCTGTCTCTCTTTTTTTTCCTCCCAAGACGTCTGCACCAATATGTATAAAGGGTGGTGTCACATAGCAACACATTGATCCAACATGTGTGGTAGCAATACAGTTTTCTTCAGATATGTCTGCTGACGTAGAAGTATTACTCACCATACTTCGAACAACACACAGGAAATTAATTTCTCATATTTACATGTGCTCACTTTTGTGTTGTTTTTTTTTTTTTTTTAGTGAGGCTCTTCTGAACTTGAGTATATGTTTCATTGGGGAAAAAAAGTGAAATAGGCAACCAAACAGCTGACAGATTTCAGTGAGAACAAAACCTTTAATCCAGTGAATGGGAAATGAATGATCCCACGAGCTGGAATCAGGTTATTGAGGATCTGACTATTTTCCCTAAAGACGCTGCTCCCAACACTTTGCACCAGGCATAAAGCTCAGTATAATACAAATAAATCAGCTTAATAAAGACATAGCTTTGATTGACTACTTGGAGAAGCCTGTGGAAATAGCCTCACAATATAACTAGGAATTCAAACTACAAGGGGAAATGAATATATGTAAACCAGACCAAAAACCCAGAAACGTTATTCTAAAACTTTATCTGTTTCCCAATGTACAAAGACTAAGATCAACTTCTGCGTGATAAAAACAGAGAGACAATGCTTTGGATTAATTACTTCTCACTAAAGCACCTGTGATCCGCTCCTTCCATTAAAAAAAACCAACTCTGAACACATCCATGTGTGCACTGCTGGTTCAGGGTGCCATCTCATGGGCACACAGATCATAATTTTTTTCCTTTGTCACTTATGCCTGTAGTTACTGCATCAGCTTCCTTTGCCAGGCTGGAAACATGATCCAAAATCACCTGCCCTACCTTTGTCCCAGAAAAAATGCAAACATGCTCACATTTGTCATGTTTCCTCAGTAATTTTTTTATCCATTTAGTGATATTTTCAAATGTTTGAAGTGCCACTCTCTAATATTGTTTAGGTGAATGGATTCACCTTATTGAAACCACCTTACCACAGGAATGCTGTTACTAAGGATGCTTTCCCTACATATCCACAATGTGTTGTGCTTGATTATAGATTTGTGGAAGACCCCAGTTAGTGAATTACTGACAGCATAATAATCCATCAGTAAATTCCAAACTGAGTATAGGAGCAATTTTAGAATTATCTGCCTTCAAATAGCAAAATAAAATCCGTATGAGGATAGGATTGCTCCTGTGACTAGATGAATGTGGAAACTCTAAAGAGAGAGGACATCACATTGACATACAGTAAATTAGCAGAAGTATCTTTCCCAAGAGGAATAAAGGGACCAAGCAGCTCCCTCCTTTGGATGCCAAACTAGTTTTAACTCAGAGCTTCAGCAGGTTCTGGAAAGGATTACATGACCTTCACTGCTGACTGTTGGAGACGTTGACTCTGAAACACAGCTTCTCTTCCAGCTCTGTGTTTGTATTACTCCCTTAAGTGTCTCCTTGTCATGTCTACAGGCAGGCGTTATGAGAATTAGGGGACTTTTTCCCCTCTTGTTTTTATCCATTGTCATCTGTAGATGACTCGCTTTCTTCTGTAATCCAAGTAGCTAAGTGTCTGTGTGATTAATGTGGATGAAGGCACACACTTTCCTAGGCTTGCTTAGTGCAGTTTTCAGCCTGAATATATGCACATTAAAGGAAAATACAAGTTTAGAATCAATATTTGCTGAATATTTCACTGGAAATGGGCATGCCCTCACAGACTGAATTTTGTCCTCTTGTGTGTTTTCAGGGTAGGATGAAGGCCTTTGTTTATCCCCAAATGCAGCTAAGACGGAGGGGTGAATATGTTAATTCTTGCTTCTCCAGGTTAAAGGCAACTAAATCACAGTGTGCATTCTTACACACTACTTCAAGGAACACACCCTGCACATTGTCTGTATGATCAATAAATTACAGAAGTTATACCTGCAAACCTATCTTGACTTTCATATTTAGAATCTACAAATAATGGTCCAAAACCCCAGTGAATGTAAACCGATTAGTGTCCATGAGAGCCAGGGAGCTACTCCCATACTCGGCAGTTTATTCCGCTCCTATCACCACTAACCCAGGACTGCAAGACTTGTATCACAAAACACATAGAAAAGAATTTTATATTAGCCCATAATAGGGTAAGTATAAAACAGTTGTAAACTGATTATATATTTTACAGAAGAAAGTGCTAGGACTGGATAATAGAATTTACCAAGGTGATAGGTAACCTACTGAAAAGTTTTCTTCAGTCCTTCTGAGATCTAATGGTCCCATTAAGCTCTATGGAGAAACTTTAGAGGATACTGCATGTATATTACAACAAGCTAATAAACTTACTAGCACAATAACATTAACATTTATCTAACAGAAATAGGACATAAAGTTGTAATAAGGCAAGATGTAATTACTTGTGGTAATGCAAAGAGTTATTCCTCTGTCTATATAAGCTCAAGATTTAAAGCCCACTGCAAAGGTGGCTACTGACTTCAATGGGGTAAAATAGGGCAACAGACTTGTTAGGGAAAATTGTACTGAAAAGTGTAGGGAAAGCATTGTACATGTGGAAGCATTATAGACAACTTACAGTAGAATAATAGCCTGGATCAAAGAGCTTCCTGCTTAAAATGAAAATTATTCTGCTAAGAGTGGCTTGGATCAAGAGAAAGTTAAATGACTTCTCCATCCGGTTTTTGCTCCTTTTCATACAAGACCTAATTAAAAGGCTTAGGAATTAATAAAGAGTGATCCAGTAGGGAAATTCTAGCCCAGAAATCTAGTGCAGACTACACTGCAGTAGCTGCACAGCTAGTCTAGTTCCATACCAGTTCTATTCCCCTTTATCACCTTAATCATTCAGACTACAAGCCATTCAGTGACGTTGGAAACACTGCTCTCACAGGAAAAAGCCACTTTGAATTTAGCATGAGAATAAAGTCTGTTGGAAGCATCAGGGGTATCCCCTCAGTTTTAAAACTTACTCATGCAGGTGACTCTGTTTTGCAATATCCAAGTTCAGTTATTCCGCTATATATTGGAATGGCAAAAGTTATTCCCCTATCATCAGTTTAGAGGAGTCTGGTAATACTTCTAAAAGTACTTACTGGAGCAGAACTACTTTTATGCTTCTCATTGCCCAACACAATTTAGATTCCTTGTACTCTGGTAACAGTAAACATACAAGCTTTTTATTGCACAGGAGACCAGATTCCCAGAAAGAAAATCTGCGTCAACTCACGGATTTGTGTCTTTTTAAGACAGTGAGACATAACACTGTGACAACCAGCTGGCTTGAACCCTTGCACAACACAGGTTGTAGAACTTGATCTACCAATTTTATGAGTCCCTTGATTTCTCTTTGGATTACAGCATATATTTTTGAAAAATCTGGCAGTGATTAAAAAAGACTCCCAGGTGATGAGAGCAACTACAACTACAATATCCTTAGGAGTTGTTCCAAAGACTTTATAGGTCATCAGAATTTTAAATGAAGGCAGCTAGAAGCAATCCAAAGTGCACAGTCCAAACTTGAAGCTTTCTAAACTCGAAGAAACATTGGCTGGGGAACACTTCCTCAATTTTTAACGATAAAATCTCTGAGGTGATTAGGGATACATAAGGCTGTTAAGTGTGGTGACTATGAAAACATTTCTAAAAGAAATGCTGCTTCACCAAATTCAACAATGCATAGCACAAAATCCCTGAATTCATATATGTATAGAAGAGCTGACAGTCTCCAGCTGGCAAAATTGTATATTTTAAATGAAAATGAGTCAACCAATACAACCTTCAAGCCACATCTGCTCGACTGTACAAAAAGTCACCACTGAAGAGATTTTATTCCATTCAATCTCAATGAGTTAGCAAGACCTAATATATGAAATGGTATGCAGAAAAGACCAAGGTGAAATGTTTGTCCTTGGCCTCTGTACAGAATGCCTGTATGAGTGTCCCTGACTGCTGCGTTCAAGATGAGAAAAGACTCAGAAATCCCCAGACTTATGCTTGTAGAGGGCAAATACTGCCCTTGAAGACAACATGTGCAAAGTTAAGAAAAATACTGTTTCATATTTCATTTTTATTCTTTTGGCAGCAACATCCGCCAGAATATTTTCCTACCGTTACTCATGTAACAGTAGGAAAAAAGTCCTGAAATTCACTATGCTAAATGTTGTTCAAAAAATATAGTAGCACTGGACTTTATATTTCACAAATTAAGAAAATACGCTATGTTTTTATTTCTGTGCTTTGTCAAAAGATCAGATGAACAGTTTAAAAA
Organism: Manacus candei; assembly: GCF_025592945.1. Lineage (NCBI taxonomy): Eukaryota > Metazoa > Chordata > Aves > Passeriformes > Pipridae > Manacus > Manacus candei. The sequence continues at coordinate 18,878,641 of NW_026138097.1, forward strand.
TGTGCCCTCAGTTATACTTGCAATCATTTTCTTAGGTTGTTTTCCCAAAGTACCAGATTAATCTCACTATGAAGTACAGAAATATACATCTTGAGTCATTCCATTACCAATTAATTTAGTCCAGAAGGCAACACATTTTGTACACACACACACTTGATTCAAAATCAGTGTGCCTTGAAGCATTTACATATTTTGAGTTTCCGAGTCTAAAAACTAAACCAGAAGTAGAGTGAAAATTAATATAACTAAGAAATCTAAAGAGTTCAGCTTGAAAGCTACAAATTTAACTTTTCCGGAAAGGCACAACCAGATCCATAACTGTACTATGGCAGGAAATATATTGCCACCATCCACCTCGGACCCATGGGATGAGATAGAGTCTGAGCACCACTTACTCCTCAAAATCCAGTGCTACAAGTCCTGCCCCAAAGCTCACTCTTGTCTCTAGCACCATAGATGTAACACGGCTTAATTTTGCTCTCAATCCTTCTAGTCCTGAAGGCAGCTTTAATTCTTTTCCTTCCAGGCTCCATAGCTACACAATACCCTCTCTGTGCCCAGAGCTCCGAGTGCTTTAGGAATAATAACTCTTAGGATACAGCCCTCCGCCACAATGCTGGTGTGGTTTCAGTGCTATTAGAAGTGGTTACGTAGGGCAGCCATCCACCTGGGAATACCACAGCAGTACTCCCACATGCACTACATTACAGGCAGACAGGTTCCCAAGGACAGCTGGTGGCTTGAACCTCTTAGAAGGGCAGTGCTCCTGCTTTTTGGCACAGTATGTTTGCTGGTGCAGGGAATGAACACAGATGCGCTGCAAGTCCCAGGTGCACGAGCTCATTGTGTGTACACCAAATTGGATCGAGGTCATGTAATGGGATTTATATTGATCTTGCAACATCATTTCATCATGTAGAAAAATACAAAAAAATAGAGGCTATATTTTCCTGCCTTCTCTGTCTGCACTGTTAAGCTCTTTAAGGCAGTGATTTCCCTTAACTGCGTGGCTCTTGTGTCATCTAGTTAATAGCAGTCTCACTCTGATAATGACATTAGTCATCTCAGTCAGCTGCCATGGCAGAGGGGAATCACAGATATGAAGCCTGGCTGTGCTGTAGACATGCCTTGTTTTATTGATGTATCCACCTATTCTTGCCCCAAGGTGTCCAGGCAACATGCAGGGTGGATCCTTTCCCTCTATACCAAGATAAGGTAGCAGGACGCATTCTCCACAACAGCTTACTCAGCCTTAGGAAACACAGGAGATCTTCCATGCTTCTGCCACCTAACACTGAAGCAATGTAAGCAACAAGGCAATGATGAGATGGACTTAGTTGAGGCCAAGAGGTACCCATATTAACATTTTAAATATGTTCTATTTTCATTACACTTAGTTGTACACAATCATTATGATATGAATTCTTAGAACATGGTAACACAGGATCTTCAGCACTGGGAAGTATTAGATAATGTGACCGTACTTGTCCCTCAAATTGAAGAAATACCCTTGACATGACACTTCATCAGCCTCTCAGGAAATAATCTTGATGTCATTACTCAGCATTCATCGTTCATCCAGTCTTTCCTCAGGCAGAAGGAGCTTCAAAGTCAAATTATAGCAGGAATATTGTATGAGTAAGACTTCAGTAAGGAGTGCAAGATTTAGCCTGTTATTGTAATGGCACAAGTGCCTTTTCTGATTTACTTTTTTAAATCACACTTATTATTTCTGGAGTTCAGAAGCTAGTTCAGTGTGACTGGAGAGTCATTTACTACTTACACACTTGCGACATTGTTTTAGACCTAGGTCTAAAAGCTAGATATAACACTACAAAATTAAAAATCATAGGTATAGAGGACACAGCCAGAAATATTAGTGCCAGGAATGTATCTAAGAGTACTCTGTTACACTAATCAGAATGAGAAGGTAAAGCCGAAAGGGAAATGACATCCCCAAGGAAGTAGTGTATTTTAAATAAGAAGGAGGTTAAAAAGAGCCCAAGGGCTCTATGATGACATAATCAATGGTGAAAGAGTAAAAAGGATGGTTTTGCCTCATCCTTTGAAGATGGAATAAGAAAGAAATTGATATATGTGATTTAGCCCCCAGTTTTCCTGAGCACTTTCCACCATGGATGCTATGCTTGAATCCTGATGACGACACAGCTGTAAAGTTCCTTCAGAAATCATCAGCTCTCCCTTCACTTTGGCCAATTTCAGTTGTCTTCTGTGGCAAACTCCCTTTACCATGTCATTTTCCAAAGCCTGATTACATGACTTAATCTTTGCTACATCGTCTTTACACATTTGGAGTTGAGCTGAGGAGAACAGTTGTTACAGAACATGTCTAAAAATCAACCAAAGCATCCTCGATACACCAGGACACTTACCAAGATAAACTGCCAACCTGGTGATCTGAGGAAAATATTACCACGACCTTCCCTGGTACAGGGAGGACTGTGGATGTGCTTTTTTCCCTCTGCCCAGAACAGGCAACCTACTTACAGTAACAAAAAGGTTCACTGAACTGTTTTATTTAAAATTAAAAAAAAAAATAAAAAATAAAAAAAAAAAAAATTTAAAAAGTGACATTGAAATTATTAAGTCAAATTTGCACTGTGGTTACTTGGAGGTAGTTGGAAGAATGGGGTTTATTAATCTAGTGAAGTTTCCCAGACATTCTTTTTTGCCCTAAAGGAATTAAAGTACTGTGGGGAAGGATATGGCACTAATTTAGCAGGCGTCCCTAAATCCATACAGCAGGTTGGCTTTACAGAACTGGTTTGTAATCAGCTGCCTGTTGAGTCACTTCCTCCTCCACACTCCGTGAGCATCACACGTCACCAGAGCTTCATTACTGACCCACGGGCCAGTGACACTTGACCGCTCATGATTGTGTCGGGATGGATTAAACAAGATTGGGCCTGCTTAGTCTGGAGGAGAGAAGACTGAGAGGGGATCTCATTAATGCATATAAATATCTCCAAGGCAGGTGCCAAGAGGACGGTGCCAGGCTCTTTTCAGTGGTACGAGGAGTAATGGCCATAAACTAAAACACAAGAAATTCCGCCTCATCATGAGGAAGAACTTCTTTTCGCTGAGGGTGGCAGATCACTGGAACAGGCTGCCCAGGGAGGCTGCGGAGTGTCCTTCTCTGGCAACATTCCAAACCCACCCGGACGTGTTCCTGTGTCGCCTGCTTTAGGTGACGCTGCCTTAGGAGGGGGGTTGGACTGGATGATCTCCAGGAGTCCCTTCCAACCCTAGCGATTCCGTGACTAAGAGCGGCTCAGGGAACACCAGGGAACACCAGGGAACACCGAGGACTACGAGGGGCTGCGCGGGGCGCTGCCCGGCCCGGTTAGCGACTGGCTGGCGGCCGCGGGGCGTGCCCGGAAGCGGAAGGGGCGCGGTGGGGCGCGGGGTGCGGAAGGGCGGGCGGAGGCCGCGGTTTCGGTTCCCGTTCCCGGGCCGGGGGCGCTGCGACGGCTGCAGCCGCGGGCCTGCGCTCCCTGCTCCCGCCTCCGCCCCTCTGCCCCTCTGCCCCTCTGCCGCTCCACCATGGCGGGCAACACCGGCAACCTGCAGGTACAGCGGCGCCGGCCCTGTCTGGGGCAGGGCGGGCCGGGGGCGGCGGGCAGGGAGGAGCGCGGCCGGGGCTGTCCTGGGCCGGGGCTGTCCTGCGGGCGGAGCGGCGGCACAGGGAACGCGAACGCCGCCTGCCCGCCGGGCCGAGGACACCGTCGGGAGAGCCGCAGGCAGCCGCAGCCAGGGGCGTGTGGTGGGAAGTGGGCTCGGGGCTCGGCGCGGCTGAGCCCGCATGGTCACCACTCATCGGCACCGGGGTTGAGACCCCGGGAGGGGGTCCCTGACCCCTCCGGGAGGGGGTCCCTGCGAGCACCAGCCCTGCGGGACCCGATGCCTAATGCCCGTCTGGGAAGCGCTGTTGCCTCTTGTGGTCTGGACGCATAGTTTGGCTTGTGTTTCTTGCTGTAGGAAGCCCTTGCCTGCTCCGTTTTCTGCTTGTGTTAACCCTCAGTCGGGCCTGTGTAATCGGTGCTGCGGCGGGCCGGCAAAACAGATCCAGAAGTGACCTGTGTTCAGAACAGTCTCTTTTCAGCTGTTTGAACCGTGATCATTTCCGTATGCAGTGTTTACATAGGCAGTGTAATGTTTATACTGGCAAAGCAGAGGATATATTGCAGGGTCTAGAATAAGCAGAAGGGGGATGACACCTGTTAAGGCTGACATTCTTTCTGAGGGTGATATTCATCAAACTATCAAACTATGGCCTGATGAATGTGGTTTGTGCCTTAGGGATAGTTAAAGCTGGTCATCTATGCCCTAGTTCATAGAACTTTCTAATAATGATTTTCTGTTTGATAGCAGTGGTGTTCTTAGAATCATAGAATCACAGAATCAACCGGATTGGAAAAGACCTCCAAGATCATCAAGTCCAACCCTTGATCCAACACTGCTGTGGTTACTAGACCATGGCACGAAGTGCCACACCCAGTCTCATCTTAAAAATCTCAAGAGACAGTGAATCCACCACCTCCCTGGGCAGCCCATTCCAGTGTCTGATTACTGTCTCCATAAAAAATTTCTTCCTAATATCCAACCTAAACTTCCCCTGGCAGAGCTTAAGACCATGCCCTCTTGTCCTACTGCTGGTTGCCTGGGAGAAGGGACCGACACTCACCTGGCTACAACCTCCTTTCAGGTAGTTGTAGAGAGTGATGAGGTCTCCCCTGAGCCTCATCTTCTCCAGGCTAAACAACTCCAGCTCCCTCAGCCTCTCTTCACAGGACTTGTGCTTGAGTCCCTTCATCAGCTTTGTTGCTCTTCTCTGGACCTGCTCCAGCACCTCAATATCCTTCCTGAACTGAGGGGCCCAGAACTGGACACAGTACTCCAACTGTGGCCTCACTAGCACGAAGTGCAGGGGAAGAATCACTTCCCTGGTCCTGCTGGCCACACTGTTCCTGATACAAGCCAGGATGCCATGGGCCTTCTTGGCGACCTGGGCACACTGCTGGCTCATGTTCAGCTTCCTGTGCAGCTCATGTAAGGAAGTATTAGAGCTGAGAATCTAATAGCCAGGTAATCGTCTTTGGCTGTTTACAAAACCAGGCAATACATGATGTAGACTTTTTCAGAGGAGCAGGTCTGCAACATGCCCTGTTTTCTCACAGTTCTGTTTTAGCAGGTGATCTTTGCCATTTATTCTTTGGATTTAGTGCCATGTATATCGTTGTCTTTGTTGTACTGCATCCAGGAGTCATTGGGCTGTCCCATAGTAACTGAAGGCACTGAAGGGACTTATGAAGAAAGAAACTTCTGTTTGGGGTTAATTTTTGCTCTTTTGCTAGATTTGAATGGTGCTTAGAGGGGCCTAAGGGAGCCAGCACAAAATGAGCCCCAAGGACGGGACTGCCCATTCGTACCTGGGAAACTGCTTATCAGCTCCTGGCTTCTCCGGAAAGGAAAGAATAAATCCTGTTCCAGAGAAACAGATGCTTACAGTGTGTCCCAACACTTGCCACAACACAGCCATAGAGTCTACTTTATTGGTTCATTGGTTTTAAATACCTTTGATTTCAGGCAGATCTGTTGAGATGATGTTTGCTTCCAAGACAGCAATGCAAAGCAATAGAATGAGAGATTTTGTTGTTTCTCTCATGTCAGTTTATTTTGCCTGAAACACAGCAGAGTGTCTGGATAGTGGCAAGAGTATCTGTACTGAAATGTCTAGTGGAAAATCCTTGCTGCAGTTGAAGCTCTCCACCTTGATCTCTGACATTAGTCATCCTAAGCATACTAACAATGCTTAGCAAAGCAATTGAATGTGAAAAAATAGGTGAGGGGCTAGAGAAGATTTATTTGGAGTTTGTTATCTCCAGCTAACCAACCACTTTTTTTTAACTCACATGAAGGAGTGGTTAAAACAGAGAGTTTTAATTGTCCTGAAGTGGTATTGGCATTCCAAGGAGGAAAGTGTAATAAAAAGTAATAAGCACTTAAGAGCAATGAAATAGCGGTGATAGCAATAAATCCACTGGCCAGTGTGTGCAATATGGTAGCTTAAATCACAGATCTATTTGAACAAATAAATTAAAAATCTGTTCATAACTGCTCACAGAACGCTTCTGATGCTTGAGATTTGGATATGTTCTCTATGCTTTTTTGTACGCTAGTAAATTGCTGTTCATAAAAGGATGAAAATACACCACGTAAGACTTGTAATGGGTTGCCTTCAACTTTTGGGGGTAAATGTTGAGAAGCAGGAAAACTCGCCATCAAAAAACAGGGTAACAGCTTAAAGCGTCTCCGATGGTGCAAACTGCTTTTGCACAGCACTTAATTACTTGTTTGTGTTACAGAAAGCAATAGACCTTGCTAGCAGGGCAGCACAAGAAGATAAAGCAGGAAACTATGAGGAAGCCTTCCGCTTGTACCAACATGCTGTGCAGTATTTTCTCCACGTTGTAAAATGTAAGTGTAACGTCTTGGATGATTAAGTGAACTTTAGTAGTCAGATTGCACAAGAGTAACGTCGTATGTTAACATCAGTATTTAAATTTTTACTCTCGTCAACAGTTGATACTTGCGAATTGTAGTTTGGCTGACATTGTATATTTTTCAGCTTTTGCCTTTCCTGTGTTGTGTGCTTGCTCCATTCTTGAAAGAAATTGGATTATTTTTTACTTGTGTTTTGTTTTAGGGTTTTTTTTAAGACAAGAGGCAGCTATTTGCTGTCTCTCTTCTGGACTTTGGTAGCAGTGTTTCAAGCTGACCACTGCACAAGGAAATGTGACAATAAGTGCAGGGATCCCTACATTTCTGTTGTACTGAAGTCCATGTTACCACGAAGTCTTTGCTGTATCTACAGAGTGGTTTTTGCTCCTTTTAACTCATGCAACTTGCCTTTCTACAGTCCCTCTGCTGGCATTTTTTGCTCCTTAATGTCATGGTCTTGCTGTTCATCTTGGCCAAGAAAATGTATAAGATGGATTTGTATGTTATAACTTTTCTTCAGGTTTCCATATTCTCATTATTTTATGCCTTTTCACACTTCTGTGTAACATTTTGTGCCGTGTCCAGTGCTTGTATGCAAGGAGTGGGCCTTCTTAATGTAGGTACAGCCCTAATCTAAGTGGATTAGTGTTGCTTGCCTGACGTAAGTGCACTTAAAGATCTCCATGATTGGGAAAAAACCACTATTTTCTTTATAGCTTCTTTATAGTCCTTTATTATTATGATAATTTGTGTTTATCACTTCTTATCCATTTATGTCCTATAGACTTTCTCAGAATATCACTTTCTTTTAACAATACTGATATACTTTTGGAAACTTAACACATAAACTTGATGTTAAATGTTGATTGCTGATTTGAAATACTGTAATAGTGACTACGAGAACAGTGTGGCTGTTTAAACACACCTAATTCTTTCAGATATTTTATGTAATTTTTTTCTTTATCTTTTAAAATTAGCAGGCAGTGGAAAAATCAAGTATGCTTCTCAATAAAAATTGCTTAGCACAAGCAGCATCTTGATGAGCTATTTTAGAAAATCAGTTATTAAGGCAGTGTCTAGCAGCTTGAAGGGCTGACACAAAAGCTTCCAGTGCCGTTATCCTTAATCCTTTACAGTCAAATTTTAAGCCAAGGCAACGTTCAGGTGTATATTTGATTTCTGTTATGTGATACATCCTTCCTGTCACTTCTTTCCATGGCATAGTGGAAAAATAAGTAGTTGAGGTATTTGGTTATGTGGTGAGCCCTCAGAGGGCTATATTGATAAGATATAAAGATGACAGAGATTTTGTCTTGTTTTCTGGTGATGCACATGTGTTTTGCTGTTAACTAAGAATTGTTTCTCTTCAAACTTTTAGATGAAGCACAGGGTGATAAAGCAAAACACAGCATTAGAATGAAATGTACAGAATACTTGGACAGAGCAGAAAAGCTGAAAGAATATCTGAAAAAGAGAGAAAAAACTGCACCAAAACCAGTTAAAGAGTCTGGTCCTACTGATGCAAAAGGGTATGTTTTTGGAGAAGGTAAAGCAAAATACTTCCTGAACTCAGCTTATTCTGAAATTCAACTATTGAAAGATCATTTTGAGTAGTGTTTTTGAAATACTTCAGGTGATGACTGTGCTGAAATATAGTGGGCTAATAAAAATACCATGAATTACCATCACAGGCATTTCTGTGCTTGTTTACTAAAATGTGTGACCATTTGCATAGGAAATTCACTGAAGAATGAAAGCTGAATCCAATGATTATTGCATTTAATGGCAATGAGCCCAATGACCTTTAAAGTTTTTCTGCATTTAAATACTTACTAACTAGAAAATAAATTTAGACTGGTGATTACTGGACTTACTGAGTTTGATCTTTCTCACACTTGATAAGAGGTGAAAAGTTCTATATGGGGTAAAGTTCTGTAAGATGGACTGAATCACTCTAATGTCTTGCTGCTGCCTGGTCTCTCTGCTAGTTTCCTTTTATGAGATTTGTTTCTCACTTTGCATATCAGAGAGTTGAACAAGCAGAGTCACCCAAACAAGCCCAGCCTCTTTTGCTCTTGCTATTGCTGTTATAGGAGAGAGGAAAATTTCAGGATGATAGCTTCTGGTGGGGCTGCCCTTTTAGCAGTCCTGAACAGCTAAAGTTACTTAGTTGTCTCTTAAAATGTCACTCTTTCATCTCATCAGTTTCATTTTTTGAGCTGTACTGTGTCCTACTGTTTTATTTTTAGAAGGAATTGGTAATACCACAGAGGCTATGTGTATTTTCATGACCTGCACTCCACTTGTTCACTATCTCTTTTTTCCTTCTTTAATTTCCACTATCCTTTGTTCTGATGAGAGTGTAGGATTTCATAGTACTAGGTGTTATTGGCCAAGTCGTGTTGCAAGTCCAGATTGTCACTTTTGCCCAATGTCTACAAATAAACCTTTTTATTGCTTCTGTGTTGCTGAATATGAGGGTTTTGTTTCCTGAGGGCTGGCTCAAAGCATGTAGAAGTGTGTTAAGAGTGCTCAGACCCGTAAGAGGAAGTTGAAAAGACAAGGAGGGTGAATTAGAAAGAAATTGTGGAAAAAGTTTAGGAAAGTGAACAAAAGCAGGAGTACAATCATGTAAACTTGTACAGGTCTAGAAGCATCTCAACATTTATTTCATTCCTTCCTCAGCCTGATGTTTTTTCTGCTTTTTGCATTGTGACTTTTACCCTAAGACAGCAGTCTCTCTTACTGTATTTCAAATTTTTTTTCCTTGTTTCCATATCAGGAATGACAGTGATGGGGAAGGGGAATCAGAGGATCCTGAAAAAAAGAAGCTACAGAATCAACTTCAAGGTAATTTGAAGCATCCTTTTCTTTAAATAGGAGTGACTTCAGTCAAGCAAGTTCCTACATTTTTGCCATCTAAATGCTATGGGTAAACTTTAATGTCTGTAAGTGGCTCAACCAGTATGCTCAACACGTTCAAAAGCATAGTCTTTCTGGAAGTATGGGCTTGTGTGCCATGAATTTATACAGTGACTATATTGAAATGTATCTCCTGTACCCTGTGCTTCGTGTTAAAATTGTACCATCTTTCCGGACAGCATTTTCCGACAGGAGAAGTTGCAAAATCCCAGATAGCTATAGGCTAAACTGAATCAGTATTTTTTTACTCTTAAGTGAATTAAAGTATTGCCTAGGGCTAAAGTAATGAACATCATGCAAACACTTAGTGTAAGCAGGACTGTTTTCACAAAAAAAAAGCTTGTGCTCAAGTTTAGGAGTAAAGAACATGGATTACTTCCCATTTATAGCAATGGGCAGCATTTTCTCATATGCAGTGCTGATGCTCTCACAGCTAAGTAGCATCATAGTTTGGAGTTTTGAGCTCTAATTCAGAATACAGTTAGTGATGCAATGTATGGCAGCCACCAGTAGTTTTGTGCGCAGTAAAAAGGAGGATTTTTTCATATTTATTACCCTTTAATGGTGAAGAATTGTTCAGAGCTCCCCTGACAGAAGGTGCTTATGGATCTGACAAAAACCTCATTGTTCTCCTGCTTTTCAGAAACTGTCCCATGCTGCTTCTACTTCGCTGCACACTTATTTAATGTTATGCACAGTTATATGGGACAGTTTCCTATTTTTTTTAAAAATGACAGAAAATTGCTGAGCACTGGACTCTTATCCTGTTTCTCACTATAAAGACTTTGTTTCTTCCTACATGAATCTGACCTTCAGGTCCTATTTCAAGAATAGTTTCCTGCACCCAGAACTTCCTTGATACTTTCTATAAAATGACAACCACCTTGCTTGTACATTTGATTGCTTGAAAGTCTGAGGTACCTTTAAACTTAACACAGGTGTTACTCAGATAACAAGATACAAGCTCTGCGTTGTCTTCAGACTACTCATTTTCATTTTACTTCCTATAACAGCCACAGAAATTTCATGTACTTAATTTTGCTTCCTTGTTACTCCTAGCCGAGTTTGCCTTATGGAACTTTCCCATATTTGTGACTATTTAGATTTTAATTATAGTAGTAACTTATGGTGGAAGAAGTGACCAGGTGACACTCAGACTAGATAATAGTTGGGGGTCTATTGTCATTACTCTTGTTTAGAATTTTAAAGGCCTTTTGCACTCTATTGCTTAATCTTCCAGCTGTTCATTTACACCTACAAAATTAGGAAGCCTACTGTTCCAGCTCCATTTCTGTCGTGGTACAGGGGATCTCTTACAGTGCAGTGATTTCAGTTGCCATGGTATGTCTGGTCTAGATCACTGATATTTTTACTTTGAAATAATCTCTTGTTCCAGTCGGAACTGTTACTTGTTCTGCTAATTGTTTTAATGATGGAGCCCATAGTTTTGTTTAAGAAAAACTGAGATGTAATCAACCTAGCAAAAGAATTGAATGCATTGAAGGTGGGTGGTTGAATTAATTCCAGTATATAGATTGCAAGTTAAGACAGTTCACAATTAACTTTCTCTAACATTTTTAGCATTTTAAATGATATGTTGTTGGTTTTGGACTCTAAATTCCAAACTGTTAATAGTTGCAGTTGTTAACAGAAATTTTTCATGTCAATCTTATAGAGAAGGAATGCAACAAAGGAAAAACTCTCCTTTATTTGCTTTGTTCATTAGCCAGTGAGTAACAGTAAATTTTCAGTCCCATAAGAATAAAAAAGCCTTAAATTACTTCACAGAGCTCTGAATGCATGAGATGAAAATGCTGAGAAAATACCTGGTGAAAGCCAATTGTGAAATTACAGAAAACCCCTTGTAGAGAATTAGGGCAACCAAAACTTTTATTGTGTTTGAATACTTAGATAAGCATTGGATTGTTTGGCATTTGTTCATGTGAAAATTTCTCTTATCTTTTGGGTTTGCCTTGGCTAGGATTACAGGATCTAATATTCAATTACTATCTGAGTTCCAAGTTTTTCCATCCAGAAGTAGTAGAAACAAAATAATTCTTAGCATGTCAGACTAACCAATCTGAAGTCTGAAGAGAAGGCTAAATTACGGCTCAGTTGGCTGAACTCACTGATTGAAGAAGATGAGACTTGGTGATAAACTTTGAGAGAACGTGGCTTGACTAAGAAGATACTTCTGCAGCTAAGCAGGCTCCATATAACCTTTCTGACACTTTCAGCCCTAGCTCTCAAACTTCATTACCATTAGGTAGTCCAATTGTTTGCTGCACATCTGGAGATACCAAACAAGTTACTTCATCTGCTGGAGAATCTTACACATCCTGAGCTAGTGGAGCTACATTGTTTAAAATGAAATTTCAGATTTTTTGGGAAGTGCAATTGTGGTTTAGTGAGGAGATAGTTTCTGCAGGACTTCTGCTAACTCACAAGTATTCCGGTTATCCATGGTTTATTTTGGTAAAACAACGTGACAGATTTCTGTAGAAATAACATCCATTTGCCTACTGGAATTCGATGTTTATATCTACTTAGAAATGCCTTGGTTTTATTCAGTATTGACGTGGGCATATATTTTTTATATTATTCTTTTTTGCCAAATGGAATTTGCTGTAGTTGTGAAAAGATATGTGCATCACTAACTTATACAATCCTTTCTTATAGGAGCAATTGTTATGGAGCGACCAAATGTCAAATGGAGTGATGTTGCTGGCCTCGAAGGTGCCAAAGAAGCACTTAAAGAAGCAGTCATCTTGCCCATTAAATTTCCACACCTGTTTACAGGTCAGAATTATACTTATTTACTATTGGCCAATCAGGACTGACACTGGGGCCTGTGAAGTGTGTTATGCCAATGTGTCAGAGACTCAAGCTGAGCTCTTATCAAAGAGATTGTGATCCATCTGACTGAAGTTTCATGGGTAGATGTGGAAAACCTCAGAGTACATGAGAAGGGCATAATCAGAAAATAGGTTCAGTCTTTCTACAGTATTTTGAAGACTGCTGGTTTCTCTTTTGCAGGCAAAAGAACACCCTGGAGAGGGATTCTCTTATTTGGACCACCAGGAACAGGAAAGTCTTATTTAGCAAAAGCTGTGGCGACAGAAGCAAACAACTCTACCTTCTTCTCAGTATCTTCCTCTGACCTAGTCTCAAAGTGGTTAGGTGAAAGTGAAAAGTAAGTTGGAGTTGCCAGAGGTCCAGGAAAACATTTTCAACAAGAAATTAATATAGAGCTAGATGAGTTGCTGTAAAGAACTTGAATTTGAGGGAACAGTCTTGTCTTTTTAAAAACAAACTTGAGGTGTTTCTATGTTTCCTGCTGCAGTGCCATGTAATGGTATCATCATGTTCTGCATTTTGAGAAACTGCATCTAGATCTTTCTTCAGGGCTCAAGATAGTTTTAAAACTAGCTCAGGAAGGTTTATGGAGCACCATGGAGCTCATTCCCATTCTGAATTCAGCTGTGATTGCACACTCTATCAGTCTGAAGTGCTGGCTTACTTTGCTTCTTGGCATCTCCCCACTCATCTGTCCCAGCAACTGTGTGGCATTCCTTTGTCCATATGAAGGTGGTTTTTTTCTTCATTCTGATTTCAAACAAAATCTGAAAGACATAAGAGACTTGCAGAAATAAGTTGAAGGAGAAGAGCAGCCATGAAAGGAAATTTCAGGGGTCCCTATGCTAACTCTTTGTTTGTTACTATGTCATATGTAAATAAGACCAGGAAACCTGAAGTGATGTGTTGGCTGCAGTCTAGAAGTGCAGAATTTGTCCATCTAGGCTTCCAAAATCTTCCCTGATAAATCTTCTCTGAATTAATCAAAAGATCTGGGTTTATACAGAAAGTACCTTCATATAATGATGAGAATATTTGTCAAAACCATACTTCAATAGTTTGAAGTGCAAGACAACTCAGCAACACTATTTAAAGTTGATAGATTGAGGAAGAAAGGCCATAAAGTGTTTGAACTGAGGGGTTTTTTTTCCTCAAAAGCTGGAAACCTTAAGCTGCTTTTCCTCTGTTGCAAAAGAAATACAGAACTGGAGTTTACCTTGGCATTAGATTTTATTTGACTTCATTTGAGACTATTGCTTGAGATTTAATGCTGTAATGTGAAAATTCTTGCAGCATGTTCCTATTTGTTTTTCTTTTTAACTTAGTAAAATGTGTAAATGAAATATGGCTGGAAGTATTTTGGGTTCTATTTTTAGGGGGTTTTTTGGTTTGTTTTTTTTTTTTTGCAAACCAATGTTTCTTGTCATATAGTAATTATTTAGTAAAGCTGTATAAAGTAGAAGTACAAGTTATTTCTTACAAAATCCCTAGAATTAATTTGATTAAGTTAAATAAGAAAATACCATGTTCCTTTGAATCTGTCTAGAGTGGTGGTTTTGTATAGTCCAGGCTGTCATGTAGAAGTGTATACTGAAAAAGAGCTTTTTCTTGCAAAACCATGCCTGGAGCACTCTAAATTTTTTCATCTCTCTTTATGCTGGGCTATCTTTCTCAGTGCTAAGCCTTGGAGCTGGAAGAATGTTGTGTCTTTAAATAGCTTTATGTTAATACTTCTTTTTTCTTGCTTTCTCTGAAGGGAACTACTGTTGTGTGTTTTTACTGATGTAACTAATAAAATTATTAAGATAACTGAAGCTGTTTTCTTCTTTAAGATTAGTGAAAAACTTGTTCCAGCTCGCCAGAGAAAACAAACCTTCTATTATCTTCATTGATGAGATAGATTCCCTCTGCGGGTCAAGAAGTGAAAATGAAAGTGAGGCTGCTAGACGGATAAAAACAGAATTTCTAGTCCAGATGCAAGGTAAGTTTGGTTTTCAGAATCAGACAGAGGAATTAAGAGATGTATTTTAAGAACACTAAAATAACTGCAGTTCCACCTCATTACATTTTGATGACTTTTTAAAACAGTCTCTGCTTATCATCTAAACACTGAAATTATTTCTGTCCTGATATAGGGGTTGGTGTTGACAATGAAGGAATCTTGGTCTTAGGAGCGACAAACATACCCTGGGTTTTGGATTCTGCTATCAGGAGAAGGTATGATGTAATTTTTTTCATGGTGTGAAATTCATAACTGGTGTGAAGGTTCAGTCAGAGACTATTTGAGGTGGTAATCCAGCTCATGTTTGCAGCCATGGCTAATGTTCTGCAACTCAGTTCCATGAGACAGACCGAGCCAAACTAATAGCCTCTTGCCCCTTTAGAGAGGTAGGTTGTTCACTCTTATATCAGCCTTGTAGTTTATTTGATTTCTTGGTTAGATGATTATGCTTGAAGAAATGGAGGAGTTTTCTGCTTCCTTGTTGGTTTTCTGGTGGGCTTGGGGAACAAGTTAGAAAATGCACACCTCAGAAGGGCAAGAGAGGGCAGAGCTTTCCTTTTCAGCTGTTAATGAACTGCTGAGTAGCTTGAATTCTTTCATGGAAATGTAACCTTACACAGAAACACCATGGTATTCTATTGGTCAGGTATAACTTGTGATTTTCAGTGCATGTTTTAATTGCTGTTTTGTAGATAAAGAGCTTCCAAATCTGTATCTAATTATTTGGATCTTTCTTTGAGCTGCAGAGCAAGCAGAGGACAAACACAGCTATATGACATATATGATTATGTTGAGATGAGGGCACAGCTTGCTTAATGGTCATTTTTGTAGGCTAAAGAAACATTGCTTTTTTATGACTGATGCTGACTTTTATTTATATACTTCATTCAAACTGTCCATACGTAGATTTGAGGTTGGATCACGTGACCTGCAGAGGTCGCTTCTAACCTGTATGAGTATAGTGTTGTGTGAGACAGATTTAGAGGTGAACATATTGCTTAAAATTTCTAGTCACTCCTGAAATTCCAGTTGTGTGGTCCATGGTACAAGACAGACATGGACCTGATAGAATGGGTCCAGAAGGGAGCTGTGAAAATGATGAGAACACCTCTCCTATGAAGGCAGACTTAAAGAGTTTGGGCTGTTCAACCTGGAAAAGAGAAGGTTCTCTCTGGAGAGACCTTATTGTGGCCTTTCAGTGTGTAAAGGGAGATTATTAGAAAGACAGAGAGATGTTTGTTGTTTTTCTTCCAAGGCCTGTAGTGCCAGGGTAAGGGGCAATGGTTAAAACTGAAAGAGGGTAAGTTTAGATTGGACATAAAGAAGAAATTTTTTACTATAAGGGTGATGAAACACTGGCACAGGTCGCCCTGAGAAGTTGTGGATGTCCCATCATTGGAGTGTTCAAGGCCAGGATGGGGCTGGATAGGGCTTTGAGCAACCTGATGTCGTGGAAGGTGTCCCTGCCCATGGCAGGAGGGTTGGACTAGATGAACTTTAAAGGTCTCTTTCAACTCAAACCATTCTCTCATTCTGTGCCCACAAGACTTAAAGGGATTTGTACAACAGTGACTGTAATTATAGTATTTTTCCATGGATTTAGGCCACTCTGTCATGTATATCGGGTTAATTATGTTCTATAGAATTTGGAGTCACTCTTGTTTTGTTGATGGGAGGTAATTCCCACTCTGAGAACAGATGCTGCTTCAAAGGAAGAACTGCAGTTACCAACACTTTCTACTGACGACTCTGTTGAGAATGTGACTTCAAATTTGCTTCCAGCTATGAGGTTTGCTTTAATTTAGTTGGAGAGTGTAGAAAATTGTTTCATCAGGTTGTTATCAGGTAGTTCTTTCTTTGAGTGTGAAAACTGTGCAAATATACTTCAACACTTAGGCTTCTTCATCTCAGTTTTTTCTTTTATGACTCAAACTCTGCTGGAGAGTATCTGGGAAAACTTCAGTCTGAAGAGAAGATTTTTGTAATGAAACAGAAGCAGTTATATTCTGGATGTTAGCTTACGCTAACTGAAGTATTATTTATGAGAACAGGTTTTGAATATTTGCCTTAGATTTTTTTGAAAGGTTTATCATACTGAAACTGCTTCTTTCTAATATTGTTAGGAGCAAAGTATACGCTTATTTGCATAGGCTTCTTTTCACTGTGCACCTGCATGAGCTAGTATCTGAGGAACACTTTGTTTTTACTTTTTTAAACCAGGTTTGAGAAGCGTATTTATATTCCTTTACCTGAAGACCAAGCCAGGGCTGCAATGTTCAAACTCCACCTTGGGTCAACTCCAAATCTCCTAACAGAATCAGATTATCGAGAGCTTGGAAAGAAAACTGAAGGCTATTCTGGTGCAGATATAAGCATCATTGTACGTGATGCACTCATGCAGCCTGTTAGAAAAGTGCAATCAGCTACTCACTTTAAAAAAGTAAGTAGGAATCAAAAATCTCTCGCATTTCCTCTAGTCCTGCTATAAGTCTGGTGGATCTGGTTTCTGAATATTCGTGCTATGACTCTTAATGTCTCTAGAGAATGTTAAAAGCATTCAGTTTGCAGTTTGACTTAAATGGGAATATTACAGAGGTGCTCTTTTTCTGTCTCAAGTGTTTCTTAACATGGTGGGGAAAAAAAAGTATTCCCTCATACATAGGAGAACACGTGGATTATACTTAAGCACATTCTGTTTATTTGGCATATTTTTCAAACCAAAAAATTAAGGTTCTTGTAAAGTTCTGGTAAAAACATTGAATCAGTGTTACTTGTGACCGTAGTAAAGGGGCAAGACAACTGAGCAAGGTCTGTGTTTCATTGTTTGGGCAGCGTGCAGCACCCTATGGACACTATGCTGTAATGTGGAAACTAATTTATGATTAGTTAGTTTCATAACAAGAGCCTATTCAAACTGTATTGCTTGGCTTATCTTGCAGTTACCTCTACCTGCTGTGTACTGACTTAAGAAACATTTCTTCATGATATTCGGATCTCAGAAACTTTATCTGACAAAGAACCAGTTGGCATTCTTTACCACCAATCTAAATCAATTAGATCTGGGAATGTCTTTTCCCCTGAGAATTTGCACATATGGGTCCTGCTCAAACTTAATTGTTCTCTGTAAACAATTGAACTCTTAAAAACAGTGTGATTATAAACAGAGGTTAAAATACATGAAATACGTATATTGGTTAAATAAAATTATATTTTTCATTTGTAATATTTCTTAGAGTAGACCCAGACTACAAGTATTTTTTGTTTACATTTTCAGTGCAAACTTTGATTTTTACAGAAATTCACATATCTTAGGTGAAGGTGGGTCAGGGTATTCTGCAGAGGTGTTTGCTGCTGTAAAGGGAAGCTTTAATTTGCCACTCCTTAAAAGAGCAGGTGTGGTAGGAAAAATTTTAGATCCTAAGCTATCAAGATATGTACCATGTAACTTGTGTTGGCAGCAGTTCTTTGTCATCTCAGTTACAATTACAGGTTTTTTACCAGTAAATCAGGATTAAGGGCCCTGAACTGAACAGCTACACTTATTTTGAAGATACTCTTTTTCTTTCAATGTAGTTTCTTCCAATGAGTACATTCAGCTTAAGATTCAAAGAGAATGACACACTTAAGTCCAATGTGGTCCAGAATGTGAGAGGACAATAAGTGTATCTTCTGAGGACACCTCACAGTAACACTGTGGTGTAAGCTGTATTTGTTGTTAAATAAACAGCTATTTTGATATATCAAGAATTTTCTAGATGCTTTCTTCCCTTAAGCAGTGATGTCTGAAGTATTTATCTATTGTTGACTTTAACTGACAGTGACATTTTTGGCTAAAGGGCTGTTACCTTTTAGCATTTTGTTCAAATTTGGAACAATCTGAGGCATGTTTCAGATTGCCATGGAGCAATTAAATAACCTCAGTTGTCACAGTTTGCAGAGCAACCCAAAAGGAATTCTTGTATCTTACCTTTTTATTCTCAAAAAAAAAAGGAAGGAAAAATCCAACAACTGCAGTACTTTGAGGGCTCTGACATAAGCCAAGTTGATTCCACTTGTGTTAATACTTTAATTGGATGTGATTTCCTATTTTTATAAGCAAAATCTTAATGTTATTATTTGCATCGTAACAGATGACTTGCTTCAGTTCAACAGTGCTTTCCTCAATTGTTAGTAATCATTCCTTGCTCTGTGTTATAATTCAAGTTTGTCAGAGTGCATTTTGAATATTGCAATCTGCTCTCCAGGGTCGTGCTCTAAATGCACTTCGGAATAGCAAATCCAGTTCTCTCTGTCAAAAATAGCAAGTTAGCGTGTTGTCCTTCAATCTTTGCATATGCTTTGCATTCCTGTGGATGTGTGGGGCTTCAGGGAACAATGACGTAAAGCAAAATCGTGGGTAACAGATAGTGTGTTGCAGAAAGGGAACAGATGCCTGGTGCATCTTTTTTGACTCTGTCAACGTGTCTGGGGGGAAAAAGGGTGTGTTGTGTTGTCCCGCTAGGTGGCGCTGTTCTCTATGGAGCGCTACTCGCGTGGTGCTGGAAAAGGTGCTGTGGGAGCTTTGGAATGCTTTGGAAAGCTCCCTCCGGCTTCCTGACTTGAGGGACTCTCAGGGAGAATTACTGAGAAAGCTTTAGAAAGCTGTTAACCAGTGATGAACGAACTCCCAAAGTGACCAGGAAGTGTGGTCTTCACCAATTACATTTCCTGGCATATTGGTTTTCCGCAGAAATCCTTGGTGTTCAGAGGAGGTGGCTTTTTGGATTTGTCCTGATGTGAATTTAGGTATCTACAGCTTCGTGTTTTCAAGGTGAATGATAGCCATACTCTTACAAAATTTTTCTTTCACAGGACATATCTTCCCAATGGGTAGGCCATCTGCATAAAATCAAGAAATGTTTTTGCTCTAGGGTGCTGTTCAGCTGGTTTTTGTGTTTAAAATTATAACTCCTATAAACTGAGTGTTTTCTTATTTTTAGGTAAAGGGACCATCAGTGTCTACTCCAAACACAATGGTAGATTTGTTCACCCCTTGCTCTCCAGGTGATCCTGAAGCCATAGAAATGACATGGATGGAGGTCCCAGGGGATAAATTACTGGAGCCTCAAGTTTCCATGGTAGGTATTCCTTATAGCTTTTCTTTCTTGCTTTGCAGAACCCTGAAAAGTCTTTAAGGTGAAGAGTTTTTCAAGAGAATTGGATGAATTGTTTGTTTTCAGAAACGCTGCACATACCAGATAACCAGATATTTGAATTCTCAATATGCAGCACTACAGTATGGCATGCTTACAGAAAAGCCAGCTCTCTATCCCTGAGAAGCAATTCTTTTTGTTCTTGTCTGCTGGCATGCAACTGCTGTTCTTTCATCCATGGGCAGCATCTGGCTCTTCCACAGTTCTTTCACTTGGCTTTTATTCATTTAAAACCTTTGGGGTCCCTGTACCATGATATGCTTTCTTCCCATCACTCTGTGGCATTAATACTGGGAAATGGAAAATTACATTCAGTGTAAATTGGGGCATGATGTGCCATAGGTAAATATTGCCCATGAAATAAATACAAGCATAAACAATAAAATGTAAGAAGATTTTGGATGTAGTGGTAGTTTTGGTTAAACTTCATCACAGGTGATACAGCTCTTCCAGCTGTTTTCTTTGTGTATATTAAAATTTCTTTGTGTATATATAAATTCTTTGGCCTAGGGAATAAAATACATCATTTTAAGACAATTTTCAGTTTTAGTTCACTAAAAATTAATTGCTGGACACTTATTCTGCATTTTTCCCCAAGGGCAGCAAAAGCACATTCTGAATTTAAGTACAAAGTTCATGGGAAGCACTTAATAACAAATCCATGCTGCTGTCATTTTCTGTGTGCCAACAGTCCTGTAATGAATGAAAGAAATCTGTGTATTTCATGGGGATCACAAACCTCTCAAGCAGTAGGCACTGCTTTGTAAATATAACCGTCACTGTATTTCAGAAAAGAATTTTCTGTGCCTGTTTGCATACTGAGGAAGCACAAAAGGATGTATGCAGCTTCAGGCCTGCCCTAAAACTTCTACCTGTATGGTCTAAGTGGATTTTTAATCAGTCTTTCCTGGAATTAAACATAACAGCTCCTTGTGTGCTCCTAATGGTACCTGGGCTCTGATGCACTATAGTGTCCATAATCGGTTTTTGTCTTTATAGAGATCAGGCTTTAATTCTTTCTAAGCAGGGTACCTCTGATCTGATGAGAGAAATATCAAGTGTAGAAAATCATGATACTAACTTTTGGATTTAGCCATAATTTTATAGTAATATGCGGTGTTGGGCATCTACTTTTTTTCAGTTGCCTTTAACTAGGACTTGATTAATTTTCTTTCCCTTTTTTATTCACAGAGTGTTTTAACTGCTGCTTTCAACTTCATAGATCTGTGATTTTTCTAAACTCTATTTTCTAGCATCTAATTATTTATCTAGGAAATTTACTAAATTGAAGAGACAGAAATTACCAGTCATGAGCAGTAAAACTTTGCTGGAGATGAATCGCAGTCTGTTGTTCTATCTTGCTGGACTGTGAAGAGTACATGGGGACATCTGATTCTTTTCCACTCTAATCTGCTGTAAACAAGGGTTGAAAATAGTAGCTGACAAATAAAAAAAAGGAACTAAGTTCTTATCAGGAAAAACAGATGAATAAAACTTGAATGGATGAGTGCCTTAAACCTAAACCTGAGGTTGTGATTTTGTTATTGGAAAAGTCAGTAACTGTCGTCTGTCTTGACAGTGTTAAAATTCTGCCTCTGTGCAGAAGTGTTTAAGCTTACTTTGTTTTGTGTAAATAGGAGCTTTTTAATGTTTTTTTTTTAATGCGTATTCTTTTTTTCTCTGACAGGCTGATATGCTCAGGTCGCTAGCTAGCACAAAACCAACAGTTAATGAATTGGACCTGGAGAAGTTAAAGAAGTTTACAGAAGATTTTGGTCAGGAAGGCTAAACCAAAGATACACGTGGACCATTAGAACTTTTTTTTCTTTTAAAAGTATTCTTGTGTCTTTATTGATGGCACTTCAAATAAATGCCAATAAAATCACTCCTTTCTTACTTTGCAGAAGGAATAGAAGATACCTTTGCAAAGACCCTTAAGCTTTTGTATTGTATCGTTTTCCTCAGATGTCTATTAAATGTCTTCTATTGAAAAATAATACAGAAATACAATTTTAGGGTGAGACAGCAAAGTGATGTGGTAAAGTCTAATAAATACTAGAAAGCTTTAAATTAATAGTTCCATTTTAGGTAGTGTATTAGATCTGGATACAAATGAGTTTTAAACTCCCAGTAGGCTCAAAAAACCCTTTTTTGAGGGGTGGAAGAGAACATATTTGTCAGGTGTTTTCGGTATTAGTCAATCAGCATACATACTAATTGCTCTCATTTCATTTAGGAAAACGCAACAAAATTTGCTAATCAAGCATACTGCAAATGTGGGTTGGTATGAAAGTAGGAAGGAAAACACTTTGAGGATAAGACTGCGTGGGCCAATATTTTGCTTAAATACTGATGGACCTGGTATTTGGCTTTTTCTGCTATGCTGTGTTAAAATTTTGCCTTAAACAGCAAGCTTTTGTTTTTAACTCTTTACTGGCTGTTACACACTGTCACTATGCAATTTAACAGACGTTTGTTAAATGCAAGTAACTCAGAAGGTGTTTTGCTGGCTGTTGTTGGAATTGGTTTATTTGCTGTTTTGGTTCTTTTAAATCTGGATGAACTTTCTGCAGCAGTTTGACTAAAATTAGAAAAAAGCATTAGTAATACCCTGTAAGATCCCATGTCTTGAGGCTGGCAAGGTAAACGTAGTCTTTGGAGAATGTATGGGAGGTATTTTAGGAAATAGCATACTTTCACATATGAGGAGGTTATAACAGATGTTTTAGCCACAGACTTTCTGGTGATAAATTAACCCAGAACCCCACTGGTAACTGTAGCATATGGGTTACATCAATTTAGTGCTTAAACTTCGAGAGAAGGCTGGCAGTTTAGTACAGAAGTAGCACTTCCATTGCTCTTTTTCTGAAGAACTGCAAATGGAGATGTGCCTGAATGTAACTTACAACACTACAGCATCAGCATTGAGTTTGTGCCTTGTAAGTTTGCACTGGCTGTAGATATGAAACATCATTAGGATTATGTAGAATACTCTATCTTCCATTATCATTGTATAACTCTATCCTGCAAATGCTTTGTTTAACTTGCATTAAAAGAAATTTGCACATTTTAGGTGTGTATGTTCTATATACATATACACATATTTGATAATCTTTTGAAGAGGTTTGGTTTCTTTTCTGTACATATTTTGTGTACGTTATAAATCATAGGATGGGTGACATTTTCTGTACTTAAATGAAGTAAAATGTTAAAGTACAACATCAGCTATGTTCTTTGAGTATTTCTTCAATGTTATGTTCAAGTTTTTCCTGCTTTATTATTTTTTAGACTTGTTTCTGTGTTTAATAGCTAAACAAAATAGTTAAAAATTCTTTGATCTGCAAGGTGCTGAGCTTTTGTTTACTAACATGATGAAAAATTCTTTCCAAAATCCTTCAGTTACAGCTTTATCTTTGTCTAATATCAGAATATGTAAATGTGAATCAGTGGGCTGCAAATCTTTCTGTTGACCTTTGTGGGTACAGCAGGAGAGGGAGTGGGTGAGGGCAGGAATTCCAGTGGAGGGAGGTGCAGGTAGCTGTGATTAGTAAACTTAATCCTCGTTGCAACAAGATCACTTTTTTGTAGTTTTCTCTTGTGAACACTTTAGAAGTGAGCCACATACTGTCAGGTCTGTCACTCAGAGGTTTGAAACTACTATCTGGAGTACTCGTCTCTTGACCTTTTTTTAAAATGAGAGTCCTTACTGCAATCTTAAAATTCTCAGGAACATTCTCTCTTTTTTTTTTTCCTTTTTGTTGTAAGCTGATTTGTCCTATTGGTTTCTAGAAGCTTAACTGTATAATCTCTTATCTTTAATGTAAAAGAAAAGTATACTGTATGTTTTAAATTTACATCTTGCTGCTTGCTCATTTGTGGGATGACATCTGTAACAGGACCTTTAATGTTTGATGTTGAAAGTTGTTTTTAGAAATATATTCCAAATAAACTTTGCTGCTTGGAGTTGCAGCTAGAAGGACAATTTTTTGATTTGCCGTCTTTGTAAAATGACAATACTATATATCACAGAGCCTCTTAGCTAAGTAATCCCATAATAAGTAACCCCATAATAAGTAATCCCATAATAAGTAACCCCAAATTGGGGTAGGGGGGGACATGCAAAATCACTTTTTAGTTTTCACTGTTGAAAATTTTCTAAATGAAAGAATTTATGAAAGGTTATATTTGTCTGTAAATACTGGACAAATTAGTCGTATATTTTTAATAAGTATGATCTTTGGCTGGTATAATAAGTATGATCTTTAGCTTACAATTTTTTTCATAACTTCTGGTGTTACTGCTTACTGTGACCGCAGTATGAAGAAATGTCATTTTCCTTCCTGTGTGTAAAATAATTTTTCAATTAAATCACTTGTATGTGTGCTTTTTGTGTTCTGCATAGTTGGTTTCTTCACAATGACATTAAATTTTGTATTTCTTGGTATACTTCTTGATGCATATACTCATAGGGTTAGAAGA
This sequence comes from Manacus candei, assembly GCF_025592945.1. NCBI lineage: Eukaryota > Metazoa > Chordata > Aves > Passeriformes > Pipridae > Manacus > Manacus candei. Next base: position 18,902,614 of record NW_026138097.1, read on the forward strand.
GCACAGCAAATTAACTCTTACATTGTTTCCTATGTTGCCTGACTGACCTCAAATTCCAGAGTCTTGTTTCCTCCCTATTTTTTTACCTTTTTCTTTTTGTCATTCTCTAGCATGACAAAAACTTACAAATCTATGAAGTTTTTCATAAATCTCCTAAAGTTTGGGGTTTTTTTTTTCAAAATCTGCTGGGCTTTGAATATACTTATATGCTTTTGTTTTAATTAGTGGAGCAGAACACGTATAGCTGAGGAATCTGCTTTTGTTCATGCTCCTGCCTGTCAGAGTTTGCTCTTTTTGTCAGCTGAAGCAAAGAAGCTGCTGAATGTTTTCCGCTCAAGTGTTTTAATCTACTGTTGTGTTTATTTATTCTTCTTAATAAGAATATTCCAATTTTTTGTTGTTGTTGTTTTTATTTCTGAGGATTATCTTGACCGGAAGCTTTTTAATAGTTCTGAATGTGTTGGAATATATGGGAACGTCTTCATTTCAATGTTTACTCTTTCCTTCCTCCAGAATGACAAACTTGTTTCATGATTGGCTTCCATACATGTTTTTGGTCTTAACCAGATTCATCCTAGTAATCATGGTTGACTTAAAGCCATTCCTGTAACTTACGTAAACTATTGCAAGAACTCAGTGGACTGTTTGTTTCCTACTGTGCTGCTGATAATTAATCCTTATCAAAACATAGTTCCTTTTAGTCTTGAGCAGGAATCTTTTGTTGTAGCTCTTACGGCATGGCTTCAGTGCTTACCCCTTCAGTTTTTCTTTAGCTTTTTATTAACGTTTTAATCTAGTGATTTTATTCCACAAATCCTCTGTCATCATAATTAGCTTCTTAAAAACTCTTTAATTGTTCGTTCATCCTCTGTCCTGGCATTTGGGTAGTGACAGCCCAGGTATTAGATAAGATTGTCCTGGTTTTATCTTTTGGTCCCTGTGACCTAATTACAATTCTCTCTCTCCCTCCCTAACTCTACATACACACACACACACACACACACGCCCTTCTGATGGTAGCTTTTTGACTAGGTCATTGTTTTGTGCCATTTTGTTTACTTACCGTTGCATCCTTTATCCTACCTAAGACACTCCCAACTTGATGAATGAACACTCAAGGATACTTCTTTTCTTCATCACATCAACTCCATGTTTATGAACGTTGGAGTCCATCTGTCCATACCACGTGTGCACTGTACCCGCCACATGTGCAATCTGCTAGTCTTTTGCAGAAATATGTGACATTTTTGGGCTCATTTATTTGAACTTCTCAATCATTAGTCATGAAAACACAGTACAGTGTCCTACGTGCATCATTGCAGGAGTTTAGTTCCCTTCTAAAATACGCTTTGGTTGTGTTTTGAGATATCTTTAGGAAATAAATCACTGACACCTGAGCATAGGCCTGATGTTGATAATGAAGCCAGGATTTTGTTTCCTGCTTGTTGACCTATTATCAGGCACTGTGACATGAATTGGCAAGACTTGCTTTTTCTTGCCCTCCCTCCTCCTCCTCTGCTGCTTCAACTCATTTAAATCCAAGCTATTCAAGGCAGGGACTTTGCTTTCAAACATGCTCAGTGTCACATGTGTTCTGTAAACTATAAACAGTAATTTCCTCTGACTCACTCTGTTGTCGGCGGATGGCCATCCACAGGTAATTTGTTACAAAAATCTCGGCTAGAGCACTTGCCTTCTGCTGCTTCTCTGTCCGTATCTCAGCAATAACGAGACAGCTGGGAGAGGGACTGAGAAAGTTGCTATAAATATCACCATCTCGTGCAGGAAATATAATGGGAAATGAGGACTTACTTGCAGCTGTGACTTAGGCTCTGGCAGAGTCAAGTGAATCATTTGCCCAATAAAAGTTAGGAAAACATGAAAATAAAAACTATATTAAATTCAAATTATAATTTCTTCTTCCTCTCTTCCTTGAAAGCTTGATCGTGGGCTGTAGCTGGGAGGCTCTGACCTATGAAGATGGATTTTTTCAGTAAGATTTTAGAAAATCTGGAAAAGTAGCTGATTACTGTTTTCAACTGTGCCGTTTAAAACACCATTTGAAATGCTCACACTCTTGCTTGACTGAACATGAGCTCACTTGGAGTTTTAATGCTGTTTTAATGAATTAGTCGCAGCTATTAATTGCTCTGTAGACAACTGAACAGCAAAGAAATTACTATTGTTTTTGTATCTTTACGCCTGCTCTTGTTTTGATGTGGAGTGGTGTGTTTCTGTCCAGCCTAGTTCTGTCTCTATAATTTAAAATGTTTTCTTCTTTTCTCATTTGTTCTTACCTGTCCAGAAGCCTCATGCACATGATGCACGTGTCTACTGTCAGGATGGAAATGAGAAGTCACTGTGCCTGCCCAACAGCAAACCGAGTGTAGTTGCAGCATAGCAATGGTTTCCACAGGGCTACTGACAGAAACTAAACCCTTCTGTCTGCCCTTCACCTTCACTGTCCCTTCACCAGCTTCAAGACAGAGAAGGGGTGCCCATATAAATAGATACTGCCATTGCCCAAACTCACACAGAGGCCTGTGATACACATGCACACCCATATGTACAAACTCTGGTGACGAACGCCCCAAAAACCCACAGATACCTGTGTGATGATCCACAGAATGCACAATGGGTAGGCACTGCAAAGTTACATTAATCCAGCAGTTGTAGCACTGTGAGGTGCTGGCTCATTTCAGGTTTAGGTGGGCTCAGTCCAGTTGGGAACAAAGTTATTGAGATTTTGGGGATGGTGAGGCACAATGTTGTTATTCCTCCTGGGCACTCTGAGGCTCTACATGGCGTAAATGAATCTCCAGAGACATGTGCAGGGTCTGTGCTTCAGATCTGTAGCTGGCACAGGGTGCAAATTGATTAGTGAACAAGGGCAGTGATGCCGATGCTCTGGGCTCCTATGGGGTTTTGTCCTAGTTGTTAACAGTGTGAAATGGTTTCCACAAGCTTTGAGGCTATTTGGCTTATTCTCTTGGGCCTTCTTTTGTGTAAAGCGGGCTCACTTCACTGCAGTAGATACTGGAAAGACATGATGCTTCTTAGAAGAAGAAAAAGATTCTGATGAAAATTTTCCTTTGATCTGAATGTTAATTGGCAATTTATGCCTGCCTCTTTCCTGTTGCTTTTGACTAATTTTCTCTTTTTTTGCTGTTCTCTCTAATTTCAGTTTCTTTCTTTTTTTGTCTGACTTACCCTCTGTCCTTCACACCATTTTTTTTCTCTCTCAAATGGAAGATAAGGCACTGATTTCTTTTTAAATCCTATTTCAAAGCTCTTTATGTTCTGATATTTCTCTAGTGTTTATAGCAAAGCAAGCTTATAACAACAAAGCAAAAGCTGACAGAGTGCCTCTGATTTCCATTTTTCCCTTAAAAGCAACAGGCCCATCTGTACATGCTGTCCTTTCCCGGGCTGACAGCAGGAAGGTAATGGGCTGTAAAGTTAGAGGATGAAGATGGACTTGGAGGAGCACAAGCAATACTGAGGTATTTGATAGCAAAGCAAGGGGAAGAAGTGGTTGGATTTCGGCAATGTATTTTGTACCTGTCTCTGGGGTTAGAGGGGAGAACTGAGCTATGTACAAGATGTCTTCTAAATTTCCATTTCATAGCAGCAACTCCTCTGCAGTGCATGCCAAAGATAATTTGTTAGGGATTGATGACAAGGGCAGATGTTGTGTAATTTCATTCAATAAATAAACACCAGCCTCTTGCCGGTGCTGTCAATATCCTGTGCATTAGCTGCTACTGGAAACAGACTTGAAAGATTGAGCAAAGTTATCTGAATTGCTCTGACAGAGAACCTGGCATGAACCTGGAGTATGTAATCTCAGTTCTTCCGGTAATTTTTAGAGTGCAGCTACAAAGCAAAGAGCAGTGGGAGAGTGCAACACTGTCCCACACAGCAACATGGGGTAGGGCAAGCAGCTCTAGAAACGTAAGGAATTCTCAGTGAGTCACAAAGAAGACCTGGAGAGCAATGCAGTAGTTTGCAAGCACAGAAACTACCTAAGATCACCCACAGAAGGTAAGTTTTTGAGAAACAAGAGGCCTACCAAGACTACAAATCCTTAATTTGACCTTTCGTAATAAGGTGATCATTTGAATGTGGGCATAATAGACATTGCTTGACTGAATAACTAGGCATGGTATAACTGGTAGATTAACCTTGAGGCAGAGAAAACTCATGAAAGTTTAGGACCTGTCAGTCTTTTACCTAGAGATACGTGTTTCCAAGCACAAAATTATGCCTATTTTTGAAAAAGAATAGGAGCAGCTTCATCACCAAGTTGCTCAGCAGAAATCAAGTAAAGTAAAAGAAATAGGCCAGAAGTTGCTGGAAGACTAACTACAAAAATTTTCTCTATCTGGCTAAAAAGTGAAAGCATTCATGAAAATACATATGCAGGAAGGTAATAATGACAATAATGAAGGTAAAGACTGTCTCTGAGGGAATGCAAAGCATGATACAAACATCACATAAGCAATGCAATACCTTCAATGGTAATTCCTAAAGGATGTAGTTGAAAACAACCAGAAAAGGCTTCCTCCCTCAGCTGTCCACCTAGAATTTCTACCTGAAAACCTAAAAAAGCATAGTGACCAAGGAGGTAATTCCTCCGTGGGTAAAATTCTGTATTAAAGTTCTCCCTGTCACAGAATCATAATATGAGCTTAGAGATGGTAGCTGCAACAGCTGTAGATATTCTAGACAGGTAGGGGGCAAGGGCAGGCGACGCCATGGCAGTCCTCAAATTACTCTTATCAGAGTTTGTTAAGTGGCAGAGGGGTTTCTTAGGTCTATGACACTCTTCCCTTTCTCTCATTATCTAGTTTTCCAGCAGGAGGTATGTGTCACCCCACAGTAAACACAGCATGGGCATCTTCTCCTCTTCCACCCCCCCAAAGCATATATTCCCTGTCAACACACATCTTTGATCCCTCTGGTCGGTAGATCCTTGGTTTATGCACTCAGCAGTTCAGCTCCTCCTTAGTCCACTGGGGAAAGGGGGCAGCTGCCACCAGATGGAGAATTGTGAGGCAGAGTAGGAGCTGCAACTGATTTTGCTGGCAAAGAAGAAAAGGTCGTAGTGCAGCGCTGAGAAGTGGAAGGCTGCAGGGGGAAGGTGTGGAAAGGCAGAGCAACTCCAGAAAAGGCTGACATGTGTCACATCTTGAAATACAGTTAATGGTAATAATGGCTCTACACACCAATTTTAGGATGAAGATCTTCAAAATACAAGGACTAAGCTTTCTCCAATAAAGACTATGCCTGCTTATCAGAAGAATTATCACTTTTCATTAGGAATAAAAGAATCCTCTTACCCAGCCCTCAAGGTAGAATAAGTAGTGAAGAAAATCATACTCACTACACCTGAGAGAAAGGCAATTTTGGTGGAACTGTATTTTCAAACTCACTAGTGTATCGCTTCTAGTTGTATAGTGCATTTTCCTATATGTATTCAGTGATTGTGGCCCAGTAGTGGGTTCCCAGGGGCTGGGTGCAATAAGGTGGAAGGGGCAGTGAGGCACTGGGGGTATTGTTATAGGGTCAGGTGAACACACGCTTCCTGTCTCTACAGCTTCATCCAGTCAGACAGCTGCCGTTATCTATAACATCACCTCTGCTATCTGAACCTCTATTGTAATCATCTGCTTAAATATAATTTTTGAGGTGAAAAGACCAATTCAGAATGAGTGCTCTCATGTCAAGAGACAAAGTGGATGTCCCTGCGTGAAAAGCCTGCATTCACTTCTTGCGGATACTAAAGTATGTTTTAGCGCTGAGCCTTTCAATGCAAAGACCAGCCATAGCCTGTCCCCTCCTGTGCCTGTTTCTGCTCGCTTTGAGCAGTACTTTTCCGTGCCACCTGAGTAGAGGTAGGCTGCTCAGCCTTCCCCAACCTACAGTCCACATCATCCCGAGGAATATTTAGCAAGCTAAAGGAGTCTCATGTCCAAGTGTGAACAGCAAATTGTTCCAGTGTGAAGTCTGGTATAAGTAGGTGTACCAAATGAAAAGAAACACAGATTCTAAATGAAGTTCAAGATCATCTTGGTCTCAAGTTTAATTTATGCCTTTTTAAATTGGACAGTATGGATTTGCTCTTACTACTGGGTTGTCATTAATTTTATTTCAATAGATCTATTGCTCAATATGCAAAATATCAGCACAGTTACTTCTTCAGCATAAAATAAAAAATAAATAAATTATAAAATATGATAGTTTAAAATTTACAAGTAGTTAATTTTGGATATTGGTTTTCTTTTTTTTTTTTTAACAACTCTGTCAAACATGTTAAGCAGTTAAATAAGTTTGAAGAACAGTGTGAAGAAAAAAAATTCTGATTTAAATAGTGCTTACAGCATTTTTGTTTCTATACTGCAAATCACAAAACAGCTGCAGAAGCCAGGGGGAACTGGGCTGGTGGCTGGGCTATATAAGTACCCATCACCTGCTTTTGTACCTCACTGTCAGCCACCAACACCTCCTCTGCTCCCAGCAGGCAGCCTTGGTCACAGTTGAGCCACTGCTGCCTGTAAGCATCCCTTGCCTGTGTGCACACAACCCTGGGGAGTGATTCTGCAGAAGCCCCTGGCCCATCAGCCCTGCCCGAATTCATCATCACAAGGGCTCCTGGAGTAGCTGGTGGTGAGAGCACTGGGATCCATTCCTGCTGCAAGCAAGCATCTTCTGGACGGTATGCTGAGTACAGCAGCATTGGAAATTTCCTTCTAAGAAGACCCGCAAGATTGGCTGACATTTTTCCAGCAGAGAGTTGGACAGGGCATTCCAGAAGCTGTGTTGCCCTGCAATACAAAGACAGTTCTATGATCTGTGCCTAGCATGACAACCAGTACATAAGCTGTTTTACAGCTACAGGGGGGCTGGTTTTTCGTCTGGGGGAAGCACAGCCAGGCAGACAACTGGCAGACAATGTTTCAGTCACACAACGTTAGTCAGCACCATATACAGGCCTTCATTTCATTTATCTTCTCCAAGTATCCTCTGCAGGCAAAGGTCAGGGACAGACAGTATATTAGATAGATCCTTTTCTGAGCGTGTATTTTTATGTTCCTATTAAGTATTCTTCCTCAAGAGATGAGGGATCAAGAAAGTTGATTGACAGGAACCACCTATTTAGGCTGCCATTATTCTAAAACCTGGAGCTTCCCAGGAATCCCAGAATTATTAACATGGCTCTAATCTCTTGTAACCATTAATGCTAATTTTTTAAGAGGAATGTTGGATGCCACACTTATGCTTGCTACAAAAAAAAAATAGCAGGGGGTGGAGAAGGCTAGAAGAGAAAGCAAGTCACAGATAGAAAAAAGTTATTTTCTTTGGCCATGGAAGTTACCTTTTCACTGTTTTTTCTTTTCCTAAATGCAGTAGTACAGGCTGGATGGAAATCACATAAAGAATTCTCCAGCTATATCACAGTGTAGCCTGTGGATCCTGATCTCCCTTCCCCCTTCCCGATATGCAGAAAACATAACAAGAAAATTCAGTAGATGAATAGTTGGACACAATACAAGTGACTCCAGCTGGAGGCTGCAACCATGCTACCTGCTCTTCCAAAACTTTGTTCCTTTTGAAGGTCTCTTAAAGCAAGGCATGTTTCTTTTACATGTACCTGACATGTTTTGGGAACATTTATCTTTCAAGAAGATCAAAAGGGCATTTCTAATATCAGCCATTTGTCCTGTGGTATTAGCAGTTCACAGATTTGTTTCCATGTTTAAATGACAGCTTTGCTTCTACAGTTGCTACACTTTGGATCATATTGAATATCTCAACCTACAATATTGTTACTGTAAAAGTCTGTTGAAAGATTTAAATGAACAAAACTGAGGAAGCAAAAAACCACAGCTGCAACAGTTCTTACGGTTTGTCTGGTTTCATCTACTTGTATTGTATTCCCTGTTCTTCTCTAAGCACATCACTGTTGTATTGAAGCTTCTCCTGCAGATTAATTAGCAAAGAAATGAGCATGCTTTATCCATTCTTTTTCCCTCCCTATCCTTGGGGTATATACAGACATTGGTCAGCTTGCTCTTGAAAATTATACACTTTGTGATGTTATTTATGAAGGTCAGATTAATTAAGTATTGCTTTATGTATAACTGCAGTTTGGAGTGGTGTTAATGATGTTTACGTTAGCGTTCGATTTCCAGTTCCACAGTCATTGAGAAAACAGTTCTGTTGTAAACAATCCCCTTGTGCCAAGAACGCATGTGCCAGGTGAATGAGGTCATGAGTGATGAATATAAATTAGGCAAGTCGGGAGGGCAAACATTAGTCTCCTTTGGGATTCTTTAAAAGAATCAAAAAAGTCTGCTGGGGAATTCTTTGCTAAATTGTATGCAGCTTGTAAGGTCTTCAGGTTGGAATATACTTCTCACACAGAAATATAAGACACTTTAAAATGCAGGGAACAAAAGAAATGCAAGCATTATCAAGTTGCACTGTCAATCCCAAAGTTGTTAAGGTGACTTCTTAGCCAAAAGAAAAAAGGAGTATGGATTTCTCCATGAAATCTACTATAAGGGAGCACCACCTTAGTCTAGAAGGGCTTTTAGTGTTCACATAGTGAACATAACTGTGACTGAACAGGACCATATCATGAATTCAAGGATTCTCAAGGTCCCCTACCAATATGTTTAACTTTCATCTTACTAGGAGTTAAGTGTAGATGATTTTTTGCACTCATGTCCTCACTTCACCTCAATCTTGAGAGTTATATTGTGAAAGACATTTATCTCTGTCTGCTTTGCTTTATCTCTATACTGCTTTGAAAGTCTCAACATCTTCTGTGGTGGAAGTCTATAAATAGTCTATAGTTATTATCTGATTAATCTCCTCTTTCGTGTCATTTGATATTGTTGGAAAGACAACACATATAGACTGTCCTGTACGTAAAAGAGGAAATGAACACGTTTGGTTGCTGCTTTTTCCTGTCCACATCTTATTTTAACTTCTGCTAATAACATAATTAACATACTTTTCTTAGATGAATCGCTAGTCAACTTCCATTGTTATCACCGTAGCAGCTAGCATTTTATTATGTACAATTTCTTCCTCTTACTTCCTTGCACCTCCACCTCTGTAGCACTGGACTCAAAATGCCACCAAAGACATAGTTCAGTTCAATTCAATTTCAAGACTAATCCTTGGTTTTCTCATCCTTTTACTGCATCAAATTCAAGTTCTTTGTTCTCACCCTGAAAACTGCATAATCCCTGCCCACAACTCTGTTTCCATTTCCACCTACTCACTACTTCTAATCTCTTCTCCAATATTATTTTCACGCCCTTCTGCACACCTTCTTGCCTGGGGGATTTTGGTTTTTCTTTCCTTTTTTTTTTTTTTTTGGTAAACTGTTTTATACAAGTCAATGACTGCATATTAACTAGTGAGGAAAAGTAATTTGAATGAGTTTTTCAGTTACAAATAATTATCTCTTAAATTAAAAAAACTACCAAGTGCAGGCATTTGTACTAAATAAATATCTAAATATCTAAGTCAAATATATGGAATTATTTTATTCAGACTGCTCAGGAAGGGGTTTTTGTTTGTTTTAACATTTGTCCTAATATTACACCTTTAAGATGAAGCCCATATTTTTATCTTCTTTTAATGTGAATAACATGAAAAACCTGTAGTTTCACCCAGCACAGAACACCACGCTGAAAAAAAAATTCGAATTTAGAAGAAGAGAGCAGCACGACCTTCAACTGCAGCCAGCAGAACCTGGTGGAGCTTGACTGCGCTGCGAACCAAGTCTCACAGAATCTGCATCTGTTTTCACTGGAGGCAGTGATGTAAAATAGGCCTTAAAACATGCCATGATATAGTCTGTTAATTATATTTCATAAAACTTTTATGCTTTCTACCTCACTGACACACGATGTTTTCCCATACAAGGGAGAGCTCTGTGCTCTCATCCCTTTACAGTAGCACATTGCAGGAAGGTTCTGACACATCTCCACCTTTTTTGTCACGTCAGTTGGTAACCTCGGGTAATGTATTAAAAAGTTTGTGTACAAACGGGTGCTTAATATTTAATATGTTTTTGTAAGCACATGAGAAAGGCAAGATAAGAGCTAGATATTGCCATATTTTGGCATACTTTGACAGGCTGAGAATCACAGAGGTTGTTAAGGTTGGAAGGGACCCCTGGAGATCATCCAGTTCAACACCCCTGCCAGGGCAGGGTCCTCTAGAGCAGGTGACACAGGAACGTGTCCAGGTGTAGTTTGAATGTCTCCAGAGAGGGAGACTCCACAACCTTCCTGGGCAGCCTGTTCTAGTGCTCTGCCACTCTTAATGTAAAGAAGTTCTTCCTCATACTAAGGTGGAACTTCTTGTATTTTAGTTTATGGCCACTGCTCCCTGTCCTGTCGCTGGGCACCACCGAAAAGAGTCTGGCACCATCCTCTTGGCACCTGCCTTTGAAATATTTATAGGAATTGATGAGGTGCCCTCTCAGCCTTCTCTTCTCCAGACTGAACAGGCCCAGTTCCCACAGCCTCTCCTCACAAGAGAGATTCTCCAGTCCCTCAATCATCTTTGTGGCACTCTGCTGGACCCTGAGAAAGTGAAACTGAGAAAACTGTGGCTGTTCAGCCTGGAAAAGAGAAGGCTGCATGGAGACCTCCTAGCAGACTTCCAGAATCTGAAGGGCCTACAGGGAAGATGGAGAGGGATTCTTTGCCAGGAACTGTAGAGACAGAACAGGGAGTAACAAGTACAAATTGAAATAGGGGAAATTTAGGTTACATATACAGAACAAATTCTTTACTCTGAGGGTGCTGAGGCACTGGTCACAGGTTGCTCAGAGGAGCTGTGGATGCCTCATTCCTGGAAGCGTTCAAGGCCAGGTTGGACGCAGCTTTGAGCAACCTGGTCCAGTGGAAGCTGTCCCTTGCGTCGGCACGCTCTTTGGAACTAGATGATCTTTAAGGCCCCTTCCAACCCAAAACATTCTGTATGATCGACCAAACATCACCTTCTCTTCCCCCTTCCCCTCCCGCACCCGACTGTTCCCTCCCCAGGGACGGGGCGCTCAGGGCTAACCCCGAGCTCACACGCCTCCGTGGCGAGGCGGCGGGCACCGCCCATCCCTGGGCGGGCGGCAGCGGCGAGCCCACGGGCAGGGGACCGCCCTCAAGCAGCCCCGCCGCTAAGAGCCGTCGGTACCGCCGCAAAGGCCGGGCTGTTCCCCGGTCCCCTCCCGAGGTGCCGCTCCGGCAGGGACCCCGCGGGCAGGGGTTGGGGGGCGGCAGGGCAGCGCCGCCGCTCCGCCCGCAGGGGGCGCCCGCCAGGCCCTACGGGGAGGGCAGCGCTCCCGCTCCCGCCGCCCTTTGCCTCCGACCGTGACCCCGCAAACAGCCCGGGGCTCCAATCTGCGGGCCCGGCCCTGCCCCTCCGCCAATCCGCGCGCTCCCGCCCCGCCCGCGCCCGCCAATCCGCGAGCGCGGGCCCGCGCCCCGCCCCCACAGCCAATCAGGTGCCGGCGCGGCGGCCGCGCGCCGCTCCTCCCCGCTCCCGCCGCCTCCGCCGCGCTCGCTCCCGCCGCGGCAGCGCCGTCCCCGCTCCCGCCGGCTCCCGCCGCGGCTCGGGCAGGCGGACGGGCGGCCCCGCGACCCCCGCCCCGCAGCGCCCGCCCCAGGGGCTCGGACCGCCGCCCCGTCTCCGCCGGCGCAGCACGAGCCATGCTGCTCCTGGCCGCCGCCTTCATCGTGGCCTTCGTCCTCCTCCTCTACATGGTGTCGCCGCTCATCAGCCCCAAGTCTCTCAAGCTGCCCGGCGCGCACGTCGTGGTGAGGGAGGGAGGCGCCCCCCGGGAGGGGGACGGTTCGGGGGGAGGAGGGAGCGGGCGGCCGCAGCCGCTCGGCCTCGGCGCTGGGGGAGGCGGGGGGGCTTCCGAGCCACCCTCCCCCGGCCGTGGTGTCCGCTGGGGAGGGGACGGGCGGAGGGAGAGAAGCCGCTCCCTCCGAGATGGGGGCGCGGGCTGCGGGAGGAGCCAGAGGGGTGGCTGCGGGAATCCCGCTGCAGGAGCGGGGGGAGCATCTCGGCGGGGAAGGAAGGTTTGGGGGTGCAGCGTGCCCGAGGAGGGGCTGGCGGCCGGGGAGCCTCAGCGCCAGGGGTGCCCGCGGGATCGCGAGGAATCCTGGCGAGCTGGCGGTGACACCCCGAGCTACCAAAAGGCGGGAGCCACAAGTCCCGGGTGATAAGGAAATGACCTGTCCCGATGGCTCTGACAACCGCTGTGTGTCCCAATTGGCTTAAGGCGATGGTCTGAGTCACCATCTTCCAGTCTCAACGCTGGCTTTTTGAGGCATTCCTTTTGCGCTCTCCAAGTCACCGGTTACCTCGAGTTTTGTTTACTGTTAGCGTCTCCCAAGATATTTAAGTGGTGGTGGGGGGGGGGGTAAGGGTTGGTGGGTGCGCTCATAAACAAAAGGAAAAACGTATTGTTTCCTTGGTCTAAGAAACCAAGCCAGGTATGAGGAAACGGAAAAAAAAAATAATACAAAGGAAGTGGTCAGATGGCACTGGGGCATCTTTTCATCTTTAAGCACGTAGATATCGATACCTTTGAGCAGTATTTTGACAAGGTAGTAGAAAGTAAGCCTTTAGAAAGAAGCCTTCAGAAGAACGTGCTGTTAAAACAGTCCGTGAGTGGTACGCCACTAGAAGTTGTGTGAGTTTGTGGCTTGGGGAAGGGGGATGGAGGAAAGGGGAGCACTACCCAGGTGCTTTCAGGTTGAAAAGTAATGAATTTGGACGCATAAGAGCAAATGAGTTAAGCAGTTCAAAGATTCATAGTCCTAGCATCAGCTTTTTAAACTCAGCTCTAACTCCCCAGGGTATGTATGTTCTGTGCAGAGAAAATGTAGTATACTGTTTGGTTAAATTTACTTTAAAGGCTGAGTAGTGCTTGGAGATGCCTTTTATCAGAGTGGGAGTTTGGGATAATCCTGAAGTGAGATCTTTTAGGTATAAGTGAGTTTACAGATACTCTGAGGTTTTGGTTGCTAGATTTTGTTTTTGGGGGTTGTTTTGGAGGTTTTTGTTTGGTGGGGGTTTGGATTTTTTTGGTGTTTTTTTTCTTTCTTGAGCTCTGTATGATGCCTGTTGTTTGGGGTTTTATTATTATTATTTTTGGAGTTCCTCTTTGGAGGATGGAGCTGTCCTCAGGGTAATTTAGATCTGTCCGAGTTGCAATAGTATTTCCAAGTTACTTTATGCAGTAGGTGTTACTTGCATGCTGTTTCTGGCTTTACAGCATCATACTCTGTGTGAGGTGTGTTCAAGGTTGCTTTAAGGTTCTCAGGTTATGGCTCTTTCCCCACAAGAGTATGATTATTAAGGAGGAACCTTTCAGTACTGTGCAGAAGCAAAGGTGAAGGAGACTTAAGGGTCTTCTGTGACTTTTATGAAGAAACAGAATAGCAAACATAAAAAGTTAAATAGATTTTATTTCAGGTTTTTTGTTTGGTTTTATTTATATATACAATGATTATCCAGAGCTTTGTTCATTCTGTATAGTGATTAAACACTTTAAAAGTTAATTTTGCTGGTTCTTCTAATCAGAATCAGAATGCTTCATTTAAAAAATTTCACATTGAAAATTATGAGAATGTTCTTGTTGGAGAAGCCTCCCTGTAGCTGTTGCTGCTAATTATATTAGCAGTTAAGTTCAATTTGGTACAAGAGGAAGTCTAAAGAACAGTATTCCTGCATGTCTTATAAAATTAGGAGTTTAGCTAGAGAAGTAACTACAAGAATATATTAATGGAGGAAAAGGCTGTAGATATATCTAACTTGATTACACAAATAGAAATCTGCGGGCAGACAGTTTTATTGGTGTCACCATTTGCAGAATTACTTGTTTGATTTTTGACTTCAGTTATGCTCTTAAAGTGTTCATGAAAACTAATGAAATATGGAACAGTTGTTCCAGAGTTCACTACTTCTTAGATTTGTAGATGCTGTTAATAATGCTGGACACTTGTACATTTAGATTTCAAATTTTCTAATGTCATGCATAAAGAAAAATATTGGATGATGGTAATGTAAATCAGAAATATTGTTCAATAAGGCTTTCCACTCTGTGTGTATGAAGTGAATTCTTTCATCATATGCTGGCAGTAAATGTTCTCTGCTACTGAAATGACTGAGAGACTTCATAAAAATATTTAAGGACCATAGCATTATGTAAGGACTTCTTTGAAGTCTTCTCACAGAAAACCAGCAAAATCTGTTTAAGTATCAGGCCTCGGTTAAACCCAGTCTTGAAATAAATAAAAGAATAAAGACCTGCAAATTGTATGTTTAGCTGGTTAAGCCCTTTCAGAGGGAGACTGATTGTCATTGCACAGTAAATATAATTTTTCAGGATATACCTCAATAAATTGCTTTTCTGAAGCAGAAAAAAATCAGTCTTATCTACAAACTCTTCTTTCTGGGGGCCTGTTGAAAGTATGATGAAAATATATCTGTTGCTTTCCTGAAGGAAGATCATTGGGCAACTTAAGAGGCTGTTACATACCAATTGTAGAATTTTCAACTGAAGTCAGCATTCTTTTCACTTCTAATCCTTCAGAAAAAATATTTTTTTCTTCACTCCTAGCAGTTATGGTTAATAGATGTTTGAATTATGGCTAAGTAACTGACTCTGCCTGCCTTTTGGGATAGGAATTGGAAGCAGAAAACTTGTGTGTTTTTCCCCTCTGTCCTCTCCCAGAGTCATTTGCATGATGGAAGCATGACTCTTACACTTGCTGTGTAAGGCGAGACATGGTTTCTGGAGAAATCATAGAATTATAAAGAGTCTCTTATTCTTAGAAAAGAATAGGACTGCTATTCAGAGTGAGAGCCTGCAGAACTCTGAGTTACTCATCGTCTAATCTTGTGGGTTCCCCCTCTGCCCATATCTGTAATGTATTTTTGTGGCCCCACTTAGCATCATTTAATTAAAAGGACTTCTCTCAAGTTGGCTAAGGCATCAGGTTTAGCTTATTTTAAACAGAATGTCTTTTAGATGTTTAATACTACTTTTTTTTCTTTTTTTTTTATTTCTAACATGTCTAGGAAAATGTTCTCAAATAAAGGATATAAAAGTTACTTTTGTGCTGTAGAGCTGCTGCTCCTTGTGCTGGACTTCTCTATACTTTGAAATTCAGAAGACTGTTTTATACATCTTTTATTTTGCCATTGACTTTAACTCTCTCCTTGGGTCTCAGGCTACATACTAGTACGTGTCGTCGATTCTGTAAGAGTAAGCTATTTTGGTAGCTGGTTATAATGGTAGATAGGAATATGAAAAAAGGATAAGACAGTCACCACTGCTTCATGTGCACTGTACTCACTTGTATCACATTTGTCAGGGATGTTATGCCTGTTCTATACATGTTCTCTGTGCCTTTTCTTTTCCTTTTTCTACAGAGGTACTTTGCTTGATGGAGAAGAATGCAACAAAAACTTAAGATGTCAGTGCAAAAGCAGCGTTCTGTAAATTTCCTGAGTGACATTTGAAAGCTATCTTTGGTGAAATTTTATTGGTAGTCCCCTCCTCTTGTTTCAGCCTTAGTCTTTCTAAAACCAAGTTGAAATTTGTGACAAAAAAAAAAGAAAATAAACAAACAAAGAACACCCCCCCCCAAAAAAACCCCAAAACAACAACAACAACAACAAAACCAACAACACAAACACCAAAACGCTGAGATCTCAGTGTTATGAATGCACTTTATCAAAGTTTGTGAATTAGCAATGACAGGAAATGTAAAGATATTATCTGCTTGGCACTGTCTCCTGTGCAGATTGACAAGAACCCTTTCATGTGAATGTAGTTCAGGATGGTCATGCCAAATCCTCCTGCAGATGGGTCGTCTTTAGTCCAGAAGTAATTTCCCCACTTCTGCATAGAACCTGACTTGATAGATAACTGCAGCCAACTTTAAGGCTGGTCAATCTTGGTGTCTCAACATTATAGCTCCTGTGTTGGGGCTGATATGATCTGTGGTTTGGATACATCCACGTGGTTTGACAGGAGGTCATTTTGAGTCTAGTCAGGCATCCTAACCACTTACGCCAGATTAAAGGGATGTTCTGTTTCAGTAGAACTAAATACCTTCTACTGGAGCACTGTCTGAAAGCATGAAGCCAGCCTGCACCCAGTTCTAAGTGAAAGTTAATAAGTTCTTTTGGAGATACCATACCAGGTTTTGATTTTGATTACTCCTAATGACAGTTCTGTTAATTTGGAGTTGGACTGTCTCATCAATTGAAGTGAATTTCCAGTATCTCAAATTTGAAACTCAGAGCAATTCGCTGTACCTCATCCCTCTATTTCCATTTATAAGGGGGAAATAAACCCTAAAGTTGAACTCTGTTATCAAGAATTGTAGCTTCAGAAGTTGGAGCCAGGTGCTTTTATGAACAGCTAGTTTGACATATTCTTAAACATAGAAACAGCTCAATAACACTGCTCAAGACCTGGTGGTGCTGCATTCTGAATATCTGAGTTAATACTAGGATTTAATTGTTCCTTCTTGTCAAAAAATTAGTCTGTGATTTGAGTTGCAGTGACCAGATTTTTTATTTTTGCTAACTCCTTTGATGCTGGGTTACAGTGAAATTTAAAAATGGGATCAGTGGCAATTCAAATGTTGGATACAAATGAGATACAGTGTAGAACCATTGGCCACAATGGTAAGTTCCCATAATAATGTCGTCTTTAATGGGGTCGATATGTGCTCTTCTGTTAGTTCTGAGCATCTGTGTTAGTAACTTAGCTACCTAACAGACTTCATAGATGTGCTTAGGCCGACTTCACTTTTTCACTAGTGTTAGGGATTTTTTTTACATTAGCGTTCATGGTTAACATTCCTGAAGAATGTGTATATTACTAACAACCGCCCACATGCTTGTAACAGCCTCCCACCTAAATGCTAAAGTTCCCAGCTAATTGATATTTCATTTTGTCATCG
Organism: Manacus candei; assembly: GCF_025592945.1. Classification (NCBI taxonomy): domain Eukaryota; kingdom Metazoa; phylum Chordata; class Aves; order Passeriformes; family Pipridae; genus Manacus; species Manacus candei. The sequence goes on from NW_026138097.1 coordinate 18,919,632, forward strand.
ACCAATCTGACATGAGCCCTATCCAGTGTTCTTGGGTATGACTGTAAATAAAAACTTCCTTTTTCCATTTCTTGCATGGCTTCAGACCTTGTCTTTCTGAAATAAATATTAGCCTTGTTTGACAAGCTGGAGACTTGGTGCCAGTACCTTCACCTGCAGAAAATTCCTCAAGCACTTGGTGTAGTTGACCCATTCATGATACTCACCAGTTTGTGCAGGTAGTAATCAGCTGTCTTGCAGTGCTACGCCAAAAATTGGAATTGGAGCAATCTGCCATGCACCTTGATTAGTTCATGTTCTTGTGTATTTGCTGCTGTTGAAAATCTGTAGAAGCATCTCTCAAGTGCTGTGGAACTGAGGTCTGATCGAATGTATCCCATTATTTTTTCAGATACGTATTGAAATCTTGCAATGTATTTTAAAAACTTTAGTGTATTTGTGACTTCTTTCCATAACAAAGCATTAAATTAATTCTGTGGTTCCGCTGAAGTCCCAAATCATTAATTAACACTTGCAACTCTTGCCATCTTCATTTACTCTGAAAGCAGTCATCCTTGGTTGATAATCTACAAGCCAGGTTTCACATTTCTAGAACAGGACACGCATCTTGGAGTCATCCTCAGAGGTTAGTGTGGTGTGAAGCTAATCTTGCAGAGTCAGTTAGAAGTTAATCTGAAGCAGTTCTCTCTAATAACAGAGGAAGCCTAAAGAGCTGAAATTAGTCTTTGTGGATGTTACACCCATTCTTGGCCCATTTGTGGCTGAAGATGAACCAACCAGAAACCATGGATAGTGTTGTAAGTCTTTGCTGGGATTATTTGATATGCACTAAGCTGTATTTGAAAGTAAGTGGTAAAATACTCAAATGAAAGAAGAGTTTAGTGACTCATGGGAATGTACTTCTGACTCTTCTGACATTACTGCCTCCAGGAGTGGAAAGAATTTTGTGGATAGTGCATCTCTGAATACAAAACTGAGGCACTGGCAAATGAGGACATGACACAAGGCTTTTGATAGGGTGTGTAGTTAGAAATTGGGATCTTTGCTCTTACATTAATTAGCTCAATGCCTCCATTTTCTTAAAATGGAGGTGATGTGTTTCTCTGGAGTCTTTGGCAAGGTTTTGATAAAAAGCAAAAGATGATGATTTTCAGAGAAATCTGAATTTCATCTTTTTCCAGTTAGTAGGGAATTTGTATTTCTTAACTCATTTCATCAACATGGGTTTTTTTACAATAACTGCTTCTAGGTATTTTGTTCTAGTATTTTCTCAGTATGACTCTTGATATGTTGTTAAAGAAAAATTCAAATAAATTGGGTATATAAGGAAGATACCAGTGTCTATTTGAAAACCAAAGGCACATGCAGACTGAGAATGATCCAAGTCATCAAAAGGCATGTCAGGCAGACATTTTTATTTTAGTCAAAAAGAGAGGGCAGGGTTTTTATCTGCATCTTGTTCCACATGTAGTTCATAGCTAGGTTTATTGAGGTTAGTGAGAGAGGTGGTAAGGTGACCTTAGCCTGTATAGTGGTATAATTTGGCACGTGTCCTCCATGTGATGGACAACTGTAGTCATCCCTGCATTTGTCTATAGACAAAATATTAACTTCCTGTTTACATATAAGACTACTTCAGTGTTACAGTTTGGAGGAAGAAGAAAAGGTTGCAGAAGTTTAGGTGCTGGAAACAGCACTACATTGAAATTGAGGGATGGCACAGGGGCAGATCAGGGTCCAGACTGGGGGAATGACAAATATACCACACAGAGACAACTGTTGAGTTAGTGGAATTTTTCTTTAATAAGAAAGAAGGTATTTTCTATTTATGTTTATGTGATGATATCTTCAGAAGGCACTATACAATTGCCAATTTTACAAATAACTTCTACTGTGACAGGTATGAAGGGGTGGTATGTAATTGTGTTATTATGGCACTAATAGTGATTTCAAGCTTCTAGCAACATGCTTTTAGAAATAGCATACAGACTTAGTCAAAAGCATGTGAGAGCGCTGACGTGGGAGTGGGTCTAAGTGTGCCTGACATAAAAAATGAGCAAAAATTGCCACTGAGGTAAAACTGGGTTTGGGGTAGAAACAAAGATTCATCAGTCTACTCAGATCATATTTTTCATTCATACTGAATAAGTAAGCTAACAGTATCTTCTGTATTTGTATCTCATCGTGTAATATTTTAACCTCAATATGTTTTCAGAAGTTTCATTTCATTTGACTTGTACAGATGGGAGAAGGTATGAGAATATTGGACTAACACTGCCTTTTTCAAATAACTTTTAGGTGACTGGAGGCTCCAGTGGAATTGGAAAATGTATTGCTATTGAATGTTATAAGCAAGGTGCTTTCATAACACTGATTGCAAGAGATGAGGTAAGTGTATGTGTATTTTCTACTGGCTAAACTCTGTTCACAAAATATAGGTGGTGGGGGATAATTTTGGAATTGATAATTATTCATACTTCTTTGGTGTATATTGTAAGGGGACCCTAGGCATTCCAAATTAATGCCTTTGAATAGCAGAGCTGGCTGCCTTTTTAGGAAGCATAGCCCAACACGGAATTTGTGATTAGCATGCCTTAAAACTTTGCCAGAGCTATTGCTTCTGTTAATGGCATTTATTATTTCACTTAGATCTGTGCCAGAGGACGAAAGCAGGAAAACCCCATATTCTTTAAAACTGTAGAATTTCCCTACAGTGACAACTGGGGGATTAAAAACAGTTCCTAAAATTCACAGAATATATTGGTGTCTAGTCAGCATTATATTTTTTACTAGTGAAAAACTCTTCATCATCAGGAAAAAGGATTGGAAGATTTGGAAGAAAAACGATTGCTTTGTCGGGTTTGTTTTTCTTTTTGGTTTTGGGGTCTTTTTAACTAAGGGTATTCAGATGTAGTTGGAATGACTCTGTTTTCGGAATGGGCTGTTATTTTACTTGTAGAGAAAAAAAAATATTTGGGAAATAAAAGCATATAACTGTTTTTTGGCTCTCTGTCCCAGCTGTCTTTGATAATTGACTTACACTAGACAACTTACTTTGCATAACCTTGAATGTAGTCAGAATTAACAGAATTTTTCTTGAAAAGATTATGGCAATTTGAATTTACCAGATTTTAGGTTTGTCACTGTGATTTCATGACAGTGACTGTTCTTCAGAAAAGTTTATGTGATGTCACATACATATAAAATAGAGCCAAAATAAAGGAGAAAAATTATTTTCTACAGCATTAGGTGCTCTCTGTAGTATGGAACAAAAGCATTAAATCTATAGAAGTCATTACTGGCTTTGGAGGACTAAGTGAAAAACAGATAAGTGAGCTGTGATAGCTTGATAAATTTCATGTTTTGATCATATGTCCATAAGTCTTTAAAATTACAACACTAAAATGCTTTAACTAGTCAAGGGTAACTTTGGGCTTTAGGGGATGTTTTTAAGCCTTATTGAAGTACTGAAGACTAAAATTGCTCTCAGAATGACAGTGATTTAGCTGTCTTTTTATCCATTTCAGAACAAGCTGTTGCAGACAAAGAAGGAAATAGAAAAGTATTCTGTTAATGACAAGCAGGTAAGATCACTGGTAAGAGGGGCTTGTGTGTTTTGTTTAAGATAATCACTACAAAGTAGTTCTGTAGTCCTGTCTTTAAACCAAAACTGTTTGACAAAAATAAATGAGGACTCAGTATTTGAATTCAAGATTCAGACTGTTTACATGACATGTTCTGAGCTCTTGCTATGTTTGATGTTGCTTAGCTAGTGCGTTAGGCTGCTTTTTTTAGTAAAAGATTTCTTCAGCTGTAGGTGTAGCATGCTTTTTTGGCTCAGTGCAATTTACTGTCACTTGATAAGCATTTTATTCTTTAAGATGAAGTGGAAGAACCAATTTTTTTTTCCTACAAATATCTTGCTTTTTGCATTTGTTTTGGGAAAGAAGTGTAGATATTTGTTCCCAGGTTTATTTCACTACATCATGCTTGTGTTCCTTTTCCTGGCAAAGTACTATAACAGATACACAAGTTAAATTTGTGAAGTTCTGAGACTTAATAAACATAGAAGCTGCTTTGCTGAATAGATAACGCATTTGTGCCTAGAGGCAATGATTTAGACCTTGCAGAAGTACTAACTTAGAATAGGTAAGCTTGCTGTGTTCAAAACATGCAACTTCGAGGCAAAATGCTAAAACAATTTTTTCTCGGTACTAATAATGAAGGGAGAGGGGAAATAATATTGAAACTGTTGATATCTTTGACTTCTCCTTTCTTGTGTTCCAGAACTTTGTCGATCATGAAAGTCACTTAGTAACTAAGTTAGTTTCATGATTACAAATAGAAGCAATTTATTTGTCCATGAAAAGGGATTTGAATTAATAAATTAGATATTCTGTTGAAAAGAAGCAATGAAAGAAGTTGAATATTTGCAGGCAATAACGTTAGTACTAGTTTATATAGAATTTTCCTAATGCCTCCATTTGTAAGATTTTGTCTTCACTTCCTTATATTTTTGTCAAATGGCTCAAGATGATTTTTTTTCTGTACATGCTGCCTTACTCAGATCAACTTTGGTTGAAAATCTAAGCCATTTGAGGTGAGGAGAAACTGTATTTTGCCCATTAAAAAAAAAAAATCCTGGTAACCATTTTCTTTTAGCTGCTCTAGCAGTTTCCCAAGCTTAGCATTACAGTTAATCCCTTGTCAAACACTGTGTCAGGATGTTCTTGTTAAAATCTGTCCAAGCTTGATAGATGCAGACTTTTAAAAAGAGTATTATTCAGTGCATGTTCATAAGAGTTTCAGTGAAAATCTCCAAAAGTACCTTCAAGGCTGAGCAAGTGTGGGCTGAACAGGACTGCTTTGGCAGAAGCAGCTTTGTACTTGCAACCAGGTTAAGCAGTAGGCAGTGGAGGTGATAGGTAGGCCAGCTCTTCTGTAGCTATTGTTGAGTGGTGGACATGGTCTCAGGGGAGCCTGCCTGATCTAAATGCGAAGAACAGAACCAGAGAAAGCAGGGAGTCTGGGGCAGAGCTTGCACTGGAACAGCAGATCAAAATCTGGGAAGTGACAGTAGCTGAACCAAGAGAAGCTGTACAAAAGGATTACTGAAAGAGTGTAGAGAAGGATGATGTCTGGTAGTGGATAGCATGGACAGATTGTTACGTTTGATCATAGAATCATAGAATGATTTGGGTTGGAAGACACCTTAAAGATCATCTACTTCCAAACCCCCTGCCATGGGCAGGGACACCTTCAACTAGACTAGGTTGCTCAGAGTTCCATCCTGGAACTCTGCCTGACCTTGATCACTTCCAGGCATTGGGCATCCACAGCTTCTCTGGGCAACCTGTTCCAGTGCCTCACAGTAAATAATTTCTTCCTATTGGTATCTACTTGCTTTCATTAAAGCCACTCCCCCCTGTCCTATTATTACATGCCCCTCTTCAGCTTTCTTGTAGACCCCCTTTAGGTACTGAGAGGCTGCTGTAGGGTTTGCCTGGAGCCTTCTCTTTTCCATGCTGTACAACCCCAACTCTCCCATAGGAGAGGTCTCCATAGGAAAGGTGCTCCATCCCTCTGGTCATCTTGATATTCATCCTCTGGACTCACTCCAACAGGTCAATGTCCTTCCTGTGCTGGAGGCCCCAGAGCTGGATGCAGCACTCCAAGTGGGGCCTCATCAGAACAGAGTAGAGGGGCAAAGTCACCTTCCTTTACCTGCTGACCACGCTGCTTTTGATGCAGTGCAGAATAGGATTGGCTTTCTGGCTTGCAAGCACACATTGCTGGGTCATGTCCAACCTCTCATCCACCAGCACCCCCAAGTCCTTCTCAACAAGGCTGCTCTCCATCTGTTTATCCCCCAGCCTTGTATTGATAACAAAGGTTGCCCCAACCCAGGTGCAGCACCTTGCACTTGCTCTTGTTAAACTGCATGAGATTCCCATGGACCTTTCCTCAAGCTTGTCCAGGTCCCTCTGGATGGCATCCCATCTTTCAGGTCTGTCAGTTGTTCCACTCAGCTTGGTGTCATCTGCAAACTTGCTGCAGATCCCTTCGCCTGTGTCATTGATGAAGACATGAAATCGTCCCATATCAAGCTAAGATGTAAAGATCCTCCGCAAAGATTACTTTTTTCTTGGGCATGTTGCTGTCACTGTTCAGCTCTTGGATATATTCATGAAACCAAGTTGCATTGACAACCAGTGTCTGACATATACATACATTTTAGTGTTTGCATGTGATGTTCGAGTGGTGATGGTGGGGCTTTTATGGATATAGGTGTGCAGTGGAACAAAAATCCTTGCCATTAGAGTTTTTTCCAATATTTTTAAAATCCTTTTTCTGATATAGAATATTCCCAGTTATTTCACTGGGACTTGAATTGATCCTTTATTGGGAAAGCTTTATTAGTGATCCAACAGCATGCAGTATTTAAAACAAATGGTAAGAAACAGAACTGGGGATATTAGACTATTTCTTGTAGCATATTCTGTGTCCTAGATGTGGATCTATAGTCTATGCTTTGTAATGAAGGTAATTAATATATTGTAGCAGAAAGAACGTATGATAATAGAAGCAGAGAGGTGAATTGTATAATGTGATAGTAGTCAATAAAAGTTGCGATAGTTGCTGAGCGTGTTGTTCATGATATAAATAATCTATGCAATCTGACATATTAACAAATTGCTCCAATTTTGATTCAGAACTGTGATTTATTTAAACTCTTCACTGATCTTGCAAAGACATCCAGATAATAAATCGATGTTGTTTTCATTCAACTGCTCTTTTGTTTTTAAACATACGGAAAAGATAAATGTTTCCAAAATGTAGTACATGCCTTAAGGGGAGATGCATACAGTCCCACCAATAACTTGTGCCACAAGTTTACTCTGATGTCCAACTACACACAATGCTGGGAGGCAGGAATAGCCAACCTGCTGTACAGGAATGGCAGGCAGATTCTGTTTATGCAGCTAAGAAGTGTCACAGTCTGACCAGGGGCAGGACTGACAAATGACTAGCTGCCAAAGCAGTTAGTTACGCTGTGGTAAGCTTTTGTGTGTGTGTGTGTGTTGTGCCCATCTGCTCCATGACAAGTGGTCATGAGGATACTTGTTACAAACTACTGATAACTTTATTTTATTTCACCTCTGAGTTTAAATAGTTGACCAAAGTAACAGAGAATATAGAAGTTGGAACAAGAATCCAGGAATCCCCCCTTTTATTGCAATAGAAGATTTCTTTTCAAGATGAGGAGTTGCCCTGAAGCTCTGTTGATGGCTTAGCAGAGAGGGTAACTTATTTGTCAATACCTGGCATTTGCAGCAGTCTTAGAGTTTGTAAGTGGTAGCCCAAAAGAAGCAGTGCTTGCTTTGGCCAGAAGTTGATTTTGAAGGTGCTTCAAAGGTAGATCATGAGACTATCTTGCTGAAACTAATCAGTAACTTTCAAGGAAATGGCCTAACTTTTAGCTGACAAGAAAACTTAGATATCAGTATCATCTATTTTCTGTTGTCCTGCCTGCCCCTTTCCCCCAATTCATCCTTAGCCAATGATTATTTTAATTTTTCTGTATCTTTCAAATTAAACCCCTTAATGTCTGATTTTGAGACCAGGAGTAAATATTACTTCACTTCTTAGTTATTTACAACTCTGTGCAATGAGTCAATTTATCATAGAATTTTTATTTTAGTTTTGTCCTTGACATGTCCCCATGAAGCAGTAGACAACTAGGTTTACTACTATTCTTAAAAAAAATATTTTATGAAATAAGGAGGTAGCGTGCATTGCAAGTACTAAAGTTAGCAGGTTTTTAACACTTGCTTTCTAAATTTTGGAACAAAACTTCTGGTGCTGCACTTTCAGGGCAACACTCTGCAACCATGCCTTTCTACAATGTGGGGAAAAGTAGTTTTTTTCTTAAAGAGGAGCCTAAGCCACACAAATGGTTTGACTTGTTTAGCACTGATGAAAGTTAAATGTATCACTGTAGAATTTTGATTGTCTTAGTTAAAATAGATTTTACTAAACTTCATGTAAATAGCTCAGGCAATAGTGTATCTTAGTACAGTAAATTAGAGATGCTATTTTCTACGACTTGCTGCTTTGAGGATCATGAAGTGTTCATTTGTTCTTAATGTAATCTTTATTATACTAGAATGTGTGTGTGAGGGGGAGGAGCTCGGAGGGAGCAAGGATTGCTTTCTCCAGTGTGGCAGAGGTGCAAACTGTCCTGTCAAAAAGACTTTTTTTCTGGAAAAGATACAACATCGGGCTTGTTTCATTTTGAAAGGCTGAGACTCAACAGTTACTGGACTTAGTGTGTTGTGACAATGTTCTTTCACTTTCCTTTTCTAGGTTGTACTTTGTATTTCTGTTGATGTGTCTAAAGACTATGAACAGGTGGAGAATGTTCTAAAACAGGTGAGGAAAAAACTGATTCACCTATGTATCTTAAGCCTTATCCATGTGTGGTATTTCTATTGGAAATAGTTTCTTATAATTTATACTGTGATATAGGAAGGTTTTTTTCCCTGCTAAAAAGTGTCTTAACCTCTATCCCCTTTTCCAGGCTCAGGAGAAGCTGGGGCCAGTTGACATGCTTGTAAACTGTGCGGGAACATCAGTTACAGGAAAATTTGAGGATATTGAAGTGAATTCTTTTGAAGTGAGTGAGCATACATTTTTAATTTCATCATATGATAATTTCTTATTTAAGCATTCTAACAATTAGATTGCAGTCTTTGCAGAGTTTGTAGGAGTACACTTGATTTGTGCTTGCTGTCAGAGTATCTTTAGATTTGCAAGGGTTGCCCCTAATTTCTCATCTATCTATCAGTCCATTGATGGGTCAGAAGAGTGAATTATCCTTCTGGGACAGAGTGTCCTCAAGATGGCAGAAAAGCCTGGCATTTATTTTTGTAGGTTAAGGCACTGTGAAAGGCACTGAATTTCACATAGTTTAATTTTTTTTTCTGGTGAAGATTTTTAAAAATATTTCTAACCTGTTTAAGAAAAATTCAGCTGTTATCAATGTTCAGTAGTGAGGTGCAGAAGTTGTTTCAGCTTGAGAAGCTGCTGCTCTGGTGAAAAGACAAAAAGCAACCCCAAACCATCTGTATTTTGGTTACTTTATGCCTGCAGCCCTCAAACCTCCATTCATCTACAGATAATGTTGAATAATCTGAAAATATTAAATAGGTATAGTTTTATAATAAGTCTGAATCATCCATTCTGTTGCTTGTATAGACTATCAGTTGTTTTTTAGGTCTTCTAGAGAGTGAAATTCTCCTTATCCTGGCAAAGATTAAAATCTCTGAAATGCATAAATACATTGCATTTTTCCTGTTTCCTGTTTTAGAAGACTCTTTAAACTTTCAGTATGTTTTCATACATAATGCATAAATGTATTGCTTCCTGGACATTGTTCAGGTTAGCTTTTCCCTCAAATATTCTTTTTTCCTTTAAGGACATATGGTTCACAGTATTATCAGTATCCTGGATGCTATTAAGACTTATAGATAGACAGGATTTCTTTTGGCTTGAAGTGAGTTTTTTAACTATAAAAGTTTATGAAGCTGTAGAATAAAAAACTGTTGTTTCTTTTACCAGCTGATAGAACTACAGATCTAGTGAACCTGATTGTTAAAGCAGACTGAAATAGGGGGATTTTGATAAGTAAGACCAAACAGCTGGATCTGTGGCTCAAATACCATATTAATATCGTTTGTACAGAGATTAATGGCAGTCAATTATCTGGGTAGTGTTTACCCGAGTCGAGCAGTAATCGCTACCATGAAGGAACGAAGAATGGGAAGGATTGTATTTGTATCATCTCAGGCTGGGCAATTAGGCCTGTTTGGTTATACAGCTTATTCTCCAACAAAATTTGCTCTTCGAGGGTTGGCTGAAGCCCTGCAAATGGAGGTATGTGTGCAATAATTTTAAGTAATTTTGATTATAAACATTTTTTTTTAAACTGTCAGTGAAGGACATTTTCATTTAAATAGTTGTTTCTTGCATTGTGCAGCACCGCTAATATCCATGTGCTATTGGCCCTTTTTTGGCAGCAGTACATTCCTATTGCTTCGCCTGGGGTTGCAGAAACTAAGATGATTTCAATTGCATTAGAGGGAATAGATTGAATCTGTTCCTAGAACTGACTCCCTCATGTGCAGACATTTTTTTAATCTTTTCACTAAAAGGACTTGATTTTTAAGACTTGAGTAAAAGTCTTCTTCAAAGTCCTAAGTGCAGAATGATACTGAAGATCACATGGATGCATGAGGGGGAGGCTGGTGATTCCCACCTTGCTTGTCAGTCCATGGTAAGTGGTATGTGAACCATATGAAACAGTAATACTTGCAAGCTAGAATTTGATGACTGGCCACAAAAAAAAAATTGTGTTGACAGTGGTTCACCCTTCTAAATTTTGATACATATAAGCTTTTTATACTGCAATGATCTAAGCTCATTCTTAAGTTCTGACTAAAACCAAACACCCTTTTCATTATTCAGTGGAACAAGGTTGGTAAGTACATTGTAGTAAGACAGATAAAACTGATTTGAAAATTACTTTTCTTATTCTTCTGTTAAGAATGTATATTTGAGTTGCTAAGTGTTTATATAAAAAGTGCCTGTGTTTAGTTCTAGACCCTTGCATATAGTCCCTGTTGTATGCCTTTATTTAGGATAAGAATGTGTGGTAAGACTGACTCTAGTCACTTCTGGTCTGCCAAATAGAACAACGCAAATGTAGGGTCTTTCTTCAGGCTGGTGACAAATATTTTTGTGAAGACTGAATTACTCAAGACTAAAAATAGGGTGTTTATGGGCCTGCGATGTGGTATTTCAGTGTTTTCAATATAGAATGTTTCATAATAAATAAAAATGCTTAATATTTTACGACACTTTACTTTATCATAGCCCTCTCTAATATTTTCATTAAAAGCTTTTTTATTTGCATTGGAGTACAGATTTGCATTGTATTAGTTTTAGAATAGTAGTGCGCTAAGGGATATTAATTCCATGACACTTACATACAAATACATAACTAAATGCAATCCTTGACGTAAGACCTTCCATTTTTCCTCACATTTTCTACTTATTTTTTGTCTCCTTAGACTTTGACCTCTTGCAAGTTTTTACCATGAGTTGAAAAGCCTTGTGACTTGAGTATGCCTCTTAAAGATAACAATTTGAATTTTATGTTTTTGTTGTTTATTTTCTCTTATTTGTCCAGCAATGAAAATACGTTGATGGAAACAACAAGGGAAAAGCCTGTCAATGTGCCCCAGTGAAAGCTTTTTTGGCCTTGTGTTTACAAATGTTGGGTACTGGTGTTTGGCAATAGTTTAGTCTTTTTTTAAAAAATGAAATTGGTAAAATTATAAACCTAAACTACTTTCATATTCCTCCTAAATGTCTTAGATTCATCAAATAATTTGCAAAGTCTTTACAGACTTTTATTAAAAAAGCACCACAACCCCCTTTTTAAAATCTTTGCTGTTGTGTTTTTTCACTTGACAAAGCTGCAAGTCTTGTAAGTGCTGAATACTTAACACTAGAAGCAATTTGAATTCATGCTTCCTGAATTTCATGGGTACAAGAGAAATCAGTGAAATCATGAGGGACATGTAAAGGCTGTCAGTATTAAGATAATACTTAATACTTTCGTAAAACACAGGTAAAACCTTATAATGTCTACGTGACGGTGGCCTATCCTCCAGATACCGATACACCTGGATTTGCAGAAGAAAGTAAAACAAAGGTAAATTGTCCTTCAGTAATACTGAATTTTTTAAGCTTCATTTCGTTATAAGCAATGCATTTTATATTTCATTTATTTCTGTAGTATTTTTGAAATCAGGGCATATTAAGATTTTAAGAAGTACTTATAAACACTTCAGTTTTATCAGTTTTTAACTGCTCAGAGTTATATAGCTTGTAGGATAATTTCATGTAGTTTATTGTTCTAGCTTTAAATGGAAGAACTACCTGCCTTTAACATCTGAAGCACTGCAGAGTCTTCCTGCATACAATCAGAATATTGTTGTGGAATAATAAACTGTAAAATCACTGTTTTGATATTAAAGCTTAATAAAACAAATATAATATTCATATTTTGCATCTTTGATAATATGCAGTTGTTGTGACAGATGTGACAGATGAAAATAAACCTCAGTTCTTTCAGTGCAGTTGCCAGCCTAACCATGCTGTATGAATGTATATAATGACCCAGTTCCATAATGGCTGTTCTTTAGTATTAAAGGAAACTCTCTTGCACTGTGTTTGCAGTGGAAATTACTGTCTCACTTTTCAGAAGGATGTGTCAGCAGTAGGCCTTTTTCATTTGAATTACCTTAAAAGTGAAAGTTTTGACCTCTAGTAACCTCTTGTCATCTACCATATCCATACATATGAAGTATTAATTCCAAAAACCACATTTAGGCCCCATTTAGACCAAAGCACCAGATAACCAGAGAAAAATCTATCTTATTTTTTGTTTGCATACTGTGAACTAGAAATCTGATATCTAAGGATATAATCTTTTCAAGCATCTTTTCAACATGCACCATCACGTATAATTGGAAATTGGGTTTGCATTCCATTTTGTCTTTCACTCTTTGAATAGGAATCAGTAGGGATTGTATAACACAATTCTTACTTCATCATTTCTTGATACAGATATTCTGTATTAAATGTATACTCCCACACATCCGCATAAAGTGCCAGAATTAGACATCTGCAGATACTTGTGTAGCTTGCATATTCTCTGGGATTTTATTCTTCATAATAGCCTATTTCAGGGAAATACAGTCACCAGCAGAATGCATTGTTCATCTAAGATTTCTCTTTAAAAGAGATTCAGGGAGATTTATCTTAGTTGTCAAAAAAAGTCTTGTCTTTTAAGGAGAGAATTATGCTTTGTTTTAGCCCACATGAACTCTCCGGGTGACTTACTCCTAATATGATGGTGTACCTTAAATCTCTGAAACGTTGCATTACTCTGACATTTCAGATAGTCATTTGTTGTGGCATTTATTTAATACTACTTAGCTTAGAACATCTGCCTCTGTAGTTTGCATTTCCTTAGGACTGGGCCATTTTTCTCTGTAATCGTTGAATGTGGTAAAATAAAACATCAGGAACTAGGATACAACTTTTCTGTGTCTTTAAAAATTAGCTTTTTTTTGTTTTGAGGTAACTGCTTTACAAATGACAGCCGTGCTGACTAGCCAGATCAAGGCTAGTCAATCATGGCTGATTTCTGCCTGCCTTATTCTCTACAGTCATTAAGTTTAGCTGTTGCTTCAGAACAGCTGCTATTTTTTTCCCAAACTTGCAGTATTTTAGTTACTGTTGATATCCCTTTATCTCTTTCAGATCTGTTTGATACTGGCCAATAAGCTTAAAAATAAATAAGGGCTATGAAATGGAGATCTGATGACACAAATCCTATCACTATAGGAAAGCATGTAAAAGTTGTTTGTATGTGATTTCTGCTGGCAAAGATACTGATGACCCCCCTTAAAATACACATACTAAAAAATAAAAGTTTCAGTGAGCCTGGTCGATGAAATCAGAACTCATAATTCTACAGATATTTGGAAATAGGCCTGTTTCTGTGAAATTTAATTACTGTAGTACTTCAAATTGATAGTGAGAAACCTGTAGTTGCTCAACTCTTCCCTGGAAGTGCTTTTTTTAAAGTATTAATCTGAGAATTAAACTAGTCCCAGTATTTGAGTAGGCTTAAATGCTTCAATTAAATTTTGTTATTAAATGTAACTGAATTAGCCATTACAAGTGAACTTGCAACCAATACTCCTTTCTCCCTAATTTAGCGTTGTTTTTGCCTCATCAGTGGAACCATCTGTCTCTAAGATATTGAGCATTTAAATATTTCCTGGGCAGTTATCTCTATAACAAATAATTTTATTTGTTAAAAGGACGTTAATGACAAACATGCTTCTAAATACCTTAAATCATATTTTTGCCATTTGTTTTTGTAACAGACTAAACTTGATTGGGGTTTTTTGGTGAAAAAAATTGTGACTGCTAAAATAACTGTTATAATTGCTTTCTTCTAATGAGGTAAAAAGGTATAAATGGTCTAAAACACAAAGAAATAAAATGCAGTGATGGATTTTGGTAGATACCAGTGTGTGGAGATGGAGAAATTAAAAAAAAAAAAAGGCAAGCTGATTTGTAGGATCTTAAAATATTTTAAGGCCCATCTTTTACTTACATTTCTGGCAAAAAAACCAAAGATGGACTAACACAGGTGTTGAGGAGAAGTAGTTTAAGCATTTTGGTAGCTTCTACTGAGAATAAAATACTTGGGAGGAAAAAGCCATTTCATAGTAAACTATATACAAAAAAAGTACTACTCAAGGAAAAATTTGTAAAATTTTGTAAAATTAGACTATTATTTATGATCTTTAAGTGTATGTTTTAGGTGACAGTATGATACCACTTGCTAACAGTGATGTCATCTATGAAAAAAGACCCAAAACTAAAATTTGACATGCATATTTTTCTCTCCTGTGTGGTGTTAGCTAAACTTATATTGGTGTTTTTAGATAAACTTATATTGGTGTTTTTTTACTAAAGCCCTTAGAGACGAAGCTGATTTCTGAAACTTCATCTGTTTGCCAAGCAGAACAAGTTGCCAGAGTTATAGTCAAAGATGCCATAGTAAGTAAATTATGTTTCTAAAGTATGTCCTGTGTTGAAGAGGCTAGGATCACGTGTCATGCTTGCTTAAGACCATAAGATAATGGCTAAGCTAAATGCAAAACCAATTTACACAAAACAGTACTCTTTGGTTAGTTTGAACAGGATTTATTTATTTGCTTTATTCTTCTTTTACCACTGTGCCCACAAATGATTTTACACAATCTCTTGAAAGTAAAAGGTATCTGAAGTTGTACATAGACAGAATAAAATGATGCATCCGTATGATGCAATGTCTCAAAGGTAGATTATGACTGTCTTGAAAGCACTAAACTCTATTGACTTTTTATGTATCAAATACCATTTGTCTAACCTCAAAAGCTTGTTGTACTGTCTTATTTTTCTTGAAGATGAGTTCATATAAAAATAATTATACATAAAGGAAGGCAGTTGACCTCTTTTGGCTTTTACTGTCTAAAGTATGTGATTTATGAGTGATTACAATACATAAAATGCCGTTCCTAGTGATTAAAGGTGTACTGCTTTTCTGAGGATTTTTTTTCCAATGTTTTGTGCTAGGGAACGCTTGCATGCTTAACAGAGTACCTTGGAAAAGAAACAAACATGAAATTTCATGATCATAAAGCACACTGATTGAATCCTAAAATCTGCAATTATTTTGCAGTTCCAAATACTCTTGACCTTCAGTGAGACATCTACAGCAGGTGTTCAGTTTTGAAGTTTTTACAGTATTTTCACAAATACAGCATATAAACACAAAATCATATCTGATTTTGGCGTGGTGAGTTTTAAAAGCAAGTACTACCTCAACACAGTATTCTCCTTTGATGTTTAAAGAAAACTAATCTCCTCTCTGACCTTAAGAATCTGGTATTTCTATACCATACTTTCCAGCACTTTGTATCATATATTAGTTCAGATGTGGTCTTTATGCACTCTAGCCATCAGCTGAGAGACTAAAATAGAAATGAGAATGTATCTGTGTGCTTGCAGGCCTCTCAGGTGTGTGCTGGGAAATAATCAAATCTAATAACCTCTACTGCTTTGCATAGATTCACCCCTAACCCTGATTCGGGAACACCACCTTTTCCTTTCACTTCCGCATTCCATAGATCTAGTCCTGCACTGTTTCAGACAGTCTGTTTTCCAGCATAAAGTGTAATGGAAACAAAGGGGAGAAGCCTGGGAGTCAGAGCTATAGAGCTGCAATTTTACTGATGAGTAGTTAAAAACCAAACAACCAAACTTTTTCCTCATGTCAGTCCCCCCTTTTCTGCCAGCTGAAGTGCTTAGCATGAGGAGAGCACATTAAAAATCCTTGATGTAGATGAAGAGGGACCTGTTACCTAACATCTGAAATACACTCCCTTACCAAATCTCATGTGATAAGCAAACTAATTTTAACAAAATGCAAGCTGTATTTTATTACACAATTCGGGTAGTGATTGGTGGTCTGACAGAGTTAGGGTGTAATTCTGTCTCTGAAACGTGCTTACAGTGAAGACCATCATGCATTTTATCCACCATCTGTTTTAAGCATGCCTCAAGAAGAAATTTAGAGCCTCTATATCTTGTAAAAATCTGCAGCAATTTAGCACACCTCTCTCTAAAGACAGGTTAGCTTCCTTGTCCATTTTTAAGTGAATGCTTTTTGGAATGTTGCTGTATAGCCCCAAATATTTTTTAATATTTTGATTCTTAATTGAGGTAATATTTTTTTACATAAAAATATTTCTTGTTAGTTATACAGTCATCTGTGTCCATCAGGAGTAACTGTTGAAATAAGACACATCATGATTTGCCACAACTGGGTAAATTCCTTTTTGTTTTCTTAATCCTTCCATCCAGCAAGGGAACTTTAACAGCTCAGTTGGATCAGATGGTTACATGTTGTCAATATTGACAAGTGGAATGTCACCAGTTACTTCTATTACTGAAGGTCTCCAGCAGGTAAGATCTGGGAAGGCCCTGTTGTCACAATTTTTAATAGTTCAAAATACTTAAAAATGTAGAACATTATGTGAATATTGAATGTTTTTTCTTCAAATGGCTGTTAATACTGACAGGTTTTGAAAACTGCAGTAGTATTTTCAAACTGAAGTTGGCGGGTGAGCTAAGACCACCCCCTGCTACTCAGGCATGAACTGTTACATAGTTAGGTTGGTTTTCATGAGTTTGTTTTTTGGAGGTTATACAACACACCTGCCTAGAACTTTTTTTTTTTTCATTTCATGACTAAATAATATGCTGCAATCCAAGATCCTAAATTAATTGAAGGATGTTTCTCTCTGTTTCCAGGTTGTTTGCATGGGCATTTTTCGAATCATTGGCCTATTTTACCTAGGAAGTTTTGACAGCATAGTTCGTCGCTGCATGATGCAAAGGGAAAAATCTGAAAGTGCAGATAAAACTGAGTAATCTTTATTTTGAGTGGAAAGAAGAATGTCAACCAGTCCTGGACAGCTAGCTGCTTAAGTGGGACTCAGTTTTGCTCCTGAAGGATTTAGACTGGAAGTACTTGCCTGTGTGACAGAGGAGTCCCCTCAAAAGCTATGAAAGAAAGCAAAAGTACAACTCCAGAAAATGCCAAACTATGCAAAAATGTGAATGAGGATTAGATAGTTGTTTTTTTTTTTTTTTTTGATGATTTGAGTTGGAGAGAATTTGGAGAGCTTGTAAGTGATGTGTAGAGTAGAATTTGAGAATGGACTATATGCGGTAATTCTGGACAAATACTTAAGTTTTCTCACTTTGGTGCTTATGGACAAAATAAGTACCATGACAGACCAGGCTGAAATAGATTGAAGTCCCCTGAACAAGTTGTTACCTTTTGATAATGTTTTGGGACTGCTTTTAGTTTAGATTTTTCTTTGGCCAATCTACAGATCCTTCTGTCAATGACAGCTTTCCTTATTCTATCCAACATGTGACTGTGGAAACCCTGAGATGGCAAATACATTTGTATGATCCAAGCTTTCTCAGTCTGGGAGCAATTAAAAAGTATGGTTTAATATATGCATACTTTCTAAAGGGAGATGAAGAACCCGTTCCCACAGAGAAATGCTAGGAGATGTGATCAGGTCTGTAGCTCTTCTGGCCTTTGAAGTATGTTGTGAACAACAAAAAAAATCTTACTAGTATCAAATGTGTTGATTATGACTCAGCATTTTAAGCCATTGAAACAATGTACAATTTTTACAGATACTCAATCTGCCAGTTTTTGCTCTGGAAAGGAAAGTAGCTTAATGCTACTGTAATACACATTATTTCAAAGCTGCAAATCATGAGCCAAATAAGTAGTTGATGATAGAATCAATTGTAATTAAAATGCCAGGCTCTTCCAGTAGCAGGAATGTAGCTTTTTAGGGCAGAAGTGTCAGGAGGGAGGAGAGAGGTGTGTGTCAGAATGGCCTTCCACACTTCATTTTATCACTACATGGAAAAGCTTTCACATGAGAAATTATTTAAAATATTCTCCTTGTATGACCCACTTCTAATTTGTTTCATTTACATAACATGAAACAAGGCTGCTCAATAGCTGCTTCAGAATACACAGAACCCAGTGGTTGTTTCTAATAAATCTCATTCAACACTGAAAAGCTTGATGCATAGCAATGATGTTTTAAGGGTGCACTATATATACTGTTTATTAAATGGACCACTATAGTAAGTGCCTTGTGAGCTGCTTTTTTTTCAAAAGCTGCATATTTTGTATTTGTTAGCACTGCTGTGTTTTCGATGTCATATTTTCCATTTTCATTCAGTACTCTAAATCTAAAATTATGTGTAAAACTGAGCACTTTCACTTCCTTGAAAGTAGTATTTAACAACCAAAATAAGCAAAATTTGATTGTTTTTGTTAAGATATTCTCTATATCTATTTAAGAAGAGGTATTCAATTAAACTGAGATGAAAAGTAATAGGTGGTTAACTGGAAAACCTTAGAATGTAGTTTATTGAGGTGATTTATTTTCCCTCTCTGAATTAGGCTAACCACTTTTAAATTTTCTTCACATATACTAAACTTGCTTTAATACCTGGTTTACAAACATATTTTTCAAAGAGAGTCACATTGGCACTCTCATTTTAAGTGGTTTGAGTTCCATTAGATTGCAAATGTTGAGGCATTATTGAATTCTTCATGAAGCCTATGTTTTAGGTCCTGCCTCCGGATTTTGTTTAGATATATAAAGTTGTGCATGCCTATAATATAATGCTAATTTTGAGAACAGAGTGTATTCCTGCATTTTTAAACAGCTCAGCTTCAGTGCAAAGAAATCTAGTGTGCATATGTATTTCCTGTGCTGCTTAATGTGAATGACATAAGGGAACATTTATCATACATCCATTGTCAACATCGCTGTGTTTCCTAAAGCAACCTAATGCTATTCAGACCCTATGATCGATGTTAACTCTTGTTTTGATGAAAATCAAATACTCTTTCGACCACCTGCAAAAAAATACCAAAATGGGTGAGTCAGTTGTGCTCTAGTTTGAAAAAAATGCTTCTGTAAATTATTCGATATCAGCACGAGCTTGGAAGTCAGGACTTAAAACCAGTAAGCCTTTGGATACTTGAATTTTTGGATTGTCAGCTTGGAATGCTAAAGGGTTTGCATTTAAGAAACATAATCCAGAAGGTCAGAGCACACATGACACTGTGGCAGCTGGGCCTCTAAAGGTGTCAGGTTGGGCATCTTTGATCACCACTCACTACTTCTTGACTGAAGAGTCCTCCCAATAATGACTGATATAATTCAGTGCAAGTGTCTGTGAAGGAGAAGTAAGACTACTGGGTGAAAGTTTTGGCCCTGATCTACAGAGACTTCAGTTAACACCTAATTTTGCATAGTGTAAGTTGTTGTGTTGACAGTGAAACTTAACGTTGAACCCCTCAGCAATTGTGGAAATTGGAACAAGGCAAGTTTTTTGAATCAAGATAAATAATCTTTTTTTCAATGTTCTATTTTCTGCTGTTGCAAGTTATTGATGTTAATTTTAACTGATAAACTTCTCAACTGTTTTACTGTCAAAACAAGGTAAATTGTCAACTACAGCAACCTTTGGTGTAAATTTTGTTTTCTTATGCACATTCTCTATTTACCAATGTACTCATTTTAAGGTCCAGTATAAAGTGAAGGAGATGCCTTGTAATCTTGTGGAAAAATGTTTAGCAGTTGAAAAACTATTTTGCCAGTTTAAATGTTACAAAACCTCTGCATTGAAATGTTTTAGCCGTGTATTAAATCCGTGAAGATCTTCAAATAGGCTTTATTACTTTTTGTCAAATTGTCAATAATTGAATCACTTGTGCCATATCAGTCAGTGTCTTGTCTCGTTTTCTTGGTCAATCTTTAGGATTCGATTTAGGCTTGGATAGTCTTTTCCATTCCATGTAGTTTCTAACGACTGTCTGCTTTACATACAGATTTATTATAACTTTACTTATAGTTTACTTCAACAAGGTGTTCACGTGCAATTTAAATAGATTTAATATTTTACTAAGAAAAAAGACATAGGTAAATAAACTTTATTTGCTGTGAAAAACTCTAGGCACTTTTAAATGGTAAAGATATATAGCGTTATTTGTAAAAAGAAACTTCGTGCTTATTGCGTCATCATTTTTTGTGCCAGAACTGTAAACTAGTTTTCATATTTTATATTTCTCAAAATAAATGGAGAATCAACAAAGCCTGTAACTTTTAAGTTCTTTTTAGAGGATGAAGAGTAGTGGCTAAATTAATTTGCAGGATGTGTGGGGGGGGTTATTTTGTTGGGGTTTTTTTAAATTAGAGATCAGCAGGATTCTGTTAATTGTGTAGCACAGCAGAGGGGGCAGTATATCCCTCCATTTTAGCAGCTTAGGGCAGAGGTAAGAAGGGATGTAAAGAATTCAACTGGGAATTGTCAGCAGACCTAGCATCCCCAAACCATAATGAAAGTGAGATTAAATTGACAAAGCCTTTCTTGCTGGAGGTGCTGCCAGTATATAACTAGTGCTTGTGCTCTCTGGAATTGCTTATGAATCCTGAGGAGCCAAGCAATGGTCATTCTTCCTAGTGGAAAACAATAGAAGTAATAGTTAGGATAGATGTCTTTCTGTACTAGCACTGAGCATGCAGCTGTATAAAGAAACACTGTATTATGTTTGAACTCTATAGTAGGAGGGCTTCAGTGTATAGCTTGCTCTAGTATAATAGTAGGGGAGGAGTAGCACCAAGA
The DNA here is from genome assembly GCF_025592945.1 of Manacus candei. Lineage (NCBI taxonomy): Eukaryota > Metazoa > Chordata > Aves > Passeriformes > Pipridae > Manacus > Manacus candei. The sequence goes on from NW_026138097.1 coordinate 18,940,563, forward strand.
TACTTATTCCCAAATTAAATTCAAAATCTCAAATGTTCAATCTTTTAAAAAAAGACATTTGTATTAAATTATCAGAGAGCCAAAAATCAAAGATGGATTGAGGAAAGCATAGGCTATCTAAAATTGTGTTTTAAAGCTATGGGGCTGATGTTAATCTTTTAATTCTCCAACATTCTACATCAATGTTGCAACTGGAGCTCCTGATTTCTCCATTTCAGTAAAAGTAGCAGGCCAAAGTAGATTGCTCCTCAATCCTTTTCATAACTGCATTTCAGCTACAAGGCTAAATTATCTGATAGTTCCATTTAATTGGGTTTTTTCCCTGCCCAGCCAGTAGTACCAGGCACACTGAAGGGTAGGTGTATCTATGATTGTCTGTCAAAGGTTGTAGTAAAAACCTCATGAAGTCATTTCCTTTCTTCTGTTACTGGGGGGAGACTTTAAATGAGGTGTCTGTCTTGCCACACCACCCAACCTCCTTCTCTTCCTCCTTTCACCCTAGATGCTCTAAATTGGTGAGAAAGATGACAGTGTTAATGTTCCATTGGTGATGGTCTGCGGTGGGGGGGAAATAATACTGGTAAGCTTTTGGATGAAACTCACACTGAAGGAAATGGAAAGTGCAAATACTTTTTTTTTTTTAAACCCCAAAAGATGCATACCTAATTATTATTGGGGGGGGCATCTAATTTGATGTGGGGGGGATATATTTCATAAAGTTGTTTGTGAAGGTTTGCTGTCTGGGGAAACATTGCTGAATATAATGCCGAGTCTCCTCTGGGGTAGAATGCCACCAAGTCAGTCTGAAATTTTATTTTTTTTTAATTGAAAACAAGTTTGTTTTCAGCTTGGAGGGGAATGACCATGTTAATTTTAAACCTTTCCAGTTCTAACTATGAAGTTGGTTCTGTAGTAGTGCTGCTAGTGCAGTATAAATAAATACAAGGGGCGAAAGCAAAATGTACATGACTAACACAATCATGCTACCAACCACCAAGAATCAACTCCCTTGACCAACATACAGTGTTAAATCTGTGAAGGTACCAGCTGTAAATAATATGTATAAAACTAAGTCTAAAACCAAATTTTAATGTTTTAGGTAACTTGCAACTGAAGGGAATGCCCTTGCCAAAGCTAACAAGTGCTTCAAAGAAAGTGATTAAAATGAAGCATCTTGGTCTTTATTTCAAAGCATTTACTCAAAAAAAAGCGCTTTCCCACTTTTTACTTGGAGAAATTTTAACAGGTGTAATAAACGTTTATGAATCAGAGATGGATGTTCCTCTTTGTCCAGCAGACTCTTTCTGTTTCCTATGCCTCTGTATGGAAGCTGTCTCCTTTGCTTTTCTGCACTTTCAGCTGGGAAGTTGGTCTCCAGTTCTTTTCAACATAGCAGAAAGAAAGGGCAGGGGCAGCATTGCCTGAATCAGAAGCACAGGTTGGCAGCTTGCAAAAGGTGGCGAGACAGCTCAGCTCTCATACAGATAAGACCCTATTGTCACATAGTGGAGATGTCAAAGAAAAGGATATCCAGAGCTGGATGTAGCTGTTTTGCCTCCTTCCAGTCCAAACCACTGGGCTAATGGGTCTTGACAAGAAGTGAAGATGATTGAGGGATGAGCACAGTAAAAGGCATCTGAAACTCAGGAGCTGTTTGCTACGTTGACCCTAAGGATATTATCCAAGTATCTCATCCAGCTGCCTTTCCTGATGAGCACAATTAAAGCCTGTGAAATAAACCATAATTGCAGGTTGGGCAGCTTTAAGTGTTTTACAGTAGCATTATTTGCTCTGCAAGCGCTTCCAGCCAAAAAGGATTCACTCCACACCTGCAGCATTTGCAACACCAGCAGGATGAAAGGCAATCTCCCATTTCAGGAATGCAGTCTGAAGAAGTGAAGTTTGTTCAGGTAAACCTGCCACCATCCTGGTTAAAAATGAGGAAAACACACATCCAGGCTTCATGGGTACTGCCTTTCCCTATATTTTTACATGCAGGAAACTTTTTTCAAGCATTCTGTACAACAGATGCTAGCCGCTGCCTAGGCAGCAATGTTGGGCCACACGTTGAACAAACCCGATGAGACGCTCTGAACAATGAATCAGGTGGCATGCAGCTGATGGCAGAGAATTATATGCATGCATGCATGCAAGTCTCTACAAGAGAATTGCTTTCAAGGCATTTCATCCAACTTGTCAGAGATACCATAGATCCGTGGGTATTGTGGTCTCCTGGACAGAAAGAAACGTGAAAAGACCATGTGGTTGGTGGTTAGTCTTAGTCAGGGTGAGTTATAAAGCTCTTGCAGACACAAAGGCACACAGAGCAAATGCATAGTGGCATGGAAAGGAGCAGTACTGAATGCTTGGAACAGGGGGAAGCATGGCCGTGGGTGGCACAGACAAATGCCTCACTGGACACAGCATCAAAAAGTCTTTACAGAGCCACTGGCTTGCTAATTTGCATATGTGCAAATTTCTCACCCATGGGCACAGTCTTAGTGTACTCTTTCAGTAAATCTCCTATTTAAGCTGTGCTAGAACATCATAAGGCAACAGACCTCTTTAAGTGTCATAATTGTATTTAATCTATATTGCTCTAGATACTACTTTTCAGTTACTCAAATTTAGTTTACTGGTTTTGGTTTTTTGGTTGGTGGTGGTGATGGTTTTGACTTTTTCTAGAATAAAAAATCTCTGCAGATTTAAAAAAAAAAATGTGGCAATGTCCTTGTTCAGTGTGAGTGCAAACATACACCCTGCTTGTTTCATGCCTGCTCAGGCAGGGCTTTAAACAATCGTTTGCTTCTCTCCAACTTGCCTGTGCGTGAGCCAAGGAAATAAAAGGGTGGGCAGGTCACCAGGAACCAGAGTTGCTGCCGAAAGCCTGTTGATGTTAACACAAAGGTACAGGGAAAAGGTGTCCGCTTTCAGATTGTTGGGAAGTTCAGTGTTGCCAGGCATTACAAACTTTCTAGATCGTTTGTTAATAATACATCTACAGTACAGTGCGCATCTGGGAAGCCACTGAAGAAACAGCAGGCTTTGTAGGATCCTGTCTGGTCAGTTGCCCAAGCATGGATCAAAAAGCCGTCCCAGAACATAATCTGTCCTTTGCACTGCCAGACCTGACTGATGCCTGTTGTCAATGCTCCTGCCTCTTTAATTGTCAAGAGAGCTTTTTTCAGGTGAGCTGCTGCTTGTATTCCTAATCAGGTTCCATTTCTTCATACGGTTAATTCTTCTTATTAGTCTGATCAGCTTTGGTGGGCCAGCTCACATAAAGGTAAATGTGGGTGTGAGGAAGGATTTGCAGGATCAGATCTTGAGTAGTCAGCATGTTATTCTGCTACCCAAAAGCACCGTAATGATTTCTTAGCTGACTTCATGCACTCATTTTATGTTCCTTGGTAAATCCTGAGCCTCTCTGCCATTTCTTCCATCTGCCCCCAAAACCATATTGCCTCTTTTTAACTGCTGTTTTATCCTGCTGAGCTCAAATAAACAAGCAAGGTGAAAAGCAGTATTGTGATGCAAACTTGTGACGCTGTAATAGATGCTCATCACCCACTCAGGTACCATGATAATTGTTTTTAAGATGCCTCTCCCTTCAATTAGAGCCATACAGGTCAGATGCTTGACACTTAAATGTTAAGAACAAGACTTTAAATGTACATCATTTTCTTTTGCTTTTTTACAGTCACAATTTGCCATTCTTCAAGGCACAGTTTTTGTTTCCTGTGACTCATCCCTAATACCCTTGCTTAAAGCAAACAGTTCCTAGGATTTTCCCTTGTGTTTTTCATTTTTTTTGTACAGTCTCAGCTGCATTTGGTATTAGCAAGATTTCTGGTGAACCATGACTGCTATTTTCCTATTAAACTTTTAAAAAAGCTATCATTCCTATAGCGAAGTGCTGAATGAAGAGCTGGTGGGGAAAAAGCACCATTACTAAGTCCCTTCCAAACAGAGTATCTCATAAATTTTTGCTGTTTCATCAAAAATCAGTTACGAATTCTGAAACTATTTTATTTTTCTGATTATATGTCCTTGGTACATTTAGTTGGTCTTACTTCCATTTCTGCATACAAAATACCTTTAAATATCATAATCAAAATCAGTGATATTTTCAATTCCTCCTTACAAAAGCCCATTAATTTTATATGCATCTTTGTTTTTTGCATCAGTCCCACACTGATTTATCCTCTGAACTTTAAAACCAATCTTGCTAGATGTTGTTGTGCAGTGCTGTGTTACTTAACGTCTGCCTCTGATGTGTTTTCAGTTGCAGGACCCACTGCATTAGATTCAGTCACCGGCACAGTGACAGACTGAATCAGCAGCCTAGTTGGTTATGGCTGTTCTGATTTTCTGTATCACTTTTTTCCCCTAGCATGTTACATGGGAATTGTCAGGTTGCTTTCTGCGTTCAGAGGAGACCTTTTTTTCTTCGTTCTCTTTTGGTGCGAGAATATAAAGGTGGTGATGTTACCTGGTTGACATTGTCTACATTTCTGCCTTCAGAAGCCCTCCCTCAGCTCATTGCAAGCACCTTACTCTCTGGAGTCTTTCATACGGATGGAGATGAGGCGTCTTTGCGCTCCAGCATTACCGTGAGTTACACGCATGCCCTGCTGCGGTACAGGTTTTAGTCAATGATTGCACAGAACATCATCAATCCTCTTTTGACCTCATTTCACTTGCTGTCCTGCAACCTCTACCCCTCTTAAACCCCGAGAACTCAACCAGGCCCGTTTCATACAATCAGCAGGCGGGCGTTTCCCGGGCAGTTCTGAGGCGAATGAGCCCTTCGCTCCCGCAAGCCTGCAGGGAGGGGCGGAGGGTCCCGGCTGTCGCGGCCGAGCCTCGAGCCTGGGGCGAGCGGCGGCCGCTGGGTGGCAACAGCCGCCCGCTGGAGAGAAAAGTGGAGAGAGGAGCAAGAGGGGAGAAGAGAGAGGAGAAAGGGGAAAGGAGAGGGAGAGAAGAGAGCGGGGAGAGAGAGTGGAGAGGATGCTGGCACTAGATATGGTGCCGAGTGCCTTCCCGTGCCCCGCTAAATAAGACACCAGAGCCATTAAACACCCTGAACGCCTCTTCAGGTACCTGGAAAGGCGCTGGTTTGTACATGTTAGGAACAAATTCCTCGGTGCGTCCTCGAAACAAATCCCTGGATCACCGAGGGCACAGGTGAGTTCCGTTTAGCGCATGGGGAATCCTTCCCATTTGGATGCCGGGACCTCCCCTACTTATGGAGGGAGGGAAAAGTGACCGTCCCCACACCAGTGCCATTTCCTCAAGCAGGGGAGCTGCCAACCTCGGAACTACGCGTGACAGGTCCGTGGGTGAAGGAAGCGTGACACTGGAAACAGAGGCTTGAAGGGGAGGGTGCAGTCATTCCGAGTGTCCCCTATCCGAACAAACTCACGATCGCAGCTTTACTTATGCATTTTATTCCTTTTAGGTTCGGGGTAGTGTATAGATGAGATTGTCGTCCCAGTCACCCTCATATCGACAAAAATCGGTAGAATTTATCCATAGTCTCTTTCCCGCTCCTGTATTAAGCAGCGAAAGGTGCCGAGAATGCCCTGCTCCCGTTCGCCTTGGCATTTCCCCGGGATGGCTCCCCCTTTCAGCTGGGGCAGTCCCAACATCACACCGATGTCGCTGCTCGGGGTGGCTGGGGGGCTGAACCATCGCTATTTCACAGCTCTGTAGGTTTAACCTACTTTGAAGGTTAGCTCTGCTTCTTTGGTCAAGCTCCAGATTCACCTCATCGCCAAACAGCTCGAGTAGTCCCTCTTCAATATATATATAAAAAAATAATTCTTCAGGCCGGGCGCAGGGACAAACCTGAGCCCCGTTTCTACAAACAGTCCTAAAACCCAACTCCCTGCCGGTCCCACGGGCACGCCTGAAAGCCGACCGGCCGGGCGGCCTGCGCGGAGCAGGTGTGCGGGATCCTGCACGGGCGGGAGCCGGGGGGCACCCGCCGAGCCGGGACCCGGCCCCGCACGGGCTCCGCGGCCGCGCAGGGGCTGTGGCCAGCGCTCCCCACCTCGGTCAGAGCCCTGCCCGCCTGTATCGGGCCACTTTTCTTTTGTAGAAGGGGGATTCGGGCTTTTTTGTTTGTTTTTCTCGCCTTCACTCCCTCATTTTATCTTTTTTTTTTTTTTTTTAAGTATGATTTATTTATTTAAACGGATCCGCGCGGGGCGGCAGAGGCGCGGAGCGGGGCGCGCTCCCCTGCGGAGGGCCGTCAGCTCGCACCCCCTCGCCCCCGCCGCCCGCTTCCTCCGCACGGGCGGGGGCGGCGAGGCGGGCCGGCAGCACCGCCCGCGGCCCCAGGGCCGCCCCTCCGCTCCGCTCTGCTCCGCTCCGCACAGCTCCGCTCCGCGCCCCCGCCGCCCCGCCGCCGGCCCCAGGCCCCGCCGCGATGGAAGGCGGGCCCGGGCCGCGGGGGGCTGCTCTCCTTCCCCCGCCGCCTGTTTCTTTTTGAGCGCACCCCCCCCCCTCCCCATTTCCCCCTTTTCTTGAATGAAGCGTGAGGCGGAGCTCTAGGAAACCACCGCGCCCGGCTGCGCCGCGCGGGGCCGGGGCCGGAGCCGGAGCCTCCCCCTCGGGCTCCGCTCCTCCCCGCCTCTCCCCGCCCCCGCCGCTCCGCTCCGCTCCCCCCCGCCGCCGCCGCCGGGAGAGCTCCCCGCCCGCGCCCGCCGCCGCTCGGAGCCGCCGCCGCCACCGCGCGGAGCCGCCGCCGCCGCCGGCAGCAGCAGCGCGGAGCGCCCGGAGGAGCCGCCCGGAGCCGGCGGGGTGCGCGGGGCTGCGCGGGCGGGCGGGCGGGCGGGCAGCGGCGCCGCGGCCGCGGTCCCCATCGGCACCAATCACACCGCACACACGCCCGTCCGCGCCCCTCCTCGGCAGCGCCAGGGGCTCTTCCTCCGCCGATACAAAGCTGCTCGGGAAATGGCAGCAGTTAAAAGCAATTTTCCTTCTTTATTTTTATTTTCATTTTTTAATTAATTTTTTTTTTCGCACTCTCTTGTGCAAAAGAATTAATTTCCTAAATACATACAGTTTTTTTTTTTTTTTTTTTTTTTTTTTGGTGTGTGCGTGCGTGTGTGTGGAAGCACCGGGCTCCTGCGATCGGTGTCTGAATGAAACTACGTAAATGCATATGTCTGTACGTTGCACTGGAGGGAAAAACAGAGCACTTCTGCGAGAGCTTGGATTCAAATGTGGTTCATCTGGTCTCCAGGATTTTCCGTCTCTTTGGGGTTGTTCGCCTTCCCGGGCTGCAAGGCGTTATTTTCTGAGCTTTGACACATTTTTGGAGATGTCTGTTAAACAGAAGTCTGGGAAAAAACATTTGAAATAATAGAAATATTTTTTTTTTGTCCCTTTCCCATCCCTTTGGTGACTTGAAGCATCAAAGCGGCCAGAACTTAACCTTTCTGAAGACTTGTGATGTTTGGATTTTATTGTTGCTATTTTTCTTTTAGAGGAAACTTGACAGAGGAACATATTTATAGTCCAAGTAAGTACTTTACAGAGGAAATTTAGTTTGTGTAACTTAACAAAAAAACCCAAAACCTAGTGTTGAGGTTTCTAGCATAAAGTGTGTTGGATTAACGTCCGTCCAAGGCTGCTTAACAAATTGTGTTGAATTGCAGTTTTTACAGTGTGTGTTCGTCTGCTCCTTCATGTCCATGGTAGTCCAGCACCTAGGGGAAAATGCACCTGATTTTGAGTCGGTATAATATCTTTTAAGATGTATTTCAACACCGAGGAGGAAATGGTCCTAAAGTAAATTTATAATAAGTAATAAATGTGCACCTGGAAGTAAAGTCTTTACAACATTTAAATCCCTATTTATGACGTGCATCTCAAACCGAGGAGGAAACTCTGAGAAGACAGAAGTACCTCCAAGACCCTGAGAACTCCCCCACAACAGCGTGAATGAAACCGTATCCAATACAGTAACTGGATTATAATTTTTGGTGTTATTAATTTTATTATTATTGGCTGCTTAACTTTTTTGGGTTCATCCTGCTCCTCTTCTTCCTCTCTCCCTTCCTCTTGCTGCTTCCTCTTGGGAATTATGGCTCATCCGGGGAGAAGAGGCTACGATAACCGGGAGATAGTGCTGAAGTACATCCACTATAAACTCTCTCAGAGGGGATACGACTGGGCTGCCGGCGAGGACCCGGCACCCTTGCCTCCAGGTCTCTCTCCTCCTGCTGCTGCTGCGGTTGCTGCTGCTGCTGGGACTTCCTCTGATCACACTGGGCTGGTGTCTCCACACCCCGAGCCCCCTGGCTCGGCTGCTGCTAGCCACGCGCCCCCAGCCGAGGGGCTGCGCCTCGCACCCCAGGTCGTCCACCTCGTCCTGCGCCAGGCAGGGGATGAGTTTTCCCGCCGCTACCAGAGGGACTTTGCCCAAATGTCTGGCCAGCTGCACCTGACTCCCTTCACGGCCAGGAGCCGCTTCGTGGCGGTGGTGGAGGAGCTCTTCCGAGACGGGGTTAACTGGGGCAGAATTGTGGCCTTCTTCGAGTTTGGCGGTGTGATGTGTGTGGAGAGCGTCAACCGGGAGATGTCTCCCCTTGTAGACAGCATCGCTGCCTGGATGACTGAGTACCTGAACCGGCACCTGCACAACTGGATCCAGGACAACGGAGGCTGGGTACGTCCCCCAATTGCTGGCTTCCCCTACGGGCTCTGACCTGTGGCTGGTGGGAACCCCATTTGGGCAGTGCCTGAGAGGTTACGCTTGCGTTGTGGAGAGCAAAAGGTTTGCCTTGGGGGTGTCTGCACTGGTGTGTGCATGGGCTTTTTGCGGGTTGTTGAGTATCATCTCGTTGCAGGGTACAGTGGAGTGGTTTGAGATGGAGTGGTTTGAGATGGGAGATCAGCTACAGCTTGGGAGCGAAAAGGATGAGTGAGGCACTGTCTTTATAGCAGTCTCTGCTTTCCTGGTCCTCTCCAGCCTTGCCTATGGGCAGAATCAAGGCAGGTTCCTGGCCAAGGCAGAGTCCTGCAGCGGGGTGGGAAGGGGCAGCAGAGATGCCCATCCAGCTGCCAGGGAGAGGCGCATTGTGGTAGGTCCCAGTTGCAGGGCATCAGGGACCGCCTATGTGTGTGTGCATGTAGGCATGTTAGGGGTGATGTGCCAGACTGGTGTGCAACAAATACAGGATCCCGGTGTTACTGGTGAGCAGGTGGCCATCAGTGACAGTGTCTACAGCTGTGGTGGCGACTGGAGTGGGATTTCTTGGTTTAGGATATGTCTAATATAAAAAATCTTTGTCTTGCGATGAAACAAAGGTGCTGGGAGCCGTGTCTGTGGGATTGTTCTGGAAAATGAGTATTTGTTGCGATCTGATGGGTGACTGTGTTTCTGGGGTAGAGATCACCTCTGTCCAGGGTGGGCTTCAGCATCATCTAGAAAGGAAAGATTTCCACCTCTGGAAAATGAACAGCTTTTACATTGATAGTCAGTCAAAAGCCTTTTCTTTTTCTCTCTCCCTCTCTTTCCAAAATTAATAACTGCATTGAAATTGAAAAGATATTTCTTTCCTTCTTTCCTGTATTAATTGATATACTGGAACAAAACATGGTCTCAGCCGCTCTCCCACAAACCAAACCTGTTGTATGTGTAAAGCTTATGATATTATTGCGTTGGAGGAAGAAATGACAAAAGTTATACTGAAGAAGAAACCTTGTATCTGGGCTGAGAGCTGGTATAAAGACACCTAGGTCAGCTAGGTAGGGCACCAGCAATTTCAGGTCCAGTCCCCTGTGAAATACAGAGAGCTGACTCAATGACACAGCACACCTTTAAAAGGTGTGTGTAAAAGAAGATAAAATACAGTATATGTTTCCCAGTTAACGTGTTTCACAAGTCTGGTGTTTGTGAAGCATTGTCACATGAAAATTTTAGCCGTGGGTCTCTTGCTAAGTAAGTGTTATGCCAAAAAATGTGTTGCCTGCATTGACCATCTCTGTTAAAAAATAAAGATACTGCCTTCTCGCTGTTGAATCCATCTGACTAAAGGTGATATGCATTAAGGGATTCAGAGGACATCTACCTGCTGCCATAATGGAGGGAGCAAAGCTTTGGGGCCCTTTTCCCAGCAGGAATCCACACTGCGCACCTTCCAGAGGAGTGCTGCTGGTCCCTGGCTACAAGTCACATTGGAGGCAGGATTGTTCTCCTGCTCTCCTCTGCTTCCACCAAGAAGAAAAAAATTCAAGATTCATGGGGCCAGAAGGGGGAGCAAAAAATGTGTGTGTGTGTGTGCATGTGTGTGTCTGTGCATTTATATACATATATATGTATATACAAATATGCACACATGTACAGACACACACATATGTATATACACACATACACATAAAATTACTCCGGCATGTAATGGTTAGGACCACACTTGGGAGAGAGAGATCTATCCCCTGATCCCCTATTTCCTGGATCACTCCAGAGGGTTTGTTGGTGTAGTATGGGGTTTTTTTCACAAAACAGATAACTGTGGGAAGGAAAAATCTGCAAACGGTTCAGGCTTTTGGAGACCTTGGCTGGTTAAAAGGCAAGCAGCTAAAGGGTTAGGGATTTTGTGATTGCACTTCTGGGCTGGGATGCCTAACTTGTGCGTAAGTCGCTCCTCGGGCTGGAAGCCGGTTTGCGGAGCTGGGGCCCTCAGTTCACTCCAGAGCCAGTGAAGTAATTCTGTTGACTCCAGTGAGCTTTGGATCAAATCATAAGCATGCTGGAGATGTATTGTCCTGTGGGTGTATTCTGTAAAGAGAAACATAAATAATGAATAAAACCAAGAATATGAAAGTACAGGTGGTACCAGGCGGGACTGGCCAGAGGAGATGAGCCCTGGAGCCGTTTCTTGACAGTTAGAAATACAAGAAACTTGGGATTGTAAACAACGACTGCCTTTAAAAGGAAAGGACACTTCTTATCGATAGCCATTTAGTTCTTTATTCAGGTTTCCTATCAACAGAAACTCCAGAATTTGGATGCATGTGATACCGTTTACTGTCGTGTGTTATTTGTAATGTATACATGGGAGATGATCTGCAAAATACTACTTGAAGGTGGCTTTTGCTTGTCTGTCTGGTACACGACTGGTACTTTTGAGCCATGGGATTGTATTAAACACAGGCAAAACCTTCTAGCTGATTACAAAGAGCAAAAGACTAACATGAAGTTGCTAACACAGCTTTTGGGATCATCTCTTCACACAGAAATCAAGACAGCATAGGGCACTGGATTTTTCTTTTTTTTCTTTTTCTAGCTTTCAGAATCTGTCAGCATAAAAGGATTCTTTAATATATGCACTGGCCTGTTGGAACATATACCGTGTAAGAACCTTGTTAAAACCTCGCAGATGGCTCTTCTGAAGTAGCCTTTAGGTGGTGATGCTTGGTAGGACTTCAGCACAGCTGCCTGTAAGATATCCCTGTCACGCAAGTTGCTACAACAAGCAGGAGCTCCAGCTGCTGTAGCCTTCTCTTCCTTTATGTTGTGGTTCCCCAGTATGTTGTGGAGTGGTAAGTTTATTAGAGGGTGCATATACCAGAGAAGAGAGCATCACAGTTAGTCATGGGCATATGTCACGCAGCAAGTAAGTTGGACAGCACGTGCCTTGTGTCTGTTGTATGGGCCTGTGTCTTACACTCAGGTCTGAAGTTTGGTTGACATGTTTTTCTTATTTATCTGTTACATTTGAATCAGTTCTGTGAGTTGGCAGTGTGTTTTCAGGATGTGAATTCTTTAGATTGCAGAAAAAACAAGGAAAGAAGCATATCAAAGGGCAGATTGGAAGGGGGATAGAGCTGGTGGAGCATAAATTTTAGGCACTAGGCATCGCTGATGATGGTGTCTGGGGATTGTTAATACCCTTACAATACATGGCATCATGGTTTTGTTTGAAACTTAGAAAAAGCAACAGACAGGGACTGCATGGAATCTGTATTATTAGCTTGTGGTTCTGGTGGCAAATAAATGCTGCTTTCAAAGATTTTCACTTAGGCCAGGATACCGCAATATTGTACTTTGGCCTGATAACATCTTAATTGTATTACAAAAGAAATAAGAGGAGAACAAGCTCATCTCTGCAATTTCATGGTACTTGGTATGATGTATGCTTTCTGATTAACAACCTCACGGCTTCATTTTGATTTTCAGAGCAGCAGAAGGAGTGGCTATTGCACTTGGCAACTTTTGACATTGACATGGGGAAGATTGAAGTGATGCAGTTGGTGTGGGTTAAGTAACTGTGTCTGTCTTGCAGTGATGGGTCCCCTCTTTGGGCATACAACCTAACAGACGTTGGAGCCATGCTTAGCTCTGGGCACTTCTAGTCCAACATATGGCTTCCTCCCCAAGCTGTTCAAGAAAAACCAATTGTGAGAACTACAGAAGGAGACACAGGCACCGTCATATTTACATAGACAAGTACGTTTTTGATGTAAAGAATAAAGAAGCCCAGGTGAGAGAAGCAGTGTTTTGTTGAAAATTCAGCTGAGAACACATAATTTTAAATGCCAATATTTACATTTGAACCAGGAATGCAAGGGTTGTGTGTTTTCATCTGATTCTCTTCATTTATTGCAGTTCTTTGTTTTGTTTGAGGGTTAAGGCCAGAATACAGGAGAGGATTTAGATGTCTGAAGTGGACGTTGGGTGGAACATAAGCGCTGGCATCCTCAAGGTGTCTGCCTGGCCAGAATAGTGACAGAAGTCCCTGGCTTCTCACTGTTCCTCACCCAAGCTAGTCAGAAGAGGGGAGCCACTCAGTATGCTGCGGGGAACAGTTCCCTAGAACTTCCCTGTCCCGAAGCTGGCAGGCACCTTCTGGCCCACCTGCTCTCACTCAGGTGCCATCCTTGCGTGCAAACACATTGAGGAGAAGCTCCCACTTTTCCTTGTGGCTCCTTAGCTAAGGCCTCTCCCGAGCTTTGCCAACAAGACCTTCCCCAGCCTGGCAGGGGGGTTTACACCCGCATCGCCACCATCTCAGGAAGTTTCACCTACCAGATGGCTGCTGATTTTGCTGAGGTGTCCTCTCCTTTGGCAACAGGGCTCCTCCTCCTCTCAGGGGTGAGATTTCATTTGGTGAAGGAGGAAGAACTGAGGTGTCTAATTCCTGCAGTCCAATGTGTTTTCTCAGGTGGCTGTCTACAGCCAGATGAATAAATGCTTCTTGGACCAGCAAGTAGACCCTAGCTTTCCCTTCTCCTGAGTCGTCATCCCTGAGCTTCCTTTTTTTTTTTTTTTTTTTTTTTGTGCCTAGTAAACCATTGGCTCTTTTTGTTTGGTGGCATGGCTTGGACAGGTTTGGAAAGGAAGCTTGGAGGGTCTCTGTACCCTGCAAGTGGTCCATGGCCCTCTCATGAAGGTGATGGATGGCAGGTGCATCTGCCTCCAGGACAGAGCTAGGGGTAGTGGATAGCGGTGTGGCACAGGACCCTTCCAGAGTTCATGTGTGGGGCACTGACTGAAATCCCATCCCTTTCAGGATCTGGAGCTGCTTTCCTAACAGCTCTGCCAGACACCCGCCTGCACAGAACGTTGCTTCTCGTGCAAGTCCCAAGCAAAAGCCTCTTGCTCATTCAGCATGTGATTTCACCTTGCTTGGAGTGGGATGCCATGGGCTGGAGCAGAGGCACTTGACTTTCTTTACTAGCAACATTCAGCCTTGTTAACGTCTCAATCCCCAGTGGGGCTAACCCCAAGTCACTGTTTGACTGGTAAAAGGAAACTATCTGAAATCCACTCAGTTAAATAAATGAATTGGCAGTTTCAAGTGTTGCACCTTCTAGGTCCTTTGCCAGTTTTTGTGGCTTTGTGGGTTTATAATTGAATTCTCAAAATATCAAAATATTTTTCTTTTTGCTGTTGCTGAAGAGCAAGAAATTCATCTATGGGGGCTCTGTACAGAAGCAAAGAGGAGAAGAGCCAGGGCAGAAAGAGAAAATGATTGCGGTTCTCCAGTCCTTTTCATTTATAATAGCTTTCTCTGTAACTTGCAACAACATTAGGTTGTGTATTTTCTCAGAAGTCTGGCCTTTTTTCTAAAAAAATAAAAAAAAGTATATTGACTGTGACCTTTAAAATTTCAGAACCAGGGGTCTCACTTGTGCAGATGATGTCATTTGCCTTGATCTTGCAAAGAACTGTAAAGTTCAAACAGCAATCCTATTAAAAAGTTTTATTTTACTTTCAGTATTGAGAAAGAAGTTTGTTCTGTGCCTGCACTAACACAGGCCTCTCTTGAGCTGCTGTGTTAGCTCTGCTGGACAGTAAGGAGCTTAGTTTTTTGAGTATGTAGCTTGAAATTCAGAGTCGGTAATCCATGAAGAAAATCCAGCTGAATTTTTCTGCTGAGGCACAAGCGTTTCTCCGATGGCAAGGCATGGCTCTAGCAGGAGAATCACAAGACCTATGCAATGATGTGTGAAATTGCATGTGGAGCAGAAGCATTTTCCCAGCGGCCAGATCCCAGGGCCTGGGCTTCCTAAGGCAGCACAGGAACTTTGTACTGCATTGCCAGCAAACATTAAGCCCTTGTGCTCGATACAGGCATCCTTGATGAGAGGGTCATCTTTCAGTGGGTTGGAACTGGGATGGTGGTGGGAAGTATATGTAGAAACAGGAGCAGCTCTCAGGTGTCACTGTGAAACCTGTGCTGTGGTTTTGGGTCTTGTGTGATGGTTTGTGCCTGGCTCATGGAAAGCCAACCTTTGCTCTGCCATTGCCACCAAAGGATGCTGGGCCGGGGGCTCAGGACAAGAATGACTGAAGTGGTGGCTCTCTGCATGCCAATGCCAGCTGCCAGCAACTGTGCTGTGTCCTTGTCTCCCATCTTGCCCTGCAACTGCCTCTCTGACCTAGCCCAAAGCCTTTTAGCACCACAGTCCTACTCTGGGGCTGCTGGAAAGGCAGTGATGTGGGGTCTCTGTAGCCCCAAACTGGGTCAGCAGCCTGGGCACTTGAGGAGCCATAACTGAAAAACAGTGCAAAAGGTCTAATTGAATAATGACTCTCCTGTAGCAAAGGGAATTTTCACTTTTCGGATATTGCATTTCCATCCCCTTTGGAAATCAGAGTTACGGTGAGTGGTTCTGGGTCTTTGCCTGTTTTCTCTTTCAGCTTCATGGTGGGCTGGTTGTCACCAGCTTTCTCACCACCCCTTTCCATCATTGCTGCTGGTGCCGGGCACTGGGTGCCAGCCAGGATTCTGGGTGCTGCCACACAGCACTGTGTGTGCCAGGTCTGGCCCTTCCCCCCTCCATCCCTGTTTTATTTTCCTTCACACCCTTAGGAGGGTGGAGCCCAACCCTGTTTGGTTTGTTGGTTTTTTAAAAATAATTTATTTATGAGCACCTCGTGGCTGCTCTCCTGCTGATTTAGTAACAATAATAGCAACATTTGTTAGGCAGTGGCAGCAAAATACTGATTATTTCTGAGGGCAGTACCGACCTGTTTTATTTTCCATTTCATATATTATAATAGGATGGATGAAGGTGTGCGGTGCCATAAATCTTCTCTTCCCCAGCAGGATAACATCCAGGCCTTCTTGGCAAACATGAATGCTGATGACAGATTTGAGGGATTTTTATTTTACTCTGGCTTTCAGTCTCATTAACAATCTGATGGCTTTTTTTTTTTTTTTTTGACTTTTTTTTTTTTTGGCTCCCAAGAGACTATGAAACCAGATAACTTTTCCAAATGCATCTGAAAGTCTGGAATTTATTTTCTGTTATTTTATCTTAATGCTAGTTTGCTGTCATAATTATTGTATATTGATATACTTTACTAAATTCCCCCTTGCTAAGTTCCTTGTGGATTTCTGGGTTTTACAGTCAATGAGTGAGAAAACGAATCTGGTATTAGAAAATGTTGCCATTGACTTCAATAGGAACAGGAAGAGGCACTTAATTGGACAATTTTAGTTATATTTACTTTGTATATACAGCAAGAAAAATAAGATCAAATGAAAAAGCCACCAATTTTCAGCTAATAGAGAAAAATAGCCTTTTCTGCAACACATGATTAACCTTTGGGAGTTGTTTTCATGGGAGAGCTGTGAGTGGAAGTACTCAGTTGCATTCAGGAAAGGTTTAGGTGTTCATAAGGGTAAGGAAAACATCTATGCTTATATTTGAATCAAATTGTTTGAAAGGGTAGTCATACACCTTGGGCTAAATTTAACGTCAGCTGCTGAAATTAGATCACCAAATGCTGAGGGTAGACCTTTCTCCAGGTAATGCTGTTTCAAAATTATCTATTCCACTGCTTCTCCACCAGAGCACCTGGTGCAGGGTGGTGTCTGGGGATACTGGGATGCATGTGCTGCCAGTCTCATCCATCCGGGGAAAATTCCTTAATCCTGCGTATGTTTTGTAAAGGTAATTGTAAGTGCGCTTGCTGTGTTTCTAAGAGTACCCACGTCACTGAATTTACTCCTGTGCTGTCTGGAAATCTGTTATGAATTGCCACATGAGTACCTAACTTCGGACTTAAAGTTGCAAGCCCATCCTCCTTGTATTTGTCATCGAAGTTCTGTAAAAAGGAGAGGCGCTGGGTTAATGGTTGGACTCAATGATCTTAAAGGTCTTTTCCAACCTAAATAACTCTTATGATTCTATGATTTTGAGTTAGTTGAAAATAATAGTCAGCATCCTTCAGTGCATACATAATTTTATTGCTATTTTATTTAGGAAGCATAAAAATAATGATTCCATTTTGTTGATTTGGGTTTCACGGTACTTCAGTGAGTAATTTATGTATGTGAGCCAGGTACAATCAAAAAGAAAAGGCTTCATTTTTCCCACATAGTGATTGAAAGAGACTGTCACGCAGTTGTTCGAGAAAGCAACTAAGAGTCAAAACTTAACTTCCTCTTCTTGGCTGTAGTACTGGGTACACGATAGGATATGGGGCAAATCATTAATATCTCTCTTTTTCAGTTAACTCAGCTATGAAATAGGTATTCTTGCTAGCTACACAGCATACCAGGTCTGGGAAATTTATTGTTGTCCGCCATGCTATCATGAGTTGGGCTGATGATCTATAATTAAAAAAAAGGAGTGATACAAGGTACAATATTGAACAAAACGTCCATCATAGTAATTTGGGGCTTAGAATAAAGTTCAAATCTGTAGCATTACATTTTGTCATTGCTGGAGCTTGCTAGCCTGGGAAAGAGCAAAGTGAGTCAGATTGTGAAACTATCTTGGGGTGAGATTTGAGTGGAGAGAGGAGATAGAAGAAAGACAAAATAAAACTTAAATAGAAATCAGGCTTAAACTTTTCAGCTCCACTGTTTGGATGTGTTTAGCAATGCTTGTGATGGAAACAGATTAAAGAGATCAGTTTCAGGTGTTGATTTCTACTTTTTATTTAGGGAAAGGGTGAGCACTGTGAGAAACAGCAACTGACAGTATTAATGTTTACTTTTATATATCAGCACAGTTCATTGGGTGTTTCAAGAAGGAATTTGTCTTTTCTATTCCCACCATATATAAAGGCTCTCTATGGCACTTCAGGGAAGGAGCAGTATAGGTGTATCACATGCACCTGTAAGAAGTATCTTCATACAATTGTATTGGAAAACCATTCACGAGCTTAATTAAGTGTTCAGATGCAGGCAGAGAAAGCAATTCTAAAACATTTTAAAAAAATTAGTAGTAATCAAAGCTTTTGGCTTAACCATGAGCTTGAAATTACTTTTAACTATCTTACTGAACTGAGGCTTAGGAGACAAAATTCTTGTTGTGTGCTCTGGAGAGACTAGAAAGTTGGGTAGGACCACAGACAGGAGGCCAGTGAAATCTGTTGGACAGTCCTGTAGCTTGTCTTTGTGATGGAATAACTATTGCCAGCTTTGTCTCTAAAGGAAAGTACTGGTTTCTTAAAAATATTCTTCACATATTCAAACTGTGAATTATAAAAGGTAGTAGAGAACCCTATTTCTCATCTCTTATTTTTTATAGAGAAAAAAGAATCAGATATAAATCAAAGACAAATACAATAGTAAATGAGTTGGCATTTTCATTAGCAGAATAAGGTGGTCAGTGCTGTAGATCAATAAAACCTGTTGAAATTCTCAAGAATGTGCAAACTTAAGTAAAAAAAAAAGACATTAAAAAAACTGAGGTAATGACTCCCTCGTTCATAACAGAATCAAATTCTATGTTGTGCTCAAAGTGTCTGCAAATTTTTGTTCAAGCTAGACATATCCAAAGCCCCTCTCCTGAAGTCGTCTTGCACATCACAGTGAATCATACTGTCTAAATATCTAATCTCCAGTCTGCTGCTGGATGCAAAAGGTCCCGAATATAGCTGAGAAGGAGGCCTAATGCCTGTGTTATTTACAGGTTCCAGCTTGACCTGTTCCTTTTTCCGTTTTCCAGATCTGCAAAAATTAGCAGCGCTTCCATGAAGCTTGGCTGGGGGAAAGGCTTTGCTCCTCTTTGGGCCAGAGCACTGCAGCAGGGTGCACCAGCAAGGGAGAAAATAAAGGGGTCTCTTGAAATGTCAGGTGGCAATCAAGGCTGAAAGTAAACGAGCCAGCCTGGAGGCTGCTCAGGCTTCTGCAGGAGCTCATGGCTGTCTGCAAATAATTCCTGCAGTAGAAAATTCGCATATTTGGCTCTGGACTGAATGTATGAAAGCCTTGCCTGGTTGGAGTCAATAGCTATTTTTTTCAGTGTGGATGCTAAAACCAGTGGTGTCTAGTCTTGCACAGCAGTGAGCATGTGAACAGACCCAGAAAGGGATCTGTAAAGTGTTGTTGAACAATGCCTTGGTTGTAGTGGGCACATCTGTGCAGTGGTGGAAAACTGGAGCAAGGTTGCCTTGGGTTTTGCCATGAGAGTGCTTCTCAGCCTCCCCAATCATCCTCTCTGTAAGGGGAGCCCAGGAAGCTAAACACGTCCTGATTGTGTCTGTGTAGGCCGGAAATGATAGTGTCCCACCAGGACCCCAGCAGTTTTCTAGAAATTGGTCCTGTCCAGCTTCAACCAGTAAAGCTGTGCCTCAGCCCCAGGAGTGAGCTGGTGAGTCTCCCTGGTGCTTTAGGACCATGACAGGGGGAGCTTCCCACTCTGCTCTCCAGCCTGGTTGGCACAAGTCGTGGGAAAACCTGCCAAGGAATCCCTTTGTACCTTTTCTCATATCTATTGTAGTTGATTGTTTCACAAGGGAATAGTGTATTTATTTTGCAAACAATTGGAATTTTGCTGCCTTTTAAAAAAAAATTATTTTATTTTCCCCAACGCAGTGAGAAGGATGCTTCTGACACACAGTACATCCTGCAGGCTGGGACTTCTGTGGGAGTTTAATGACAGCACTGGCACACTGTTAGGCTCTGTAAACTGGCCTAGGGTTTGTTTTAGAAAACTTGCCTTTTTTTTTTCCCTTCTCTCTGCTCCCTTCTCTTCCCCCCTGCAGACAGAAATACATCATTCTTGCAAATGCAACTGTTTAATTTTAATAACTGGCCTAGAGCTAAAACTGACAGTGGGAGAGGAGCTGTTTGGTTTGCAGTCGCTGACAGCTGGAATAAACTACCTGTTCTTTTGGAAGGGATGGACAGGCAGCTTGTTTGGTTTTGAGGACATTTTGATCCCTAAAGAAACTCCTCTCAACAAAAGAAATAATGACTGGAACTGTGGCAGCTCAGTGTTACTGACTGCTCTTTATAAGTAAGGCTCCGACTATGATGGGGAAATGCTGTGTGCAGATGTCCCATGTCTCCCTAGTTCAGATCCTTCTGCTGAGAGCAACTCCTCATCCTGAAAGGTCACTGTCACCAGTGTCTTGGGAGAGACCCAGAGTCCCACCAAAATGAGTTTCCTGTGATCAAGGTCCCTATCAGGCTCTTTGGAATAGCTAAATGGCTTAGGTTCTCAAAACCATGCCTCGAAGCAATGAAAGCCAGATGATTAAGTTAGATATTAAATAATTTTGCAATGAATGGTTTTACCTCTGGCTCCTTAAGAAAGTCAGCCTTTTTATTTTGCCAGTTCTCAGAAGAAAATGGCAGCAGTCCCATTTCCTCTTCTCCTCCCTCAGGGCCTGCCACCCTTTTTATTTTTATTTTTTTCCTCCCAGGGCCATTAGACAACATGCAAATTATTGTTAATAGGGCCAGAACAATACTGCATTCCCAGTGGGACTGTTAGGGTCAAAGCCATCGCATGCCAGCCCTCAGTGTGATACTAATTTTGGCCGTGTCTGCCCCAGGGTTTGGAGGTCAAGCAGAAGGGGGTTGTAAAGCACAGACTCAAGCAGGACCTGTCCTTGCAGCCCCCTGCCCCGCATCAGGCTCTGGCCAACCTGTGCCAGGGGGCTCTTCTGACCCCCACGGCAAGGCTGGACTGCTGCAAGGCACAGGCTCCTTGCTCCACCTTTCCTGCAGCCTCATCGGAGGTCCTTCAGAGGAGACAAGTCCTCCCCTGCCCAGGGACCTTGCTGACCTCTTTCCTCCCTCCCTTTCCCTGCTGCTCCACAGGGGCGTCTTTGTGCTTGAGAGATAAGAAAGCACCACATGGCTTGTTTTGATGTGGGCTTCCACTTGAAATATGGGGATGCCTGGCAGCAAAAGGGTGGCTGTGGGGCTGGACTCAACAAAGGACAACCTGCAGCCCACATCCATCCTTAGCTTTGGTGCAGTCTCCAGAGGACAGGGACAGGTTGGGGGAACTGGAGGGAGGATGCTCTACCCTCACTTCTCTCTCCTCTATCCCAGACCCTTCCTTCCAGGAACCCTGAGAGTCCTTCCATGGAGGGACAATGCTGGCAATGAATGTTTTAACATTAGCTTTATAAACTATGTGGACTGTGTGCCACAGTTCAGAGGGAAAGGAAGGGCAGCTGCCTTCAGGCCTTGGCCTAGGGCTAGTTTCTGTCTCTCCCCTTTGCTTTAAAGTCATAGGATTTTGTCACTGGAACTGTTGGGAGGGGGATTAGGGCATCTGCAAGGCTCCTTTTGTAACACATTTTACAGGGACGTGGTTGTAACTATATTTAAAAGTGAATATAGGGGACAAAAGAGACATGTACTTCTGACATCACTGACTGAAGTAAAAGTAGGGTACATTGGATGTCTCAGTCAAGCGTGAGATTGTGAGTTCCCTTTCTCCTGCAAGATTTGCTGAAATCCCTGCCTCGGTTACACTTTTGGAAATGGCAAGTCCTTGACATCATGTCTTCACCCTAGGTTTTGGTGGATGAACAAAATGAGAAAGGAACACATTAGATTTTATAAAGTACTTCAAGGAGTGGTTTGTCTGGGTTTCCCTCTCCCCCCCGCCCCGTTTGACCTTGCCAGGGACTCCATGCACTCCCCAGTGCCCGCAAACTCAGAAGTGCTTACCTTTAAGAGGTAGCTATGGACTTGCTCAAGTCTCTTGACTTCCAGGGAAGCAGGATGAGAGGGCTGAAGCAGAAAGTGAAACTCTTGAAAAACAAAAATGCAACAGAACAACCTTCTTTCATTTTCCCAAGTGAACATAGTGCAAAAAGTAAACAGTTGGCACAAATGACTAATGCAGGTTTGCCAGGAGGTTGATCAAAAACATACCAAATTCAGCAGTATGTTTTGCACGAAGTTCAATAGGTTTTTTGTATCAGACTCGTTGCAAGATAGGCAAGAATATTTTTTGAAAGAAAAATGCCATTTGAAAAAATGTGGAAAATTCTCCTGCTCTACCTCCTACATGTTGCTATTGTCAAACAGTCACTGATCTTATTTTAGACTTGACCTTCGTGTTCTTTCCACAGCACACAGGCTGAATGACATGTTATTCAAGTTCTCAGACAATATTGTGATATATCTGCTTTTATATTTAGCTGTAACTTTTATTCTCCTTATAAACAAACCCACCTAATGCAACCACCACCTATCTAGGGAAAGTATTTCCATTCCCCTTGGCTTAATTTTGACAAATTTGGCATGAAAACATTCAATAGTTCCATAATAACCTTTGCAACAGGATGCCTGCTGTGCTGACATGCAGGTCTAGAGCAACTTGTACCATGTGCCAGGAAATTGCATTCTTAAGAAAAATCTAGACATAAATTCTGAACAATCAACACTTAAATTTTAAGAAGTCTGGCAGCAAGCTGTTATCTGCCTCATGGGTTTTTGCTTTAATGACTTTTTACTTTCTGAGCTCTACCTCGCTGTCCTTTTTGCAGGCTGTATGCCCCTGGCCCAAGTAAGCTGAACTCTGGAGAGTGGAGAGAGGGGGCAATTAGTTTCTTCTCTCTTGCTCTTGTGTGCCTCTGTGCTCCAGCACTGCACCTTGACACAGCAGGAGAGTGATTTCTTACCTAAAGAAAGCAGAGCTAAGCTGGAAGTTACACAAATGGGCATTTAGCTCTCAGTGGGCGTTTACACAATGGGGCTGCAAAGCAGTTCAGCCTTGCCTTCCAGTCTGGTGAGCTGGAAAGAGGATGGGAAGAGACAGAAGTATGACCAGACCCAGCTATCCTAGATCAGCAGGGGACATCCTTACCCTGGGACAGGCCAAATTGCTGAAATATGAGAGGACTGAAGACTAGACTGACTCCAGGGGGAGAAAAAGTTTTCCCTGCCTTGAGGTCTCTGAGCACTTCATTCTTGTTGCTCCTGTCAGTGGAACTGGAGCAAGCAAACAGCATCATATGGATGCTCATTTCCCAGAACTGCTGTCAGCTTGGACAAAGGCTCCATGACTCTCAAACATTCCCCAAACCTCCCTTTTTCCTACTTAAGGGAACAACAGCATGGCTGGAAGACTTGTAAGTGACACTTTGACAAGACCTCCTAGACATGCATCGAATGTTACATTAGCAAGAAAAGGGTGGTTGTAGATGGAAGCAACTGCATCCCTGAGTTTTGCCACTAGGAGATTGCAAGAAAAACACACACAACTCCTTAGGAAAGAAAGAACCCACTGTTTTTTGTGATGAGTTCAGTAAAGCAGGAGGACAATTTAATCAACTAAACATTAAATGGGATTCTGTGAGGAGGCAGGAATGGGGAGGGGTGTTCCGTGGATATGAACTCGAGGCAAAATTAGGGCTGCAAAACCGTGTGAACTGAACCCCGTCAGGAAAGGCTTACTAAAACTTGAGCCAGGAAAAATTATAGAGCTCTATAAATAGCTAAATTGAAAATTGAATGCATTTTTGTGTGTGGATGCATACATCTATCTGTGAGATCATGTGTATAAAAGAAATACAGTAGTACTTCATGTGTTGGTTTTTTTTTTTTAAGTACTGGAAAATGTTTTAATGACTTTTTTTATTTTTTTTATTTTTTCCTAGAGACAGGACATTATGTTCTGTCCTTAGGGCCAAAAGCACAAAGTGCCTATTTTCATGAGGAATCCTACAGAAGAAGGAAGGGAAAGTATTATGCAGTGTAGCAAGGGTATAGTAGCCATTCCACAGTGATTACACATCCAAGCAAAGTCTGCACTAGAAAACTCAAAAATACATTAGAAGCGGAAAACAAGATGTGTGAAGTGTTTCCTATTCCCTTCCCACACTTACTAACAACCAAGCAAGCAGGGAGGTGGTCATGGAGTTTAAATTTAACCCTTTGTATTTGATAATAAGACACTATTTCAGTGGCAGGCAGCAAGCATGTTACATACACACTAGATTGAGGACTTCCTCTGCTTATTAATTTTGCTCCCTCAGAACTTTAAGTTATTTTCAGTATGTTAAAATAGTCCAGACACAAACCAGAAGTGACTGGAAGCACTAAATAATGCAGAAGACATTCAAGAATTAGGGTAGTTGAAATGAATCCCAACCTAAACAGCTCCTTAATTAAAGTACAAAACTGTGTTTAGTTTTATACCAATAATTTGTGATTCAAAGTCTGATCCCCGCATTACCTTTTAATACCTTTCATTCATCCTGTGATGGTCAAATGATGAATGAAATCAGTCTTCTGAGAAAAAAAAGGGCACTTTTTTCATACGCAATTCAAGTGAATTAAAGAATCTGTGCGGTTGTTCAATTTGATTTAAGAGCACGACGCAGTCTGAAGTGTAATGTCCTCATACCACAAGGGAATCAAATTTGTATACGAGTCTCCTTTGCCGGCTTGTTTAATCGTTTATGATAACATCAGTAGCTTGGTAAATGATGTAATGGGAGTTAAATCAGGATGACCAACATAAACATCTGTCAGTGCATGTGAACATTTGATGTATGACCCCAGGGCCCAGTGCAGCAGTCAGTATCTTGGCAAACAATCCTTGGACGTCAGTGTCACTCGAGGTTGCAGGATTGCACACTGGAGAGGATTCATGCTGTCTACTCTGTGCTGTTAGCTGGTAACAGGGTATGTGATCTGGCTGCTTGGTATCGGGTGTATCACTTGGCAGCAGGTCCCCTCCTCACTGTGGGCAGAACTCACCCTAGTGCTGAGGGTCAGGGCAAGGCATCAGCATTGCGGTGCTTCTCCCAGTGAGCCTCAGCTGGCATTAGGTGATGAGTAGGCTTGTGCTGTTCCTCTGAAATGCGGGAAAGTTTTACAGAGGTAACCAATGTCATTCTGGCTAGCCATGTAGACCGAGATTCACAGTCCAAATAGTACCCAAGAAATCAGCCTTAGTGTTTTGTGAATGTAATTTCAGAGGAATAATTTACTAGGCTTGGATTATGCTGGTGTTATTTTCATTCAAAATCATCTTGTCATCATGTTCTTGCATGGATTTGTAATTTTCTGAAACTAAACTGGCTGGTATGTTCATGTTCCTCATTAATCTTTTTTTTTATTTATTTTTTTTAATGAGAGTCATGTGGAAAGCTAATAGTATCTACTACAGAAAAACATGTAAGTTATTGGATGTGCATACCCTCTGCAGAAATGGACAGAAAGGATCTGAAAAAAACAGATGTGTTGTGGAGGAAGCACAGAGCTAAGGGAACTCTGCCTGTTATATTTTGGGTTAAATTGTTCTTTGAAGGTAACATCCTTGTTGCAAAGGTAACACAGGTGAGAAATGCCAAATGACGGGTGCAGGAGAGGTGGATGGTTGTGGCTCCTTAGTCATCAATAGGAACCTCAGCATAAGCATGGCTTTGCATGAAACTATGGTTTGATCCCATTTGCCCACCCGCTCTGAGAGCAGCTTTGTTTTAGCATGTGGAGTTACAGGAAAACTCTTCCCATTCGTGCTATGTCCTTGCTGTTATACGTGCAGTTGCTGTCACAAAAAAGCTAGTCATATTTACTCCTTTTTAATCCTTTCAAGGTGCTGAACACATAATTGACTTCAAAAGGAGTCGGTTATTGGTCATGGGTAAGTACATGAAGTTGTAGAACCTAGACTTCTTATTGCTGTGACTTTTCAAAAGACAGCTGGCAGCACCCCATAGCTTTTATTATGGATATATATAGAGTCTGTTTGCAACAAGAAGGAATAAGTTATATATTCCGCAGTTATTAGGATTTTTTTAAAGATGAAATGCAAACCATTCAGGAATGCAACTTCAGCTCCATCACTTCAAAATAAAGTTAGAGAAATAAATATAAATGCAAGATAAAATATTTTATCTCTTTCAAGACACACTACCAGCTTTAAAAAAAGATCATAATTAGCTGGGTATGTTAAAAGTGCTGGAGCAGCACACAGTTATTCTAAACGAGAAGGAGAACTGGAGAAAGAAACCACCCCTCCTCACCTGCAATTCTGCACACATGCACCACACATGCCCAATTTGGTTTTTACAAAGTATGCTGTCAAGTGAATACTGTCATGTTCCCTGTTTAATCGGTTTCCTCTTCTATTTGTGCACTGTTGTATATAAAAGGAAATCTGCTTGTAAAGTCAGGCTTTTTAATAATTCATTCAAAAATTATTAGAGTTCAAGGGGAAAGTTGTTCCTTTAAATGACTGAACCAAACAGGACAAAAACACATGTAACGGAGGCTGAAATTCACTTCTACCTGGATTATATATGGTATATTTAAATTCCGTGTTCAGATCTAAAAATATGGCTTAACATAGACTGTCAGTAGTTATCATCTTTATTTGGGTTCTCCTTTGTTCCACATTTGGGAAAATTTTGTTTGTTCTGAATCTTCAAAGGTGCTTTCTTAGGCAGTAAGATAAGAAAGAGGATTTTTTCTTTTGGTCTTAGCATACACTCTGTCTTCCCGAAACAGGCTGAAAAATCCCAGTTGGAATTGGTTTTGCCAGTGGTAATTCTCATCTTCTCTTCCAGCTATGCTCTACAAAGTAACCCAGCAGCATCCCTGAGGAATGATCCTTGTTCCGAGTTGGGTGCTGGGCTGGCAGAGCATGCATAGGAGCGGAGGGATGGTGTGAGGGAGTTGGTGGGTGGGGTGGCAGGGCACAGGACTAGTCAGGCTTCAGCCCTTTGGGTTATTGTGCCTGTGCCCCTGGGAAAGTGCTTGCAATGGGTTTTTTATTGAATGTTTTCCCTCCTTTCTCTTGTGCAACAAAACAACTACCAAGGGCCTGAATTCATCAATGTGTTTAGACCAGAAATTTCCCCTTTGAAATCCCTGTCAGCACTTTCCCAACCTTAGCTAAAGCAGTGAAACAACAGAGCATGGGGACACTGAAGCAGAAATTAGAACCTGTGCATTGTACTGACTCTGGTTTCCAGAACTGTCCACGTGGCCCCAGAAAGCCTCTTTTTATTAATGAGAATATTTCCTTCATTTGCTTTGCTTTCCAAAAGCAGCCTAACCAGCTGCAACCCGCATTTCCAGTCTTTGCTGGGGACTGGTTTTATGGGTGCTACTCAGAGAATGGTGAGACATGGTGAGACACAAACACCTTTCCATTTCAGGGAGGCTCAGCTGGCGTGGGCTGCACTTCCCCTGTGCAAATCTAGTATGTTTGTATGTGGTTAGCATGACTACCAACCTTGGAGATGCTGCCGTGCCTTGCGCTTGGTCTCTTGCCCTCTGGAAGCCACTCTTGAATGAGTGGAGCAGTGGCATCCAAGTCACTCAAGTGTGATGATACCACTTAGATGCAGCTGAAGTCCAAAAGGTGATAAAGGCGTGAAGAGGAAGAGAGATAGCACTTGTCAGATAGCACTCTGGTCAGCAGAGCCAAGGATATTTATAGGTCAGTGTCACATGTCTGGTCAGGAACGCCCTGGTCATGGCAATACATCATCTCATTTCTTGAGGTGGAATAGCCTTGATCCAGCCCCTGGTATCATGTAAGATGGTTCAAGTCTAAGCTTTAGATGTCTCATCATGGGAAGGAGTTTGGTAAGTGTCATTGGGATGTATCCACCATGTGTGAAATGCTGTTGTCAATGACAGAGGGACCCTGGACTGGGTGGGGTCCATGATTTTCTTGGAGGAATGGACAAGTGGCAGCTGGCCATGGCCCGCAGGCAAATAACTACTTTGATGCTAGGTATGGTACCAGCAGATGGTGCTGAAGAATGGATAGCACAGTTCCCAGGTTTTGCGAGGACCCTCTAAGACTTCTTGTTTGGGGGCACTTTGATAGCTCCTTGTGCACTGGTTTTCATGTGGAGTTGGTATCGTCAGCTGGGCGTCACCTGGGCCCTGAGGTCTCTGCCAGACAGGCTATCGAGTATATCACAAGTTTGGTTTCTCCTGCTACATCGAAGATGTGGCATGATTCAAAATTGTGCATGTTGCTAGTATAACATTTCCTCTACTAGGTGTGCTCTGAAACTGCTTAGTCACTGGTGGTAAAACAGCGTTATTTTAGTGACTTCTCATAACACCCAACAGCTGCTCATTTTTGTTGAAAGGCCAGTGTTTATTGTCCTCCTGCTATTGCCTTTGTGCTCTTCTGTCATGTACTGCTTTTGTCTCAGGAGGTTTGCAATCCTTGCGGGTGTGATCCCAGTCCCAGCAGGCTCTCACTTGACCTTGGTAGAATTTGAGTCAGATTCGAAGCCGTCTTTTTTCACCTCGAGTTGTGTCCTACTTGCTACAGATCAGAAGTGCTGGAGTTCATAACTGAGTAGGTCATTGCTATAATGTTTTCCATTTGAATTAGGAAACTTTCTGAATGAGGGAGAAAAAAAAGTAGAATTTGAGATTGTTTCATGAAAAATAGATTCTATATTTTACAAGTTTAATTATGACTGATTTTCCAGTTTTAGTTTTATATTCTTTTAATGTTGAGTCTAAATTAGGACACAGGAAAAGGATGATCTATCTTCAAAGAAACATTTAAGCTAATTGTGTTCTTCAGATTCACGGAAAACAGCTGTGGGTGTAGCAGTAGCTCTCAAGCTCTCTTCCATGCTAGCATACAAGATGTGGGTGCAAGCTGGATAATTCTGCTGTGTGGGAGTTTGGAGGAGAGGCTTGATAAAACTGGTTGGCAAAATTACCACCAAAGCTGTAGGGCAGTGAAGGTAGGACCTTTTAGAGTGCGTGAGCAAGGGGAAGTGGACAGGAGGAAAGACATC
Source organism: Manacus candei (assembly GCF_025592945.1). Taxonomy (NCBI): domain Eukaryota; kingdom Metazoa; phylum Chordata; class Aves; order Passeriformes; family Pipridae; genus Manacus; species Manacus candei. The sequence continues at coordinate 18,969,025 of NW_026138097.1, forward strand.
CCACATCCTCCTCATGCAACTATGAAGCCTCTGATTTTCATGGACAGAGACCACGTTGCACAGATACATGAATATATTCTTTTTCATTGCTGCCTACCCATTAAGAAAAGCTTCTTTAAGTATATAATTATCACTCCTTTGATTGAAACACAACCCTGTACATGTATATATGCCACCACAGATGGAAGGTGATAGCACAGGGAGAGCTCTACAAAAACCCTTTGGGAAATGCATGGTGGTTCTGCCAGCAGAGACTTTGCTCTTTGATTTTTAAGGTTTTGTAGTGACTGTTCTGATTTCTTAAGAGCTTTTTATACAGCTCATCCAGGAGAGTTAGTTAACCTCCAGTGTTCATATTTGGTACCCAGTGACCTGTGCATAGGTAGCTAACATATCTCACTGGTCTATAGCTTGACATTTTGGATGATGCAGATTTCCCACGAGTTCTCTTCTCACATGTTATTCAGAAATATGTATGGAGGAGCAGCTGTTCCAAATGAGTCCATGAACCAGTAGTCTGGTTTTTTTTTTTTTTTGGAAAGAGGTCACATTGCTCCTGAGCAGTTTTTAGGGTATTGCAGCACTGGTTTTGGCTAAAGAGGAACAAAGCACTCTTACTGCAGAGCAAAGAGTGGCAACTCATGGACGAATTTAGAAATAGCTGCTCTTCAGTAATCTCACATGAAGTGAAGCTCTGTTCTTTCAGTGGGCTCTGTGGATGTGCTGCAGGGCTTGTTTTGGGGCTGCTGAAGACCTGTCTTCACAGTTTATGTTACTTAGTGGTTGTCTGAATGGTGACTTCAGAAACATTTAGCTTGGCATGCAAACTGAACAAGCTTTGTTTAAATAACCAAACAGGTACAGAAGGCTATTTGATGTTTGGAGTTATTAGCAAATGATGGTTGAATAGATATTTTCAGCAAAATCTTTGTAGGTTTCCTACGGCTTTGAAGTACAAATTCAGAGGTTGGGGTTGGTTTGAGAATATTGAAAGTACAGGGGTGCAAGTGCTGTTATGTGAGGTGCTGCAATTTTGTTTGGGCAGGCAGCTGTTTCCTGGCTTGCCAGTGGTAACAGGAGCAATATCTGGGCCTTGCAAAAACATGTGTTTCTCTTCTGAGAAGCTCCAGCCCTTTCAGCAAATATAAAAAAAATTAGAAAACATCCTCATTGTTTTGTTGTTATGGATTTTGTCAGCACCTGGAAGAGGAATGCAGTTCATAATTTAAAACCTCTCCAGTCTCCCTTCCAACATGGGCTGGTTGATGTTTCTGAAAGAGGCTCTCTTCATGTGGATATGTGGACAAGTCCTGCAGCCCATTTGCTTATTTTAAAGCCGAAAAATACAAGAAGTCGTTTTGAGGAGTATTCATTCTACCTAATTTTCATTATACCTGCCCTCTGGCCAGGCTGCAATGCCTTTGGTGACACAGGAGACTGGGGAGTAACTGCTGAGCCTTCCCAAAGCTGCTTGCCCTGGCCCTGGGCTGCAGCAATGGTCAGACCCTGTGGGCTGCATTTTTACCCCAAAAGCCAAGAGTATTTATATGACTTTTTCTGCAGCAAATTACAGTATTTCAGTACGCTACTTGGAATTACTCTTTGTCTTTTGAGCTTGCAAGTTGCTGAGAGGTAGGAAGCTTTCTTGTTTATTGTCCTCTCCCTCACTTTCACATGACTTTTTATTGAAGACCCGAGCACTTCTTCAGCAGAGTGTTAGATTCAACATTCTTTTTAGATTAAATGTGCTGGGGTGACCTAATCAGATGGTAGCTGGTTGACCACAGGAATGGGAACCACAATACTCTGTAATCTAGTTTAACATTTATTCACTCTTTGACCTTAGACAAAGAGTGCTGCAAAATGGAGATGATAATTCCTTTGAAATGTTGACAGAAAGTTGAGTAAATAAGCAAGTTTTACTCTTTGTCAGTCAGGAAGTCTTATTTTCAAAGGGACTTCAGAGCTTCCATTCTTTCAAATTACTTTGGAGTAAAGGGATGTAGCGTCTGGATCACCAAGGACTTACTAATGTGGATCCCCATACCTCAGCTTTCAGTTATGTGTATGTGTGTGTGGTTATGTTTCAGGATGTAGTGGGAGATTCATAGTGGTTGGGCTGGGTGATCTTGGACATCTTTTCTGACCTGCGATTCTGTGACTCTGTGTCTTGCCTCCAGTGGCCATGTCATTCAGCATCTTATACCTGGTGGTGTGTAGACACTAGATGGATGGATGTATTACTTCTCTTTCAGGCAAAAATATGGCACTCAATTCCATGCTGTTTTTAGTTTTGAAGTAGCGTATCTTTATATTACATAATGACGTTAATGAACTCAGCTCCATAAGGTTAAGAGCAGCAGTGGCTTCATTTGCCACTAGTGAGTTTACCTCTCTGGTTTTGCCTGAAATTTTCTGTGAAGCCCGAAGCAGACTACTTGCTGTTTAACATCTTGGTGACAAAACACCTTGTGACAGCAGAACAACCTTTACAGTTTTTCATTTCTCAATTGCGTTTTTTAAACTTTGAAGTGCCATTTATTTTGACACCTGGCATTTTTCAGGACATGCTTTTATTTGGTGGGAATAGCATTAATGTATATTAAAGGCAGAAAAGCCTGAGGAAATGGTTAGAAGTTATTCCCAGAATGTAAATAATTTCCTAAATTTTGAGCTCTACAAGTCTAATGTATTTTAAATGGCCTTCCAGAGTGCAAAATGAAACTCAGCGTGGCATTTAACCAACAGTTTGCAGAGGTGCTAGTTATTCCACTTTGCTATATTTAGGAGTCCAGGAAACAACAATTAAAAAAAAAATAGTGAAATAGTCTTGCAAAAAAAATTAAAGGGACAGTTTACGCTATAAAACTGATGTCTACAGCAAAAAAACACAGCTGCTAAATGTTACCAAATCATAATAATTGTGACAGAGTTACATCCCAATCTTTCTTTAAGACATCTTCACCCATGTGAAGGCCTCTTGATTTAAACAGGGCTCAGCAGCAGCAGGGAGGTTTGTGTTAGAGGATCCTGGTACAATTGGACTGCTCATGTAAATCAAGGCTTATTTTTGCATTCCAAAGGGTGAAAAAGTCACATGAAGGGAGTGAGATGCGAGATGTGTGAAGAAACCTTTACACAGTGACTCCACGCTGGGGGAGCCTCAGCTGGATGCTGTGCCCCACTTCAAACAAAAAAGCAGTTGACCGGTTTGAGAGGGAGTACAAGGGACTCCCCTGTGGCTTGGGGAGCATCGCCCTCAGGGAAAATCAGAACAAATCTGCTTGTTTGCTCTGTGAAAGAGCACAGAAGGCTAAAGGATGGAAGGGTAAGTCCTCAAATGAGTGAGAAGCAGACACAGAGCAAAGGGAATAGAGCAAAAGTGCCAAAAAACATATAGGTATAGTTGAGGAATCACCGCTAGCTTAATGAAACTTAGTAAAGATGAAACAGTACAATTAATGTGTGTTAAGTGGACATAATTAGTCCCTCTCCAGCAAATAAAGTAGGTAAAGTAACTTAAGCTGATATTTTGCACTCTGCCTTATGAAGTGATGTAGCTTTTACCAACCTTTAAAATACTGATTGTGAATGAGTCAGTGTTTCTCAAGTGCTTTGGTCAGCTGTTCCCATTTACTGGTCTGGAATCTCACTTTTATCATCCAGTCTTTTTGAGCTTCCCCTCATGTGTTCAAATCAAAGTTACCGTTATTATACTGGGATACTGTCATAGTATGAGGTTGGAAATGCATTGTGATAGATGCTAATTAAATACATGGGGAGCAGAGTTACCTGCTTTTGCGGGTCTGTGGTTGTTTTCCTGCTACATTTTGGTTCACTAGGGCTGTGATTTCTTGTCACGGCACTTTTATAACCCTAGTATAAATGCAAATTTATCATCAAAGGGGTGGGTTTTGCTACAAGAAAGTAGGGAGGGAGAACAGTGATGCAAGCTGCCTTCCTTAATCTGCACCCTTCCCTAGGATAAATAGTGTTTACTCCACCTGAGATCACCTGTGTGATGAAGCTGGTGGTTACCCTGGTCAGCTATTCCTTGTGCAGACCTGGCCTCAGCACGGGCTGTTGTAAACACAGGAGATGTTGCAGATTAGAGGGTACCCACTTTAGCAGGAGCATCAATGGGCCTGGCCAGGCACCAAGGCAGTACTCTTCGGAAGGGGAGGGAGCTTATCTCCCAGGGTTAGTTCCAACATCCTTTGGCATGCCAAAGGGAGAGCCTGGGAACGACTGTGTTAAAGAGTGGGTTGACATTTAGCTCTGCTGTTTCTCCTCTAAGAGTTTCACAACTATTCAGTGGTGATTACTTGATGGGCAAAACATCCACTTGGGCAGGTAGCAAGTAATTTTGTAAGCCAGCACCCTCTTTTGCCTGTCCTCCCTCCCACCCCCGGCCCCTTGCCGTGAGCAGGTCGACAGCAGTGGTCAGAGACATCCCTAATGAGGTCCCTAGCTGCTTGCTGGGCTGATTTGGTTGTAGTTTTTAATAATGTGAGGTTATTTTGTTAGCGGCTTTACTTTCCAAGTCTTTTCCCCCTTCTAGCACCCCTAGGTATAGCTCTACTGGATCAGTTACCATCTGCTCCAGTGTTTGCATTTAGCCTGCAGGGCCTGTGATCTCAGAAATATTTCCTGTAAATGGGATCTCTCGTGCCAGGCCTGTCACACAATAGATATATAATTGGATAAAACCTAAACTGAAAACAACAAACAAAAAGAAGAAAACTACGTGTCGTGCCATACAAGCGCGTGAGCCTGTCCAGAATGGGATACGCTCCTTGTTTATGTCTGAAGCTGCTCTTGTATGTCTTTTTTAATTCCCTTTTGCTGTTTAATCGAATCAAATTAATGTAATAATTAAATTCCATGGTGCATTTTTTCCCCACTTACTCTCCAACTCAAGCAGCTTGTGGTGTGCGAGCAGAACAGCATTAGTGCCACAGCAAATGCAGTTGCTATGTTTTAAGCCTTGATCCCAGTGTTGCATACCAGGTGGAGCCCACGTTGAGGTTGCAGATCTTTCTCCTCCATGAGTTGGCTGTGTACAGCATTTCTTGTTGGTTGGGAGGCAGGATGGTGCATGGCCTGGGAAAAAGGCAGGACCCCAGGGGAAACAGCGGGCAAACCGCAGGCAGCCAATCCCCTGGTCAGTGAAGATGGCATCACTGATCCTTGCAAATGAAAAAGAAATACAACGTTTCTTTAAATTCTTTAATCTCGTTTTGAAGGCCTCCTGAGCAGGGGTACAGGTCTGTGTAAGACACGTGCTGCCCTCTGGCATAGCTTGCCTTTGGGACTTGCCAACCTTTCTTGAAGAAGGTGGAGATGATGAAAAACATCTGATACAATGAATCCACACCTAAACAACAAAAAAAAACCAACAAATTGATTAAATAAATCAAAAATTGATCACTGTGATTTTCCCCTTGCTCATACTGTGAATTTTCTTCATCAGATCTGCAAGAACAAACTATGTAAATTGTGTCTGTGCTGTTATTCTAGTAGTAATGAGCTTACAGATACTTTTTCTGTTTTGTTGGAGGGACTGCAAATGCTGTACACTAGTCATAGCTTGCAAAAGCTGCTCAGAAGTGCACTGCAAAACATCACAAAAAGAATTGAATTCAACTTCAGTCAAGACCAGTAATTGGTTTTCATTAAAAAAAAAAAAATCCCCAACCAAAAGCTGGTTATCTGTCTCTGGAAGATAAAAAAAGCTCCGAGTTTGGATTTGATTGCCTTCCCCTAAAGTAATAACAGTAATCCTAATAAATGGGGAGATTTGTAAATTTTTCCCAACAGACAGTGCCACGATGTTATACTAACTTCGACTTATTTATGATAAATGTAGTCTAAAGCACCAGAAATATAAACCTTGAATCCTTTTTAATTCCAACATAAAAGGATTACATTTTATCAATATAGCTATCTCCTAGCACTCTGCCTTTTTTATGAACCCACAGAACATGTGTTTTGTCTTCCTTTCTTTTTTTTTTTTATTTAAACATAGCCAGCAATTCCTAAATGAAGAATACAGTCCTAGTACTAGTGCCATTTTTGGCAATGAGCTGTTTTATTGATTTCCAAAATTCTGGCATTTCATCAATAATGGAAAAATACAGGCCTGTAAATTCACCCTTCCTTAAGGAAAGTGGCCTGATCTTTCGTAGCAGCTTCCATTTGCCTTTGACTTGAACTGTAGGTTTAGTGGTTCAGAAAAAAAATTAGGTTTGATGAGCCCTAAAGAAACAAATAAACCAAGCCGGGGGCAATCAAAAGTACATGTGAGTTCATAAAAAGTGAGCCTTGGTTTCTTTGTCTAGAAGATTAACACTTCCTCAGGAGGGCTGTAATAGGATTGAGCCTTCCCCATGGTACTTCAAAGACGTGCTCCTGAAGATTTTTACTGAGTAACTTACAGTATTATTGGAAGCTTTGCCTCTGCTTTCCTTCTGGTTTCTTTCAATACTTCGAGGAAGATCTGAACTGAGGATCATGTTACTCCTCCTTATTTTTATCCCCCAAACATTTTCTGTCTTCTGTATGCAAATTTTTATCCTGAAAGAAAAAAATAGTCTTAAGTTGCATAACAGTTGGAGATTTTTAAACATAAATATCCACATCTTTCATGTTACTACTTCAGTACTTTCAGATGTCATATTTTTGCATTTAATGCTCTATAGTAAAATACTTTTTTTTAATTCAAAGAGACCCACAGTGTGTATTTTTGTTACATTCACAGCACTGTTGTTCTTTCTCCAGGAGAACACACTGTAAGCTTTGATTTTCCAGGCACTTTATACAGAGTAGTGAATTCAGCTGTTGGGGTTCATCTTTGGTTGTAATGTGCCATCTCCTTTCGAGCTGTTTTCCCTGCCCTGGTTCAGATGGTTAGACTGCTTTCCATGGTAGTGGAAACCTTGAAATCCATCAGACTGGAGCCAGAGAAAGCCACTCCTTAGGTGAGTGTTAGCTGCTGGCCTGGGGACAGCTACTGCTCTGTGTTTAGAGAAAGGAAAGGAACTTTATTAGGTGGGAGAAGCCAGTCCTGTGCGTGGGTAGGCATGCCCTACTGGTTTGGCTCCATAGGTAATAGGTCCTACCTGTTTGGGTAGGGCAGCTTCAAAAAGTAAAGTTGTGGTGACCCAACAAGTTCCCTGGCTCCAGGGCTATGCAGTGCCGAGTTGAGTGCTCTGCTTCCCATTGTGGGTCTTACAGACACCTGCGGAGCCCGTGTCCTGCTTAAATGCCTGCAATTACCATTTCTGGATCTGACCAGGAGTTGATGTACCTGGAGTCAGACAGGGAGCAGAGAATGAGGCTCAGATATGTGTAGTCTTTGGCCAGTTGGCTGAATCACAGGAGGAAAGTCCCTCTCTATGCCTCGAGGAGACATCAAGGAAAGAACCAGAAAGTCCCCAAGCATCGTGATAGTTTAGTTCTTGTTCTTTCTCTGGCAAGTTTTGCTCTTGTACTGATAGCAATGAATTGGTTTAGACAGGGCACACCAGTTATTATTTAATTTTTCACTTCAAATGTGCTGTCAACTTCTGTAATTCTATTGCCAGGATTTCTCATAAAGCATCTTGGTATGTTAGTTAATACATTTAAATCTGCTTAAAAAGCTTCTCTCTCTCTCAAGAGCAAATAGAGCCTTGCTTAACATTCCTTATTAGCTTGCTTAGGGGGAAAAAAACCAGTTGTCTCTGTATTGCCTGGCAAAGAGAGTTGCGTTCTTACTCCATGTACTTTACTAATTTGTAATCTTTCACTCTTAACTAGCTTGTTTCCATCTTCTAGAGATTCGGTTGTTTTAGTATCAGCCTTGACTAATAATGCGGTGCAGCAGTGCAATTTCGATGACCACAAATAAGCAAGCAAAAGTTGTAGACTAATTCTGGTAGTCAGACATACCCAAACAGAAGTTTCCTGCCCACATTCATGTAAGCTCCAGTGAAGCAGTCCCTTCTACCCAGCCTCTGGCCCTGCTTGTCACCTAAGCCATTACCAGGAAACATTAAACAAGCCACGGAAAGTACCCTTGGCTGGCACTTGTCGCGTTACTAAGCAGTGCACAAGGGCTCCGGCTACAGGATGAATAATCCCAAAGTTTCCCAGTATGGCTACAGGGTGGTGGTGGTACTTGTCACTTGGGAGGGCATTGAGGGCTTTTTGGAGCAACTGGGTGGGATAGGACACTCTTCTGGTGTTTACCCAAGGGGAAGGGGGTGGCGGGTGTCTGGGGTGGCCCTGCTGTGGTCTGTACCCAGTGCTGCGGCTGGTAACATTGTCCAGGTGTGACCCAGCGTGCAGCTATGGCCTGTGTGGTGGAGGGGGAATGGCCGGTGTGTTATTGACTTCTTTTAGGTCAGAATTGGGCTCCTGGCTTATTGCAGTTCTGTAAATTATGCCTTTGCTTGCTATAAATTAACCACTGTATTAAGTGCAAAGTCCAGAAATAAAAGGACATAAATAGTTGCATTTGAAAGCTGTATCATTGTCTGTGGATGTTTAAGTGGGGATTTTATCCGTTAGATTAGAAATACCACTTATCTCATCCTTCTGGATATTTTCACTACCCTTCTAACTTAGAGATAAATATCCCTTAATGGTTTTTTTATGTGTTTTATTTCTTTTTCCATGATGATCAGATCAGTTCTGACTGAAAACGAAGCCAATTATCAAGAACAATAAATAAAAAAGTGCGCGTTGCTCCTTCTGCACTGAAAGAAAGAACAGTAAGTTGAGACAAAACAATTTTGGTTGCCAAGTCCAAGTACCAAAGGCAGCAAGGAGAACTCGGGCCCCATCCTAATTAAAGAGATCTAAACACAATGAAAACATATTGTACTGATGTCATATGTTAAAATATTTATAATTGCACAAAAAGGAATTGCAGCCTATTAAAAACATTTACAGAGCTCGCCATTTCTGTGAGCTACAGAGAAGAGGGACTAAAAAGGATTAGTTTTGCTCAGCTGGGAAAGTTTTGCTCTTCAGGTTTTTCCTGTGAGGTCCAACATTACCTTGTCACTTCCTCTTATCAGTCACTAAGATAAGCCAAGAGCACTGCTGGCATTGTATCTGAACACAGGAGATGGTATCTGTCAGGAATTGCTGTTTCCCCTGGGCATTGCATTGCAATTGGCTCCACTGGAATAATTTCATCTGCCGGGAAACCCTTTGTAACACTGAGGCCCTTCATATTGATCCAGCGTGCCAGGTCATGTGTGGGAGGGCCGGGGGTTCCCAAAAGGAGAGGGGGTGGTGGAGGCATTATCCTCAGAGATGTTCACCAGACTCAAGATTCTATTTGGCAAAAAGAAATACTTGTGCCTTCTTAGAGGGAAAACTGATGTGTAGGAAATCACGATCCCTTTCAGCAAAACCAGAGAGGCACTAGGAAGAGCAACAGCCATATGTGTAGAGATCTTGAAAAGGCTGGAAAGTCAGGCTGAACCACTTTTCTGTAGCTGTGTGTGGTGGGCACGGTGGGCAGAAGACACAGGTGGCTTGCGATGCTATGGAGTCTGCTGTCAAACATCAGTCCACCTGTGTGCGTTGTGTGAACAAGGTCCCCGGTATATGTTCCCACAGAAGCCTATTGCAGATGTGCTCACTTAAATACTTTCTGTAGTATAAAAATAGGTTTTTGGCTGCACATCATGTACTCATTGGAGTAGGAACTTTTCAACTGTGGCTTAATTTAATATCTTCCTTGTTTGTGTTTATGTTTCTTGATATTGATTTTCATGTTTTTCTTCCTCAAATACTGGCAAGATCCTTTGATGAATAAATAATACAGGCATCTTTCTAAGTTTCTCTTGTATTAAAGAGCTCTATGGCAACTGATGGACATATCGGTTTCTTTAATAACATATTAAAGAAGAGCATTTATTAGTTAATAATTTTATTAGGAATTTATGTTGCACCAAAAAGATGATTGGAACTTGAGATATTTAAAGCATCATTTTAGGGAAATAAGTGTATCTCTGTTTAGCTAGTTAGTGTCTAGCTGTGGTATTTATTATGAAATCAGCTCGTCAATCATACACCAGAGGAAAAATGTCATTACCTCTCTGGAATTATTAATGAACCAAGAAGTGCTATTGTGTTTCTGTGCAGTTTTGCTGTAGTTGAAAAAAATTGACACTTTTTGTCAGAAAGAGATTGATAGCTCTGCAAGGGTTCAGGAAAGAACAAAAGCAGGTTAGTGGGAGAGTGTTAAAAGGACATATATGAGGAAAGATGCGTGGTTTTTTTTCTAATTGGCTGTGGGTCATGGTGTGCGAATGCAGACATCCCTCCACTTGCCCAGGGCTACCCACCAAGCTTACCCACCAAGGGCAGTTTGAAGGTTAAGTCAATTCCAGTCCAAAATCTATATATGTGGGTGATTATAGAGCTGTTCCCAAGGTAACACAGTTGCTGGAAAGCTAGAGATAGTGGCTGGAACATGGTGCCACACTAAGGTGGCTCCGTGGCTTTCCAGTGGTGTGGAGGCAGTTCAACCTGTGGGTGGCTGGAGCCACTGCCTCTTGGTAATCAGGACTGACATAATGAGGGCTGACACTGAGAGTGCAGCAGGGGCAGGATGCCCTTGAAAAAGCCAAAATTTAGCGTAAGTTAGGTTAAGAGCTTTCAGTGTTTGCTGTTGCCTCCTCAGGGAAGCAAAAAGTGGCAAACAGCTTGCAAAAGATGAATGTGGATTGTTCTCCTAAAGCCAGACCAAAAAGTGATGCCCAGGTGAAAAACCTTTAGAGGCAGGAGGAGGATGAATGATTGCTTAAGCCTTTGAAGAATACTCTCTCCACCCCTCAGGGCAGTGGTTCGGTGCCTGCATGGACATGGCAGTGTTACCCCAGTCTGCACTAAGTAGCGTATGACCCTCTCATGGTCAGAAGCAGACACAAGATGTGGGGATACCTGATGGCTTTTGTCTTTTGATACCACTTGCAGCAATGGTGCACAGGCAGAGCCATGAGATGGCCTGACCCAGGTTTTCTAGCTGTGCTCCTGACAGGATGGTGCTGGTCTCTGCTTTCCAGGAGGCTGGCCCACTGCCCGAGCACGCCCTTTGCTAGAGTAACGTGGCTGCTTGCCCTGACCATTGAAGCAGACCTTAACTTGCCCTTCTGCTGCAGAAGTCTCGGGTTCTGTTCTCTATTTACTCCTACAACAGCTCAATTAGTTTGATGGAAATGAGATGTCAAAATGCCCCGGGCTTCAGCGACTTACCCAATGTCACTCAGAAAGCTTTGGCAGAGGGCTACCTCCTGAAATCTGCATACCCTCCAGCAATGGGCCATTTCTCCTCACCTTCAGAGACAGCTAGGGTGAGTGGAAGTCTGACCATGCAAAGGACGGTTAAAAAAAATCCGCCTGTTTATTTAACTTTCTAACAATTTAATCAACATCCTATTATTCTTAGGAAGTTTAGATAATACGGCTCTATTTTTTTTTCTTTTCTTTAATTCAACCTGTCATATACACTTCTGGGTCAGTCCTTTTACACAAAGCTTCGGCCTTGGCAAGATAAATGTAGACTAACAGAAAAGAAACGTATTTATATGATTTGTTTAATAGAGTATGGACATATTCCCGCAATTCAATGTTTGGCAATTAAGGCTTACTCTGAATGTAATTTGGCTATAGGGCAAAAAACCCCTCACTTACCTTCAAATACTGCATATGAGACCTACCTAGCTGACAGATTACAGAGCAGGTCTTAAAGTGGACATGAAAAGAATGCCAAATTCAGCTTTCCTGGAAGTAATTGCCATGGAAAGAAGCTGGATTAGAGCAGCTGGAATAAAAAGTCAAGCACTAAAAGAAAAATGCTAATTACTGGTTTCTCTAATCATGTAAAATGAATGTTTTATGACATTTTAATATGATGCTTTTAGCCTTTCCTACTCTGTCAGTGCCAGCATCCTCTGAACAGCTCATGGATGCTATAATTATGTGCTCTAAGCGATCAGCTGCATTGTGCCTTACCTGGCTGATTCAAACTGAGCTGGAGACATGATATTCTGACTCAGTACTGTGCAAACCACTGCTCATTGGGAGGCAGAAACGAGGACACCAAAACAGAAGCTCTGAACACTTACTGTAAGCTTTTGGAAGGGGATTTTTTATGGAAATCAAGATGGGATCTACTTATAAGCAGACGTTTTTTAGCTGCTCTTTGCATCTGAGGTGTTTCAACTTGATAAGGTATCTGAATGCAGGCTCTTGATATAGCTTATTGAAATATATGGGATAGTTACAATGTCTAAATATGAATTTAGACCTCCACAAAGTTTAGGAGCATTTGGATTCCATCTTTGGGGCCAACCCTGCCCCCTCAGTGAGATGAAAAATCTTTAGATATTTATTCAATTAAATTTGCCTGCCACCAGCCCCTAACCATCTTTGTTTTTGAGAGGATTGGTTATAGATTTATATTTGAAAAGGGAACACTCATCTACCCTTTCCTTTTCTTAAGGCACAAATTTTCCTAGGGTTGGTATTATTTCTATATTGATGCCTAATTTGGGTGGTTTGATTGGTTTATTTACAGGCTGACCTGGGTGCATTACTATTGAAATTAAATCTGAAATTTAATTTTCCTCCTAATCTGTTTCTTCATCAGAGAGAATCATTATTTCTTGGTAATACTCTGTAGGAGGAGAAGGCTACTGTTTCTATTTCAGCATTGAACCTCAGAGGTATACCGCAGGATTTGGGCTTAATGCATCCTGGTGAATTGCTAAGTTTCTGTATTTATTCAGGTATATGATTTTTAATAGTATGAGGAAGTAAGGGGAAAATATTCTTATTTCAAGTGGATGGTGCCGACTGTATACAACTGTTTTCCACCCTACCCCCATCAGGATGTGAAACAGCTGGTATGTCTCTTCAGAGAGTAATGTACTGACTCTAGCTCCATTTTGCCTTCATAAGCCTCAGGCATTACTCTGTAAGTGCACTCCAGGAATTAAATTAATTTACAAACTGAGGAATACACTGTTTCTCCTTACTTACAGGTCTCAGATAGGACTGCTACTACACGGCTGGGAGGATAATGCACACATTGCTGTTGAGACCAACTAGCATCTTCCCAGGGCAGTCATCACATTGGGCAGGACAAAGGCAGCCTTGCAGCCTGCACCTCTGTCTGCCCATGTCGTTTCTGTCCCAGTAATGTTAGTTCAACAGTGAAGTTATCAAGAAATAGTTCAGATAAGCTGTACCTCCCTTTGTCTTAGCCTTTATCCTTGATGTGCACAAGTTTCTTGATATGCCAGTTGAGTTCTTCTAAATCATGTCCGTCCATACTTAAAACTAAATAATTTTAAACTATCTCCCTAGCTTGTGTTTTCCTGCATAGAAACCTCAGTCAGTGTCTGTCTTTGAACCAGTTCAAGCTCCAACCCCAAATACGCACTAGCTGGCCATAACCAGCTAATGAGAGCAGTCCAAAATGGACCATGTTTTTTTGTTCATGTCTGTAATAGCCATGTCGTTTGTAGTTGCTGCAGGAGCTCGATGGTTTCGCCTTTCTCCCCCTTTGCCCAAGGCCCTGCTGCCAGGGTTTATGTTTAGGTGTGCTGCTGCAGTACTTCATTCCTGACATCCCTGGCATCCTTGTCTGCCTTCCTGCATTGAGGTTCATCAACATATGCATTTAGTGCCCACCCTCATTACTACTGAAATAAATCAGAACTTTGCTCCTGCTTTCAGCCAGGATGGGATTCGTCTTTGCAGTGAGACCACGGTAAAATCTGGTCTTCAAAGCTCTACCAAGAGTCTGCACATTGGAGTAATGGGAAAGTAGGGACGTATCTTGCTTCATACTGTATTATTCTATTAAAGTAAGATTTTTGACACAATTGGACCCTTATGTTCCTAAGTGCTTGGTACCTTTAATCTGACTGGCATATTCCATTGGCGGGCTCAGCTGTCCTCCTATTGCTTTCCATCATGCAATCAGCCCAGCAACTTGTGTAATCAATTGAATGTGGTGCATCTTAAGTTTATTTTTCTTTTTCTTTGTTTGTTGCTAGGGAGATCTGCTCTACCTTGCCTTACGTCCCTCCCAGTGAAACACCACTCACAGATGGGTTGTGCCTTATAAACCAAAGCCATAACACCTACACAGGGAGCAAGGGCCCTGGCCCTGGCCCTGCTGCACACTGCTGTTAGAAACCCAGCAGTCAAACAGCAGCATTTGAATTAGAAAAACAATTTTTAAACTGCTGCAGAGCATAATTCATGTCATAGTGCAGGAATGCTGAAGGCTTTTTGATCTTTGTCGTCATGGACCTAAAGGTGAAAGGCTTTTTTTTTTGGGGGGGGGGTAGTTTCTTAAATCCCCTGAGAAAAGGTAACTATAACAATAAGGCAGCAGATGTGTGGGAGTAAATGCAGCTGTAACTGAATCCAGACGCTCTTCTGTATGTAGGGACATGAAGGGAATGTTCCAATAAAATTCACGTAATAAAAATCTGAGCCCCCTTTTTTTTTTTCTTGCTCAAAGTTGGATTCACATGTGTAGAATTCCTGTGGACTTTGATGTGGATTGACATTAGCACTGTACAAAACCGGGCTGGGAGAAAGATTTTTAACAGGCATGGGGTACTGGAAGGTAAATGATCTATGGAGACCTGCAAATTTTAATAGAAAAACACTTGCCCAATTAAAAAGAGTTTAGCAAACCAGATATTTAAGTGATGCGATCACCCTAGTCGGATGAACTAGCTGGTCTAGTAAAGAGTTTCTCAAACTTTCTGAAAGTGGGACTGCCTTTTGTCTTACCTGTTTTTGTGCTACCCTGAAAGCCATGCAGAAGCAGTTCAGCTCCTTGGGGAGAGGGGGAGGGTGAGATGTGGTCGCTGGCTGTGCCTCCCCCCAACTCACTGGCACTGCTGCCAGTGCTTAAGGCAGGTGAGTGGTGCCCTGCCGAAGGTAAAGGCTCCCTGTTTGTAGCTGCTCCCTGCTCACTCTCCTCTGCTCTCTAAACTCCAAGTTTAAACTGAAACTCAACTAAATGAAATTTCTCATGGTTGTTGCTGCGCTCTGACATTTACTGTCCCCACACCTTTCTTTTGAGTTGCCCAGGTTCATGATCAGCAGTGTGGGCAGCTCTCTTTGTTCTAAGAAAAAGGAACGGGCAGAGTGGTGGGGCAAGCCATCCACTCCTCCTTGTTTTTCTGTAGTTCAGATAGCTCTGTGCTGAATTAATTTTTTACCAGACAACTTACATTGCACAGTAGTGTATTTTGCTCTTGCCCCATGCATGCTTCCGAACACAGGCAGTACCAGACATTTCAGCGCGGCCAAAAGTGCCTTCCATCTGCCTCACAGCAGCTGAAATCCTCTTTGTATACAAAAACAATTTCATTGAATGCACACAAACCACGTTTGCGCTCGGGATGTAGCAGGAACACTGTGGCGTTGTCCCGGCGGGACATCTGTAGTGCTTTGCTTCTTCCTTCACGTGATGTCCTTCCCCATGTCCCCTGCACCCGTATGCCTCCGGCACCAGGGAGGACAGCAGCTTTACACCACAAAACTTCGCTGGCTGTTTCTAATTAGCCTACTCGGTCATTACTCGCGACATGTGGGCTTGTGAGGGTGCCAGCGGTCACGTATTGTCTGCAGGGCACAGCATCAGTTGAGCCGACGGGACTGAGAGCGTTTGCTGAGATGCTGGGTACCCATATAAGGCTCTTCTATGAGTCTGACTCTGATATAAGACTACTGAGTTAGTCCAAACTCCATCAAGCATCAGTTTGCATAACGATTTATCAGAGAGTGTTTGATGACTGCTACATGAAAAAATGGTGAGCTCTCTGAAGCACTGTGTTTTTGTAGGTTTTTCTGAGCATGGTATACATATTTCCACTCCACAGAGCTGGATGTTTACATTTATTATTATTGTCATTTTGTTCAGTTTAAAGGAATAACTTTGGGCTTACTCAGGTCCCGTTTTACAGCTGTTCTTAATGGGTGATACCAGGAACTGAGAGAAATATGGTCATTGCTGACTTGTTTGCAATTGTTTGGCCTTCAAGCCATTTAAATATTTAGTTGTTACACTACTTGCAGAGGAAAATTCCAGTTCTTGTCCAAACCTACTTTGGAAGTATATGTACATAGATTATCTCCCTGGTGTCTTAACTGTAGCTATATGTATCTAACTGTAGCTGGGAAAATTTTGCTGAAAGACCTTTCCTGTAGCAGACTGCAATTTGTATTGTTTCTTTCTTTGGAAGTTGTGGAGTTGCTGCCATGTCATAACTCTCCTCTGCTTCTGTTTTGGTGTGTCAAGTACGCTTGGTGCCCCTCACTACTCTGTGACAGGGAGATACACATGTCCAGGGAAACACACAAGTGGAAGGACACAGCAAAGACTGTTTTGCATAGAACTGCTACATTCAAAACCGTCCTGCCCAGCCCATCCCCCTGGAGCACCTGTAGAGATGCCCTGCAGTGCTGAGCATCCTTTTCTTAAGCACTGGTGCTTTAGCTGATGATGGTCTAAAACTTGGCATTTAAGGATGCTCTGAACGTGTTGCCCTCTCGGCTCTATACATCAGGCTAGGAAATCCATGTCTTTCTGTTGTGTCTTTTGATCGTAGACTTTCCCGCTTTTAGGAAGTTTGGACTTGTTCATTTCACTATGTACAGTCCAATTATGCCATCAAAAATTTACTAAGTGTGGTTGGTAGAAATGTCGACGCTTCGTTAGGCAGACAATGCCAGCTCTTACCCAGTAGGGGCTGGCACATGCCCACAGCCAGGCTCCTTCTCTCCTGCACCCAGCACACAAAGGCTGCAATTGAACTGCCTCCCAAAGCGCAGACATGGCTTTTATGTACCTAAGGAGGCCCAGGAACCCAGAATGATTCAAATTCCACAGTTCAATGTCTAGCTGGCAAGGGGTGAAGTTGTTTTACATGCACTTTGCACAGATGGAAATGAGTATGGAATTGGTAGGAGAGTGCCAAGGGGAAAGCAGTAGACACAATATGTGAGCCTCTCTTCTTTTATGTCTCCAACCTTAGTGTGGCTACAGCTTTACACAGGAAACAAATGGAGAGGAGATGTAAGGGCCTGCCTTTTCAACCCTAGGAATGAGTTTCAAAATCCTCTCCACCCATGGCTCCTCTTAAGGACTGGGTCATTTGCCAGATACTCCAGGGAAACATGGTAACCCCATCTCTATCTGCATCCTGGGGTGGGGACATCATCGCCCTCCTGTTGAGTGCAGCAACACGTGGCTGGCAGCAAAGCTGTGGTTCCTACTCGCCCGATGGGTACTGGCAGGCAGGGAGATGCAGTCCGTCATCTCAAGGGCCTTCAGGAAGCAGCCTCCCACTTCAGTGGCCAGTATCCCACCAGAGGGGACAATGCCATTGGGTCAAAGGGAGAGTGGGCTGCCCCACCGGTGTACCCCGCGAGCACCCTATGCCACCAAGGTGGCCTCATGAGGTGTCACCACTGCAGCCTGAGCAGTGCAAAAAAACAAAAGGGTGTCCAGAGATCAGCGGTAGATATTCTTGTGCCCTCCGTGGGCTGTACTGAAAAAAGGAAATGTTTTTGGTTTTTTTAATGAAACAAAGGGGGAAGATTGGGCTATTGAAATCTAATCTGTGCAGAATTTATTTAATAATATCGATATCATTCATTATGGTTTTATAGCCTTAGTGAGTAACAAAGGGTGACAGGAAAGCATCATGATAGCATCAGGATTTCCTTACTAACCAACCTTGCTACACCTGAGACAGAAAAAGGCTGAATGCCGAAGGGAGAGAGAAGGAACAGGGAGAAAAGGAAAAAGGGGAGAAAGTAGAAAGTGAAGGGAAGATAAAGCATGAGATAAAGGCACTGAGAAAGAGACAAGATTAGTACCATGGTCTGTACCAACAAAACTTCAGCAATGTTTCCACAGCTCTGTGTTTTAGCAATATAAAGCCAGACAGTTTAGTTTTTTGGTTTAGTGTTTGTAGCCACAAGAATGTGTATTATTTCCTTCTTACCCACAGTGTACTCAGAGTCATCCATCCAATACAGAAGTTAATCCCAAATAATCTTGTCACCCGGAATAGGGAAAGTGCCTTCAGTTTTACCACCCTTTATTCACTTTTTACTTGTATTACAATGTTTTTGAGTTTATAACACTCTCCTTGCTGCATTTTTAGAGAAGTGTCTTCCTTAGCAGTACGCTATGCTTACTGATATTTTTGTGTACCGTGGCATAGTTCACAAACCTGGCATTGAATAGACATGCTGAGAAGGAATTAGTTCATTGTAAGGTAAAATGTAATATAATCTCTTTCCTAGATTTCAGGACTTTAAGATTCAAGAGCCTTCATATTTTTGTCAGCTATTCACATAGAGAAGATGCTGTAAAATTAGGGGTTGGTGGAAAGATATACAGCTATATTTAGGCTCACCCATAACCGCTTGCTCTGCCCTTGCACCTGGGGAGGGAGTTGTTCCATAAATATTATCAGCAATGCAATAATTTGATTCTGTTATCATTAAAGTTGTCCATGTAGCTCAACAGGAGTAGTTCCCAGAGCTTTGATCTTTTTCTCACGGTGTACTGGTAGGCCCAAGTATTAGTGTCACATCAGGTCACATTCAGAAGCTTTGCTTTGCGACTGAACAGTATAAGAGCTGACTGAACTGCTTAAAGTGGGGAAACTGCACTTTGGGGTAAGAGGAGAAGTCCATCTGTGACCTCTGCATATCCACTAAGTTCCTTCATGCTGAGAGGTTTTAAAATATGTATTTTTAGAGAAATGGATTTAAGAAAGAAAACCAACTCTGTTCCTTCTGCCTGTCAAATCAAAGAATGAGTTGTGGGAGTGCACTAATTACGTGCAACTTCATGGACAGGAGGTCATCATTTCCCAGTCACTAACCCTAAAACCCTGAAATTGTCTATGGCAAAGCAGTAACATATGGTGCAGAATGCCCAGGCTTTCAGTTTTAGTCAGTGTTTTTCATCATGTAGACTTTAAAACACTTGAAGAAAAATCCCCAAGCTATGCAGAACCTCCCTAAAACCTGTTGGTAGCAGTTTGGCATGAAACAGGGAGAATTTTTTACTCTGGGGATTGCCCATAAGAGTGAAATCAGTCATGAAATAGAGACTTGTGAGTTTGAATTTGAGGCAGTCTATCTGTTGGCTTGTCTAAGGCACTTGTCACTGTCGGAGCAGAGATACCTTTTATCTGCCTGTAGGTCTGCTCAGATAGGCCTCTTGGCTTTCAGAGGCCTTTCAGGCTGCCATGTACATTGGCAGCATTGCCAAGGCTTACAGGGTTGAGTCTCACCCTGACTGATGTTCTTAAGGGCTCCACTTCTGGAGATGGTTGCCAAGAAGTTTCTCGGTTGTGGAGAAGTCTTCTGGAAACTCAGCACCAGTGCAGCCTTAAAGAGTCAAAACCAGAGGCTTCTCAAACTCCCCAGAATTACATTTTTTCCAAAACCCAACATGTTATTTTTAAGCTGATGGCTTGGAAGGGGTTTGGTCACATGGGAATTCACTGGGGAGTTTTCTTCAGAGGGGAAACTCACTGTCATCTCTGCAATTAATTCCTGCAACTAGATGATCCATCATCTTCTTTGGTACTGGTCATTAAAAGTAGAGTGAGCAACAGGCACAGAAGCAGCAGAGACTTGTGTCCAGCTGTAACATCAAAGTGGGCTTGCCCCAGGAGCAATCTGTTGTTCAGGTAAAATTGGGTCTCACAACAGCGCATATTTGAGAAGGAACCCATCTGGCAGATGACTGGCAAGAAAACACAAATGTAACTTCAGCCCCTCCTAAAACATAAAGTACAAAGCTAGAACTACAGGAGAAGGCATGTTGGCTGCAAAGTTTGATTATGTGTTTGCATTCTCTTCCTCACCATCTCAACTGAGAGACTTTATTTCAGTTGTGTGGTGTGCCTGACAAAGTAATAGTTTCTTGAAGCATTTTATGTTGAAACGTGGTGGCTTTTTTGTTTGTTTTCTGTCAGGAGAAATTGTTGAGATTATGAAAATTAAGCATTCACTATTTTTGTAATTACTGTTAAAGAATACTAGATAAAACTCTTACATTATTAGCCTTAAATAGATGCATTATAGAGTTTAACTATTTAGTAGAGATGGTTGTTCTTTTCTGCATAGGATGGATTTGGGATATCTAAAAATTAGGCATCCAGCAAAGGGATGCTTTCAGGTGGTGATTCATCTGGTCCTAAAATAGGTGGTACGAAATGAGATGATTCATCCAGGGAAAAAATCCACATGATGGCTTTGTTTAGACTTGCATTTTTAAGGCAACTCAAGCTAGGTAAAATGCATCCCACCCTACTTTTCTTGACTTCTCTGTGTGGCTTCATAGTTCAAGCAGGGACCTGACTGCAAGGGCTCAGCTGGTGGTCATACTTTGTCACTGACACAGCCCTGTTTATCCTTGCCTGCAAAATGGGCCCAGTGCTATTTCCATAACCAGCAGATGACATATGAGTGACAGAACTCACAAGTACTAAAAAAATATTTTCAGATCCTTGGGCTAAACAGATAGTATAAAAACCCGAAGAGGATTACCATGACCTGGAAGACTACCCGTTTATCTAATGGCAACAAAAAATATAATGATGGCATTTTTCATCTCTTTCCTCATTGTGGGAGAAAAGGGCTGTAAGATTTTCCTATTTCTCATTCCACTGCTATATTTAAGAATAATTAAAGCTGTTCTGGCTAAGGGTGATATAATACATATATTCAGAAGCAGGCTTTCAGTTTAATTTTTCCAGCTGGTGGGCCTGTTAGCCCATTCATTTGACTATTCTTCACACATTGACTGAAATAGGTAATTGCTCTGTTCCCCATGAGATTTTGCTCCCATTTTTTTTCAGGCATGAAAGATATTAGACTGTGTGTATTTTAAATTCAAATACACTGTAGGATAGATTTATGTCCTTAAACGCTGTGCAGATCTAACTATAATTCATTTCATATAGAACTGGAAAATGGATTAAAACAAGAGTGCTAGACAAGAAAATCCAGAGTCTTATCTGATGAGACTAGAGTCCTTTAATCCTTACTCCTTGAAGTGATAGCAGTATCTCCCTTCGTTTTATGTTCATTTCACATTTTTATCTAAATGGGAATGCAGGGTCAATTTGTTTTTTTTGTTCTTAATTTTTTCAGTGTTTCTTTAATGAATTGATGTGGGATCGTGGATAAGATACTGAAGGGGTGTAAATCAGAGTGTCACTGTTGAACCTGGTGGGATTATATTAGACCCCATGAGTCCAGCAGTCGACCTTGTAGAATGGGTTGTGCAGACCCTCACCCCAAAATGAACAGGCACCAAGTATTTTTAATAGTCGAAGGCTGTGGACTGGTTGTATTCAGAGCTGGACCTGTGCCAGTGAAATGTTGCTAAAGGAAAGAAGCAGCAAGATTTTTAAGGTCCAATAGCTCATAAATCACCAGGGATAGAAACACATGCTGTATCCCACAGGAACATGGGATTATACTGTTGCACCAGTATCCAAACAATGTTCTATCTCCATACCATCCGAGGATACTAACCTTATATAAATAAAAGTCTTTATAGATAATACTTGCCATCTTAATTCAAATTTCAACATGCTTTTGCAGTCCATTGTGTCAGGAACTATTAGACATGACAACCCCCTTCTTCATACAGTCCAGAAACGTGGCATTCATATGGTGCAAAACAGGGGTGGCTAGTCTGAGGAAATTTTAGCTAGTGGGCTGCTAAAATCATTTGGGATTTAAACAGCAGACAGGAGATGGGAGGATAGGATTCAAGGTGCTATTTAGTATCAAACATGACTGAAATACATTATTTTTTCAGATAAAACTCCTGCTTCCAGGATGTGTTATAGTTTCCTGAAATGAAATTGAAGAAAGGGAGTGATGTGGCAAGAATTTCTGAATCGATATGCAGGCAGTTTCCTAGGTTTATTTGGTTTTCACCAGCTGTTCTTGGATTACTAGTGTTGTATTTTTCAGTTCCTAATAAGAGAATGGCATTTTCAGGTAAAAGGAAATCTTAATGCCCAAGTATTGCATAGTGTATAATATATATGTGTGTGTTTCCCCTAGGGCAGGTTTAATATCTTCTCTGTTTTTGACAAGTTGCAAACCCCATGAATTCTCTCTCAGTTTATTCTGGTGGAGCATAGTTTTCTGGGTAATAAAATAGGGCTGCACTTACATTAAGTCCTTTGTTACAGATTATTTGTCTTGAACTTTGGAAATGATTGAACTAAACCCAAGTCTTTGAGCTACCTTTAAATGTGTGGGTGTTGCTCAGAAACCTATTTCTTATTATTACTCCTTAGGTATTTTGCTCTGTTATTAACAAAAATACAATCCAGGAGAGTGGTATGTTCCAGTGGATTACAGTTTTCTTTCAAAAGCACCTTAAAATTGCTTAATATTTTGTAGCTTTTTGAGGAACTCGGTTAGAGTTTTCTTACCTTTTTGCAGCTGCAAAAACCCCATTTTGGCTTCTTGCTGTTTGGGAAAACATTCTAATATGTCACCATCTGTGAAAAGCATGAAATGCTGGCTGAGGCCTGGAACCCATTGATTTCATAGATATCTTGTCCTCCAAATATTTTTCCCATAAACATGAAGTTGCATCACATTTTCTGTTTTTAACTCCTCCTCCATCCCCCTCTCCTCCCACCCAAACACTTGCAACAGAGCAATGGAAAGAAAAACTTAATTAAACCCCCTTCTCCCACAGACACTTTGTTTGTGTTACAGAGTTTGATTGGAGTATTTTCTTATCTTTTAAGGCCACTATTGTCATTGATAATGAGCAGATAAAGTAGATATGAGAAATTATGAACTACATCTTTTTCAGTTCACTTAATAGTATAGGTTGTCTTAATCCCGTACCCTTCTAGGGTAAGACTTTAGAATTCAATACCAAGAGAAATCATAATCCACAATTTAATATGGCTATTATCTGGTTTTAGCTGTCTGTGAAGAAGATTAAATTCCAGATGGTAGAAGTTATAATCCAAGCCTGTTATGATCACCAAAATGAACCAAATAACCAAATGCAAAATGGTCTCACCAGAATTATTTGTTCAGAAGCTTATCTGCTTCTGAAGATGAAGCCACCATAAGATATGCAAAATAGCAGAAGTATATTGTAAAGGATTTGGACAATGGTGCCCCGCAGCAAAAAGAGAGTTGTTGTCAGGCAACATACTGGATATGATGAAAGCTCATTTCCTAGGTCATCACTTCAGACCGGCTTTTCAGTCACCTTTCTGCTGCCTGTGAGCCATATGTTCCCTTCTCATGTACATCAGCCTTTGGAGAGGAGGAGGGAAGAAGTGGCAAGAGCAGTATGGGAGATGATGGGAAATAAATGCCTGTGAAGAAGTGCCCTGCCGTGCTGCTTGCCTGGTCACACTTAAAGAACATTTTACTTAATGGTCGGGTTGTGCCGGAGGCTCCCAAGAAAATGCCAGAAGCAGAGTGAGAGTTCTATGGCAGTTTCCAGCCCTGGTGAGGTATGGGGCTCATCTGGCTGCATCACCCTGAGAATAGAGTGAGGATGGTCAAAATACCATCCATGCCCATAGGCGACCTTGGTCTCCATCCCAAAGGCCTTGCAGTCAGACAGAGATTTGGCAGAGGTGCTAAGATTCAAGGCTTAACAAAATCTACCAGCTAAATCAGTGATTCGTGCCTGCTTCCCTAGAAAATTAGACTGTGACTTCCCTCTGAAATTGCATAGGTCAATTGTGAAAAGTACGTAAGAGGAGCACTTTACATTTTAATGAGCACTACCAGCAGAATTCATGCTGAATTATTCATTTGGTAATAGCATATGAAATGGGTAATGCAACACACTTCTTTGGGGTCATTCAGGGAAAGATTTCTTATAACATTACTCAGAAGCTGCATTTCAGAGAGATGTTAAAAACGATGCATGGGTACTCACATGTGTATCAAATACATGATAATTCCTCCCATTAACAGTGGCTTCCCTTCACAGAAAAAAGAAACGTGTGTCTTCATGTAGATAAGCAGACCTATTTCCATTTTTATTGAGGAAGAAATTGAGTTGCAGGGAGGCAAAACGACTTATCTATGGTTGGTCTTAATGGGAACTGGACAGGGCACAAAACCAGGTTCCCCTCTTTCCAGCTTATCTCCTACCTGCCCCAGTTTCTCCAGTCATTCCAAAACACTGCCTCCCAGTCAGCTGCAGAGATTTCCCAGTAAACAAAGTTACTTCATGTAGTCACATGCAGGATCCCTAAAGGATTTATTTTTTTAAAGGCTATGATTTATAATAGCCCCTTTTCAAGGACTAGCTGTGCTTAGGTGAGGTTAAATCAACGATTATTCCGAAGTCCTGTTTTCAGTGCAGGCTCTCCGGATGGTTGCTGATTTTGTTCCATTTAAAGCATTTTGTGGCATGAACTCACTTTGTTTCTGCCCACATCACTGCATTCCTGGGATGTTTTTCACAGGCCTTAGCAAGATCATCTGACAGCAACTAGTGAGGTCAATGAACTTTATACACAATTAAACACTTGAAGCTAGGAGAATTAATTGTTATTTTTTTCCCCTGCAAAGTTAGGGAAGGATACACGGTACGTTATAGTCTGTAACAGAGTCAATGTTATGTGTGGTAATCAAGCTAGTTTCACATGATTTAATGCTGAACAGAGTCAGAAAATGATTGCATCCTTTACATGGGCCTCACAGAGCAGTCACCACCCACACTGTTTATTCAGACTCGGAGCTCTGCCATTCACTGTTTAAGCCAGAGGAGGAAAAAAATCCCTTCGTGAATGCTCTTGAAGCCATGTATTCTAAGTACAAAGTGGAGCTGGGGGGAGGAATCCAAATAAGGTCCTTTCAATTGCCACAGTTGTACAGAGGTGAGATTTTCTTCAATCCTCCAGCGGCACAGTAAAGAAAGGATTATTTGGAGCTGGGGGCATTAGGGAGAATCAAACCAAGAATTTCTTGATGCCACTAAAATTTCCAGAGACAGCTGGCTATCTTTTCTCCTCCCAGCTTTCCCGTCTGTTAGTACCTGAACAAAGAGGTAAAGTTACCTCCTCTTCTCTGTGCAAAACTGGTATGGTTTGCTGAAAAGGCTTGTGGTGGCGCAGATTTTGTTCGGCTTGCTTCTTTCAAGAGTGAAGTTTTTTGGCTCCCTTATGCCTTAACATTTTTGGTCACAGAAGTCTTTGCTCCCTCATGCCTACCCATCTGTTACAAAGAAGTTCTAACCAGAAAAGGTTGCAAGCGAGTATGAAAGACATCTACGACAGCCTAGTAAAACTTTATATGCATCCAGTGATAGTTTTTTTACTCCTTCTATAGCTAAACTGATCTCATCAGGAAGGCTTTTGCTACTTTTCCATTATTATTTTCCCTTTTACAGTTCTCCATATTTCTTCTGTCTAATCCTCTTCCTTTTAAAAAGGGATTCTTCACTTCCCCAGGCACTTACATTTTAAAGTTTCTACAGATCTAAGCCACTCTTTTAAATTTTTATCTTCAAGTTTCTGAGGTTATAGCAATGCCAAGAACATATCATCAGTTAGTCTCAAGACATAAACTACAACAACACCACCTCCACCCCATTAATTTTATGCAACATTTAAACTTTTCATGTTAGGTGCCGGCTAATCTGAGTGGCAAACATGAACTGTTCAGTTCCTCATATGAGACTGGTCCTGTGCTGTGCTCTATCCAACACACCATTTTGGGTCCATGAGCGGGAGATTTTGTTAGTCCTCTTACCATCTTTTACTTGCTCATCTGTTTGGTTGCTTTTCATTCCATTCTAATTTTCTTTGAATAAATGAAACAAGGACTCCCTTGCTCAGTAAACTCCTTCTTATGATAATAATTGTGTGATATATAGTGATGTAGTGTTAGAGTGGTACCTTCATGTTTTCTTACTGCCTTGAAATGTTTCAAAACCCACTCAGTTAGTGTATTCCCTTGACTGGAACAGCTTTATTCCAAGCTCAGGTATCTCATCCATTTTTCCGTTTAAGAAATTATCATGAGATGTGCAATAGCTATGTCCATGTGCTTTTGTTCTTCTTGCCAGACTCTTGCTACATAAATTAGAACTGAGCAATAGTAAACCCAGAGATCTGGACTGTCCTCCAGGTTGCCGTCTAAAAATACCTAGGGCATTTTTCCAGTCAACCAATATCTAATAAGATGGATTTGTTTCATGCTTATTATAGTTAAATATTATGAGTGAAAGTCTTCTTGGAGGAGCATAAATGGGGCTCTCACAGACTTCAGTTGGTGTGGATCAGAGAATAAAACTTGTCCAAAGTTTCTTTCATTAGGAAGTTATGGGCACATAAACTTACAGAGCACAGTGACTATTTTAGTCATTGTTTTCCTTGTTATTCAAAGCACTTACATAAGGCAGTGCCTGAAGGGAAAAAAAAGATAATTATCCCCAAACAGAAACCCCTTTAGATATAGTAGGGGTTATTGAAACAGTATTTATATTTCCAGCACAAGGCTGCTTTCCCACTTGCCTTTGAGATGTGACAGAAATGTTCCTCTCCTCCCGCCAGTGAATACGTTGTTAATGCAGAATTCATTGGTACCGGAATTATACTTCTGTTTCCACACTGGGTCATTTGAGTAGTTTTAACCCACATTTGCCTCATTTCTCAGCAGCCTGGAGATTGCTGCATGTAACATTTTGGCTTGGTCAGCCTTGATCAAACAGCCAATTGTACCTTCATTCAAGTCCCATGTGCTCTGACCCTGATAACAGGTGCCCCTCCAAATCAGTTGGCTTTAAGAGGAGGAAAATTATTATTTGCTTTGTGAAATGAGTGAACTTGATGTAGGAATCACAGTGGGATTAACTATTTTTATAGATACAAAATAATCATGTTTGATATGGAAGAGTGAGTCACCCAATGGTTTTGGTTTTTTCCTAGTCGTTACTGGAGTCCTTCCACTTTCTTCCCAGAGATGTCAGCATTATGGGGTCAGAGAGGGGTGCATGAAATTTTTGCCCAACTCAAGCTAATGAGAGTAGTAATTAGTAACTACTCAGTTCAGTGGTGTCCAGAGCTTGTTTAGATCATGGGTACAAGCTGCCACAGAGCTCCTCAGGGCTGTGCCTTTAGCCAGCTCTGCCCATGGGCTATGGGCGCACACTGCCAGGCTGAGCTTGAACATCCTGCTTTTACATGGCCCCTGCTGTGCCTATAAACACATTTTAATTTCTGTCCCCTGTGATCACAGCTCTGTTAGCTCTCATGAGGGCTCAGGGAGCTGGGAAACTGATTTTTCTGTTACTCATTGCTTTTCACAGGCCCTGATCCACTGGCATTTTCATGCCCTGGGTTACTCTGTACCATTAAGATGCAGACAGTTGTCATTTTACTGCAAATACTGCCCAAAATTGCAAATAAATTCAAGGAAAATCTCAGCAATTGCTCTGAGACTTTGGTATAACCAGTGGTTACGTTACTTTGTGAAGAGTATCTTAGTTATTACTGTTGAAGTATTGAGACAGCTTTCAATTCTGCTGGATTTATTGCTGAATCCTGACACTCACCTAATAGGGGAGGCCATAAACTGTCCAACTTTGGTCACCTGGAGCCTCTTATGCCAGATAGGGCTTATTTTATTTCCCTTTGTCAACTGGAGAACAAAGTCCTTGCAAGCTTGGATTGAGAGTGGGGCTTGTTCGTGGTATCGTGCAGCCCCTTGACTCCTGAGAAACTGTCTTTAAGTGCTTCATTGAAGAGTGCTCTTGTCCCTTCAATTGTATGACAGCAGGATTAAACCTAGGCTGAAGAGAAGTCTTTCAAGTCACCTAGAAAGCTCTCTGTTGCTCTTAAAATGCTGTAATGTGCTAACAGAGCCTCAGGTGGGTCTCTCTACCTTCTGACTCCCACCTTCAAGCAGATGTTTCAGTGATGATGGAAGGCTGTGCTGGGATGTGACCCATGTGCCCTTTACCTCCTCCCCCTGGTTTTCTTTGGAAGGAGACAGATATTTGTGAACCTAGAGGAGTGCAGGATGTACCCCACAAGTCTCTCCTGAGGATGGTCTGTGTTTCTGGAGCCCAGATCTGGGTTGCACTATGTAGATGCAACACTGTCAACTCCTATTTCTTCTTGACTGTCTGAAGCAGTGAAAAAAATCCCACAGAAGCAATGTTGGTGGGAGTTTGTCACATAGAATCATAGAATGTTAAGGGGTTAGAATAGACCTTAAAAATCATCTGGTCTCAACCCCCACTGCCATGGCTAGGGACACATCCGAATAGACCAGGTTGCTCAAGGCCTTGGCTTTGAGCACTGCCAGGGTTGGGGCATCCACAACCTCACTGGGCAACTTATTCAATGACTAACTACCCTCACAGTAAAAGATTTCTTCCTAATATCTAACCTAAATTTCCCCTCTTTCAATTTGTATCCATTACTCCTATCACTGTAGTTACTGATGAAGAGTGCCCCTCCAGCTTCCCTGTACACCCCCCTCAGATACTGGAAGGTTGCTGTAAGGTCTCTATTCAACCTTCTCTTCTCCAGGCTGAACAGCCCCAACTTTCTCAGGCTGTCTTCTTAGGGGAGATTCTCCAGTCCTCTTATCAACTTTGTGGCCCTTCCCTGGACTTGATCCAGCAGTTCCATGTCCTTATGTTGGGGGCACCAGAATTGAACATAGTACTCCAGGTGGGATCTCACAAGAGCAGAGTAGAGGGGGAGAATCATGCTGGCCACACTCCTTTTGATGCAGTCCAGGATCCCATTTGGCTTTCTGGGCTATGAGCACACACTGCTGGTTCAGGTTGAGTTTTTTGTCAACCAATACCCTCAAGTCTGTCTCGGCAGGGCTGCTCTCAATCACTTCGCCACCCAACCTGTAGGTGTGTCTGGGACTGCCCCGACCCAGGTGTATGACCTTGCACTTTGCTTTGTTGAACTTCATGAGGTTTGCATTGGCACACCTCTCAAGCTTGTCA
Organism: Manacus candei; assembly: GCF_025592945.1. Classification (NCBI taxonomy): domain Eukaryota; kingdom Metazoa; phylum Chordata; class Aves; order Passeriformes; family Pipridae; genus Manacus; species Manacus candei. Next base: position 18,998,078 of record NW_026138097.1, read on the forward strand.
AGGTCCCTATGGATGGCATCCCTGCCCTCCAGCTTGTCAACTGTGCCACACAGCTTGGTGTTGTTGGCAGATTTGCTGAGGGTGCACTCAATCCCACTGTTCATGTCACTGACAAAAGTGTTGAACAGTATCGGCTCCAGTACTGATGCCTGAGGGACGCCACTTGTCCCTGGTCTCCATGTGGACAATGAGCCATTCACCACAACTCTTTGTGTGCAGCCATCCAGACAGTTCTTTATCTACACAGTAGTCCATCCATCAAACCCCGATTTGGAGACAAGGATGTCATGTAGGACAATGTCAAATGCTTTGCATTTGACATGTCAGTTGCTCTGCCCCATCCACCGATGCTGTAGCCCCGTCATGAAGGGCATCAACTTTGTCAGGTGTGATTTTGCTTTTGTAAAGCCATATTGGCTGTTATCAGTCACCTCTTTGTTTTCCATGTGCCTTAGCATAGTTTCCAGGAGAATCTGCTCCATGATCAGGCCATGTTCAGTAACAGGAAAACATCTCCATGGTCTGTTTTGTTGTCCCCTTCCATGAGCCTTGCCCTCCTCTCCCTCAGGACAGAAGCTGCTTTGCCAAATACTTTTTGTAGCTGCACAGCTATGGATACCAGCTTTGGTTACCAGCACACTGTAAAGGCTGTTTGTGCTGCTCCACTGGAAAAATCAAGTGAGCCTGAGGTGTCCCTGCCAACCTGGCTGCTGGTGGCAGCACTGGTTGAGCCTGGGACATATTATAAAACCCAGGCAAGCAGTAGCTTATGGAGTTCACTAGTCCCACATGTCCCTGCCAAGGGTTAAGTGTGGGCATTTTTTAACTGTGTTTCTGAGTCGGGATGCTTGCTTGTTTTGGAGACTGATTTATTTCCTCCTGTACGTGTTTGGGATCAGAGCACTTGTTTCCTGTGACTTCTGGTGTCTCTGTGGTCTCTTTGGACTGCAGTTCTGCAAGGGAGGGACTCTTAGTTTGTTGAGAAGCTGGCATCGTAGGGCTTCTTGGCATCACCATAACCCAGAAGATCAATAATAATAAATGGTGGAGGCATTTCAGATGCCTTAAATCAAACAGTCATGTGGAAAAAGACTTTGTGTTCCCCATGGCTATAATGTGGATGCCTAATAGTGTGGTTCAGGAGGTTGTGTTAGGAGTCAAAAGGCTAGATGTGCATCTGAAAATCCTTTCTTTTGTATGGCAGAAGCTGAGGAGTGGGGGTGGAGGTGGGATTTAAGCCCCTTAATTCAACATAAATATAGCTTTGTGGTTTAATGTGCACAGCAGTAGCTCTGTGGTTTATCATTTACTGAGAACTATGCTTTTCTAAGAAAATGCTCTCTTCCTGGTGCATATCTAAGCCAAGGCCTCCGCTGTCATTTCGTTAACTGTAAGGATTACTCTTTAAAATAGATGTTTGGTAGTAATAAGGCCAAACAATTGCCTGATTCACACTGCAGGTGAGTTTAACAGAAATCATATTGACTAAAGCTACTCTTAAGAAAGACAGCAGTGTTGCATTTGAGTATTTGCCAAGAAAAACCTGCAAGTTCCTAAAACTGGCTACAAGGACAAGGGATTAGACTGTCCTTCCAAGTCTGTAAATAAGGTCCTCAGACACTTTTTCCACTTGGGAACATGAACACTGCCTGTTTATGTTTTTTAAAGAAAAACTTGAAAAATCCCATGATTTTGCAGATAGCAAAGCGTCAGCTTTGCAGTTGCTCAGCTACCAGCATGTGGGTAATTTGATGTTCTTTTCTAATCAGAAATGCATTGTGAAACTACTGTTCCTTGCAGTGAAAGGTCACTGGATTTTTAATTTCTGTTCACTGTTTCTATTTTTCTAATAAATTACACCCTCTGATAAACCAAATTACTGGAACCACAGAGTAAATGAAACTTTGAAACAAACCCTTTCCTGTGGCATGTATATGGATCCTAGAGTTTGCCTGAATGTCCAAAAAAAAGTGCCTTTTTAGTGAAGTAGTGGGAGGTAGGCTAGATTAAGAAAATAAAGGGTGTACATTCTGTATAGTTCTGTGAGTTCGGGCTGCCTGAATATTTTGTGGTGCTTGTTTATAAGCACAGATATTTAGTTTCAGAATTAGTATAGGACCTGAGTAGTTGACAACCCGAGCTGTTATGAATACATCCACAGTGCAGAAATATATACGAGTAGAAGTTCCAAAAAGTATAGCTTGATATTTATGATGCTGATAAAAAGCATCATCTGCACTATCTGTTCAGGAAAGACCAAAACTGCTTTGTTGCTGGGTTTTGTGCAATGCGACTCCCATGAAATGCCTCTGTATAATGGATTATCGGTAGAGGGTCCTTTATTCTCTTCTCTTTCCCTCTTTCTCTTCCTTAAAAAGAAAAGCAATCTGACTTTTTTAGCTAAAGGCTTGTTTGTTTTCAAATAACGGGTGTTGAACTGGTGTAGAACTGAAACAAGGTGATATTGAATCAGACTCGGAACTTCGTTTTGTCTCTGCTGGGTCCCCCACCGGGATGGAGCTTGGGTGCAGGAGGGACGGCAGCCAGGCTGAAGCTCCCTGGCTCGAAGCTGCTTGGCTTTGCCTCTCTGTCACTCTTCTACCGCTTAAGAAAATATTTCCATTTGTTCTCTCCAGGTACTTTATGGCAGTGCAATGTGGCCAGAGAATGCAGTCCTCCCTCCGTGAAAGGGGCAGGACGTGTATCCTTTATTTCAATCACTGCTTCTGGTGTTGAGCAGACAGTCTCAGTTCTGGCATTACTGACCTTTCGAGTATTTACCTTTGCAAGTTTAGGGTTTGTTTGGTTTGAGAGGGTTTTTTTGGTTGTCCTGTTGCTATAACTTATGGATCATTTTTTTCCCTTATTGAAAAGAAGAGGAAAAGAGAAGACATACGCTTTGTTTTGCAGATTAAGCTGAGACACAAAGAGTGAGTTGTTCTGACCCTCTCTGCATGCTGGTAAATTTTTTATACTGGCAAAAAGGACCTGGATCTCAGAAGTCCTGAACACTTCTAGTTTTCCATGCAAGAGCTGAGGCCTGCGGCATGAGCCAGCACAAAGTCTGGGAGCTGTGGCCGGCAGAGCGAGCACGAGCTGGCAGCCTGCGGAACAGAGAATTTTCTGGAGTGGCAGGAGAGCTTCCCAGCACTGCTTCCCCTCTCCACTGAACACTGCTGCTTGTTAGGTATTGGATAGAGCTCTATAGGAAATATTTGAGGCTCTGCAAGTGCTATTCACAGGCATCTGACTTTTCTGCAGTACTCTGTGTACCCTCAGCAAGCTCCCTGATTCACCCCACGTGCTGCAGTACCAAGCATGATGCTGCCAAGCTCTGGCTCTAAAGCTGTCGGGAAGATGCCTGGCTCTGATTTAGTGTCCTGGATCCCAGGCATAGTTCCCAAGTGAGTTTATGAGTTGGTGGGAAACCTGCCTTGTGGCCAGGAATTCTGGTAGCTTTGTGGTGTCCCATCAGGTCCAGGGGGATCCAAGCAGCTGTGCACAGTTGTGCTTGGGGTGATGGGGGTTGAGCTGCTTCACAGCATTGACCCTCAGCTAATAAGGCCTAAGACGGGAGGATTGGACAAAGATGGTACAAATACTATGTTCGTTTTCTCCTTGCAGTTGTTTTCTGGCAGCCAAAATGATTCCCTGAAGCAAAAGGTATCCTTTAAAATCAGGCAATGGTGAGTGCACAGATGTATCACTTGAGTTCAGAGGCAGCCTCCTACGTCTGATGGGCAAAAGAGATTGTAACTGCGATTCACTCACAGAAGGGAAGGGCCCCATCCTCGCTCGTAGGGTTTGTTTCCTTGCTGGGGAAGCATCTGGTTTAGCTGCTGCCTTGCACTTCACCTATTCTTCAAGGTTTCAGAGGGAAGAAAACCTTTCCGCAGAAGATGCACAGCAGAGCTTGCTAGTGTTTAACCCTGTGTGTCAGCCAGGTATTGCAAGAGAAGAGCAAAGGATATACTTTGCTTCCTCTGGTGGGGTGTTTTTGTACACCGTGTGCTCATTCAGAGGAACAACTTGCTTTTCAGTTTTATGTGGAACTAATTTTTACCATGAAATGTTTCACCTACATCCTTCCTCCCTTCCTCTGGGGTGCACCCCTGCACACCCGGGATTAGGGCTTTGGCTTTTTGCCCTGGTACCTACCCTGTCTCTGCTTTCTGCAGGTGCCTTTTGGAGGAGAGCTCCATTTTTGCCTCCCTTGGGAAATGCGGGCAGGGGCATTGCAGCTAGCAGGGCTGGAGATGCCCCTGTCTCCTTCCCTGCAAACCAGGGCCAGTGTGATTCCTGGTCCGTTCCGATTGCCCTAGAAGGAATGACACAAACTGGGGTGCTTCTGGTCCCCTCCTGCCCCATCTCAGTGGTGGGCAGAGCACGAACCCAAATGGAGGTATCTCCGTCAAGGCACAGGGCACCACTGAGAGCCCGGTAAGGGCTGGGGCAGAGGTAACCATAGATGGCTCTGATTCATTTGGCTTCCTGTCTCTCTCTAAGAAAAGGATGTAAATAGCCAAAAGCCGGGGATTCCAGTGAAAAGAGCAGGCCGGTGTCGTGCGGTGCTGTGCTGCGCCAGCTGTGGCACTCGGCCTCACGGAAAGCCGGTAGTGGTGAAAGCTGGGGTTCTCAGAAGTGGGGGAGGCACGGGCTGCTGCTGCACCGCATCACCCCATCACATCAGAGAGGCTTCCTGCAGACAGAGGAGATCGTGGAAGGAAGAACCTCTGCAGCAACGGTGACCTTGCCCCTGACTGCAGAAGGGGTGCACCCTCGCCTCTGTGCCCCAAGCAGTGGTGGTGCTGCTGGTGCCCTCAGAGCCAGGCAGGCATCCCTGTGTTGTGGCCAGCCCCTGGAGCAGGGAGGGTCCCAAAGGATTGATGCCTGGAGCTGCGGTGATATTTTTTAATAGGAACTTTGTGTCTTGAGGCCACTGGCAGTGTAACATGGGCAAGCTTTATGTCCATACTTGGTGCTCATACCCATGCCTCTGGGTGTTGAACAGCTGCCTCCATATAGAAATACAGTCTGGCGTCACCAGTGTTTTCCATGTTCCCAACACAATAGCAAATTACAGTGATCCTACAGAGGCTCACACACAAGCATCCCACTACCATAAGAAGGCCGGCATCGCTCTGGTCTCTCCCTGTCTTGATGGCACTGACTGGGTGGTGTCCTGAAATCAGCTGTGCTGGAGACACTTGACAGTGAGGCCGTGAGCTCCATCCCCCCAGCTCATCTCACACATCACCCTCGCAGTCATCAGCTGGCTAAAGACTCGCCACCAGTAGTGCCTTCACCCATCTGGCTCCATAGCCCTTCTGCCCCTTGCTGTTTCCTTGCGCTCTAAAGGAGAATGCTGAGGAGGCAATCCCAGCAAAGATGGCACAAAGGGGTTTCAATTTTTTACCACCAGCAAGTGTGTGCCTGTAATTGGGATAACACTGTCAAGGGACTTGAGGGGTGTCAGGCACGCACTGCCCACTGGCAGCCAAGAGACATGGGTGTTCACTTGCCTTGCTTACCTGTGACGGTAATCTCTCTATAAATCCAACACCCCAGTACTGTTTGGATGAGGAAGCAGGGAAGATGTCTCACAACATAGTGCTGGAATTGCCCATTTGATGTCCACCTCCATACTCCAGCGTCAGGGAAAGCATGACCTCTTTAATCAATGGTCTTTGAGGCTGTTACATATATGTTGCTCTTCTATGAAGACAGGCTGGGAGAGCTGGGCTTGTTCCACCTGGAGAAGAGAAGGCTCCAAGGAGACCTTATAGTAGTCTTCCAGTACCTAAAGGGGGCCTGCAAAAGAGCTGGAGAGAGACTTTTTGCATGCACCTGTAGGGATAAGACAAGGGGGAATGGCTTTAAGCTGAAAGAGAGTGGGTTTACATTAAATATTAGGAAGAAATTCTGTGAGGGTGGTGGGGCACTGGAACAGGTTGCCCGGAGCAGTTGTGGACACTCCGTCCCTGGAAAAGTTCTAAGCTAGGTTGGATGTGGCTTTGAGCAACCTGGTCTAGTGGAAGGTATCCCTGCCTGTGGCAGTGGGGTTGGAACTAGGTGGTCTTTAAGGTCTCTTCCAACCCAAACTATGGTATGATTCTGTGATTCCATGTGTAAAAGATGCAAAAATTACAAGAGCTGGGGGCAGAACTGAGGCCCAAGGCAGTAATCTGGAGTGCAGTTTGAGATCTTTTTTGGAGTGCAGCTTTCTGAGATGAGGTTGCAGTGACAGAGTTTGTGGCACTTTTGGAACCAGAGTATGGTTGATATGGGGCAGACTTGTTAAGACGGCTCTTCTTATTTAGAAGTAGCCGCATATGTAAGTGGAACTCAAAGAACTCATTGCTTTCTATAGCATAAGCCTAAAAATTTTCTTTGTGAAGTTGCAGGAGAAGGTGGGAAATAAAATGCTTTTTGCAGGGAGCAGTAACCTAATACAAAATACATCAAAGCACATTAAAAAACAGGGGCAGGTAAGGATGAGCGAGCTATATCTTTTAAGTGAGGGCTATGGGATGCTTTTACGTTACCAATAAAACGTTCACCCATAATGAAATAATCAACGCAACAGATACTAGGAAAACCCACCCGAAATTTCACATACAGATTGATTATTTATGAATATATTTGCTAGTAGCAGACAAAGTTAATCTACTGGGGATCACTCTGGAAGACATACTTTAATGCAGAGATGATCTCCTTTCCCCACCATCTTATCTTCACTTCCCTGCCAATGCACTCCTTTCCCTTTCAGAGTGCTCAAAATGGATTCTGCTGTCTTCCTGTAAGAAATTCAAGCTCCACCTGTGTTTAATTAGATATTGGATAACCTGGGTTGTTGTATTACGAGCATCTAGGGCAAGAGTCTAAAAAAACTAATCAGTCCTAGGTCAAAGAGCAATGGTACCAATTTTAAGCCAAGTGAAGTGGTAGGAGGTATAGAGCAAGACACCTAACAAATCCAGAACAACTGTTTTAAAAAAAATAATTACGTAAATCCTGTTGTTTGTATCTACTGGCTTGTAAGGTATTTGCGATTGCATAAAGAAACAAACATATAAAATTATCTTTCTCAAAGACACGTAAAAATTAATAAATTTTACAAGATGATTTCAAACCCTATAGTTCCTTTACATTCCCTTCTTGATGTTCTACAGGAAATTTTAGCTACACAAGGTAAATACTACTTCCAAAAGCAAAGGATAAAGGAATTATTTTCCTTTAAATGCTCTTGCTGATTTTGAATGAAAGAAGGAAAGCACAGTATGCACACCTCTAAAGGGACTGCTCTAGTGATAAGATAGCATTTCTATGGCCCAAGGTACCACGTGGGGAGTGTGGAGATCTGCAGTTTGCTGCTTCCCCCAGTGACTGGTGATGGGGAGCCAGGGTTTGCAAGCAGCAATGGTATCTTTATAACGTTGCTGCTCTACTGGATGGTGGCAGGGAACAGATGCACTTTTGGGCATACTGCTGTTCTTTGTTGTCATATGTGCTGGATCTCAGTTTTTCCTGGGTGAGGGCATCTGCTGCTCCATCACAGGGATTGTTCCTCCCCTCATCTCAATAAATTAGTTGTGAGCTCTGAAAACAGTACAGCAGGAGAGGCTTGCTACATTTTCTCCTCGGGATAAGCCACAATGTTGGGTGTGAAACAAAGAGAAATAGTGGGCCACAATCCCTTTGGGCTGGGAGAGGAATCATCCCAGGTCTTCCCATATCCCTGCAGAGGAGGGTGAGCCCAGACCCCCCCAGATTAGGTCAGAGAAGTAATTTTGGAAGGAAGAGGAATGTACAGGCCTCTGGGTTATATTTTTTCTTTGAAGGAAAGTAAGTGCTTCCAAATGTAAGTGTCTGAACTCCCTGAGGATGGAGGCATTGCTCTGCAATCCTGAGTTAACCCACACTTTGGCCTTGGGGTGAGGGCATGGTTTGTCTCCCACATTTTCTCTGAGTTAGCTCATCACTCAGCCAGCTGATTTCCACTAAGTCCTTTCTTAAATGTTTAAAACTCCCTCTGCTCCAAGCAGGGAAGCCCCAGTACCACATGTGGGTTTGGCTGGACTCAGCCTTAAAGGTGAGCTGTTTGCAAGACTTGAGGCTGTCATGGGTAAGGTTCTCCCAAGGAAAGGTGGGTAGGCATGCGTACTGCTAGGGGCATGTGTAGTGCCTGTGTCTTTGGCACCCTCTGCTTGGATATATGAAGATGTCCTTAGCTGGAAGAAATGTTTCTCAAGATCCCCATGCCCCAGGTTTTTGTTTTTCTAGCTGCAGGCCCAGTGCATGCCTTGTCTACAGGTGGTGAACCTTAGAGTTTATTGCAAAGCCTTCCAGCCTTCAGATACTAAAATACATGACTCTTCCCACCCTAAGATTACAGCAACGCAGTGGGAGTACCCTTCCTCCTCTAGCCCCCATCAGGCTCTTCCTCCTTGGAGAACTGTCACTCTTGACAGTCAGTGGCTGAACTGTCTTGCCCTTGATTTTTTTCCTTTGGGTGGAAAGGGGCTCAGCTCTAATGACAAAAGCTCTGACGGTTATAAACATCCTCATCAGCTGTCGCAAGAGCTCGCCTGCCACGCGTACGCTGCTCCTTAAGAACTTGTGGTCTCCTTTCACTGCAAAGGCTGAGTGAGTCAGCAAAGCCTTGGAGTGCTCATGTGCCTTCACAAAGAGCTTTGTAAATACTGAACTTTGTTTTTGCAAAACATCCAAGTAAAAGTTATCTGTTTATGATATGATACCTGCAGTTGTATCTAAATACCTTCCAGCTTGCCTTTATTAGGGCTGGTGCAGTTCCTTTGCCACAGGACCAACCATGGTTCAGCTTTGCATGCCTTCTGCCTTGAGCTGAAGAGCAGGTCTTATGTTGCCACCTGCAACCTGACGGGGAAAGAGCTTGCTGGAGGGTGGTTAAACTTGTTACTGACCTGTGGGAAAGACTAAGATTCTCCTTGGATTTGTAGAGATTAGGGACACAGTGGCTTTGAAGTCATCTAACCTACTTGCCCATGTGTCATGCATAAGTTTCGCCCACATGTTCATCTGCTAAGCTTAAATGATTTTATATTGCAGCGTTTGGAGCCATGAAGGGAAGGGAAAATGAAGTGTCGCCAAGTGGGCCCAAAAATGTAGTCCAGATGATTGGAGCAGGTGATAGATCACAGTGGAAGACTTGTCTCCTGTATCATTTTTGATTCTCTCTTGAGTTTTCCCATGTGTCTCCAAACTGTGGAACCTTTTCAAACGATGCCTTGCCACTACTATGTGGGGCAGTGATGTGCAGGCTCCAAGCTAGCTATGGGTCTGGAAGCACAAGAGCAAATCAGGACAAACACAATATTGCACCATGCTGTGTTACCCCCAACAGTCTCACGTGTGGCTCCCAAATGTGGTGCTTCCCCTTGGATAAGCTTCACACGCCTTTCACTGCTTTGGGAACATGGAAAAAGGCATTTGGCTTTTCATACCAGGTTCTTGTGATGATTTCTAAATCTCCTACTAACTGAGTATATGTCTGTTTGGTTTTCCCCCATCTTTTGTCCTTTTATGTGTTATCATTGCTTCTGTGTGTTTTTAGAGGAAATGTCCTCCTGTCTAGACTAATAGTTTTAGGCTTTTTTGTCATGAACTTGCCTGTGGAGTTGTGGGTATCTTTTTATAAAACCATGTGTTTGTCAATTATTTCTGTTGTTAATTTTTGTTGCCCCTCAGTACTGCTAATAGGTGAAGTTTGGGGATACTGGCGCATTTAAATTTCCATCATACGTTTCCTTGGTTGATGTTTTATTCTACTTGATCCTAATATGGTCATCGTTATGCACAGCCACCTTCTAATTCTTCAATCTGAAAACTTTTTTTATTTTTTGTCTGTCTGAATGAGGTCAGTACTCATCTCAAGTGTGCTGGATGCATGACTGTCTAAGGTATTTTTTGAATGACCACATGAGATCTCCAGCAAATATCTCTGAGGCTGAAGTCACCAATGATGGTAATTCCTCTCTCTACATATTACAGACAGATGGTTGAGGAGATGTTCCATTCACTGGTAAAATTTGTTCTGTAACAGATGCCTGCCAGCTGCCATTCCCTGCCCTGCTGCATGATTTTATAGAGCTAACAAGATTAAGAAACTGTTGAAATTGATTTTTACTTCTAAATACAGCAGATCTGATTCTGAAAATGCAGGGAGGGCTCTGTCTCAGGTGGTGCAAGCTGGCACAACTCCAGTGAAAAGTCAGCGGAGCTGAGCCACTTCACATGAGCCACAGTGCTGTCTTGAAGAGCAGCTCTCTTAAATGAAAGCGTAGGCATTAAGAAACCAACAACACAAAGAAGTTTCCAGAGCAGAACAACAGTACAAAAGTGGGAAGAGGGGAGAGTTTAGGACAGTTTGAAAAACTACCCTTCACTCATACCAGCAGTTCAAAACTGCTGATACATCTTGAAAAATGCCTTTCATTGGAAACTCCAGTACATCAGATAGCTCATGGCTCAGCCTCAGTGGCAGGAGGTTGTTTTGCAGCCTTCGAACTTGCTCGCTCATGAATCAACACTTCCCACCTGTAGCCACTGCGGCTGAAGCCATGAAACCTCCCAGGCTGAAATCCTTCTTCTGATAAAATCTAGAATGAACTTGGCATGAAGCTGTGGAAGAATGCAGATGTGTATTTTGAGAATCCATGGTCAGGCTTTGAACAATCAGATGAGTATTAAGAGAAAAAAAATGCAGTAGTTTAAAAATAACAGATCTACTGCATGGCAGCCATAAAAGGAGATTTTAAGGAAAGGAACAGAAAATCATGCCAGACAAATGCATTAGGAACAGCAGTTGATATGGCATGTACTAATGACAACATATATATCCCCTTTTTCCCCAAAATACATGTGACGACCTTACAGGAACATCCAGAGCACTCAGTTTAAACTCTGTTAGTACAACATTCACCACATCATCTTATTACTGCAGTCTTTTGCTTAATACTGCTGCTGTTACTTATGTCTCCAGTCAGAATTTAAACTCAGGTCAAAGCTTTAAGCAGTGCTTAATTCAGCAATCCAACTTTAAGCATTATAGGCTGTTTGAAAGCATCTGTGACCTGACAAATTTGAATAGTGAAAAACATGACATTCAGAATGACCTTTCCTTCCGCACTGTTCTCATAACTTCTTTCTTCTCAGTAGATGTCTGAATCTCTACTGTCTTCCTCGTCTTAGTGCCTGATACACTTAATTTGATCCATCCATCCATCCATCCATTCATCCCACTAGGACCACTAGTTGCAGTGTCATTTATTCCCTCTCCTCTGTTTTGTAAAGGGATGAGAAGGCAGCATCAGGTCTCAGTAGCATCCCCAAGAAAGCCAGACACCATCATGGGCTTCCCAAACACCCTCTTCCCCAGAGAGCAGAGCTCTGAGGTTTGTTGTGGTTTGAGCTAATTGGCAAAAGAGTTCAGGCCTGCCGCAAATGTCCCCTGCCATCACCATGCCGCAAACCCAGCCCATCTTAAATCTCTGTCTGCTGCCTACATCAGAAGTCCTTTGTGAAGAGCACAGTTGATCCTCTGTAACTTATCTACATGGAGCAGGTCATTGGCTGCTTATGAGCTTTCCTTTTATTTTTCAGGTTTTTTTCTTAAAAAACCCCACAGTATGAAGTAATGTTAGAAATAAATAGTCTCATCATTCTCCCCTAATTACAGAATGAAGAGCCTTGTTAGGCTACATGCGATTTTCAGTGTCAGCTCCTCATGTGAGAGTTTGAGTGAATTTCCTGCAAGTTACAGCAGTTTGATTCAGCAAAACTTGAAAGAAAGTGCTTTATTTTCTGCAAATCCAAAGGATGATCTTTGAATTACTGAGCCTTTCCTCAAGGTGACTTTGAAAGCCATCTTCCTTGCCCCAGCAGTGAGACCTCTGTGCGTGGCATACAGCTGTGATGGTCCCTGGAGAGTTTTGTCTGAGCCAAGAAATTAAGAGCCCCGTCTAATGGGGTCACCGGATGCTAATGAAGTTGCATGTTCATAAACTGCAGCTACAGCCCTCAAGGGAAACTCCCTGTCATCCCTGCTTTGGGAGACACAGTTTGTCTGTGTCATAAGAGCTCATAGGACCTGTGAGAGCTGCTGGAGGCAATCTGCTGTGTGGACTTTATTTTTCAACCTGACCCCCCCAACCCCTGAGCAGGTTCTTCTTTCATTCCTAAATTGAATTGAGCAGAGTTTTAATTTCAATGCCTGTGTCAATTTGTCAGAGATAGGCAAATGAGATGGGAGTTATTCAGGTTTTTTCCTTCTGTGGAGGATCAAACAACAAATCTGTATAAGGAATTCCTGATGGAGAAGCCTAAAAGGAAGATTATGAATTTTCAAAGCCGAGGTCTTGTAAACCAAGTGTCTCTGCAGACCTCATGGAATAAGAGCTCGTTAGCAATAATTATCTAAAACCTGACTGAAATCTCTGTAGCTTTTCTGACTTACACCAGATGAAGATCTGATCCATTCAAGTAGTTTTAAGTCCAGACACACGGTCATGTGGTGTAGACTTAATTTCCTTTGCATGCTGTAACTATTGCTCTGTGCTGTGACAAGCAAATGTTTATTGGGCTTTGTATGGCTCAACAAGAGATTATAGCACATTTCTTTATGGCATTTGTTTTGCTATAAATGCTGTATATTTTGGTGGGTTTGCTGGTGCTTTATTTGACGCTCAAGATCAATCATTTCTGAAGCACAAGTGTGACATTCTTGGGAAAAATAACTTCCACTCGCTCAGTACTAATCTATCATGTTGACTTTATTTCCGTCATAGCATACCAAGAGCAAACAACTTCCTACTACTCCGTGCTTTTCAGCTAAATGCCTTTTCCAAAAGACTAGGGAAATGCTTGTGTCATGGAAAAAACAGAATCCAGCTACGCAGAAAATAAAGAGGTGCAGTGAATCAGGCTTAATGGAGCACTTAACAGGTTCAGACTAGCCTGAGCTTACATTAACTGAACCACTGAACTCATCCAAGCTGAACAGATGTAGAGCATTTTGGCTATCCAGTTAAGACACACTTTAGCATGGTATTCTTTATCTACAAGTAGTAACACATGACCACCTGGGCAGCCCTGCTGAAAATGACTCTGCAGCATGGGCAGGGGACAGGGGCATTTTGCACCTGCACAAGGCATGCTGCTCTCAGGGTCTCTGCATAGGTTATCCCCCTCTGCCTCTGAAGATGCAGCTAAGGTTGTTCCCAGGCTCTTGTTCTTTTTTTTTTTTCCCCTCAAGTGTTTGTCCTGGGAAACAGGTGTTGGGGGATATCCATTCTCAGGATTTCAAGTGGCTCGGAGGCAGAGGGGCTAGTGGTTAACTTTGTCCTTTCTACAAGACCTTCGCTCTTGTACGTCTCTTACATCTCACTAGTGTGATGTTACTTTTTCCTAAGGAGCTGGTATCTCAGTCACTGTGGGAATTGCCCCACAGATCTCCACCTCACTGGAAATGGTGCTTCTCAGGCTGAGTGTTAGTCTTTGCTAACTAGACAGTGTTGCAATGACTCCTGTCACAGCTGTTGGTCATTCTGCAGTACTTTCTAGTAGACTTTCTTTTTGACCTCAGGGAAAAAAAAACAACCCCGTGCACACTGTTAGCTCAGACAGGTGATAATGTGCCTGTCTTAGGTGATCACAAGACAACTGGTTTCTTCATTATGTCTGCAGATAATTTAGGATTCTTTAAAGTAAATGTTCAGGGGGGGAAAGTGCATGATTGCAATTTAACATCGTGATTATTACAGCATCCCTGGCTCTAGCAGGCAAATCAGGAACATTGTAGCTCAGCATTTTCTGGATTGTAGGGATCTATCTGTTGGCTTAGGCTTTGCAGAATTGTAAGTGGTATTTACAATTGCACTTGGCAATGAGCTGCTTCTTTCTCATACAAGTCCAAATGCTAGGGTTATAATTACTGTGAATTTTGCATCCTGCAATCTGGAAGCATAACCAACATGTATTGGTCTGGTCTTCACAAAGAAATTGTTGAGGGCTGCAGTGGCCATTCCTGAGGAATCTTCCCATGGCCCTGACTTATGGAGTAAGCTCTTATCTGTGTCACCTCCTCTTGATATTGTTTTGTTTTACTTGCAATAACACCATGACAGACTGACTCTGCAGACTCATGCTGGCCCAGACAGAAGACATGGGATTCATCATCTTCCAGAGACTAATTTCAAATACTTAGAACAAAATGGAAGACCTACAATAGGGGAGAGAAAATAGGTACTCTTTTACAGAATAGTCCTGTAGGTCATTGTATAGTCCTCGTATTGAGCAAGGGAGGGAACAAACCTTGATTCTCCCAAAAAGGGAAGTAGTAGCACAAGGATTACACAAGTCCTTTTTTTGTAAGGCCTGATCTTGACGGTGATCTTGGTGATCTGTGTAGATGCATACCAGATCAAGCCAGAGCAAAGTCAGATAGGCAGCCAACACCTGGAGACCTAAAAAATATTACATCAATGCTCACAGCGACTGAGAGGGTTTGTCTAAATTTGGGACTGGCATGCCTAAAATGACAGCTTAAGTTATGAATCACTTTGTAGGCCTGTCTGTATGCTGTTGGCACTGAAGGGTTCCTCATTGCTATCTGCCAAGCAATAACCCTTCCTAAGGGATGGACGAGAGACACTTCACAAGCCAAAACAGCAGTTGAAATCTACTGGACTTGGAGGATGAAAACTGAAGCTAAAACCACAGATGTAACTTTGGGGCAGGCTATAAATAAAGTACCTGAGTAAACTGAGGAGAAATAGTTTTTAAAGGAATGGAGCCAAGGGAGAGACCTATCCATATGCCTTGCACTTCAGTGCTAGGATGCAGCGTGGTTGTTTTTTTCCTGGTAGATAATAACAGTGTGTGCTTACAGAAAATGCATTTGGACAAACATGGATGCTACACAATGTTAATGGAGGGGGGGATTTCCCATAGGCAATTTGTTAAGTTTTCATGTAAAATTTTATTAGCAACATTCTGTGTAATTGGTGAATTTCCTATGCCAAACACCTTGTCCTACAAACATATCGTCAAAGAAGGGTAAAAGAGTCTTACACAAGAGGCAGGTAAGCTCATAGTCTTAATTTTATTTATAAGGAAAAAATCCCCTGAAAACTAAACAACTCTCAAAATACTCTTCTCTAGATTTAGGTTTTGCAATGTATTCTGAATTTGACACAGCAGAAAATTTTCAGCTAAAGATAGAGGGAATTCCATGTAGACAGACTTGCTCTTTCTGTCCTGTGTGTGTCTACATATATAGAGAAGAAAAAGATAAACTATACCTTCTTTAGCTTTGTAACAAACTCAAACTAAAGTGAAACCAGAGGAAGACTTTGGCTGTGTGCTCAGCCTCTGCAGGTAGAGTCTCATTTCCAGTTTGTTCTATAAACAAACTCTTTTCTTCCATTATTTAAAACTGCTCAGCTGCTTCTCTGCAAGAAAACAGCAAAGGCAATTAATACAATCTTGGTCACATAAGTGGCTCTTGTCTCAAAAGCTCGTTCATATTCAGTGCCGTCCTAGTTTTTCTTTTTTCAATCCCATAAAGGTTCTTTTCAGAGTTGACGAAATTCCAATTAATGAGCATTGGAATCAGTGTGTGAGCAAAAACAGTACAATATATAGCATACTGCTATAAAATTACAGAAAAATATTTACATACACTTTAATGTCATTTCACATTCTGTTAAGCTGTTGGGGGGTTTTTTGCAGCTTTTCTCTAGTCTTCATTTGACCATTTCAAGCATGACTAACATTGAATTATTTTTACACTTCCAACATCTTCTCTGTAAAAACAGTGAACGTGAAGGTGCAGGTGGCTGAGCTGAGTTCAAAAGATTAATTTGCCGAGGAGAACTAGGACTTTCCAACTGTCTTTCTGTACTTGAGTTTCTTAATAAAGCCACTGTGTTATCCTGAACTTAGAGTAACTCCATGGTTACAGTGGTGTCAATTAACCATAGTGTCAAAGAATAATTCAGCCTGAAGCAGCCAATACAGGGATTTTTATTTTCCTCTCCTCTTTATCCAAGCATGGAAAAAGGGGCAGGTTGCTACGCATTCTTGTTACACCTTATCTAAATATATTGATCACTTCCTCCAGACTGTTATCTGTTTGCTCTGCAGTGCTGTGTTTCATTCACACAAGGATTGCAGGGAAGCTGAATGGATACAGCCATGTGAAAGGTAGCAGTGGGCTGGTTCAATCCGGGTCACAGTGGGCCTGGCTTCTCTTTTGTTTCTTCTGGCTGGTTGTTTGACATCCGCCAGCCTCTCTGTTCATTAAGGCAGTGTGATGAATGGAAGGCAGTGAGTGTAATTTGGGCACTTAGGGCCACCTGGTCAATAAATATAACAAACATCCACTAGTGCATCTCTTTCAGCACCACGTGAGTCAGTGAAGTGCAAACTGGATGAGAGTGAATGGAAATCTTAACTTGATGTGAAGATTCTAGCAGTTTCCAGAGTCTTCTCTTCCTCCAGCCTTTTTAAGCCCCATAAAAGAACATTTTCAAAGGTGGAGTTCCCTGAGTAGCAGAGATTACATTCATGTAACATTATTTTTTGTGCAGAAGATATATGGTTCTGCTAGTTTTTACACTGGGATAACTTTATTAGAGTAGATCCTGCACTGCCCCAAGGGTAGGTGTACCCAGCCATATGGCATTGGGCTGGTGGTTGGCACACTGGTTTCTGTGCCATCCATGTTCCACGTGTGTGGCACAGGCAATCTGCTGGGGAAGGCAGGAGAAGGGGTCTTTTGCACCGGTGGTAGTCCCTGTGTGGAGAGGGGAGGAAGTTCAGCCCACGGGAGCCCAGAAACCAGCTGATTTAAACACCAACTTCACACTCCCAGCCTATGCCTTTTCCTGACCTGAGCTCTGCCAGACCTGACTTCAGCAGTGCTACAGTGGGCAGAGATGAGGAGTAATCTCAAGCTGGAACCATGGATATACTATTTGTGCACATGTTGGATAACATTGACTCATAGATGTGACCTTGGGCTCAATACTGATCAGTAAAGGCAATGCTCACAGCATATAGAAACAGCCTCACACTGGCCAATGGGTTTAATGTCTTTAGCAGACTTTACATCATGAAGTGGTTAATGAATTCTTTTGTACTGAAAGGCTGGATTCAATAAAAAGTTTCTGGGGCAAGTTACCATAGCCTGCCATACTACAGTGCGTCAAGCAGACCCCTTTTTTTTCCTTTTCATTTATTTTTTCTTGCCCTTTTAATTTTAAATTGAGTGCAGCTGACTGCCTCCAACGCTGTTAACAATGGCACTTCTTTCCCTGGGACCATGTAACATTTAAAACAGATAAAAGCCCATGTGGGGCTAATAAAAGTTTGCCCCCATCCTCATTCCTGTAGGGCAAGTTTCCTCATCGTTAACATTTTAAGTAGCAGGCGCTATGAATATGAATGTAATTGACTTTTACACACCATTACTCATCAGCGGGTAACTCCAAACAGGCGTCACTGGAGGGATGTGCTGAATCTCAAAGAAACTTTCCGTGGCCCAGCGGCAGGGAAGCAATGCAGAGCTGTGTGAGTTGCATCTTCAGCAGGGAAATAACTGTGGGGGCCAGAGAGCTGGCCGTGGCAGCCCAGTCCAACAAGAGTAGGAAATGGGGAGATGTACAAATGAGACTCAGCATTTTGCACCAGTAGGACTCCTGTGTGCTCCTTCTGGTTGCTGATGGGGAGAGAGAACAAGTGGGTAGGTTCCGGATTTTCCCTCTGAATGTTAGGGGTCCAAATGAAACCCTCTGAGTGTCGGTCTTCTGTCCATATCAGGGAGAAGGAGACGCTTGCATACCTTCTTGTGTGGAGAGTATTCACTGAATCCTAGCAAAAATCCTTATTAACAACATTATGATTTTGAAGGCACTATAAAAGTGTTGGGTTTCATATATGCACTTTGAGGTGACTTCTTTCCTGAGCAGTTTCTGCACAGTATATATGTGCTTTTACACAATCAGTCTAAAAACTCCTTCAGTCAGCAAACCGACTAGTTTTAAAGTAGTTTCTGTGTGGCAGAGGCATGTTTTTTCACACTCCTCCCTGCAGAACTCCATCCAGAACATCCATGACTGGGTTCTTCCTTTGCCTTCAGTGATCTATGGATTAGGGTCCGTGTTGCTTTGTGTATCCATGCATCTCTGTGAGGGGGATTTTATTTATTTATTTATTTATTTATTTATTTATTTATTTATTTAATAAAAATTGTTTTAAAGCCTGTATCAGTGCTGTAATAGGAAGGTGCCTCTGTTCCTCTCTTCCACCTCCTCCTGGTCTCCTTGTGGCTGGGCACTTCTTGGTTCCTCTGCCAGTTGCTGGTGGCTGTAGCTACCAAACCTGCCTTGCTGTGGGGGCTGAGCCCCTGCCCTTCCCACAAAAAACTCATATCAGCAACAGGACCGAAGAGTTGGTGGCGTATGGACTGTTTATGTTTACAAATTTAGAAATATCATTGCTCCCCACCAGTGTTTACCAACTATATATTCCAGCCAAAGCACAAATGAGTCATTTTTACATTGCTCATAGAAAATTAAAAAAGGCTTAAACACCCACAAAATTTGCTTACTCTTCAGGTGTAGCCCCCGGAAGGGTGAGGACAGCTTCCGCCGTATTCTGATTGGAAACATCACTGACATGACTATTGGGAAGTCAAACAGTCCCTACCAGTGATAGGTGATGTGCAAAAAAACAAGGAAAAGGCCATAGGATCACATCTTGAGAACAATTTTAAAAGGAGGCTGGGATGCCTTTTCATGACATGTCGCCTGATGGTGCTACATGGTCTTTGTAGAATTAAGATGGATTTTATCCACACGGACATGAAGTTAGATCTTATGATGCACTAATGGCTGTCAGCAAACTGATACAGATGGTAGTTTTGTTCAGAACAACGTGAACAAAAGTATCCCAGAAGTGCAGCTCAAAATACCCACATTGCTCTCATGTGTCACTCCCTCTTCCCATTAATTCAAAATGACTCACAGTCTTGAAAAGGCAAACATTGATCAAAAGACCGAAGAGTGATTTACTGGTGCGGGATGGGACAAGATGTTGTTTTAGCCCAACAAACAGTAGCTGCATTTAGAGGTATTGCCAAGGGAGTCCGAGGCGGTGCTTGCTTACTAAATTGGGTAAAATGCAGGGATTTCACCAAATGCAAATGACAATGAACAATATGTATGACTCAATATATCCGCTGTGCTTTCAATGTGCAGTCAGAAGGTGGTATAGCTGACCTTTTAAAGTGATGCTTTTCAAACCACATTGTTATGATTATCAAAGTGTTCATTTTAGAATACAATATTTGGACCCACTCCTGTTAATATTCTCATGTATCGTTTGAAGGCTGTTTACTGCACTGTTTATACGAAAGCACTTCCAGGCAGCCTCTAGAGTGTCCTACATTTATTTCTATGTCTAATCGGGGAGTGAAATTTGCCATCAGTTCTCTGAGCCTTGACACATACCTCTGGAGTACTTCAAGTCACGTATGGAATTAGCTAAAATAAGTTTGATGGTGATTTTGTGAGACCTTCCTGCGTGCCAGAAATAGTCCTCAAGAACAATGTAGGGCAAGAAATAGTCTCTGAACTTTAGCCTCAGCTTCCTCCTATCTAAAACCTGTTGGTGGCATCTCTGGCAATGCAGAGCAGATCCCAGCATGGCTGTGGGGTAATTCCAGTTTTGCAGTACTGTAAGAGAAAGAAAAAAATCTGTCATCAAATTTGTAAATTTAAGTGTAAAAAAGGCTAAAAAAAAATAAAACAATCACAGCACACATTCAGCCCAAGGCCAGCAAGCAGACTGGAACAAGGCCCCTGCAAGTCCAAGAGAGGCAGTTTTGCTGGGATGCATTTCCTCTCCGTCCTCCATCAGCCAAGCCAAAAACTTAACAGGAAAAAAATAAAAAGGAAACCGTACAAAGCAATTTGGCTGCACAATTGGCTTTACTCATTACAGATATAGCCCGGGCCTGGCCTCTCTGTGGTGTGGGGACTCAGCACAGTGCTCAGGGGCCAGACGAGACACAGCCCCTGTGACCAGCACGGCTACCGCCCTGGTTTCCACAACACTGCTCACCCCTGCCCAGTCACCCCTCTGGCCTGCCAGGCGTCTGGCACAGGCTGGGTCGACCACACTTAAAGCACAACTTTCCTGAAGGATGAGCTGCGATGGTCAGATACCCCATCAGTGGAAAAGTTAAGTACTAAAAAATAACAGAATCTTCTGTCGGGTTGAAGATGCCTTATTTTGATCATGGAGGTCAGACACAGACGTGGGAATTCCCCCAAGCTGGTTTATTTGCAGATTTGTTCATACAGTTTCTTTTTTTTTTTTTTTTTTGACAAATCAGCCTGTTTTTTATAATAATCTCATCTTGAAACTTGAGAGGAAGGGAATGTATGGGTGAGTAGCTAATATCAGTGAGTTCTGGAAACTCCCTTTTTATGGTCTCTCTTGTTTAGCAGCTGTACTGTTATGATACTTTCATTGCATTAAAAACTTGTTTGAAAAGACTGACAATAAATTAACTTCATCTGTTCCAGTAAAATTAGCTTCAGATCACAGTAAGTTTGAGAAAAGCACTACTAAATAATATTAATATACAGACAACAGGGCTTTGATCTAAGATATCATGAAAAAGAAAAACATCAGAGGTGTTACGATCAGAGAAGGCAAAGCTATTTTCTCTCTTTACTGATTATTCTCTCATTCAAATATTATTTTAAGAGTCTATATGTAGGATCTAGTGACTCATAGATGCAAACATTGGTTTAAAATTAATTTTAAAATATCTCTTTATACAAAGCAATATATTTACTGATTTAAATCATACCCATCTGGACATGTTTATCAAAATCAATCCTTGTCTACTATAAGCCATTTGCTGCCATTGCCACCCACTGGCCAGGGACAAATAACCATCCTGTTACTGACCCAGATCAACAAATATCCTGATTAAACAGACACATCTTGCTACACATCCAACTGCTTCCCATACAGCATTTTGCCTTTAATACCAAATCTAGCCAGCTTTGTACAAAATTTATTTACTGATTTTATCTTCAAAACGTAAGTCATAGTCTGGGAAGGAGCGGGGGGGGAGCCTGTTGTGCAGACCGTGAACTCTGATCTGGTAGTTTCATCCTTCTGCCATCTCTTTAAATGTACTATCTAAAAATGGAAGGATCTTATCCTTTTATGTTTTTGTAGGACAAGACACAGTTTTGGCACTATGTAGTAAAATAATGAAACTGCATTACAGATTGTAGGGAGCCATTTTTCTCACATGGGGTCAGCATACATGGTAATACTTTGGATTAAGGATGAAATTGCTACAGACCGTAATAACTAACCTTGCTAATCTCTTCTCATTTTCTTAAGAGTATCTTAAAAAAAAATATTACAGCAATCACAGCTTAACATTAGAATCCTTCTCTCCTTTAATCACAGTCCTTTATGTACTGTGATTTTGTGTGTTATTTTGTCCTAATATTAGTAGCAATTTTGTTAATCATGTCTGTTGTTGGTTGGTTTGCCACTTTCCTTCACAAATGATTTTAGGGCCCAATATTTGTGCCTTTGAAAAAGTGGAATAAAAATTATTCCTGTTAGAGGAGCTGCTCTTCACTTAGGTACCCGTAAACAAAAGCTAAACCAGGGCCTTAGACTTTCCTTCTCTGCACCTTTCAGTACCATACCAGGTTCATACCACCAATGCTGACATAGCCTTCTCTACAAATGGTTTATCAGAGGCAAAGGCAGGCAATACTGTTTTGTTCTCTGCATCATTAGTGAGGGGGAACAAGAAGAACTTAGCAGAACAACTGCATCTTTTGTTTTTAAGTTCTGTGGAACAATTCTGCCAGGCAGAGCGTTTTCCCTCTGTTTTCATTTGTCTTTGTTATTTTCCTATCTAATTAAAATTCTGCAATGCCGTCATGAAATTGTTGTCCGTTTAAGGTCACAAACAGCTTCTGTCCTAATGAAATATGAATTGCATTAGTTAATTGAATTGTGCACTTATTGTGTGTTGTGAATGGACTGAGCACACTTATATTCTTAATATATATTGAACATTTTATCAGTTTAGGCAATGTGTGGACATAGAAAATGCTGCTATCATTCTTTGCATCACAAGAGGGAGATTTAATTGGCAGTAGATGGGACTAAGAAGTATTTGTGAAGGACAAAAACTCTAAGATCTCACACAGGCATCTGCTAGCTGGAGATCGGCTCTTCAGCGGTTCTGGGGTCAGGTCACAGTCCTGAGCGGAAAGCTCGAATAAACCCTTATTATGCACGGTGTCTCTGTGATGTCTGTCAAGATAGGAAGAACCAAGGAAGAGTAACGAAACATCTGTGGCCTTCTGCTGCAGCAGGCTTTCTGGGTTAAATGAACCTTGTAATTGAAACCCTCAGTGCACGGTCCAGACCGTTCTCTTCCAGGGTCTGCGTGGTCTCTGAGCAGATACTGCCCTCATGCCCCTGGTAAAACAACAAGCTGAGCTCTGGGGTCCTTTTTGCAGTTGGGAGGTTCTTTCTTTGAACTGTGGGAGGGTTCAGTTTAGGATATCGAGGACCTGATTGAAGTCAAATGAAAACATGGGAACTCCTTCTGCTGACCTCAAGGCTGTGGATGAAACTGATGCTTATGGGAAGTGCAGGCTCTAATACTCCACTTTTCCGGTGTCTAAGATAGATGCATCTGTAACCACTCAGTGGTGGACTCTGCTAATGAACCAGACTATTTAAAAGAATGGTTATTAGCTGGGAAAACAGTAACAGAATACAAACAGAATTCAATTTCTTTACATGGGTCTTGATTTTTTGCTTAGTTGTTCAGACCATTCAGCATTATAAGTACACAGATGTTGTTGTATACATGCACATATATGTAATATGCATATATGTCTATCTCCAATATTTAGCCTTTAGATTTATTTAGAGAAAACTATCTTTGATATCTGCGTAATACTTCTGTAAGATAATAAATCTGAATATAGTACCTTTCAGCTACTCTTTAACTTGACAGGCATGGAGAGGTATCTATTGTTCTGTCAAATAGTGCCTCCCTTAGCTCAAAATGATACTTCATTCAATAGTAGGCTGAAAGAAAAGATAAGCAATGTTCAGGTTGAAGAGTTGTTGAGAAATTTCTTTTTCTTGTTATCATTTTCTACTCAAAAACTGAGGAAATATGCAAATGGCAATTTTTTTTACCACAGCAAACTAATGCAGGAATATAAAACTACTTAAGATAAACACAGCTAAAAACTGACTTGCCATGATACACAATTCCCCGAGGGAAATACCGTGACCCATTTTACAAGAAAAACAGAGAGAAGAGTATGTGTGCTTGATCTCAGCAGTCATGGACAACCTCTTTGTGGGGACTTCCCAGCTCTGTGCACGTGAAGAGCCACTTGTCATTTCCCACCATGGGTGATCCTCTGCAGCTTCTGTAGCACTCACCTTCCAGGAACACTCCTCTGTGTGCCCCAGACAAGTACTCAGTTACCACCATCCACACATGATGCACTCAGATACAGAGATTAAATGAGGGATTCTGGTTTAGGTAGGCAGGCAAGGACTTTCCCTATATGCTCAACAGAGGGGGAGAGAGGTTTTTTCAGAGGGCATCGTGGGGATAGCCACATTAGGTGTCTGCTTCTCTGAATCACCTGGAAGAGTTTCTTTCTCAATCATTGTATCTGCTGAACCTAAGGGGACCTGCCTCTGGGTGTAGTTGTTGCATTGCAGAAGTGCTTCAAGCGGATGAGTTTCCTGCACTCCCCAACTCCTCTGAGACACTCCTACCTTCTAAAACTTCTGACTGAGGAATTTCCCACCTAGTGCCTGTATTACTTGCTTGTCTCCTCTCTGTCTCTGAATTTTCTGTATTTACTACAACTCTGAGAGCTCTATCTGAGCTACTGTTGAGTATCCTTGCCCGCATGAAAGGCTTCAGGAGGTGAGTAAGAAGGGGTAGGTGTCTGTGATGGTTTGGTGAGGTGCATCCTGACAGAGTCACAGGCAGTGGGCAAATGACTGAGAGTGAAAGTGGTGGGATGAGGCGTGAAAGGTGATTGACAGTGGTTGCTTAGTGGTCAGAAAAGGGGTGAGTGAAAGTGGGGGTGGGGGGAGGGGAATTTGGGAAGCACGGCTGACTGTGAGAAAGACACTACTACATTACCCCGTGGCACACTACAGCTGTATAAGCTGTATTCTCTTCTGTGAATCAGTTTTAAAAGACTTGATGTAATTAAAAATGCTCACGTAGTTCTATCTGAAATTATATAATGCAGTGCTGCGTAATTAAGGTAGGGGAGGAAATGAAAGAGATTCAAGGAAGGCTGAAAAATAAAAATAAACCAAGGAGTCCTCTAGGGAGAGTAGAGAAGAAGCGAAGACCGATAGAGTCTTGCAGACTGATGTGGCTTTGTTGTCTTCTGTAGCACCACCACATGCAGGGAGACAGTCCGGTCCCAGATCCTACGGGTGGCCTTCCATGAGAACACCTGTACTCAGGCTGCCCCTCTGCCCCGGCTGCAAGATCCAGTTCTCCATCTGAGGCGTGGTGAAGCCTCATCTGCCCCAGTGCCATCCATTCCTCTGTGACCTCATTCACTCCAGCCTCAGACAGAGCAGGAATGCAGGGATGGTCCTCAGAGCAGCCTGGGAGAGCCTGCTTCCCCACTGTGATTAATTCAATCAAAAAACCGTGACTTAGCTGTCACCTGTAGCTGGATAAAGGAGTGAAGGCAGCCCTATGTAAACAGTAGCATTTTATACCCTTGCACGTGGTTAAATTTGGTATTGTTAGCAGGTTGTTTAGCTTTACTTTCAGTTAAGTAAGGAACACAGCTATTTTTTTTTTTTTAATGCAGCCTCTTCTCTTTATGCTGCTGTCATTAGATGTTTAATTACTATTCCTTCCATTTGGATAAAGCACATATACAAAACCTAATTTTTGTTCTCTTTACTTTTTAGTTTTCATTAAATATTTTATGAAAATGCGCCTTTAAAGAATTTGCCCATTTAAAAAATCTGTCTTGAACTTCTTTTCTTAACCTTGTATTATGACTACCATGTAATTTACAGCTTTTTTTTTAATACTTAATAGTCTCATTAATTTTCCAGATAGAAAGACATACTGTATTTTTTTTAAAGTTGAAGGTACTATGTTATTCATTTTTTTAAATTTTCTATACAAATCTTATTTTAGGAATCCATGGTTTTGTCTCAATCAAAATCTTTTTGTTAGATGAACACGAAAAAGTTTAGAAGGAAATCTTTATAAACGTGGAAGGACAGAAAACTGCCCTGCTTATCTAGTACACAATTACTAAAAGTTGCCCTTCTTTATCAAAGTCATGATGCATCCAGCACAGACTGTGGCTGTGGCTGTGCTGAGCACCACCTGCTTTGGATGAAGGCAAAGAAATGCCACAAGAGGTGGATTTAGGATAATCTCATCTCCCATCCTTCCCCATGTCCTACATAGTCCCTTTGAAGACCTCACACTAATCCCAAAAATCAGATTTATTTAATTCCTCAAACAAAAGCCTTCCATTATTATTATTATTATTACTGTTATTATTGTTATTACTATTATTATTGCCACCATTATTATTACTACTACTATTACTATTATTTTGGACTAATTGTTAATGGCTTTTGTTTACTGTAGAGATATTTAATTTTTCTTTGAAGCTTGCTAAACCCACTTCTCAGCATTCTGTAGCAATTATCTAATTTAAACACTTTATGTAATAAGATGGTCTAATTGAGGATGGCATGCAAAAGTATGTCCTCTTACCAGCTTTCAATTTCCTGTCTTTCCTTATGTAATAGAAATCCCTCTGTTTCTTGCATGGAGAGGACCAGGAGCACTGAATCTCCACCCATACATTCTCTCTCCCTGTCACTTATTCACTCCATGTTCAATTAGTTGGTTACATACTCATATGGCTTGTTCCAGAGCCCTCTCTATTGAAAGGTTTTTCTGTTCTTGTAGTCTCATTCTCTACTCTGATCCCTGTATAATAAATAGTGCAGAAAATTCAAACACAATTTTCAGAAAAGATTTCTTAAATCTAAAAAACTTTAATTAAATTTTTATCAATGCAATGATTATTAATGCATAATATTAAAATTTTTGAAATAGGATCAGGAATTTAACTGCTTTCTTCTGTTCCTATTCAAACTGTAGCATTGTAATGTATTTCTTGACCCAAAACTTTCAATACTTGGCAGCTGCCTAACTTCAGACAACCAAGACAAAAGGTCCCCACTGTGAAACTCAGTCTACTCACTTAGATGTCTACTCATGTGTTTAGGAATCTAACCTGAAAACAGGTTAGGGAAGTGGGGTACATTACAGTGACAATGAAAAAGGACTCTCTTGGGCAATACAGTACTGACACTTATTTGCCCTGCCGAAAGTCCAACATCTTATTAACATTTAAGCAAGTAGATAAAAAGACAGTAACTCCTATTTTGACTATGGAACTAGTTAAAATATCTTACCTTTTGTTAAGGACCCTTGATCTGACACAGCTTCTGCTTCTTTACTTTCAAATATTCTGAAGTCCCACAAATGATTGTGACAAATTGAGGAAGCTGAAAAGCTGAAAGGTCGTCTGGGAGGGTAAGGGTGGCTCTCAGGCACGAGCTGGCTAGTGTATTATTTTAAGAAGCCAATCTCCTGATGGAAGAGAAGCTTGACTACAGAGTGGAGGGTAAGATCACCCTTCTCTGGCAGACAGTGTGATCTTTGCAACCAAAGATACCTTTTGCCAGCAGTCAAAATGAGACTGGCAAGACAAACTCCCCCAGTTGTCCCAGGAATGCAGTCAGAGGAACATGAGCTCAGCAACCTTCTCAATTTCAGCCAAAAGAGTGGATATCTTGAAACAATGGATGAGCTTTTCTTACCAGTAAGTAAGAGAGACTGGGAAGGAACACTGTTTGGCTAGATAGAAAACTCTGGGTCTGAGACAGGGCAAATGGCTTTGACTCAGCTGTTCCAGTTTCATATGCAAGTCTGATGAGGCAGCAAGATCTATGCCAGTTTTCAGTGTGGCCAGAACAGACTGTGCAGGAAGGCTTTTTAGTTTGTTAGACAGAGAGTACAGTAACCTTCTGAGGAAAGAAGAGCCTAGAAAATAGAGAGGACCAGAACAGAAGTAGATCCTGCAAATAAGGCAGAAGTTACGAGGATCTGGGGAACATATTAGTCAGATATGTCTATTAAAGACATCTGTATATATGGCAAAATCTTGTGAATTCAGAGAACACGATGCCAATTATGACCATTGGAGAGTCGTAATTTTGGTAAATGCATAAACGGGGAATTCAGTAAAACTGGGAAGGTATCAGAAAAAGGAGTTGAAGAAGCGTAACTATTTAGACAAATGTAACAACCTTAAAAGCAACAGAACAATCAGAGTATTTTGCCGTGGAGGATGATTTCAATAGCAATGGGTGGTAGGGAAATATAGTGGAACATAATTATCTGCCTACAAACTGCTCAGGAAAGAAGGACTGGGCCACAGTGGCAGAGGAAATACTGCCGTATAGAAGGATAACATGAACATTATTTAGCTGAACTTTAAGTGGGAAGGGCTATGCAACTGAATCTCTGAAGAGAAATAAATAAATGCTAAACTAGGAATTCCAAAGCATTTCAACAACTTTTGGAAAGTAAAGACATTAGCAGGTCTTTGTTGCTAATATCCAGCTTAAGAAAAGGAAACAGAGTGAGCATTGTTGAACTCAAAGGAATTGTTAACAAAATTGAGGTAATAGGGACTTGGGCTACTCCCTTAAGCTTGGCCAAATAGATCAGGAGGCACACAAGTTAGAAAAGCGATTTTCTTAACACTTGACGCAACAGTATCTTGGAAAAGTGACAGGCAGAAGGAAGAAACTAGTCTTAACTAGGGTATTAATCACGGACTGATTGTAGGTGACTCAGTAAGTACTAAGGTTTAGGTGGACCAGAAGGCTATTTCGGTATAGCAGCTCCTATGTTCAGGGATCAAACTTTCATCTCTTCGAGGTGATGGTCTTTTGTCCTCTTTAAAAACTGTGATGTAAGTATGTATTTTAAAATCTAAAAAGTTCAACAAAGAGCAACTTCATTTTCCTCCTCCTAAATCTACTCTTAAAATATAGCCAGAGGTGATGTAATAAACACAGCTTTATGAGCTGCTCCCCATCCCAGGAGTGTGAAAGCCTTCAGAGAGCTTCTCATATGGCTCAGGGGCTACCAGCTTCTTGATAAAACATACAAGGCGTGCTTCCCCTTCCACACATTAGTTTTCACTGAGCAGGGCTCAGTGTACAGGTCTGCAGCTGTACAGTGCACAGGTATCCCTGCTTCCTGAGTATGGTTTTGTGTTGACTTCACAGCAAACACCAGACACAACTGGTGTTTGTTCTAAGCCTTGTTTCAAACATTCCTACCCAACTCTGCTTGCTTCTAGAGGAACACCACCTCAACTTAGGTTTATTCAAGATGCAAACTGAGTGTTGGACTATCACCGAGTACTAGGCAGGGCTAGTCTTCACTGTAAGCTACCGCTGTGTCACAACACAACCTTGAAGAGTGTCTTTGGCACAATGCCTGCAGTGACTTGGCAGTTACATCCACCTAGGCTCCACTCAGCGTTATGGCAGCCAGCTGCAGTTAAAACCTGCTGGGACCACAGCTCAAGCATGATTAGCTGGCACGATGACAATCATGTATTTGTCTCCACTAACTTCAGCTCCATAGACAGGAATAAGCAATATACCATCAAGGAAAGGCGTAACTTGTGTACAGACAAATGCTTTGTTGAAACTGTGCAAGTCAGTTCTGAATGCCTGAAAATGAATAGTGAAAACAGAAGTAATGAAGGAAGGAAGGTTACACAGCCGTAGGGAGAAGGAATCACATAAGAAATAGCTGAAGAAACATGCACCAGAAGGAAAGTGAGTGTGCTGGTTTAAAGGTAAACCAGCAGGGGAAATGAACCCAACTCAAAAGAGAGATTATAAGTCAGAATAACAATTTAATAAAATAATACAATAAGTACGATTATACAGACAAACCATTGGTTTTAACCCACAAAACCCAAATGTATAACCCTGGGGCATGAACAGAGTGGTGTTCGTTGGGTTCCCTGAGTCCAAAGTAAAAGGAGAGGGGAAAACCTGTTGGTGAGAGTGCTGTTGCAGTCTGGTCAAGAGTGGTGATTGCAACCCGGTCGAGAGTGGTGGTTGCAGTCTGGCTGAGAGTAGTAGTCTGCAGTCTTCCTCTGGATCCCATAAGTGGTTAAAAAAGTCCCAAGACCCCCAGATTATATATCCTCCACTTCAGGCAGGAATGCCCAGTACCTCCCTCAGGACGGGGAGTTCCACAATGGGTGTGAGGACAGGGAGGCATCCTCCTATCTCGCAGGCCTCTTAACACCCCGTTTATAGCCTGAGGAGTCAGGCCTGCTCTGGGCAGATGGTATAAATGGTCTATTGATAACAGTTTCTGGGAAATGGCATGGAAGGCTATAGAATACACAGTTTTGGGTTACACCCATCCAGTGATGAACTGGTCCCAGCTGTTCTAACTAGGACAGTAAGTACACGAACAAAGCATGAAAAAAAACCCAATGAATGAAGGAAGTGCAAGTTAAGAGGTGCAATTTGGGATTGAATACAGATGACAAAATTAGGCTGAAACCAACATACAGGGTCAGGTAAGCATGAAAAGAGACTCACTGATCCTCACGTGGTTGTTACATACATAGAAAGGCCATTTAGATGGGACAGAAAAGGTTAAGTAAAAAGGATGTAAAGAAGCAGTGTATTTTTTCCCAGTCAAAAGCCATCTGTAACTTGTACTGAAAATGTCTTTTTTCTTTACCTCAAGCATATTAACAGTTTAATTTATGATAGTATTGCTGGTGACACTGAGAACACCGGCCTTTAACGAATCAATAGATTTCTTTCATCTTTAACTAATTTGAACCTTTGAAACCTCTTGCTTGTACAAATTCTTCTTCCTTCAGGTCAAAGTATTAAATAGGTTCAAGAAGTAAATAAGGAAATAAATACCAGAAACCTCATGGGGAACATTGAAATTAAAGTTTTCTAATAGCCAAATCAACTTAATGCCATGATTACCAGCTCAGTTCATCTTCTTTCCCTCCCCCCCAACTCTATGGCTAAAGCTGTGGGAATGAAAGGAAGGTGCTTTGGTTTTCTTTTAGTTTCTTGATGCTTGTATTGCTCTTGATTGTTGAGGGTCTTTGTATTTTAACCGCTCTCATTGTAGACACACAGGAACTTTACAACACAGATTTGTGAAATAGCCCAAAACATTGGCCTGCAAAGTTCACCCCATGCTTCATGCCTTGTTTGCACTCTACTGTAGGCCCATGTTGGTTATCTGACTTTCTTTATGGATATAAATTATACCGGTGCTAACCCTTCTGTAGACAAAATCTTGCTGATATAACTGTCTTGCACCAGCACAACGTATTTCAGTTAATGAGTCAGAATACACTTTGATATCACTATAAATGGTTCCTCCTGGGGGGAGGATTGCTTCTTTACTGTTAAAAGTGTAGATAAGCTCTTAACTTTTTTCTTCCCTTACTTGTTCTTAAATCAATCAAACCCATATATAGTATTTCTCATCCAGAAATAATACAGCTTCTTTTCATCTCGTTTTTGACTGCTGGTCCCTGTCTGTGTTCTTGCTTCAATTGTACGGTCATCAGAAGAGGGTATATCTAAAATCTTCTTGACAGTAGAAGTTCTGTTTCAAGTGACAGTAACCACAGGATCAAACACCTCCAATCTTAAAAAGAAACAAAACCTACTCAAAAGTTTGAAGCTAACAAATGGGTTGTAGCTGACTGATAATATTGAGGATGTAATGACTTTCTGGTCTCCAGTGGAGCATCTCCGAAACAAGACAGACAGGCACACAACAAAATGAAGTCTAAGTGCTGAGAACTTCTTGAGAACGCTACAATAACATTCTGGTGGGCTGGGTTCCCTTGGCTCATGTACTCACTGCAATTTGAATGTCTAGTGTGATGCTTGGCAAATTTCCCAATCTTACATTATCTGGAAGACAGGAGAAGCTGGTACATTCAGGGAATCTATGAAGAAACTTCTTTGCAGTTTGCTCATAGCAAAAGAGTTGGCTGCATATAGAAGTGTCAGGACTGAAGCTTAGGCTGCTAACTTGAAAAGGCTTTAAATGAATTGCATCCAGGCACCAAGATGCTCAGACACCACAGCAATGTGTGTGGTATATGAACCTAGATAGAAGAAGATTAGATAGCAAATCAGACAGAATTTTGCACGTGATTTCCTGGGTTTGTCTAAACTTATAGCAGCAACAGTTAATTATAGGAGGTTCTGAAGGCAGCTCCTGGGTGGGTTTATGTCACATATACATTAGATTCCAGCCATAAATTGCCAGCTGAGAGTTACAGCTGTGGCAGGAAACCCTTATTGATGCAAAGCTGATGGAAACCATCCTTGTGCCTTCCCACTTAGAGGTAGGAGCAGCAAGGTATCATTGATGGAAGACCTAGGGGAACAAGAAGCCCTTTGATAGCAATGGCAGAACTGCAAGGAAAAGAGCATCTAGATGTGCACAGGTCATCACCCAAAGAGGCACAGATGTGGGAGGTGTTTGCACATAAGAGTTACGTGTGATCACCCTCTAGATGATTGTTGTTACCTACTTCAATATCTAGTGCCTCTCCTTCTACCACACGTGAATTCCTCAGCTCATGTAATCACTTCCTCTGGCTCTTAAGCAAGGGCAGCTTTTTAATTGCAGGTTAATGTGTTAATGAAATACTTGAGGGTACTTTGAAGTGACTGGGCAAAAGAGACTAGCCTTTCAGCAGCAGCTGCTGGCACAGGAGTCACAGCTCACATTGCCATACAGGGAAGGCGGTGCCATAGAGCTCTCTGTGCTCAGCAGGAGCAGGATCCATCATTTTTTTCTCTGGTAGTGCCTCAGGGCACATCTACACGGCAGAGCGCAGGGCTGCACAGGGATTCTGGAGCTGCCTCTAAACAGTGGTTACACTAGTTTCACAGCAGGAGTAGCAAGCCTGCCTGGAGTATGATTCTAATATATCTGTAGTGCTTGCACCCCTATACCTGCCCCCAAGGTGGCTTGATCGGTGCAAGGTCAGTTCTCTCTTCCTCTCTGTAGAACTGTGATCTGCTGTGTGCACCCACATGCACTTAGAAATATTAAAAAAAAAAGATATGATGTTTATGAAGGACCTTATATAAATTTAGATCTGCAGTTTCTGATCTGTGGGGTCTTATTTATTTTAGAAAGTGGGGAAGCTTTCAAGAATGATTTCATAGGTAATGCTTTTTTTTTTTGGTCCTTGGCTGACAGGCCTGTTTTTTATACTTTCCTTTGAAATTTTACGTGAGATTTCTACTCACTTGGAAACACCAACACAAGAAGTAATTACCAATCTTTCCTGCCTTCTCCTTCCTTGTGCTCTTAGTTCAAGGTCACAATGATAGATCTAAATCCTTCATGAATTTTCATCTGACTTGCTGTCTGCAGAAATTGTTGATTAAAAGATCCAATTTCCATTGGCATTCTCCCTTCTGAAGGATGTCAACAGGAAATGTAAATGTGCAGCCCTTTGTGAATGATCTGCAAGGACATGCAGGCTTATGAAAAAAAAATAGGCAGCAGTTAGCCAAATCCTTTAGTTTCTGTTTTGAATGACTGGCCATAGGAATGCAGGCTAAGCTGTATTTCAGCTGTTCCCAAGGATGTGTATGTGTAACTTGTTGATAGTGATAGGTACATCAGGCTCCAGTGACAGCTACGTGACCACTCTGATGATCACTGTCCTGTAGCAGAACCAGCCCCTGCCTCCTCTCAAGAACACCAGGCATGAAAGAAAACAAAGAGAGATCTGTTTATTCAGAGGACTGGCACTTGTACCTCCTGCTTTCTACTGAGAAAAGAGAGATCCTAGGTCATTTCAGCTCTCACCCTATGCTCCCAGCAACCATTAGGTTGTAAGGAACTGCATGACTTGCTCTAACAATTGATGTGAATTTCTGATTCCTAGGAGAGCTGAGACTTTTGCCTTACAGGACCTGTAGGGGATCTGACTGATAGGAACAAAACTCAATACCCAGAACACTGGCTTACTTTATGGGAGCTACTCATTACCACCAAAGGGAAAGACAAGTCCACCACAGCCCTAAAGTTTCAGCATTATATTTTTAAAATCTTACCAGTGTCCAAGGTATATGTCTTTCACAGTAAAAACTACTTGGAGAGTGCTGTGAATGCACAGGCACAGATCAGTGCTGAACATCTGGTTAAAATAAATTACAGTCTTATTTTGCAAATAAAAGCTCCTAGGGTCTACATGACAAAGTCTGGCCAGCATAACTATCTCATGGGGAAAAAATCACATCCCTAGGCTATGAAGATAACTATTTTGGCCTCATTCCCTTCCCCATTATGTAGACTTACACTAGAGAGGAGTCCTTTTGCCAGTATAACTCACGTTGTTTGGGAGGTAGTTCAACCATGCTGGCAGACTCCTACAGCTGGTATAAGCGATGTTTCCATTCAGGAATATGGCCAGAACAGTGACACCAGCAAAGCCCCTGAAGTACAGAATAACTCTTTTTCTCCTGCTACTAGTGTCTAACATTTTTCAGTTTTAAAGCTTCCTGCTAAAAGGAAACACAGAGAATTTGTTCCCTTCCTTGTATCATTAGGACATTATTTCTTGTTATAGAAGAATTAAAATATATATAGGTAGGAGGTGTGTCACTTTCCCACATCCCAGTGGTACTTGGTTTTGGATGGGACAAAATCCCAGTTCTCCTGTAGGATGCCTGTTGTTTGTTTTGGTGTTGGTTTGGGAGGTGGATGGGCAGAGGTAGTTTGCCTTTTATTAGGGGTTCATATTTTGGTTTTGCGGGGTGGCATTTGAATAAATCTAATGGTCATAGCTAATGAGTTACAACTGCATATGCAAATGAATTTGAGCTGTTTTGAATAACAAAACAAAGTCCTTTATTTTAGTCTCTTTGTGAATTGTATTCTTACTCTCTTACTGTTCCTTGTTTTTTCATATGGTCCCTGTTAGGTCTTGCCTGATAACATTTGCCAAAGCACTTTCTGGATGAACCCAAAAATTGAAGATTTACCAGCCAACCCTAAGCTATGATCCGCCCCCCCCCTCCATAAGGCAAGGCAATGAGTAAAGCTGTCTTGGCTTAAAAGAAAGGTTCAGCTCTTTTGACAACAGATGGTTTTCACCTGCCCTATTTAGACAGTTCATTTTGTCTAAATTCCTATTGCCTCAGACTACACAGGCTCTATTAATTCATTTCCTTTCTCCTTCACCCTCCATTTGTCTCCCAGGTCTTGTGCTTTTGCATAAATGGTGAATAAGACAGAAAGGACAAGAAGGAGGACGAGAGACACCCAACCAAAACTAGTCTCTTCTGAGCAGATGCAAACCTGGAACTTCCCCTTATTTTAATTTCCCATTATCGCTTAGATGTGAAATGATGGGAACATGGAGTAAGCCACCAAAAGGCCTCCATTCTCACATGCACCATGCTGGAAAGGGAGCACTTGCAGCTCGTTCCACCAGACTGCATGACTGCCAAGTCCTGTCTACCTCCCCCATGGTTCCTGGTGGGAGGGCTAGCTTAGGAAATGACAAGAGACAGCAATGCTGCCTCTTCTCTGTCTCAAATAAGGCTTTTACAGGTGAGCAGAAATGGTCTGAGCTGCTAATGAGGTATAGGCTGCCAAAGAAAACACATGGGCATATTCATATTTTCCAGGTGGCTGGTGGTAGAAATGTAACTGCCCATTGAAATCTACAGCATAGGCCTTTTTTTGCACTTATTCATTAAATTGTAGATTTATTGTGAGGTTACTTTATCGTAGTGGTAGCTGTGTTGTCTCACTAGCCCTGTAAATCAGTTGCTTGTCACAAGATTTAGAAAAAAACCAAGTGCCTGCTTGAAGTCACATGAGGAACAGGTGGCACTTCTGCAGAAGGTGCTGATGGTTTCACATGGCCTGTTGCTGCTGGAGCACCATGGAGCGCCAAGGAACGCCCAGGCCACCACTCCAGCTCTGTGCTACTCTTGCTCAACGCTGAGTGTGAGTTAGTCAAGCCAAGGAGTTTGGATCAGAACTGAGTGTTGAAACAACAAACACGGGATGGAGTGTGTCCCTGAGGGATGTTAAAACAAACAGCAGAGAAATGTGTGACTGGTCCCTCGTAGTGTGGTCGATGGGGCAACCTGCTCGGACCGGTTCGATGTCACCCATCTGGTTCAGATGTGCACTTGGCCTTTTCTGGCCAAGGCCCCCCCGAACCGGGTCCCTCACCAGGCTGACAGCCTCGCTGCCTTGCTCTCCCCTCTCTGCCTCTGCTCATACCTGCGCCTTGAGCCCGGCACCGCTGGATGCGCTTGTTAAATGAAACCTCCATGGCCGTGATGATGACAAGCACTGTACCACAGCACTTCGAGCACTTCTACAAGCAGCTACTTTCGTTTCCCATTTCCCAGGCGGTTACATGATTTAACTCTTCTGCGGCAGCCCAGGAGCGGCACAGGCAGCTGGAGCAGGCTGGGAACATAGCAGGGGATGTGTTCATGTGTCCCTCTGCTGTCAATGCAGCACCTGCTGCAGACAAATCTTCAGAGTTGGGCTTTTAAATTAGGTAGGCTATTTGCAGTGTAAGAGCACTCATATTGAAAACTAGTTACAAGCAAGACAGAGAATTTAAGCAAGATTTAGAGAAAAACAGGCCTACGTTGTCATTCAAGCCCATTTTGTCATTTTTATTTTAAAGTCATTCTGAAGATTTGTCAGGGGTCCTAATACATCTGGCCTCTTTTCAGAGGAAGCAGGCGTAAGACTGATGTTGTGGGATGAGGTGAGTCTCCCCAGCAGCTCTGTGACATTTGCTCTCTCCTTCAAAGTGATTCACAAATCCACAATTGAGTAGATTGCTAAATTTACTGTTGTATGTGAATATAAACTCTCTAGAACAGGTTTGATAAATTGGAGAAGAATGTGACCTAAAACTGAACAGGTCGGAGTGCAACTGAGATTCACATGCAGGGACACATTTGTTTTCTGGGTACGAGTCGCACGCAGTTTCTAGCACTCTACCTAAGCAGAAAATAAAACTAAATAAAACAGTAGAATATTTGAATAGGATTATTAACCTACAAAAGATCTGAAAAGAAAATTGTGAGGGATCAAGTAGAGCAGCTCTGACCATGTCGTTGAACATAGAGTATTTTGTCCAGAAGGCCTTCTCACCCTCTTTTACTCATAATTGCTAATAGCGCTCCCTCAGAAGTGGCACCCATTAAATACCACCAGCTAGCTGCTGTAGTGACATTACAGCTGTTATGCTGATGCCAGAAATACCTCATTTTATAGTGTGGGCCTTTCCAGGAATAGGAGAATGATGCAGCCTGCACTAGGTCTGGGCTTTTGCATATTGCAGAGCCACGTCTAACTGAATTAAGTAGAGACGCCAAGACTAAATTACTGATTTCTCATGCTGACTTGGTTTAACAAGAATGTGGCCTAGTCTGAATACGGGATGGGTTTCTATCCAAGCTGAATGTTCAGCTCCTTACAAATCCTGTGTTTAGAGGTAGCTTGACCATTCCTAAAAGCCTAGGTTTATTCTTCATCTCTCAGGGGTCTGGAGGAAATCTGCCTTCCAGCAGGGTCTCTCTCTATGAGCACTGACAGGAGGACTAATTATCTCCTTTACTATAACCACTCACATTTATATATTTCTAAGCATATGCATCACTTTTCATAAGAAAACCTAACCACAATTAGTCCTTGCTACTTAGATGTTTCCATCTGAGTGCCACATTTAGCCAGTCTTATGCAAATAATATTTCCACCGATTTCAATTCACACAACCTTACAGTGAGTGCCTGGCAAGACTAGGACATGGAAGATGCATCCCCAAGATCACAGGCTCACCGATGCAAGAATTTATACAAATAGATAGCAAGGACAAGGAACAAAGAAGTTAGGTAAGACTACTGTGATGAAACCGGTTTTGTCCAAAGTCAGAAACCTCAGGGACCATTGGAGAAACAAAAGGGTATGCAGCCAGCAATTAACACATCAGCTGCAGACCTATGACTATGTCAGGCA
The DNA here is from genome assembly GCF_025592945.1 of Manacus candei. Taxonomy (NCBI): domain Eukaryota; kingdom Metazoa; phylum Chordata; class Aves; order Passeriformes; family Pipridae; genus Manacus; species Manacus candei. The sequence continues at coordinate 19,035,399 of NW_026138097.1, forward strand.
TTGTGGAAACAGGGGATTCAAAATAGAATCATGGAATCATAGAAGATTGGAGAAGACCTCTAACATCATCTAGTCCAACCACTAACCTACCACCGCCATGTTCATCACTAAACCATGTCCCCAAAATAGACCCCTTTCTACCACAGGCAAAGGTGAAGGGGAGAAAGAAAAAAAGCCAGGTGGGAATTTGTTCAGGGGTTCACGTGCCAAAGCCACACACCTGGCAGGTTCTTTTTCCATGATCAGCAGGGCTTGTGTGGTGACACCTTCTTTTCCTTACCATTATAATTTGATAATGTGCACCTGGCAGGACTACCAGCATGTCGGCACTCCCAGGTGTAAAAAGATATCGGCATCTCTAAAGATACTGACCTTGTGAAACGCCACACCTTGGCACAACACAGCCAAAGTCTGAGCTGTCCTTATTTGCATGTACTCACCACATAGGCTTGCATAAAAGACCCATAAACTCTTTGGGAAAAGAACAGCTACACATTTGTCTATTATTTGTGTTCCAAGAACTTTTCTTGTTAGCTTCAAGATGACATTTTAATGAGGTTTCACTGCATAGAAAACATGGGACGATTTAACCAGCTCTGTCCACCCCCTCCCTCCCCAAACTCTTTCTGAAATGAGTTACCATACAGGAATGAAAGCTTTTATGAGAATTTATGTCATTCATTTGGAGGCAGGGGTGAGGGAAAAGTCATCTAGCTGCTAAACCTTGGCATCGAAGCATATGCCATTCCCTCTCCTGCCCCGTGCTGTGTTGCAAAGCTACCTTGTTCAGACCTGTGCAAGTTTCTTCAAAAGCCAGAGCTAGTGTGTGTTTGTTTGTTTGTTTTGGAGTCACAGAGAGGGCAGCGTAAAATAGCCACAAGGCAATTCCCGTTCAGTAAAATGGAAGTCTGACAGGCTCTTCATTCAATACAATGTGGCTCAAGAGGATATCCTGCCAGCCCAATGATAACGAGGGAAATAAAGTCACTTCCTCACCAGCTGTTTGATTCAGGTAGAAAAAGGAAGCCTTTACTTCCTCATGTTTGCTCTCCCCACCGCCCCCTTGGTCAGAAATGCTAGGCAGAAACTGCCTTCTCCCTCTGCATTTTCAGTAAGGAGCCGTCGCTCAGCCTTTGGGCAGTATGTCGTTTTCTGCAGCTGAGAAGCTGTGCTTTGCCTCTCAGGCCGGAGTGAAGGCTGAGCTGTAAAAGGACCGAGGCTGAACGGACTCTACTCATTCTGCAAGCAAAGAATGCCCGTGTAATTAAAGATGACATTTGTTTCTTGGATCAGAGCTGCCGAATTTGGGCCAGCGGAAGAATGGGATAGTGTGATCTCTTTGTTTTGAGACTGCCCTGACTCAGTGCACTATTACACCTCCTAATCCTCCCAGAGTGACAAACTACACTTCTGTCCTGGACTCCCTGCAAATGCCAGGAACTTCAGCCAGGGACATGCTCTGTCCTCCCTGTGTATAGTCCAGCAGGCAAGGGGTGCTCTTGGGGCAATCTTCCTGGCCTGCCAATCAAGCCCTGGTAGGTTGAAGCAGGCATCTCAGGTGCTCTCATGCCTAAGAGGAGCTTAGGCAGAACATCTTTCCCTTACCCACCACCACCTTTCTCACTTCACAGAAACAGTCAATGTGAAGTTGCACAGTAAATCAGCAACAGACTGATTTGACTTAATGAAAGCTTCTTAAGAAATGACTTTCAAAACTTACAGAGCTGAATGAAGAGTTCTTTTCCATATAATTTTTAACTGCCTTGATATAATTTTACATCCAGGATATAACTTCCTATTAAATTTTGAAGGTCTTAAAAGCAAGGCCTGCAATGATTTTCTTTCCAATTGTGTAAAACTTCCAGAAAGGTTGACCAAGCCAGAACTTGCCTCAGTCTATTTGCCAAGGGGACCCTTGCTTTCATTATAAAGAGTGCTTTTCCAAGGACATTAAGTGTTTCAAACAATTTTCCTAATCTTATTTATTTTAGCTGAGATTCTCTTCTTTTAAACAGAGCAGTTTAGGTGACAAAAATCCAGTGACAGATACACGGGTTTACAGGAGACAAACCTTATGAGAAAGTTAAGATTCTGTTTAGGGTTCTCTTTGTGCTAAAATAGTTTTCAGCAATGGGTCATAAGTCCCTTCCCCCACCTCCCTTGTTTTAGTACATAAAATGGACATGTGTTTATTTAAAACAGGTTTGAAACTTAAACAAATAGTGACAGGCTGTTCAAACAAGCTTCGGAAATAGGCCTAATCAGGATGTTTGAGAAGGAGAGGAGGAACGATCATAAAGAGCTACTTGTAATATATAGTGCAGACACCATTAGGTTGGGTTTGTGTTATTGTTATAATAATCTCGGACAAAAAAGTACTGCATGCTGCACATTTTTGAGCCATAGGTTATGCCATACTTTTGCCTTGTATCCAAGTTTTACTTGTTACCATCTATCTTCATACCCGATACCAGGAGCTTTACTGAAACATTGGAAATGGTTGCACATTAAAACTGGGAGGAATGTTCCCAAACTGGGATTGAAGAGAGGCACAAATTATGCTCATTTCGATATTGATATTGTGTATGCATCGACTGTCATGAATATACAGAAGTGAGACCTTCCCCACAGGCAGAGACCACAAAAACCTTAACGTTAAAATCTTTTCTCAGGACTTGCATTTCCATGAGGGTTTTTTTCGTTTTTTTTCATTTCCTCCCTGTTTCACCCATAATAATATCACCAAGTGTTGAACTTTACCCTTGTATTTTTATAAGGCCTGATCTTGAACTCCCTGTATAGACAAGGCTCCTGTGGAAGTCAGTGAGTCTCTACTGGCGACAACAGGATTTAGCCCAGTCTGTAACATTTTAGGATATTGTGTTACTTCATAGCCTTAAGGAGAAATAAAAGCAGCTTTCCAAAGAGCTGCACAGCAAACTGAGTGTGCTTTTTCAGCTCAGCAACAGCACAGCAGAATATTAAGGCCAGAGTTTGCAAATGTCTGTGTCAAAAAACAGGCAGTTAAGCAAAACTTGCCAATTTCCCTCTGGAATGAAGAGTTTGCATTAAAACATTCCATCCTCCCTGCAAAAGGTTAAGCTGCTTTCACTTAAGAATATACCTTTGGAAACCCAAGTTGCAAGATCGTTGCCTAGAGGAACAAGCATTGAGAAATAGCAAGAGGCAGACGTGTTTTCACGTCGCTCTGTTGGCCAAAGCCTATGGCTGTTCTGTTACCAAATCTTACCTATTTACATCCACTCTAATGTACAACATTCACCAACATTACTTAATGTAATAACATATTTTGGAAGTAAATATCAACTATTTATTCGAATCCCGCTCAGTGTCTAGTGAATAGAAGTCAAAATATTAAAAAACCTTACACGCCCTCTTGTGGTGGAACCACAAACACTCTTACTCTGACAATAACTAGAGATAGTTAATGAAGGAAGCTAATTTAACTACATAATTTGCAGAAAATTAACTTGGATGGAAGGTTTACATTAATAATGGAGACCTTTCTCTCCTCAACTTCTGCTGTAAACCATAACATATATGCATTTTTAGAAGGCAGGTTATCTCCTAGCATAGTAACGTGGCAAAACAGTTAAACACGCTGTAACACTGTTAGAGAATGTTAACTTCCACCAAAAATGGGAACTCTAGAGTAATAAAAGTAGAGACAGAAACGCCCATGTTAGATAGTTGTTTCATGGGTTTATCTCAGTAGTTTCGGAGCAGACCTTAGCTGAGTGCACAGTAAAAGAGTTGCCATAAATGATGCTATCAGGTTTGTCACATTTTTAAAGTCATTCAGCTCAGCTATTTACTGCTTTCATGCCATACAGTATGATTTATCTGTCTCTCAGGAATGCTCTGAAGCTTCATGCTTGTTAGGAATTGCAGCCTGAAAGAAAGGCATTACGTGCAGAATATCACCAGTCCAATTACTAGCCCAGTCAAATCCCATTGTATTTATGAGTCACAAAAACTTTATCTTTGCTGCTTAAACAGCCCTTCCATTTGATGCCTACGTGCACCAGATCTTCCTGGAGCCCAGGACCACGGCATCACCCTTGGTGACAGTTGTGAAAGACCATCATAGGTGTAACACAACTTTAACAGCTTCAGTTCATATGGAAGAAAAATCTGTGGCTGCTACACATAGTCTCTGAACCATACCAAGGGAATCAAACAAATACTGCCTTATTTTCAGTGAAGCTGACCAGCAGTATAGGTGTCCAAGTCCAGTGGAAATGAAAGATTTGGAGAATGAAAGTCCATTTACCTCCTTCATATATGTTTGTATAGACAACATTCAGGACCCGAAATAGTGGTAACTTGTATTTTAAAATGTTGCTCCTGTATTTTCTGTTAGACTGGGCATGCCTAAAGAAGTAGTCGTGGCTGTAAGTAATTATAGCAATATTTGTAAAGAAATAGGCAGGAGAACTTTTCGCTAAGCACTGCACAAAAAACAGAGCTCACGAATCACTATTTTAATAGGTTTGTGTGGTCTTCTTATGCCAGCAGGACTGTTGGATGACCATGGAGGGTGAACAAGTTGCTTCCCCCACCCCCCCAAAAAAAAGTTACTGCAATTCTGATATTCACTTTCTGATTACTTTCCTTTTTAGGATGCCTTTGTGGAGTTGTATGGCAACAGTATGAGGCCTTTGTTCGATTTCTCCTGGATCTCTCTGAAGACTATCCTGAGTCTGGTTCTGGTGGGAGCTTGCATCACTCTTGGCGCTTATCTCGGACATAAGTAGAGTCACCCAGTTTATTGTGGATTACAAAAGTCTTTCAAAACAACAAAATAATATTTTTTTTTCTCTAGCACAATGATATTTTATGAGCAAAGCAACTTCCCAGCGAAAGATTAAATCAGCTATTACTGCCAAAGGAAATATCATTTATTTTTACATTGCCGGAAAATTATTTATTAAAAGATATTTACATTTTTACCTGCTATTTTCAGAACCTCAGCAAGTTGTATCTGTCATCGCATCGTATTGTTATTCTTAATTTTAATGAGCCCCAGAGTATTTTAGGTTTGGTTGTTTTTTTTTTAATTAATGCCACTGGCTGGATTATTTTATCTCTGAAGAGCAAATATACTGACAAAGACCTACCTGCTTACACTTACGAGGGCAGTTACTTGAGTTGCTAAAGCCTGCGAAATTGTGTTGATTCTCCTTGCATTTTCCGGGAGGGATCTGAAGGACAAGGTCAGCATGAACAAAGTTCTCACCCTGTCCTGCTGGCAAGAACTGATGTAGTAAACAATTCAACATGGTACATATGTGGAGTCAAGATGGAGACTTCTTGAAGGACCACTCGGCTATCGCTACAGGACAACAGTTGGAAATATGATTGTCTATGCCTTTTAAACAGGTGTTTTCCAGTTACCAGTTGTGCCATCCCATCATAATCACAATACCCACACAATACATGTCAACCTTTTTTTTAATAAGTGTGAAGTTAAATCTTTGGGGCTCGCAGGAAATTGCTGTTCCAATGATTTTCTCAGCAGTAAAATGTTTTTCATGGCTACTGACACAGAAACATCAGGAGACCTTAAGTGCCTGCTTCAACAGAGCAGAGCTACAGTCTGAAGACCTGACCTGTGTCCCACTTTAGTGGGCTCATATCTGCAACTAATCCTGCTTACTTACAGAGTTCCTCCAGGGGTTTGAAACCAATTAGATATGGTCTCTAAATCCCTGAAAGTTGAAAAAGATCTTAATTTTATTTGGCAAGAAGCAGACCTCAGCTAAGTTACAGATTAGCTCTGACTATCCTTGTTTATCAAACTGGACACCAAAATCAAGTTCGTTTTCATAACAGGAAAAGAAAGTGAGATTTATCATCCCACCCCTCACCCTAAAAATTATTTCATGCCAATTATTTCCTAAGACTGTCTGCAGAAGAAAAGATAATGAAGAAGCTCAAAATCCTCTTTCTGGACAGAGACTCTCTGACACCTCAATCAGGCAGGTGCCTACTGTCATCTCAAGTGAAAATAGGGTGAAGGAAAAGGGGGAGTGGGAGGTGTGAAGTCATCTGCTCATGTTACAAAATGCAACGCAAGTAAAATTAATGCAGAGTACATAATACAGTTTTATAAACAGACCTGTGTTCTGAAACCAGATGTGTCAATGCCTTTTAAAGCAGGGCTTTCTTTGAGCTCGAAGGGGGCCAGGAGTCCCCTAGAAACTGAAGACTCTGAAGCGTGTCCCAGGGGCTGTTCTGAAGCATGGAAATGTCCAGCTTCAAATGTTTTAAGTCCTGCGCTTCTATTTTTTCTATGAAACTTTTGAAATCTGGGATTTTTGGGTAAATGAACATCCAGATAGAAAAGGAAAGATTGCAAAGCTCTCGATAAAATGTACCATACAGTACATAAGTGCTCAAAAGGTGAAAAACATACAGTGAATAAACTGTAGCTCCAACCTCAAGATTTCAGTTGAATAACTTTGTGGCATTATATGCAAAATATCTCCTGTAACTCGGGAATGTAATATGTTCAATGTTAAGGCTGTAGTTGATGTTGAGTCTTCAAAGCTGCTTTTATGTTTGGTTGTTTTTTTTAAGAGTTGTACATCTCAGCATTTTTACTGCTATTTAGTCATGGCACCTACACTTTGTATGAGCAAAGATAAGATGGAGCAAGCTTACATTTCAAATTTGAAATTACTTAATTTTATAGAAACTTAGAAAGGAAATATTTTTAAGAACACAAAAATGTGAACTATGCTTGATTAAAGAAAAAGGAAAAATCCCACCATCAATCAAAAAGTACCTGCAATGCTTTCAGAGTGCTTCTGTCAGAAGTGGGGATGCTCATATATGATTTGTATGAAAAATATTTGAAATCAGAGGAACTGAATATTGTGAATTGAGTGTGGGCTTTGTTTTTTCTTTCAGCTTCCAAGCTGAATTTGTCTGCAGCCAATTGCACAACTGGAATTGGCTGGTATCAAGCTAATGTTTCATTTCACAATCTAGTCTTTGTTTCATTTTGTGCCCATCTGCCCATTAAAGTTTATTAACTATTAGACCTCAAATTGTTTCAATATTGTTTATTTTATTAAAGGTTTACATTGTCAAAAGTAGTAAAAGTATCAATTCCAGTGCTGCTATACTGCCAGGATAATTTGAATGGGTTTTAGTTTTTAATACCTTCCAATGGCTAAAGTTTTTTTAAAGCTGCTTTAGAAATAATATGAAGATGACACATGATACACATTTAAATAAGTACTGAGGATTTTGTGTTCTGTTGTGTCTACTCACTGGACTTCCCAGTGTATCAGTTAATACCTGGCAAAAAGAAGAGTCATGATGACTGTTGATGATTTTATTTTATTAAAGAGCCAATGGAGTTTTCCCATCCTGACTGCAGAATAGTACAGTATTGTGGCTGCATTAGGTATAATGATAGTTGATAATACATTTATTAAGAAACATATTAGAAACATTGAATGTATATAAAAGCTTGAACTTCTTAAATAAAATCCTCTCCTTTCACTCTTGCATTTCTTTTGCAATCATTCTTGTCTTTCCTACTCTTCATTACACTCTCATGTAAGATTTTTTTCCCCACAAAATGCCTTATAGACCTCCACACTCAAAGACTACGCTTCAGTGAAAACCCATCCTCTGCCACTATGTATGCACAGATAGCTGACCACTCCTGGCATATCCAAATTGCAAAAGTCAAGAAGTGGAGGGAAACAGATCACTGAAAAACCTTCTTGGTTAAACATGATTCTACCTGACATTTGTTTATCTTTTATCCTTTCCGTTGAAAAAGGATGATATAAGGGCAGAGAAAAAGCTTACAGAGACCCCACAGTTCTCTGCAGAACTTTGTTAATGCTGAAGGCAGTCTTTTGCAAATCAGCAAATCTCTAGGCATTGAGGAGAAATACTTGATTTTTCTATATTCAGCTTATGTGTCCTTAATTCTTTTTCACGCCATTTATTAAGAAAGTAATGAAGAAAAATATTTTGCTTCTGAAAAGAATAATCTATGAGATCATCTAAGATCTGTTGTAGATCAGTAACTTAGGGAAAGATGGAAAAACAAGAAAAAAAATTCTGGTAGCAAAGCATTCTTAAACCAGAGTTGACACAGAGTACATTTCTTCATGGAACAAGCACTGGATCCACCAAAGGACTAATGGGGCTGTCGAGGTAACAGAGAATATACAGATAAGGAAGGGGGCTGGAAGATATGGCGAATGTCATTGTTATGTAAGAAAATCTTTAGTTTCATGTGTTGCAGGAGTTCACCCAAGACGGTCTGAAAATTACTTTTGACTAAAAGCAGCTACAAATGTGTGAACTACGTGGCTACAATTACTAAAAATTTTCAGTTACAAAATTATTTGTAAATTATTATAAAATTATCCAGTCTATAAAAGTTCATCAATCTGTTGTTGTGATTGGGGATTATGTAGCCTGAGTAGGTTTGCACTAATAAGGAACAATTATGAAGAAATGTCTGAAACCTAATGTGCAAAGGCAACATGAAGGTGATGCAGTTCAAAGAACACAGATCCAGTACCCCCAATCCTTGCATGCACACAGTCTCCCCAGCTGAGGCAGTGAGTCTGGACTGCATGCTTTGACCCTGAGGCACGACACTGCTTAGCTGTGCACCTGCACTCCACAAACCTAGAGGTCCTATTGATTAAAAGTATAGTAAAGTAGCATGTTTAAAGCCTTTCTTATTTTTCCTGTCTCTATCTCTGAATAAACTAGGAAAATGATTCATTTGTATAATGAGTTTAAGGCTCAGTACTATATGAAAATTTATACATCTTTTAATTTATGAATATAAAAATTATTTCCCATTGCAAAAGCCTAGCTTTGTTTTTCATTCCTATCTCTCTTTCCAACAAAGCTAAATACAAGGAAGACAAAAGAGCTAATTTAATCTGTATTTGGTTTAAATCACACTTCTATACTAAGTTAATGCAGCTTCATGACACAACGAAATTATCTTCAAAAAGTAGTACAGCATTAAGAGTTCCACACAAAAACTGTATATTTTTATAATTTAAATAGCGTATTTTTTCTTTTTTTTCTGCATATTTGAATTTTAATTATCACCAGCATAAATGTACATAAGCAGATATTGTTTATCCAGTATCTTTGGAGATGTATGTATGGTAATGTAGTTTGTCAGTTTATCATCATTCAATATGATTATGTTGTTCTTTGTCTTTCAAATGTTATCAGAACATGCTGCCATTAAACTTTCTATGTCTGTCTAGTTTATATTGTGAAATATAATAAAAGCACACTGTGAGATACTTGTTTTGCATTTGCATTGTTTAGGATTTGTTGATTAAAAAAAATACTCAAGCATTTGACTGTAATCCTATAAATGAAACGTAACGTTTCCTCCTGATAGTTCAGTTCACGTATTCTGCTCAGTAGTGGCCAGTACTCACCAGCTTTCTTCAAAGAGCTCTGTGCAACAAGGTGCAATAGCCCAGCTTTGATTAGCTGCTGCTGTGTGAAATACAGTCCACAGGTGTACCCTGCACTTTGGGACCCAAGCACAGTGTCACCCGTTTTGCTCTCCTGTACATTTGATGTCTTGTGGAAAGTGCAGCAAGGCTTTTCTATTCATTTGCTAAAACTCCTTTTCATTCTGGTAGACAGGAGCTGGAAATGCACATTAGCAAGTTTAAACAGGAGAAAACAAGTATTTTTGTTACTGCTGAAGGTTTCCTACAATTATGATTGGTTTTCAGGAAGTGTTTAGGTATTAGGGGGAAAACTGTTTCCCCCACCACATGCTTCTTCACGGTTCATGGTAACTGGCCCTTAAGTCACATCAGTTGCCTCTTCTGTGGCTTTAATTCAGGTAGAACATAGCTAAATGCACTCAGGTAAGGACTTTTTAACTGCCCTAAGAATTTACGCATCTTCTTCAGTGGGTTTTGTAGGAAAATGTGTGCACTCTGCTGTCTTGGATGCACCTTTTCTGAGTGCCTGAAATTACTAGCTTAATGCCCTTCAAGGACAATTCAGGCACGTGTGCAAAACATCTAACCCTCTGTCTGTGTCCGTGAAGACAGCGAAGGTAGGGGAAGTCAGCCTGAAACAGAAAGAAGAAGCAACAGAATACAACACGTAGACTCTGGATGCTGGGATTTAACTGTCCAGCAGAGAGCAAGGTTACTAAATCCTTTGCAAGGCAGAAGATAAACCACTTTGCAGTACTGCAAGTACCACCATTTCCCTGTCCCATTATTTTGTGAGACTGAAAAAAGAAGACAAGGATTTGGGGGAAAGCAGCCCCACCATTGCCTTTCTTCCTACCTAAAACCTAACAAAGGAAGATGGGATTAAGTTTCCTTAGGGAGTTCAGCAGAAACAGGTAATTAGTTCTGTGATTCTCCTCTTTCTGCCCAGTCAGAAAAGCTTTCTAAAAAGCTAACAGGCTAGTAGACATGATTAAATGCTTACCTTACCACTGGGACCAAGCACAGTGAACAGATGGGTAGAACAGAAGAGGTCTGGGTAAAGACAAAATTATCTTATAACTAAGGTGGGGGTTGGCTAGATGAAAATTAGGTAAAAGCATCCTTAAAAGAAGTTTTTCTGGGCCAAAACCAGAAAGCTCTCTTCTCAAAACATTCCCAAGGGGTTTCAAACACTGTAAGTCTCCACTGAAGCTGCACAACTTAGCAGTGTGCTGTCATTCCTCTGTGGCAGCAACTTCTCCATCCTGAAGCACCTATAGCTCCTGCTTTTATCCTCCTCACTTATTAAATATTTAATGGGAGTCTACAAGTGGTAAAGAGTGAAATTTATTCCAGTAGGAATGGTTGGTTACCAACTGCATGGCATTTAAGTTTCACACAACACCTGACCCTAAGAGGAGCTTCTGCTTGTAACTAACTTTTTGGTATCAAGAACTGCCTCTGAGGACATTTTACTCAGGCCAAAAGACCATGTAGTCTTGCACTGCAAGAACCTGACTTGCACAGATGGACAAAAAACAAAGCAGCTCTTGAAGCATCCCATCATAGACTGTAGTTCACTGCCTTCCTCTCCAGTGGGGATACCTATTCTGTGCAACTCATTTTCGATGTACTGAGTTGCTTCTTGGATATCCTGGAGAAATGTGTCAGTGCTTATCTTCTGCACGTGTCCTCCAGAACTCCTGTTACAAGCACAACTACAATAATGGGAAGCTCTCAAATTTGCACTCAGACAAGGTCCTGGGCATACAGTAAAAGTGTGCATCTGGGGCAGACAGTACTGATGCAAAGTTTTATAAAACCACAAGTGACAGAGACAAAAGGTAGCCAATCTATTTATCGGGGGAATTGAGATGGAAAAAGAGCCTCCTTCCCTTTCTTAATCCACCTGATAAGCTACAGGCACTTACCTGCCTGTGTGGTCAGAGATGCTGTCCAATACCCTAGTTAATGATGTTTTTGAGTTCACTTGGAGTTTTGTGCGAGTTTAAATCTCTCCCTACCTGTACACTCCCACTGTAAAAAGTCCACCAATCCTTTATATATCCAGTAAGTAAACTTTTTCCTTTCCTACCTGTGACTTCCAGAATTTTAATCTTCTCATCCTTTGGTAACACAAAAGACCCTTAGGTAAGGTGGATGATACTGCTAGTGGATTATTAACAATAATGTCCAATGTACATATCTCAGGTTATGCTACTGTGATCATAAGTACCATGGAGTTGTCTGCATTGCTAGACCACCGAGGTGGAGAGACACCTGATGCCATTGCTGTAAAAGTAGCCACACACCATGCTAAGGGGCTGTAGGGGGATAAATGACACATGATCCAGCATCATCTAGTTAGAATGGCACAAACAGGCTTTAGCCCATTGTATTGGATTTCCATGGCGAAGTTTTGGTAGCAGGGGGGCTACAGGGGTGCTTCTGTGAGAAGCTGCCAGAAGCTTCCCCCATGTCCATTACAGTCAATGCCAGTTGACTCCAGAATGGATCCACTGTCGGCCAAGGCTGAGCCCATGAGCAACAGTGGCAGCACCTCTGGGATAACATAGCTAAGAAGGAGTGGGGAGGAAACTGCACAATTGCAGCTGGAGAGAGGAGTGAGAATAAGTGAGAGAAACAGCCCTGCAGACACCAAGGTCAGTGAAGGAGGAGGGGAAGGAGGCACTCCAGGCACTGGAGCAGAGATTCCCCTTGAGTCCATAGTGAAGACCATGGTGAGGCAGGCTGTCCTCCTGCAGCCCATGGAGATCCATGGTGGAGCAGAGATCCACCATGTCAGAGCAGGTTGATGCACAAAGGAGGCCCATGCCCAGGCAGGCTCTTGTCAGGACCTGCAAACCCATGGAGAGAGGAGCCCACGTGGTTTGCTGGAAAAATTTGTGACACCCTGGGGGACTCACACTGGAGCAGCCTGTCTCTGAAGGACTTCACCCCATGTAAGGGACCCACACTGGAGATACTGAAGAACTCCAACTCCCAGGAAGGATCCACATTGGAGAACTGTCTCCTGTGGAAGGAAGACCCCATGCTGGAGCAGAGGAAGAGTGTGAGGAATCCTCCCCCTGACTAGCAAGGAGCGAAAGAGGCATGTGATGAACTGACTACAACTTCCATTCCCTGTCCCTCTGTGCTGCTCAGACAAGAGAAGGTAAAAAAAATTAGGAATAAAGTTGAGCCTGGGAATAAGGGAAGGATTGGGGGGAAAGTGTTTTTAAGATTTGATTTTATTTCTTATTATCATACTCTGATTTGATTGGCAATAAATTAAACTAATTTCCCCAAGGCAGGTCTGTCTGGCCCATGATGGTAATTGGTGAGTGATCTCAACCTGTCCTTATCTCGACCCAGGAGCTTTTCATTATATTTTCTCTCCCCTACCCAGCTGAGTAGTGGAGTGATAGAGCAGCTTTGGTGGGCACCTGGCACTCAGCCAGGGTCAATCCACCATACTCATTTACCATAAAGCCCTCTGGCAGGGGAGTGGAGAAAGTAGGGGGAAAAAATTTGGTCAACTTGACCCAGCAGAGGTAACACCAGAGCAGCACTTTGCGCAATGCATTTATATAAATACATGCCATACAACTACTTCATAATCCTTCAGAGAACGCTCTTTCAGTCAAGTAACATGAACCTCAAAATTGGATTTATTGTACCACTGAACCACAATAAGAATAATGTCTTCTACATGTGAACTGACAAGCATATCTGATGCAAACACACGAAAGATCAATGCATGCAGTCTACACACTGGGGTGGCAACAGCTTTAACAGACCTTTAATCGTTGTCTTTGTTGGAGCAACTATATCAGAAATTGTGAAAGGAGAAAATGTTTTGTTCAGCACTAAAACAGACAAAAAAACTAGACTGTACATAACTGCTGCAGTGGAAATAATCATCCCTGATTTACTAAAAAGCTTACTCAAAAAAAGCAGCTCACTTGTCAAAAAGCCTCTTCCTCTCTCTCAGAGTTCAGCCCTCCAAGTCACTGGTGTGACAGCATATACCTCTAGTTGCATGAGCATGAATGCTTAGCATTCAAACTGCACAGCATTGCATAGAATCATGGAATGGCTTGGGTTGGGAGGGACCTTCAAAGATCATCCACCCCTTCACCATAGGCAGGAACACCTTCCCCTAGACCAGGCTGCACAAAGCCCCTGGCCCTGAACACTTCCAGATATGGGATATCCACAACTTCTCTAGGCAACCTGTTTCAGGGCCTCACCACCCTCATCATAAAAAATTTCTTCCATATGTCCAATCTACAGCCACTAAATCTACTTCTTTCAGTTTGAACCGTTGCCCCTTGTCCTGTCACATATACATCTCAAATCTTAACAGCACCTCAGAACTATTAAAAAAAAAAAAATTCCACTGTGACTCCTGGATAGTTTGAAAAGAACACAAAAGAAAACAGCAAAAGATTGGAAAGTGAATCCATGAGTCATATGAGAAACCCTAACCGGCAACAAGGTATTTTGGAAATGCATTTCTTTTGAGACACTTCCATAGCGTTGTAGTAGGTTGACCCCGGCTGGATGTCAGGTACCCACTAAAGCCACTCTCTCACTCCCCTCTGCAACTGGACAGAGTAGACTAAAAAAATAGTGAAGGATTCATGAGTTGATATAAGAGCTGGGAGAGGTCACTTACTGATTACCTTCACAGGTAAAATAGACTCAAAGTGGGGATAGTACTTAAATTTATTACTAACAGGATAAGAGCAAAAGAGTGAGAAATAAAACAGTCTTAAAAACATGTTCCCCCCTCCACTCCTTCCTTCCATGTTCTTCCTCCTCCCCCCAGCAGTGCAGGGGAATGGGGGTTCCAGTCAGTTGTTCTTTCTTCAACTGCTCAGGGAGAGGAGTCCTTCCCCTGCTCCCGTGGGGTCCCTCCATGGGAGACAGCCCTTCACAGACCTCTCCAGCATGAGTCCATCCCTCGAGCAGCAGTTCTTCATGAAACTGCTGTCTCGTGGGTCACTCCTCCATGGGGTGCAGTCCTTCATGAATGAGCTGTACCAGAGTGGGTCCCTCATAGGGGCCACAAGTCCTACCCAGGAAAAACGTGCTCCAGAGTGGGCTTCCCTCTCCACAGGCTACAGGTCTCCAGCAGGACCCTGCTCCATCTTGGGCCTCCCACGGGGTCACAGCCTCCTTCAGATATCCACCTGCTCCAGCATGGGCTTCTCCATGGCCTGCAGGAGGGTCTCTGCACTCCGATGGTCCTCCATGGGCTGCAGGGGCACAGCTGCTCCACCATGGTCTGCACCACGGGCTGCAGGGGCCTCAGCTCTGGTGCCTGGAGCACCTCCTGCCCCTCCTTCTGCACTGACCTTGGTGTCTACTTTGTTGTTCCCATGTTTTCACTCCACTCTTCCCTGGCTGGAATTCTTTCTGCACAATACCTTCTGTTCTTAAATATGTTACCACAGAGGCATTACTATTACTCCAGATTGGCTTGGCCTTGGCCAGCGGCAGGAAGTCTGTCCTGGAGCTGGTTGGCATTGGCTCCACCAGACAGGGGAAGCTTCTAGCAGCTTCTAGGAGAAACCACTCCTGTAGCCCCACCACCACCACCACCAAAACCCAGCCACAGAAACCCACTATATCACCCTGTAAGACACCAGGCAGGCAGAGGGGAACCATAGTGCTGCAGTGTAATTAATGTTGCTTTTCAACAGGGAGCTGGGGCACAGACGTGCTCTGTAATGCCTGCATCAGAGCCCAGCCAGGAGCTTGTGCTCTCTGCTCCAGTGCCTAGATGCCGTGGCCTGAAAGGGACCACTGCCTGCACTGCTCTGTCCTCTGACAGTTTTGCTTGAAGTCAAAACTGGCAGCAAACCAAGGTGTTCTCTCATGAGACTGCAAATTAACGTTGCTGAAGGAAGCTGGCTAACAGTTCATGTGGCTCTGGGTTTGCTTTCCATCTGGTGTCGAACTTCTAATTCCCTCTACAGCTAAGAATAAAACAGGTGAGGTGCCCAGGCCACTCAGCACCCCCTACACATTACTAATTTCCTTTAGTCCAGGCCTTTTTAAAAAAAAAAAAACCTGATCTTGCTGCAGTTTTGAAATGTTTTGGGGTTTGGGTTTTTTTTCATTTCTAAAAGCAGCTGTTATTTCTCTCCCGGCTTTGCAAACATTCTTCCCATTAAGTAACTCATTTACTGCTTGCAGGAGGCACAGCTTCCTCCAACACACAATTCTAAAAGAAGCTAATACCTTTTACAGTTGAAAAACGTGGTCATGGAAAAGAAATAGATGCATCTTAAACAGTGCTCATTTTCAGCTCCTCCTCACTCCTTCGCCTCACAGACAAGGTGCCTAATAAGCCTTTCACTCTTGCTGCTTATGACCCAAATCAGTATGATTCTTTGTCTCTGTGTTTTCATTAGGGACACAAAATCAATCTTTAACCAAGGACAAACAGCACTGCTTTCAATTACATCCAAGTCTCAGCTTCCAGTCCTAGAATTAGACATCAACCCTATTACTTTGTGGCTGCTTCCTTGTTTTCTGCCAAGATGGAGGGGGGAAAGGAAGGGCAGTCCAGAGGTCATGAAAGATATTCAAGAAATATAAAAAGAAAAATCTATACAGCTTCCTCCAACAAGAGATGAGACAGCATCCAAGGTTCAGATAGGGCTAGGCTCCTCTTCACACCACATGCTTTTCAAAGCATGCTACCAGCTTGAGAACTACTCCCATTGTCATCTACTGGGAAACTCCCATCAATATCAGCTGGAGCTAGGAAGAGATATTTTAGTACTTGCACTGGAAGTGGAGCCATTGATAGCTGCAGAACAGCTTTAACTGCTACACAAGGTTATTCAACTACCTGAGAAAAGCCTGGATCTTTCTTCAAGTTCAGGTTGATTGTGGTTGGAAGCTGTGTGGCTGGGAAAAAAATCAGCCAGCCATCCCAAACACTGCTCATCCCTTATGAGGAGAAACCCACTAGCTGTCCCTTTACAATATTTGCAAGCCCCTTTGAAAGCAACACCAAAATCCATAGTAGAGTCAGAAAGGTATTAGGAAAATGGACCATGACACACAACTGCAATATTTACCACAAGTGAGCACAGCACACGCAAACAGATGTACCCTGGTCCAAGCAGTATCCCTTTCTTTGCTTATTTTATATGCTTGACAAGTGACATCTTACTCATGCTTTCACAAGTCTTTCTAGAAGTAATTTCCCTATGCATTTCTAGAATGCCACCAACAAGGACATGATCAAAAAGTGTCCATTTGCTTCCCTTAAAATGTTCAAATTATCTCCTAAAGGAGATAATTTTTATTTAGTAGCTGTTGGAAAGAATTAGCTAGTCAAAGAAATATGTCACTTTTGGCAAACAGAAGTATACACACCCAAATAAAAGAAAAACCCACCCTGTCCTTCATTTTCAACTGTATGTCCACTGCCGAATCATCCTTTAATTACAGCTGACAATTGCACAGATGTCTCCAATGCAGTTTGCTCATAAAGACACATTCACTGCAATGAGATACATGACAGACTTCACACTTAACAGTTGTCAACATAACTTCATTAATGTGTCTTGAGTATCCATTTGCCCACCCCCAACCACTTCAAAACCAAAATTAAACACCCCTTTTTTTCTGTCATCACATCCTCTGACAACTATCACCACTCACTCAAGTGTTAGGAAAATAAGTCACTGCTTTTTCCATAATCTCCATCAACCAGTGTTACTTCCAACAAAAGCAGTGTACAAACTCAAAGTCACAAATGAAAGAAGCCATTTTCATTTCCCAAAGACCACATCTATTTATCTTCTTGACCCATCCAATTAAATGGTATGATTCACCAGTGACTAGTAGCACAAACATACATTCATGTCTCAAGTTCTGTCAAAACATTACAAAATTAGCAGAGAGCAGCTACTGTTGTAATTTTAATGATGTGCCTATGATGACTGTAGCTGGCAAAACAAATCTTTCAGCATTATATGAGCCCTTTTAATACTTAAACATTTCCTATAAAAGTAAGATTGCATACTTAGAAGAGAACAAGGTGGTAGAGGTCAATTATAAAAATTATCTTTACTGGGTAGAAGAGACATAAATGTTCTCATTTATGAATGTCATATAAGCTTATCTTATGTATAGTGGTGCTGCAGCCCCAGTGGAGACAACAAAAGTTACAGGACTCTAAACGAGAAGAATACCCATGTTTCGTATTTGTCTAAACAGGGATTGAGATCATGATGGAACATATCTACAGATGGAGCCAATCATCTGAAAACAAAAGGTGTTCACAGATTTCACTTTTTGATTAAAGAAATTTATCATTCAAAACTACTTGTTGAGATTAAAACTACTCATGCTGAGATTAAGTTTCATATGAGAACAAACAATTAAACCACCTCTTCATATCATCATTGAGAAGACTGGTAATCAACCTGCACACATGAACTTAGCTGTAAAGGTCTATGACAGTGATAACCAGGGACTTGGTTACACCACCACTCAATTTTCATACACTCACCAGAACAGAAACAAAATGTTCGGCTCTGGTACTTCTTTATGACTACTTGAACTGAGGGAACAGAGGGAGGATTCTAAGGTAGAGGAAGATCAAGTAGGGTTCAGTAGGTCCTCCCTACTCATATTGGCCTTTGGATTTTGCCAGATGTTTTCATCTTTAAATACTACGCAGAGCTAAGGGTGTTGTGAACCTCGTAAGGGTCAAGTCTTTGGTGAGGACTTGACCTCACCAAGGTGAGCACTAACAGCCAAAGGGAATATCAAAGCTTGGAGGTAGGGCACCAGCAGAAGGAAATTTCCCTCCTTATTCCCTTCTGGCTTAGGAGTGAGTCCCTTTGAATCCCTCCACTGATGTCTTACTCTGCTTCTTTTCTGTCTCCCCTCTTTTGCACTACAAATGTGTGCACATGCATAGCTGTAACTTAAGTCCTCAGTGCCAAAGAATGTCATCCTTATTGTCAGACAGGTCTCCCCAGCACTGACTGTATGAGAGAGAGCATTTACCATCACAGATAAGTGTTCTCATGAAAAAATCAGTGTTGTGAGACAACTTTTTCCCTGAGTTTCCCTCTCTCCTCCACCCTCCCCAACCTTGCTTGATGGGAAGATGGAACATGGTAACAAAAGGAAATTGTACAGCTGGAAGTTCGCCAGAAGACCTTAGAATAGTTCTCCAATGGAAGAAAAACATCCATAGAAGTTATAAAATCACTTCTCATACCAATGATATACTAATAATATATCTGTATTGTGGGAAGTATGTGGTGAATCTTTGCAAATGTGATTTGAATGTATGTAGACAGTACGTTAAGAAAAATTCAAGGAGACTTTCTATTACTATATATACTCAGCTAAGTATAAATTCAAAATTACACACAGGAAAGAAAGAAGAAAACAATCCTACTAACAAATGTGATGGGGTTTTGTTTGGTTTAAAATGTATTTATTTTGCCAAAAATTCCATCTTAATGGAAAACCTCAATATAATGTTAACTACAGTGCTACTGTTCTACCTGCATAATCAGTTTTATGCCTCTAAAGATTTAAAGAGTAGTGTAGCAATTATGTAATTTCACCTTAATGCCAGTTTTAAAATGAAGGAGAAAATCACTTCTGTATGTCTCACAGGAAAAAAGTAATTGTTTTAAAGCCATCTTCCTTGAAAGCGAGCTGTAGACTCTCCAGTTTCAAAATAGACAGATGAATCTTATGCAGTTTGTCTGGTTTCTAATTATTAAGATAATTCATAATAAAAAGCAGGGGGGGGGGAAATTAGGTGCTAGGGAAAGATGTTTAGGCACACATCAGCCACCAAAATGGATTGAGATCAGATGAAAAAGAGAGAACAGAACAGCTATTAAACTTCTGCCTAGTCTTCACTGGGGCTGTTGTTATAAACTTGGAGTACAGCTGCACTTAATGAGTTTGTGTAAAAGCAGACATTATACAAATGGGAGAAAGTAGGAACTTCATCCAATTAGATAAGAGAATTGGCCAGCAGCTCCCAATGAACTGAAAAGCTCTTCCAACTTTAGGGATGAGAGCTAATTATAACTCTATTTTTGTGTGTGTGCAATGCTACTAAATTATTAAGAAATATTGTTCTGTCAAAAAACTATGTCGTATGCACTGACTTGATTATTGCAGATAGAGTATTTGCCAGAGACAGGGCTGGAAAGTGATTAGCCTTGATAACAAGAGAAGTCATTCTGCCATCAAACTTCAGGGTGCAAATGGCTTATCTTCGTGAGGTTTTCACGAAATTTGGGCAGTGAGGTGAAATGGCAAAAATTTCTGTTTCTTCTTCTTGGTACTGAGCATGCAAGGAAGACAGGTTGACATAGATAACTATGTGACTGTTTAGAAAGGTAGCTCAAGAGATGTTTGCTGTTGAAACTAACACATAAACTGGCATATTATTTACTTTCTGGTTTTGTGGAGGTTTTTTTTAAACACACAATAAGATGAAGAATCAGAAATTGGATAGATATGAATGGGTACAAAGGTTCTCACTGTTGCTTGCTAACAATTAAGGACCTTGTTCAGAGAGTGGAGTAAAGTACAGAGGAAGCAAAGAAATGATGTTCCATCTCCTCCTCCTTTGTCACCACCAACAATGCCTCCTTAAGACACTGCGTTACAACTATTTAGGGTGTGCAATTCCTGGCAGCCATTGCCCAGCTTTCTTGGCTCCATGGACAACTAAGTCCCCCGGCCACCTCCAGACAAAACTGTCCATCAAGTCGGGCAATTTTCAGGAAATAAATGTCATTTTATGTAAGGGAAAAAAGGTGTGAGAGGGCATGTCCTCACTCTGAGAAAGTTCATGCTGAGGGCAGCAGGGAGGGGAAGTGAAATTAGAGACTGTATTAATTGAATATTAGAAAACAGTTTCAAACTCTGGGCCCTGCTATTTCACTTCACTCATTTCTCCTTTGGAATAAGGGCTTATGACAACTGCCAAACAATGTCACCCCCTAGAGCCGAACTCCCGGGTTCTGTGCTTACTAACAACCAGTGCAGACTGTCCTTATGAGCACAAAGTCTTGTTTGGTTTTCTTTTCAGAGCAAAGTAGAGCCACTGGGACTCCTTGAAAGAAGCCAGAAAAACAAGACGAAAAAATCCCAGAGCAGACAGAGCACACCGGAAGGCTGAGGCTACTAATGGGACAGCTGTAAACAAGGATGAAATACTCAAATGCAGGATTAAAAAAGGCAGTGGGAAGAGTCCAGAAGAGCACTGTGTTTCAATCTAGCCAAGCCATACTTCCAAACTGATATATTTTACTTCAATTATCCTAGAACCAAATAAAGAAATTAACTTAGATTTAAATCATCAGTAAGACAACAGAGCAAGCAACATCTCAAGAGACTTTCAGCAATCTTTTGAACTTTGAAGGAAGACTTCCAGTTCAGGTCCTAAAAGTAACATGGGCAACAGAGAGGTTTAAGGCTCCTGAACACAGATTCGGCATGTCAGTTTTGAAATGCTAAATGAAAGCAGTGGTGCCTCATTAAATGAAAAGCAAATCACCAAGAAATCAGCTTTCAGGGATCTACTGAACTGCCGCATTGTACTCACACAGAAAATTACCCAGCAGTTTTTTCCGAACCAAAAAACACAAATCAGTTTTGCTTAGTGAATGCAGGAGCCAAACTCTTCTATTGTGAAGGTTTCAATAGACACTCAAATAACTTTGACAGCATGAAGGGGGAAGGGTGTCTCTGACCCAGTTTCTGTATTACAGCGTCGCTTGGGTGATGGTGGTACGAATGTTCACAGCAGAACCTCTTTTCTTCAATTTTCCTCTCCTGCTTGGCCACCATCGCTTTGTTTAAATAATCCACAGATGTTATCATGGGCACAAGAATACGATTAATTGAGCTTAATGATTGCTGGCAGCTTCTAATATGCATTCAGCTGGTGATTCTTCAGCAGAGCCCTTTACACAGTGCGAGAGGAAAATTTGTTTTTTTCTTTGGCTTTCTCATTTCATGGACATTCTGAAAGCAGAGTTCTTATTTCTTCCAAACATCTTTGCCCAAATCCTCTTAACAGGCCATGGGAAATTTTGAAGGTCAGGCCCTCCTCACTCAGTGGAACCCAGATGATTTTTTTCTAGACTCTTCACCAAGAAGTTTCTTGCTACTTCTCACACCACTGATCCAGGAGAAGATTCAACTGCTCCTTTTTGTAGAACAAAAAAAGCCTACAGAGGCAGGTAAGTGAACTACTGAGTAAGAGGATAAATGCATGAAAGAAAGGCTCCACATACACAGGCAGCAGGGAAACAGGAAGTCCATGTGTGCAGGCACATAAGGGCAGCATCCCTGCCAGGCACTCGGGCAAGAGATGTGACAGATGAACTGGGTTGAAAACACTGAAAATCCCAGCGAGAGAGGCAAAATCCAAAGCACGCACATGAAGCTAAAATCACAGGATTTTCCCACAGCAAGGCTGAAATACACTTATGATTCTGAACACCCACAATAAAAATTTTCTTTTTAAAAACTCCTCACTGTTTCAAAAACCATGTTTCAATCTGGTTTTCAAGGGATGTTGAATTATTATGAACCCTTGCTTGTCTGCTTTTATATGTCACAAGCCATCACTAACCTGACAGCTCTCTGGCAGACTTTCAAGCATCTTCAAAAGTACAAAACCAATCTTGCTTTTAACGCTTTCCCCACTTCCAGCACCTAAAACAAAATCCAATTCAGGGTCTTGAAAAGAGCAGAATCAGAAATAGATCTCACAAATGTCCTGACAAAGAAGGCTGAAGCTAAAGCGTTACACTGTCCAAAGCAATGGAATAATGGGAAAAGAAAAGCAGGAACAGTTTTATGACAGCCCATAGGCTGCACAATGGTATATATCAAAGCAGGGGTAACCAACCCATGAGAAGCCCACAAATAATTCCGCTAGGCATAGACTGGGATTACACCAGGTGACTCCCAGCACAGGTGCATGAGTTTAGGGGCTACTGCGCAATAAGAACCTAAACAGTGGAAGCAGATGAGCCAGCAAAAACTGCTAAGGAGATCCCTGATCAATCCTACTGGACAATAAAGCAGCCAAAGTCATAAGGAGCCACTGTCATCAGCCATAAGGTCTCTTTCCAGCTCTCTCCCTCTCACTTTCCTTGGCTAATGAGTGTTGTCCACAGTGCTGGTGCGTGTTTTTTAGAGTTAAGGAAACTGGTCACTCTTGCATCAGTCAGTTACACTCAAAAGACAAAAAGAAAATACTAAGACTGGAGAGAGGAAAGCCGGAAGAAAAGATACAATGTAGTCTTTATTTTTCCATCAACAGTACATTTCCATTCTTGTTTCATTGGAGAAACCAGGTCCCTTTTTGCCTACCTCCCAGAAGAGTTCCTTCCTTTTTTTTTTACACTAGGGAAAAGGATCAATTGGAACATTTACATTACAAATCTAGCTCATTTTGGTTTGAATCCAACAAACTTTACTTCAGTTTCTCAAAATAAACGCATTTCTGCAAACATCTTGTATAATTTGAAAACTCATGTTTGTTAAGAAAATAGTGGTGGTAAAAACTTTTGACTATTTCTAAGTGATTCCTTTTTATGAGAATTGTGGTGCTTCCCTGGAAAAGGTTAGCTAGTACACTAACTTCAGTACTGTTAAGTTCACTCAGGTGAGAGAGTCATAATTCCCTCTGCTGCCAGAGACTTCCCTCTTGGCATTGGACTATTCACTTTGCCTCTGTGCTCCTCAAATCCAGCTATAAAACGGGTATAAAACTTGTACTTTACAGAAGCACCATAGGCATGAGACCACTCATTATATGAAGCTTTTGCATACTTTGGAGGAAGAAGGTACAGAATACATAAAAACCCACTTGAATTAGGCTTTAGGAATGTGCTGCAGAGGATGACGGACCTGGCTGAATTACTGTGCACAACTGAGCAAAGCAGCATTATTTCCTGATTGACTAAAGCCTTAAGACACTCTTACTGTTGCAAATAGCACCACAAAATCTCTAATGGATTACAGATAGGCAGGACTCCTGTTTTATATCTCAGCCAGAAGACAAGAATCACTGCAGCTCAATGGGCTCAAAACATGAAGTGGCTCAAACATGAAAGGAAAAGCAGCCAGTACCATAGAGTCAAGACCTACAAAATAAGCACCATCGTTCCTAAAGCACGTTAATTTTATCTTCACTGGAAAAGCCAAGCTCTACCTTGTTTTGCCAATGGCATATGAAGAATTTGATGCCCGATGTAGTAAGCCTGCAACATTGATTCAACACTGGACATTTGTAGCTCCCCTCCTGCAACTTAAAGCATGTTTTCTAAACACAGTCTTAGCTAAAACCCTTTACTGACAAGAATTGATCTAATTCACTTTGTTAGTCTTTGACATCCCTCATCTAGATTCAGGGTGGTCTGTTTGCCTTTCTTTGAAGGTGCCCTCCCTTCACGCGCCAGAGCTGAGCTCAACAGGGCAAGGCTGGTAGCATCCCAGTGTAGACACAGGGAATAGCCAAGAGCCCAGTGCCCTCCTCCTCCTCCACCGATTATCAGCAGTACCTGGTATTGGAGCTAGCGGGGAAGGGGGAAAAGGGAGAAAAACTGAGAAAAGCGAAGCCGATGATTAAGGAGTAAAAGAATGGCAGATGAAACTAAAAATAGTCCCCTCGGCAGTTGTAAAGGAAATTCGTTTGACAGGAGGCTGCTTCTTTTGTCGAGAGTGGTTTGTTATGCAAGAGACGATACCAACACCGGCTCTTCTTATCTGGGTTGTCAGTTTAACTGACAAAAAGGAGCAGGGGTTAACATCACTGGAGCCACAGCCAGTCATAACATTTGTTTGTTTTCATACATGTCCGTGTTTTAAGAGGCAGCCCGGGGATTTAATACCGTCCAGAAAGTGTGGTGCAAGCTCAGTTAAGCAATTTCACAAAAATCTTCAGAGTACTTACTCGTTGTTAAAGGCAACAATTAAGCCCCTGCCTGCTGCTGGTTTTGTTCCCCTGCCCCCTGCTTCAGACACACCATGGTGACTTTCCTGCACAACAGAAAACTGAATGCCCTCCAGTTTTTCTACACACAGGCAACAGAGGACAACCTTGCCCCTGCTCTGCTTTTCCACTTCTCAAGGTAGATGACTCAAAACATGCAGAGCCTCCTCAATACAAGAAAATGCAAAACTAAACTAAAGAAAGCTGTTTCATTTTTCCCCCACTCCTTCCTGATGCTGAGCCTTCAACAGCATTTACACCTCTATGTACAAAGGTAAGAAGTAGGAAGGAAGAGGCTTTAAAAGACACCACCTTAACATCTCCTCTCTTACAGAAGAGAAGTCACTGTAAAATCAGGAGGAGAAGTAAAAATGAGGCTATCAGCAGCTTCCTGGCCAAATGCCCACATGAGTGCAGGTGAGTCTGTATGTTCCTCATTAACATGCCTTCTGGCATGCCTGCAAGCTTTTGTAGAGAGCCTGGTGGTCACGGCTGCCAATATCTGCTGGTGAGGAGGTAAGCAAACCACAGCCTGTCCAAGTTAAACAAGTTAAGGCCAGGACTTTGAAAAACTCAAGAGACCCACATACGGTGTGTGGGAGGGAGCGCTCGGGTATGATGTAGGTGCAAGGGAAAACAGTTCTTATTAGTCTTCTCCTCATCAGACTTCCCTGAAACACTCATTTTTAGACCAAGTATGCTGCACTTAACTGCGGGTTAATTAGAAACAGGATGCTTGCAGCCTCTCCTCTATTCCTACTTTCAGAGGAAATGTTCATCAGCACAAAGACAGCAATGCAGAAGTCCTGTCTCCTTGGTGGGTAACTGAAGTCACCCCCTTTGTCCCAAACACCAAGGTGTTTGGTAGAAAAATAAGCAGCAGAATAAGATAAATTTGTGGAAAACCCCAGTTGAAAAGTAGATTTTAAATGTGCACTGAGTTGAAATGCTGTGGGCTTCTTCTGTAAACTAACTTAGAAATAACTTGATCTGTTTCCCACTCAGTGCGGGAAGACCTCGGTGGCAAATTCTGCCCTAAACCAAACCCACCTGCCATGAACTGCTAGGGCCACAGGATGCCACTGTTGCATTTCTTTTTCGGGAGGTCAAAAGGATGTGTGACAAATTGTTTGCATGAACTGGACACCTAAATTTAATGCCTCTTTTCCCTTCTTAATACACATAATTGCCAATGTAAAGCTCCAGACAGACTGTCCAGATGTAAATAGCTCAGAGCTGCACAGGATTATGTGTTTTGATCAGGAAGAAAATGTTTGAATACCTTTTAAGGCCAGATTACTGAACCCAGCATCTTTGTGTGTTCATAAATTTTCTATGCACAAGAAATCTTCCCAATGACTGCCAGGAGTGTTGACTCCAACCCTGATAGTTTTGACCACAAAACAAATACCCTCTTATTGGATTTTATCTATGTCCAGATGAGAAAAGAAAAACACTAGATTGGAGAGTAGATTAAATCAGAGAGAAGGCAGGCTGCTCATAATTCCTACCTCTTGTGAAAGAGCAAGAGCCCCTCCATGTTAATAAAACTTCATAAATATTTTACTAATATAAAATGGAATGCAATATATTCATGCCAAGAGACAGAAAAGTGGCCTGAGTTCCCAGATAGCTACTCTTGCTTAAATTTTATGCAATTTGCAAGCTGGCACACAGAATCCAAAGCCCGGGACTACTGAGACCTCCAGGATGGTCAAGACAGAGGCAGATCACAAAGGTCCACCAGTGTCAATTTAAGAGCAGTCAAGATTGCAGTGATCTACACAGGATCTAAAAGTCCTCTGAAAGCAAATTCAGTCCTGAAGTACTTTTACATTTGCATTTAAGTGGTAAATTATTATGGAAAACTAAGTATGGGGTTGCAGATAGTCTCCAAGATCTACGCAGACAGGGGTTCCCCCCAAGTCCAGCATGACATAGATGGAATTTGTGAGAAAGGACTGTTAAGAAATGAGGGAGAAATTTTAATGCTAACAGTTTCTCAGATTTCAAAAGCCGGTTTGGTTTCGCTCAACATTTTAGAAGGAGAAAAATGGCTTTAGCCTACTACAACTCCACTTAGGAGCAGGGAAAAAGAAAATGAATTATAAGGTTTCAGATACAGCTTGGGTGGCCAGCACCAGCAGAATTTGAGGAAAGTCAGCATGAAAGTGACAGCTGTGGGGATGCAGAGCATTACCGAGGCTGGTGTTACGGCTCTGTACTTCAAGCTGATATAAATACAAAGGGGCCCACAGATAACAGCCTTTTAGGATTCAAGGCTTCAATAGAAACATCCTCACTGCCTTCAGCCTACTTTGGATGTGTCCCAGAAGTCGACTGTTCCCCAGTCAGAGCCTAGATTCAGTGAGATAAAATCCCACTTTCAGAAAGCTATTGTAGATGCTTAAATCAGAACTAGGCAATTGCTCAGGAGATGCTGGGAAGGACTCAGCCTTGTGAGAGAAATAACTACCAACCAAACAATTCACACATTACCAAAGACAACAATAAAAGAAGGCCTAGGACTGGTTCTATTGCTTTTAAAAATAAGTATTCATAATAACACACACCAAGGATACAATATTAATATTAAATCATTTGTGACTGTTTACACTTCTTTGGCTGAAGCAACGGCTGAAGCAATTTTTGGTGTTGTGATTTTTTTTCTCACTAAGAAAGAAAAAACTTGACCAACACATAACCAATTACTTAGTTCCCAAATTCAATTTACCTCCCATTCCAAAGACCAGGGATTTCAAAATCTCTTTAAGAAAAGAAAAGAAAAAATAAATAAAAGCCTTCAACCCAAATATTTTTGTGTTGTTTATAACAATAAACAACAGATTTCATATAAAAGCAACACCACGAGGGCAGAAAAAAGTGTTCCAACGCTAATTTTAGTTCTGCTGATCTCAGGAGCTTAGTGTTCCTGTCAAACTGAACAGACTCCAGTGGTGCCCTGCCTGCCTGCCTGGAGAAATCTGTCCCTGGAGGTCTATTTATAGCACTTTGTATTCTATACCTAGATTGGTTTTTAGAGTTTTGTTTTGGTTTGTTTTGTTCTGTTTTGTTAGACTGGAGCAAGTATCTAGGACTGTGTTGATCCAAGACACAGATGTGACCTACTCAAGTAAATTACCAGGAAAAAAAAAGTATAGAAATTATTCACACTTCATTTTCTTCACATCAGTCCCCTGGACTTCATCAGTTAGTCAAAATTCAGTCCCAAAAGTTATTTCTATTTAAAGGAGAAATTCATGACAGAATCAAATATATCTCTGACAGAAACCCTTCTGCTTACATAAAACACAGCATTCTTTTACCTGCAATAAGGTAAGAACAAATAATCATATCTTTTTCCTGGGTGGTTCTCATTCAAATTTAGACAGTACCATATCCAATCCCTTCATGATTTTCTCCTTAGAGACACATTCCTACTGCCACTTCTGGATGTTTCTCCCTCATCGGCATCATTTTTTGTGGCTTGTTTCATATTCTTACGTCATATATAGGCAACTCCAGCAGTCACTACCTACCCTGTGTTTGCTTTATGAATTCCCAGGGAAAATCCCTTATGTCATAAAGTTTTTTTATGTAGATCTCGCCATGTAATTCTGTGTTGATTGTGACCCTGTTATTTCAACTACTTGGTTCCATAATGACTTTAACTACTTTTTAAACACTTACTTTGCTCGTCAGCTTCACGGAATTTTACCCAGTCCATAATAAAATTCCTTCAGTTCCATCCAATGTTCCATCAAACCAAAATGGCTACAACTGAACCTTTTCAGCCCAGAAAGAAAAATGTTTAAACAAAACTACTAGTGATACTGTAAAAAGTGGCTGTCAAGGATATTTCCGTATTTCAGCCCCTCCAAAAAAGTCTGTTTCCAGTGGTGTCTCCCTGCAATTTTTTGACTGGTTGTATAAAACCTGCCCACCAGAAGGGAGATGTAATTCCTCATGCCCCCCATAAAGAGCAGATATCTTCTGCTGGATGCAAGTGATGAATCTATTTCCCAAATGTTTGTCATCTAGACAGGAGAATGGAATTCATGCAGGCACCCTAATCTTCAGGATAAAATCTGCCAAACTAGCCTAAATGACCTTTAAACAGAAACAGTAGGAATTAGAAACAAATAGAACTACGAAACAGTAAACCACTCCTGCTGTTAAGCTGCCTTTGCTAGCCAGATGACAGCCGCAAACCGAGAAGGCGTAGCGACTAACTGATGGGTAGTACTGCCTCAAACTGCAACTTCACATTAGGGCTTCAGTTACGTTCACCACTCAGTGCTGCCAAGAGAGGTAGCCCTCTTCCCCCACCCCTTCCCCAGTTTCTTCCCTGTGGGACATGTACTTTTGCCAAGCCCTTGCTCCAGTGCACATTTGATTGCAGCACAAAGCCAATTCAACTCACTAAACCAGCAGAAAGTAAATTGGTTTTGGCTGGAGAGCAAGCTGAATTGGATTATGATGTGATCAAGCAAGCACTAGGGTTGGTGCAAGACAGAGAGGAGAAGATGAGCTGAGTTGTACATGTGAAGGCGGGAACAGCAGAAGAGGTCTAGGCAAGGCGAGAATGGTAAACAGCAAAAGAAGCTGTTAACACAGCTCATGCAGAACTGGGAATCACAGTCTTACCACAGTTCAAAATACATGCCTTGAGCATTCAGTTCTTGTATCTCCTCATTTTAGGGACAGCAGCTCCTCTGATACCTGCATGTTACTTACAGGGATTTTGGATTTAGCTCTAGCATGGGACTGCACTAACAGTTACATATCTTAAGGCCAAATCCAAGAAGCACTGGTACCCCAAGCGTGCTGCAGTGAAAGCCCTGGGAAAGAAAGGGATTTTATGGGAGGGGGCGAAGGGATTAATCTCTTCTCTCAGGTAACTAGCAAGAGGACAACAAAACATAGTCCCAAACTGTGCCAAGGGAGGTTTTCCTTGGACATTAGGAAGAATTTCTTCACATGAAGGGTGATTAGACATTGGAATGGGCCCAGGGAGGTGGTGGAGTCACCGCCCCTGGAGGAGTTTAAGGAAAGACTGGATGTGGCACTTGGTGCCATGGTCTAGTTGACACGGTGGTGTTAGGTCATAGCTTGGACTGGATGATCTCAGAGGTCTTTTCCAACATAACTGATTCCGTGATCCTCATCGCCGCCGCGGCTGCCGTTCCCCAGAGGGCGCGGACAGGGCCGCACCTGGGCCGGGCCGCCGCGGGAGGGAGGTGCGGCGGGCGGAGGTGGGAGCGCAGCCGGGCAGGGGAGGGCTGTCCCGGCTGCTCCCGGGAGCTGCTGCTGGGCGGGACGGAGCTCAGCGCTCCCCTCAGGTGAGGGGTGGGCGTCCGCTGGCCTTGGCCCTCGGGGTGCCGAGGGAGACGGGCTCTTCCCAGAGGAGCAGGGGGCGGGTGGGCGGCGAAGGGGACGGCTCCTTCCCCGGCGGGAGGGGCCTGGTGTGCGCCATTTGTGGCGGGGCAGCGCCCGTGGCAGGGCCAACCCCGGGGGGCGAAGGGGGGGCTCGGCTCGCTGCGGTGGTGCTGTGGCGGCGGGACCGACACCAGGAACCTTTCCCATGGGGAAAGGCGGAATGGCTTCTTCCCGGAGCGGGGGAGCTGAGCCGCCTCCGGGGAAGGCGCTGTCTCTTTCGCTGTTAGATGTAAACAAATAAAAAATAATATTTTTTTAAATATTATATTTATATTTATTTACGTCCTAACACTCTAAGGAGATGGAGGGAAGTCATTAAGCGAGCTTTCAGCTCGATCAGTCCAAATTAAATTGACTGCAGGCATTTCTACAGGGATGCTGGAGGGCTGTGATGAAGGCAAATGAGAATAAAGATTGCTCCGATTTTTGAAGTCTGCGTTTCCCTGGTTTACAGGTTTGGGCTTAGTTGTACCAAACTTGAAAAGGTACAAGAAATAACATCCTGATAATATTTAACACGAAATTATCAGGGTATATCTTCTCGTCACCTTATTTTCGGCCCAGCACAGCTTTGCCCGTACCCAATGTTTATGCAAATCACAGGCAGCGTTTGGTGCTGACTGTTTACACCCATGGGTGCTCTCCTCTCAGAAACTCCCAGGCCAAAGGTCACAGCCTGCCCTTTCAGACTTGCCCTGCCACCGGTGGCAGCTATGTGAACACTCACGCAAGGCACTGGTATTTGCTGG
Source organism: Manacus candei (assembly GCF_025592945.1). Lineage (NCBI taxonomy): Eukaryota > Metazoa > Chordata > Aves > Passeriformes > Pipridae > Manacus > Manacus candei. The sequence goes on from NW_026138097.1 coordinate 19,066,106, forward strand.
GCTTAATATATTAAGTAAGAGTCAACATTAGGCAAGCCAAGATTCATGTTCTTGGTGGACACTGTGCCTTATCCTGGCAGCAAAGGCAGGAGAGTCAGAGCAGACCTAGTAAATAAGTGAAGTGCAATAAATGTTGAGTATAGAAACATTGCATTTACTTGATGAAAACATAAAAACCTTCCTGCTTTAATTAAGTTGCCTTACTTGTAGTTTAAAGGGGTTGACTTCCTTCACTTCTTAAGGAAATCTGTACTAATTCTTGAATCAGCTTGAAATGGAAGTGAGTGCTGGTCAATGAATAACTTTAAGGGGAGCTATAAAATGAACCAGTTTTATTTCTCTGACTCAGGAAGTTATTTTAGAACGAAAGAATACATCTGAGAAACAAGATGTCTCCTGCCGGCAGTCAGTACCAAGATAAGCAATACAGGCACCATGAGAACCATAGATCCGACAGATACAAAGAAGACAGAAGAGCGAGAAAACCATACCAAAACAATGCAAGGTATGTCTTTATCTTCCTCAAGAAATACATCACAGCAGGTCTATAATGTCTGCCTTCTCTGTTTGCTTTTTAATACCCTCATATTACTGAGCCTTGAAATCATGAAGCATGAGCACACCACATTTGGAACACATTTTACACTTAGAAATGTAACCTTTTTGTTTGTATTGACTTTGAGACGGGGCAGAAAGGCTGCGTGACACAGGCAGAGATGTGAATTTCTTGGGATTATCTGGAACAAGCTGGGTCACAAGTAGGTGAAGTGTGGCCATGAGTCTTAGTACGGTTCCTGAAGAGACTGATCAGCAGGTGACAGCAAGCTGGTGCTTGCCAAATATGCATTGCTTAAATGAGAATGTTACATGACTGAGACCAGCACAGGGATTTCACGAGCTCTCAGGTTGCTCTAGTTCAGCTGTGAACACATTCCTATTAGTCTGAAACAAAATTACTTTCTCCAGTCCCAGTCAATAAATGGCACTTGTTTAAGTGTCTGAGGCTGTTTGCAGCACTTGATAGTGGGTCAGCCCCTATCACCACAGTAAGCAGATCAACTAATGGATTTCGAGTGCCAAATAAACTTGTAGGATATTACACTTCTCCTTCCAGCCTGGCCAGCCTACAGCATGCAAAATGAGAGCTTAGGCTGTTTTTCTTTTAGATCATACCCATGGATGCATTTGTAGGAAAGAGGTCTGTAGATCTAAACAGCACTGGCAAATTGGCCATGGCAGTAAAGTCTTCGTCACTCCCATTAGTCTCTGAGGACATGATTGTAAGGGAATTTAAGATCAAAGACAAGCAGGGAGAAGAAATAAATATAATTAAGATTATTGAAAAGTTGAAATACTGAAGTACTCCCTGATAGTATGCATTTTAGCAAGAAAAATGGGATGAGAATAAAAGGAGCAGAGGAGAGCACTGTGACTAGAAGGGCTACTTAAGTACTTATGGCTGAGTATAAAGCTTTTGGATAGTGGTAAACCTACTGTATTATGAAAATACCTAATGAATTTTTTTTCTGTCTCTCTTAAATTATGAAAAATTGGAGAGAAATGTGAAAGAAGGCCAGCCTGAGAATCATCCTCAGAAGCTGAATGCCTGTCCTTAGAAAATCTGAGATTGGCAGGCAATATAGTTAAATTATCTTGAACATGTTAGAAGTGAGAGCAGCTAATGCCAGTAACACAGTAATAGCACTGTGGAGAGTAAAAGGGAAAAAGAAAACGGTTGGGTTTTTGGTGTGGCCTTCTTTTTTTTTTATGTATAGCATACTATAAGCAATGTGTAAAAGGCTAGCTATAAATTAAACCACCACTTTCTAATAAAGCACTTCTCTGTATTTCTTGGTTTTGCTGTTGGTTTCAGATGTCTGGATACATAGACTGAAAACTGGTGGACAGACCATAAAGACTCACAGATCATCCCTGTACCCACCAGGGATTAGAGGAAGGGAAGCTGCATCTACAGATCTGCAATAGCCATGAAGATAATTCTTAGAGTCAAGTTGAGAATCTGGGGGGCATCAGATCTCACTAAAACTAATGGAAAAATTGTTTTATCAGTTGTTTTGAAGGGGTTTGGCTTAACCTAACAGGATTTCCCCCACTTGATTCTCATGGAGTTCTTGTGGATTTTGGTGAAAACTTTGGCTGATTGACCAAAGGACCTCCAGATGCTGTAATGAAATAGATGGGAAGAGTTTTGTGGAAGCTGCAAATTTAGGTGGCTAATGCTTTCATCTCTTATAAGCAAGACTTTCTAGACAGAAAGTCTTTCCAAATGAATAAATGTTTGAAACTCCTAGGGCAACCTCTCATTGCTGAGGAGAATTACCTAGAACAGGAAAGTCCTGAAGAAAAACAGGAGCGAAGGTGGCCAGAATAGGCCATAGTGAGGAAAAAAAAATCTAAAAAAAGGATTTTTTTTTTCCTAATTGTGCTCTGTTGCTGAACATTAGGGAGTTTTTGTTTTGATTTTTTGGTTTGTTTTGTTTTCTGGCAAGTAGCGGGATACAATAGAGAGAAGCAGCTGCATCAGAAGTACCAAAGGGATTGCTTTCAAGTTACTGGAAGTCTTATAAATCACACAGCTTATTTAATTTATGTGACACAGCTGCACAGGATGCTTTGGTAGTTGCACAAGACACAGGACAAAGGTCAGAAAAATCAGAAATGTTTCAGCCAAATAGAGCTGTTGGCAACTAAACACGGAGATGTTAGCATTGGTCTTGTTATTGAATGTCTTAATTAAAATGTAAAAACTACAAAGAACATGATTTAATGTGGATGAATGAGATAACATTGAGTCTGGAATTGGATGAAGATAAACCTTAGTAAAGTGCAATGATACTAGGAAACAAAACTACAGTTGAAAATGCTGATCTATGGATAAGACATTCAGATAAAAACTGAATAGGAAAAAAAGACTTTTAAAAATGATAATGCTGAATGAGACTTAAAATACCCTTTAATAACAAACTCATCCCAGCTGTACTTTGAGAAAGGCAAGCTCCAATTCTCCTTCAAATGAGGGAGAAAATTTTGATTAGACCAAACACTAAAACATTTACAGCCAAAGTTTCTTTTAACTTGAGTTTTTAACTGCATTAAGGAGGGCAAATTGCACTTTTCCTACAGAATATTCTAAATCTCACCAACCTTAAAAAAACATCAGATTTCAGATGTGGAGCTGTATGTCATTGCAGCAAAATGGATCATTTTGAAGTATATTTAGAGACATGAGAAATTGGTTTTTGGGGGGTTTGCTTTTAGATTCCTTCTCAAATATTTCAAAGACCTCAAGAACTTTGAATAGGCTGTTTTTTCCCCAATTTAAAATCTTTATCTGTTTCTTTTAATAGCTTTTATTCTTTTAAAAGGCATCCTTGTGGGACACAGTAGTTGGAAGTACGAACTTATTACCTGGGCTGCTATGGACTAGTTAAAAACATTTGTTTTTCATGAAAAAAGCTGTTGTTCCTCCTGCCTACCTTTTGCTAGTAACCTCAACAGTTTGGCCAGCCTATCCAGTGAGGACATAATTTTTCCAAACTAAGGGCCATAAAGTGCAAATATCCTTGTGAACGTGGATTTATGCAAGTATTTGGGATATTTGCTTTCAAAACAGGCAAGAAGAAAGATCAGATGCCTGTGAAGCAAGCTAGCTGCTTCCACTAAGAGGATGGTTTCTCATGTTCTAATGTTCAGGAGAGAGTATGACTTAATTAACAAACATTAGTTATTTTCTCCCTTGTAGATCAACAGAAGACATTCGAGGTGGCCAGCACTCAAGAACTTCTACTGTCTGCTCAGACCGTTATTCTAAAACCTCAGGAGCAGCACGGGAGTATTTTGGCCCACAACCAGAGTTTTATCCTCCCAAGGAAACCTTCTCAATGAAGTGTTCAAAGGTATGCACAACAAGAGGTATGTGAGACTCTTACTGCCTGCCATCCACCCCTCTCCTTCCAAGGACTTGTCTTGTTTTTGGTTTCTGTGTTTAGAAGCACAACAAAGTAAAGCTAGAGGAATATTTAAAAAAAAAATCAAACAAACCCGACAACAAAAAAAGCCCACAAGAACTGGGAGAGTTAAAGTTAATGAATGGCATAACTGAGGGTTATGCCATTTTAGACATTTAAAGGCAAGATTTATACAGCTATTTAGACACTTGAAAATACATCTCCAGAATATTCATCCGGAGCATCAGAGTGGGTCATGTGTGTAATCAGCCAGTTTGTGCAGCAAGAGTTAACCTTTGGGATTTAGAAATAAAATAGATATTTGCATCTGTAGGCAATTTAAAGATGGCTGCTGAAGGTTTGATGCTAGTTTATTTCCGACACATTCTTCTCAGACTTTTTATAGACTCTGGATTTAATCCAGTCGTCACTCATACATCTTTATAAAGTACCATTGTGGGAGACAAAACTATTTTCTGGATGTGAATCCAATAAAACAGTTTTTGAGAAATAACTTAGGTTTTTCATAGCTAGAAAGCAACTGCAACAAGCACAGAAATGAGCATTAATTGAGCATTAATGTGAGAAGAAATCAGCCTTAGTAAACTCATTCCCATAAACTAAAAAAAAAAAAAAAAAAAAATCGCTCTAAAATATCCATTACCCCTTTGAAGTTTTCCCTCTTCCAGGACAACGGGCATTCTCACCTTGTTTGTAGGAAAGGTCCACTGCAGTCTGAGTTGAACCTGTAGCTAGGTGCAAAATCTTTGGCTGAAGTCTATAAACAGACTTTCAGTGTCCTCCAGTAAAGAGACAAATGAAGAGTTTAGCTGTTGGAAGTAATTTAAAGTACATAGTGTTAGATTATTTCTTCACTCCATGTAGGAAAGTTAAATAACACACTCATTTGCTCTTAATATTTCTCTGTATGTGAATAGATGAACAATTTTAAGAGTGAGCTGAACTATTTTCTCATTGTGTTCTCTGTATTTGTATGCAGTTTGGTTTTTGTCTTGAAATGTAACTGCAAACAATTGTAGAGCACGTTTAATAACACGGAGACATACTGATTTTTTATCCATGATAAAATTGTATCATCAGTTTCTTCTTCAGCCACAGTGAATTATTTTAACTTGTCTAAAAAGCTCTAGAAAACTCCATGCCTTATTTTATCACTGCTATAGCAAAATAAGGTGGCAAAATATTTTTAGTTTTGAGTTTCACTAGTTTAGACTTATGAGTAGCTTAATGTGAATTTCTGTGGTTTTTTTCCCTGCATTTGCTTCTTATTATTTCAGTGCATTAAACATCATTAATGTTTTTAAAATGTCCTACGTTTGGATGCATCAGTTGATAATGATGATTTCACTTCCCCCCCCCCTCCCCCTGGTATTGCTTATTATTTTCCAAAAATTTAATGTCTGAGCTTGCAGTGGAGGAGGCAAAAGAGAACATGTAGAAAAGAAGCCCTTATATTAGCAACTTTATTTCAAAAAATGAAAATATATTGGAGGTTGATAAGATTATGAGAATGTTACTCCCCTGTTTAATTTTTGAAAGCACTGGGATTTAGCAGACTTTCCTAGAATTGTTTTGCAGAATTCTCTGTTCCCTGCAGTCACAGTAGATGTTATAAGTGAAAAGCTACATGAATTGTTTACTAAAAAGTCAGTACATGTGAGCTACAACATTTTACAGCATGAGAAGTTCCTGTAAATACTTCTTAACCATCTCTTTCTTTTGCCAGTGGTTTTTCAGCACTCTGCTGAAATTCCCCCTTTTCCAATCACCACAATTCTAAAATAAACTAGACTCAAACAAGGCTGGGACATCAGGTGATGTACCACAGCCTTTTCCAGAGCAACAACTGAAATGTGAACCTTACTTTCCGACCGTCCATTAAGTTGTTGTTTTTTGGTTTCTTTTTTCTTTTGCCTAGCACACAGTTATGTTCTTTGTGCAGTTTAGAAAACTAGGGAGGAATTCTATACAACCAGAGTTCTGAAAAATATTTGCTTCACCCAGGTACTGCCCTCTTCATCCATGCTTTTTATAAGCAATAGCCCAAAAAGCTAAAGGTGAGTTTCAGAAATAAGCAATTATTTTTTTATGGAACCTCTGAACACCTTAGGATCTTACGACATTTTAGGACCTCATTCTCCTGTCTTTGTTATTTCCCCCCTTCCCTCCCTAATCCCTGCCCACCTTTTTTTTTTTTTTTTTCACTACAACCACATTAGGACAATAAACCCAACCCACATATAATGGAAGAAACAGCTGATATTGATCTTTTTTTCCAGTAGGAACATTTGATACCATCTAAGAAACTTCAAAACATTCTGCTCTTTTTTAATCCTTTTGTCTTGAAAACAGAAGGGGAAAAAAGTCTGTTAAAACGTTATATGAGTGATACCTATGCAAAGGCATTCAGGTAGGATCACATGGCTGTAGCAGTACTGGATCATATAAGGCACCTGATTACTCATCCTCCCAAATAATGGACTAAAGGATAAACTTAGGAGGACCATCAAATTTTGGACCAGTAGAGAGTGAGCTGTCTTCTGGAATACATTCCAGACTTTGGATTGGTGGAATTTCCTGAACTGGAAAACTGCACTCACATCTATTATGTTTAACTCCTCTTTATAGACCTATCAAATTTGTTTAATTCTCTTCTGAATCCCCTTTTGAATGTTTGGCCTTCGCATTACCTTACCAAAGTTTCTTTGTGCCACTTCAAGAAGTACTGGTTTGTTCCTTAAAACATTTAAAAGAAGGTATCTCTGCTTCTGGTGGTATCCAACATACCTAGTGATAATCTCATATATACACCTTCTCTGTGAGATTTTTGGTTTTGGGTGTGCCTGTGCTCTCACTAAGGCCAAAACTGACTAATGTTCAAGCTGTGAAGAACCAACAGGAGCAAAGTCTTCCCAGTTTTGGTTAGTTTGCCAGTCTTACACCTTTTCCAGATCTACCGTACCTTTTGGAGATGGGCTGACCAGAAATGCGGTAAAAATACCAGATAAAATTCCAAAAAGAATCAGATATCTGCATAGAGGTTCTGGTTCTGTAGTCCTGTTCTAATGCTTCCTAGCTTTTTGTGTGGTGTTTGACTATCAGTGAACAGTGAGCTGATGTTTTCAGAGAAGGATATGTGATGTCTTTCTGGAGTGCAAATACTTTGTTTAGAGTCCATCTGTGTGCTCTGTAGGGGAGGGGGCTGGGGGTGTGTGTGGGTGGTGTTTCTCTACATGCATGAAGTGTGAGGTTGCTTATCAAACTGATTTCATTAACTTCTTATTCAAGAGCTTGAGCTCTCAGCAGCCTACCAATTTTACAGTTAGCAATCATGAAGATTTTTTTTGTGATTATTATTACAGCAGACTTCACCATCTCACTTTTCAGTGTTTTTAATTCATTAGTCTGTGCATCGACAACCATTTTTTGTTGAATCACTTTGGACCCTCACTTACAGCTCTTTGGGCCATATTGCAGAGCAAACCCCGGATGCACAAACTGTATTTCCCTTGGATAAAACTAAATGAGAGGGTGAGCTGTAACCCATAGCAGGCGGTCTGCACTTTGGACCGAACTAGAGCCAAAATATAGTACATCTCTACCCAGAAAACAGCTGTCGTGTTGCCCCTACATCTTCAGGTCCACTTGTTTGACTCTACAGATCCCTCCTTCTTCGTTGCTAACATGGGCATACTGCTGACAGGCAACACAAACTAGTGATTACTTCCTTAACTCTATATGCATGAAAACTGGTTGTTTACTTTTTATTTTCCTTTAGCCACTGCTAACCTGTGAGAGGATTTTTTATCTCACGGGAGCTTGTGTCATTTAAGAGCACTACCTTTCTTCATGCATCTGCTAATTCTTTCAAATGACTTTCCTCTGACAGATTTTTGACTATTCCCTGCTATGCTATCTTTATATCTCGTTTCTGTATGTTGGGGTCTTTTTCCACAGGAAAGTTACACTCGTGGGCCTACAGATTACAGATTCAAAAGACAATTTAAACACAGAAGTCTGCCACCTTCTGCTTCTTCATTAGTGAAGGGGATTTAAGGAACAGCTTATAGATTGGTGTCAAACTGTCTAGATGAACTATGTAATTTTATGGGAATTGGAAATAAACTGTTTGTGATAAAGACAAACCATTCATCAACTAAATAACTCCTGCTTGCAATAGCCATTTCTTACAACTTATGCACATTAATGCATGCCATTTAAAGCAGCACGTATTGAAAACAAGAGTTTGTTGACCTAGGGATACTTAGAGCTGAAATTCTCTCAGAAGGAAGCATTCAATTTACTTTTCACAGTGCAGTTTAAAATTCTGTACTTCTCTCTTTGGTGTAGAAAAACTAAATTAGTAATCATTTTGCCTTTCAGAGAACCCTGCTTGGGCTTACTGAAAATATAACCAGATTCAGTGCTTTTGTTTAACAGAGGCAATGAGAAAAGTGTTCAAGGCTGGCTGCCATGCAGCTTCCTTTGTCTTAGCAAGAGTAAAATCTGAGTTGAACCCAAGAGTGAATTGCTGATCATAAATTCGTCATGGATATTTGGTCACTTGACCTTGAAAATTTTTAATTTTCTTTTTATTTTATATATTGGTGTGAAAGAGGTGGAGCAATGCAGTTCCAGGATAATGCCTCCTATACTTTTGCTTAAACAGTGACGGTAAACTAAGTTCCTCCCATCTTCAGTCAGTATGCAGTTCAGGACATTGCCTGCCCTTTTGCCTTCCATAGAATTGTACTGTGCTGGTCATAATTTCTGAGCAAATAACCTTTTTTTTTTTTTTTAATTCTTTGACTCACTTGGCATTTAAGGGAGACAACACCTAAAAGGTTAGAAAATAGTTTGTGGAGGAGCAAGTATAATTGAATCCCTGTTATTTGCTGCCATGAATACAGCTTTGCGCCTTGAATAGTGTCAGATTTCCTAAGCATATTGTAGGCACTTCCAAACAATCATGCCTTTAGCCTACATTCTAACATCCACAGTTGTTAAAGCCTTCAGACCAATTTCCTCTCAGAAAAAGACAGCATTATGGTTTGTAACAACATGAAAAGTCTCCAATTTCAAGCATAGCCAGGAGGAAATATCAAACTGAATTTATTTGGAGGAGGAAATAGAATTAGGGAGTAACAATTACTTTCTCCAGAATATATTCATGCACTAACAAGCCGGCATTAATTCAACTGTAAACATCTATAAGCTTTTGTTTTTACAAACACAGGGTTTTTTTCCCGTAGCTTTGCGTGCTGGCAAATAATCATAGACTTGGAAAAATACTGAGATGGAAAGTTACCCTAAACACAGGGTTCACACTAATAGACACTTGCTTTGAGTTATGCCATTGTTCATAACCATTATGCTGCTGTTGTTATATTTCTATGTTATGCCGTGATACTGGTCCTCTTGGAGTCAGACATCAGAGCAGGAGGGGAAAAATATTTTGCAGGGCACTTGTATCCCTTTCAGTGCTGTGGAGATGTTGGGGGAGAATAGTGGTCTGCATGAAGCATGGGACTGGAATACAAAAATTTTCTGTAGCTTCAGTTACACATGTTCAAAACCACTGAAGGGTCATTAAATGTGCGTAGTGCAGGTAACTGTGGGTGAAAACAAGCATTTGACAAGTGCATTGTCAACAACTGTTGTATTTTGTAGCCACTGTCTTCACATTTTGCCCCTACAGTGTGCTGTGCTTAGCTCCTTTAAATTGTGCTCAAAGCTGCCTTACACCCTTCCTGTGGCAGATAATTTCAATGTATTTCTGTGTAAGAAGGGAGCGCTAAGCTCCTGTATAGTCTACTTGTAATTAGACAGCTTCCCCTTCTATCTGTTACAAAATATATTTTAAATATAGCGTGACTAACAGACTGAAATTGCCGTCAAGATTTTTAATCTTGTAATGGTGAAGATAGAGGATATTGGTAGTGGGAACTGGATGGAGCTGTACAGATTAATATAATCCCAGTTATTCAAAATGCTTAATTAAAGTAGCCCAGTAACAAGAGACAGCGGCAGAGCTGCAGGTAACCTTCCTGTTCTCAAGTTAAAGTATTTCACTTGGAGCTAAGTCCTGTTTGCTGTGAAATACAAACAGCCATAAGCAGTTAGCTCTATAAAAACACGCAGGGGAGTTACACTAGTTGCAGATGCCAAATCTTACCTTTGGCAAACTGCTGCCTTGCCAACACGTGGGACTTTCACTCTGCCTACGTTTTCATATGAAATTATTTTCATCCACCTTTTGGCACTGAGCTAACGTGCACGATTGTTTTTAGAGAGGGGATGAGAAGACTCACTACAGTTGGCAGGGGAAGATATTGGCAAAGTTGACAGTAGCTGTTAGGTATGTGTTAGACTCCAGTTCATGTTTCCCGTACTGGGAAATCTTAGTTACGTTTGCTGTCTTACATTACAGAAGAAGAGTTACACCATCTTGTAAGAGCACTAGGTTTGTCTTCCCCACATCTGACCCAAATTATGGGAACAAAGAAAAACTCTTCTCTTAAAAAAAGTGGCTCTCAAAGCCAACTGATAGAGCAGACAGACTATCTATTGAATCTAGCTCTATTTCTTGAGCTGGTGATCTTAGCTCACTTAAAGGAGAAAAATCCACTGAGACAGGAATGTTGCTCACCAAGTGTGACAACCCACAATTGGTAAAGTGAATGAGAAACTCAGGTTCACAGGTGCCTCCAACCTGACCTACCTTCAGCCAGACTATGATTACTTAAAGAACAATAACACCCCAATCTCTGTACTTTCTAAAGGCAGCTCAGTTTCAGTTCAAAGGAGGGAGTGGCTATGGAAAGTTGGCATAAGGAACAAGAGTGTTTCATTGTTTTCTGAACTCTTTTTAAAAAAACTCCTGCTAGTTTGTTTCAATACCAAGACACTTGTTTACCACTTGAAAGAACTATTGGTACGTTAGGAAGAAAAAAGGCCTTTTTCTGAAATGCAGAACATGAGATGACCGCACAGAGACCTACCAGTGCTACAAATACACGTACAGCCTTTTACAGGTGTTGTGTTTGAACAGTGGTGTCAAATACTACAGTCTAATGCAAGATCTTTTGCTTCCCATCCTCTCCAAAATTAGGAAAGATGACTCCTCTTCAGTAAGTAGCAGAGAAATCAAGAACATTCTAGAAGTGATGCTTTAAAAAACTACTGGAAAAAAGTAAACCATAGCTGTTGTTCCCGGGCAGGGTCTGGGTTGTACTGAAACTGTCTTACAGTGGTGGGGAAATATGGGGATAGAGGCTGATGCAATTTTTCTACAATTGAAGTCCACCATTTCCTGTGAAAATTGGACAGCACTGTTTAGAGGATGGGAGGGTATTAAGCAGAAAGAATAGAGCAGGTGGGATACTTGTTCTTTAAGGGAAGAGGATACACAGAAAAAACAGGATAATAATACATTTGGATCTGAGCACTCTGACTGTGAACATGAGACTTTTCTGAAACATTAAAACCAAGGCTGGTCATCCTTTGAGATTTCCTAACGGACTGATTATTTTGACTAAAGAGAGACAACTTATAAAAAGATAATAATAATGCTTTTTCCTAAAGCACTCTTTTAATTTTCCCAGTTTTAAACTATTTTTTCATTGATTTCCAGTAAGACGGATATCTCAAATGAGCGTAAGTGTGTTGGGCACATCCATGCAATTTAAATTCAGTTGGCTCTGAGTATGTGTTTCCCTTGGGTCCTTTGAAAAGCCAAGATTCTGTTGGTGTTACATTGCCTAATTCTTGTGTTTTAGGGTTGGGTTGTTTTTTTTTCCGCCTTTGATTTTAGCATGACTTAGTGAAAGCTAAATCCCACCACTGTCTGTAGAACACAGAGACCTACAAAAATAATGATGGGGTGGGGGCTTGGGGGGCATTTGTTTGTTTATGACAAAGCTGTGTGTTGCCTTTATTCTGCATCAGTGAAGCTGGTTGAATTCTTGTTACTGGTTTCAGTAAGATCTTGCTTTGTCCATAAAGGGAATAATATCTTTAGAAAGATATTTTAATACTTTGCATCCAGATTTTATATATTTTATCTCTTTCAACTGTTGTCTCCATTTCATTTCCCTTGTTCAGTTCTCCTCCTCTGTTTTGGTTCCTTCCCACTTCTGTCACTTTTTTGTCCCCTTCCAAAAGCAGAGCCAAACCCCTCTTTCCTTTAATGTTTTCTCCCCCTTGCCCTTATCTTTTTCTCTTGCCACCAACTCAGTTTAGCAGAGCAGTGACCAAAGCTGCATTGAGCTGTGCCTTCAGTCTCTGGGGAATACCAAGCCTGCACTGGCAAGAGATGTTCTGCATTTGAGATCCTTTTCAGGACTGACTGCTGCTTTTGTAAGTCACTATATATGGTCAAAATACTTGTCTGCTCCTTTGTCGGAAAAAAAAAAAAGGAAGATTACCTCTGAAAAGCAGAAAGCTACCCAAACTGGAAAAAAAAAAAACCTTTCAGTGAAAAAAGCTGAGAGAATGATTTTTCACATTTTGTAGCTTCTAACTCCTTTCTTCCCTTCTCCTGGAGCGACCCCTAATGGGATCGGGCACCACTGACCTGTGTATCTCCAGCCCTGCAACTGGGGTCCAGGTGCCTGAGAGGGGCAGCCAGACACTGACAGGGCTGCCAGCTGTGTCCTACTGGTCCCAGTGGTAGGTGGTCTGCAAAGGAAGCAGAGGGAGAAAGCAAGCCAGAATGGAGAATGATAAACATAGAGTATCTTAGAAGTACACAGGCATGTTCACTGAAGAGGAGGGAATAATACCAAAGAGACAGGAGGGAGTCCATGTGCAGTCAACAGAGGAAGACAGTGACTACTGTGCCAGACACAGTGGAGGGAGACGCTTTGAAGGCCTCCTCTATTAGCTGGGCCCTGATGGGGCCAGGGGTGTTCAACAGAAACAGCCAGGACTGTCTGTCCTGCAGACTCATTTATAGGAGCTGCAGAAATAAAGGAATTAACATGAATTGACCATTTTATCTTATGTGCACATCAGGGCCATCCTGCCACAGTGCCTGGATGAAAATTCCTCTTTATAGCTTCTAATGTGTGAGACTTGAGCGTAGACTTGAGTTACTGGGTACCACACATTCAGCCACAGTGTAGTTTTATGAGGCAGAGCACACAGATTTAACAGCTCACCTGAGGAGAATTTCTGGTCTTTCTCTGGTCCCGGCTGTGTTATTTCTGCTGCTAAACTCATGCCAATGTAATTGCTCATCAGGTATGCTCTGAGTCACTTCAAGTTGCTAAAGTTGCAGAAAAAAACAGCACCACACAAGAAGAGAGTTGAATCGTTTCCTGCTATTTTAATTTATTTAAACAGCTCTTGGAAGGGCCTAAGGTGAAGCTGGAGGAGGTAGGGGAGAAAAGTAGTGACTGCCCAGTCAAGAGTAGGAGCTGTTGAAGTCAGCTGCCTGTGGGTCTGTACCCTTACCGGCCGGCCTGGCTCCTTTGCTGCATGTTTGAGCCCACCATCTGACAGAAGATAAAACCATTGTTCTGCAGGTTGATATGATGGCAATAGCCCAGCAGGGAAAAGAAAGAGAAAGCGAATAGTAGATTAATAGTATAAATTAGAAGGCTGCTGTTTGTTAAAGCAGTAAGCCTACTCACAGCAAAAGATGACCAGATTCAAGCAAAATTAACAAGTATGATACATTGAAGTTACTATTCACTGCAGGTTTAGATTTTATGGAATGAATGAAACAATTCTTTGGAAAACTCTGGCAACATCCACTGTCCTCTAGATTGCAGCCATTCTCCTCACCTTCAGTGCTGAAAAGCCATGCAGGAAAGAAGCATAGGAAAGGAAATAGTAATCCAGGAGCCCTGACTTGAGTCTTGTAACTTGCTCAGTAAGGAGAGGGTTAGTTCCTGAAGCCAGCTGTTCACTGTGCTGATTTTAATACAAACAAGTAACATTTTAGGTAGATCTAAAGATTCTGAACTTGAGAAAGGAGAAAAAATAACCAATGGAATTTGGAGATGTTCAGACCTCCTGTCATTTTACACTCAAATCTTGCAATGCATTTGTTGTTGTGTGTGATTATGGAATAATTGCAGAGATAAGTAACTTCCCCAGAAGGAAGACCTTTTGGCAGTCTAGTTGCTGCAGGTATAATTCTAAGATGACATAGTTAACAGGCCTTTGAAAGCAGAAATGGCAGCACTGACTCAGAAGCATGGCTTGTAACTCAATCCTTTCTGCCAGCAGTACACTGCTTGACATAGGTCACTGCTAGGATGTATGTTACAATACTTTGGCAGAGCTAAGGTTCAAAACTTAACTGTCCTTTTATTCCTTATTTCTCAAATCTGTCTATCCTGTTTATATTAGTATAGTAGGATTTGGGATCAGCTTGTAACTGTCACAGAACAAGGTTGCAAAAGGCTTTTGGGGTCTGACCATAAAATTTCCATCAAAGCCCTGATGATTGTACAAGGCCTTAGGGATTTCCACTAATTGTCTGATACTTTCACAAAAACTGCTGGCTGTCATTGCAGACCTGTAATTCATTCTACATACTGCTTATCATTTTAGAATTTTCTTTAATACAGGAGTCTTTGTTATTGCACTTTAAAAAAAAAATAAAAAAAGTAAATCCATGTGATAAAAATAACGGGTGGAGCAGCTGCTAATGAACCTCTCTCTGATGTTTAGTTACTCTAATCAATTCTACAGCAGGCATGTGTGACAAGTGTACAGGTGCATACAAAACCTGTCCAACCTGAATGCCCTGTGTAAGGAAATTTTTCAGCCATGCCATTAAAGCATCTAATGCTGCAGTTAAAAATACAGTAGACCTACATTGATCATATTCGTTGTCCCATTAGCAGTCAGCTCAGTGAAGTTAGGGGGTTGCATACAGAACATGTGTGAACATGTAGAAAGCTTTGGAGCAGTGTCATTGAGGATTGGGGTCAGTTATAAATGAGGGGAGGTTAGTAACAGGTGATGACTACTTTGAAAACAGAAAATTGCCATTTCTAAAGCTCAGCAAGGTGATGTACAGGAAATGTTGATGCTCAGTAGGTCAGAGGGCCTCAGTAGTCATAGACGAAGAGGAAATTCTGAAGTCAGCAGTAGAAGAAAGCTGACTGGTCATGAATTCCCAACTACCAAGTTCCCAAACATACTTAAAATTTATGTTTCCCTTAATCAAATGGTCTTTCCTCCCTGTAGACTTGTAAGAACTGCTTCCTGATGGAGCATCTATGAAATCAAGTAGTCAGCCTTTAAAAAGGGAAGTGCCCTTCTGCATCCAACACCATCCAAGGGCCCTGAGTATCTAAGCTGACTCCCTGTATTTGGAAGGTACAATGTACAAATCAACTGAGCAGACAAAAAAAAATCTGATTGAGTTCCAGTTAATGTCCTGTATACACACTACTCTTTCAAAATACTATGAACAGTCCTAGTAAAGCAATGACTCTGTATCTACTACAAAATATTGAATCTTTTGGCTGCATTGTTTGCAATTGGTACAAAGAGTTCCAAATCTTCACTCATGGACCAAGATTCAAATTTCGCTTTTCATTTAGCTCCACAGATATTTTCCTTTGAATTATTTGAAGCTCCTGAACAGATTTAGTGACTAGCACAGTTATTGCCCTGATTCACAGAAATTGTTGTGCAGAAGGGTCAAAGAAGAGGCACATTGTCATGCACAAATCAGCATCACCTCTGAAGAACACATACATACAACTGCACACTTAGTTCCTCTTGAAAAAGAGCATTTTTTCTGCTCTGCCTTCTCTACCTAAATCTTTTTAGGTGAAATCTGTGTACATATACACTTGTATATACATATACAAGCAGAGTGAAACATGCTGAGCTTCAGTTACTCTATTCCTAGGTATTACCACCATTATCATTGCTCCCCTTCGTGCTTCTGGGATGGTTTTCAAGGCCATGATGTGAATGGGCTCAGTACTGACCTACAGCTGCGTTAGCAGAAGTAAGGGGACCAGCCTGGATACACGGGGAAGCAGGAGATCCTGAAGTGGCCAGAGGCCCTTGTCAAACAGCCACAAGTACTTTCTTGTGCCAAGCAAGCAGCAGCAGGAAAGGGCTCATTACCTCAACACTCTGTGGAGGGAGCAAGAAGAGGCAGAGTGGGAATATCCGATAATCCTTCATGGTGGCTGTCACTGGTTTTCTTTGGTTGGAAGCATCTGGCAACACAAGAGAGAAATTTGTTTAATTCCCTTGCGTTGCTGCTCTGCTTCAGCCCTTTCTTTTCAAGCTCATACAGCCTTGACAGCAACTGAGCCATTGCTCATGAGGAAAATGCCATGTGGATCAATGTTAGCAGCATAAAATGAAAGTCTGTATGCAAACCACAGATCCTGCCCCACTTTAAAGACAAATATAGGACCACTGTGTCAAGCATCTAACATTCTTGGCTGTCAGACAGCAACAGAATAATAAGATTCACAATTCTGTAACTAATTTCAGAACTTTGGAGCGACAAGCCTGGCAGGATAGGGGTTTTCATTTCCCCAGTAGGCAGCTCTATCTATGCTACACGTCAGCATCCGTCATGTTTACTAATCTTAGTCTGACCCCTAGTGAGCTGTCACAGAATAATCAGATAAGGCTTTCTTCTGAATGTGCAGGTGTGGAAAAGAATACATGACCTAGTATCAAATTCACTGATCTTCACATATAAGGTGGTTTTTGCCTCTTTCACCTTCTTTTTTTCCTTTTTTTTTTTGTGTGATCAGGAACTGCTTCGTCAGATTTATGAAGAGATTTTTGCCTCTGAAGGAGATGAAGTGCAAGTTATATCTGGTTAGATAATACGTTTAAATTAACAGACACTTAAACAAAAATAGGGTGTAAGCTAAAGCAGTAAACATTTTAAAGGACCTAAATAACTTGCACAATTTTTCAAGCCATTAGAAACTTCTGGGTTTTTATCAGCTTTAACCTCAGCATTTTGTTCATACTGGATATTTCTTGCTCAGTGTCTTTATGCCAAGTAGTTACAGGCCAAAATACAGTCACTGTGCACTTGCCTTGGCAATAACGCAAGCACAGTAAAATTTTTATTTTTTTTTCCCTGGATGAAGAGCCATCTATCAGGCACACTGACAAATTAAAAAAAGTAATTTGCCCAACTTCTGAAATGTCCACGAGAGTTCAGGCTTCTTCTGTAGCTGTAGCTAAGAGGACTCTCTCAGTACTAGCACTCTCTGTCCATGTTTTTGGTGTGCTTCTGTCACCCACAGTCTGTGCAGAAGATGTGGCTTTGACACCTTTTCCCTTCTTTCTGCTCCTTACAGGCATTTTGAAGTTTGTGGAAATCACGGTTAACCTCCTGGTGTTGATTTGTGTGGGAGCTTCCCAAGCCTCTATTGCAGGCTTCACATCCCTTGGAGGCTTTGGATCCTTTAGCCTGAATTCAGCCTATAGCCCCTTTGAGGGCACAGAGCTCCAGGAGGTGAGGGAGCTGGACATGCAGATCACCCAGATGAGAGCTCCTTGTGTGTATGGCGGCGTAGCCTTCAGCTTAACAGCAGCAGTACTTACCCTTGTCTTCCTTGTCGTGGGGGCAAAGCCCATCCAGCAGCTCAGGACAGGGCTGCTGGTAGGCGAGTGTGCCTTCAACCTGCTGGCTGGCGCAGCGTACGTTGTGGCAGTGGGCCTCTACCTGCATTTTGTCAGCCAGGTGAACTCCACAGAAGTTTGCAAGAGGCGTGAGAGGCTGTACGCGCGCCGCGGCTACACCTCCATGAACTGCGTGGTCCAGGGCGGTGATGCAGCCGTGGGCCTTTTCGGTGCCGTTGCCTCCTGCTTGTACTTTGCCAGCTTTGTGGTCTGCATCCGTGCTGTCCGAACTGTCAGAGCCTTCCAGAGCCATGTGGCCAAGGCTCAGCACAGCCCCAAAGTCAGTGTTAAGGACAGAAGCATCAGAAACCACCATGCTGTTCACAGGACCTCTGAAAGCTCCCACAACATCCAGGCTCTCGCCACGTTAGTGTGAAGTCAGCTCTGGGACTGTGCCAGAGAGCTGGGGCTTCAGCCAGGGAGGGACATGGCAAACAGGAGACCAGCCCACAATGTATCTCCCTACAAGGTGCTGAAGCATGTACAGAATCACCAAATGTAACTACACAGCTATAACATGATGTAATAAAGTTGACATTGAGTGACTTGTTTTAACAAGGTTTTTTTGCACTGGTCTCTCAAGCTGGACTCCTGTAGGTAAAATGTGTTTGTGATTGTAATGTTTTCATCCTGCACAGAGCAAATCCAAACAGGTTACAGGTTTAACAGGTTACAACTGCATTGATGCCAAACTTGTGCTAACAACCACTTCCTTTCCTCTCCCATGGCATAAGGAATTGAATACAGAGTTAGGATGGGCAGCCTTCAACAGATTCTGTACCTGTTGTGCATCCTGTTGACTTATGCTACAGTGCTCACAAAGCAAAGGACACTTGAATGCTTTTCTGAATCGTGTCTGAGGTTACATTTGTGACCTGTTTTGCTTGGGCTAGTGAAGCGTTTTATCTTTTGAGTCACAGGGGTTGACATGTACCGATCATGTGCTCCCTGAGGAATGCTGCCGGGAGGAACTAGCTGCAATGTCAAAGGTAGCATTTTGGTCCTTATCCAGTTTCCTGCTGTATTTTCCCATCTCACTGAGCGCAGATCAGAACCTGAGAGTTCTGGTTGAGTATCAGCTTAGTAAAGATACCATTTGCTTCTGTAAGCCCCTAAACAAGGTTTGGCTTGCTGACTCCACAGCCAGTGGTGGGTAAAGCCCAAGTCGGGAACATGCTGGCTGCCGTGGGAATGCTGTAACAGTGACAGAAAGTACATGTATCCTTCCAATATCTAAACAGGCAAAGCATGAGTGAACAGAAGTAATTGTATGCCCTAGGGATGAGAAAATAAATTTAAGAGAACATCTTTCAAAAATCCTTTGTTTGAGGCAGATGAAATAGATCACTGGTCTTCATAGATGAGGGAGTGAGAAAAAGAAGGCTGCTCTTTAAGTGTATAAGGTTTGTCAGCTTTGGGGGGGAAGAGACAATTTTGATTCTGGCTGTTTTCAGTTTTGTCTGGCTCACAGCCATTGCCCAGATGAGGCTCTTTTGAACCATAGTAGAGCTTATTTATTGTATACTTCATATATACATATACAAACACACACAGAGAGATCTCAAAGGGTTATGTTTGAGGTAATGTAAGCCAAACAAGAAAATGTTATGGTTCTGATTAGAAGTGATTACGTGAGCCTTTACAATAAGTATAATTTATATAATACCTTAAACATACATTTAACAGTGTGAACACCAACAAGCTCTAGAGCATTATTATGCTTATGAAGAGATAGGAATAAAGAGTTTTTCCAAACTTGCTGTGACTCACAGTTGTGATAGAGTCAAGAAATTAAGACTGATTTCTAGACTGGTATGCTGTAATTGGCTGGGAAGTCTGTTACAGGGATGTCTGGCATGCTCTGACATGTCCTTCTGATGTTGCAGACCCCAGAGCTGGATACAGTACCCAGGTGGGGGTCTCACCAGAATCGAGCAGAAGGAGAGAATCACCTCCCTTGACCTGCTGGCCACACAGGATGCAATTGGCTTTCTGGGCTGTAAGGGCACATTGCCAGTTCAAATCCAGTTTTTTATGCACCAGTACCACCATATCCTTATCCACAAGGCTGCTCTCGATCCCTTCATCACGCAGTCTACTGATACTGGTGATTGCCCAAGCCCATACACTTGGCCTTGTTCCAACCCTGTAAGGTTCACACTGGCCAACTCCTCAGGCCTTGAGACCCTGAGAGGTAACTGGGGGTGACATCCCTTCCCTCAAGCAACTACGCCAGTAAGCTTGATGTCATCCACAAACTTGCTGAGGTCCCAAAATGCTGCAAGCAGAGGGACCACAAAGAAAGCCACCACCCAATGATTGTCGTCTTCTTGAGAGCTTTGTGCCTTGAATTTGTTTCTTCCCTGACACCATGAAGAAAGATCATTAGGAAATAATCGTGAGGGGGAAATAAACATCAGGGCTGTTTCCACCACTCACCTTCACAGGGAGAAGTATAGGAGAAGAGAGGGAAAAATCCCAGAAATACTTCTCAAAAGGCAGGAAAAAAGAAGCTTTCCTATGTCTTGGGGTGAAGGACAAGCCAAATACCATCAGAGTAATCCAAAACACTCTTCTTTCCAACTGTAACAAGGCCATGCTTGGTATCCTGTAGCCAACTTGAAAATCTTTACTGTGGGAGCTGGGAAGGTGTAATACAAGAGCAGAGATTTTCTGGCACACTCATATGACTAAGGCTGTCATCCCCAGATGCCCTTGCAGGCGGTCCCGCCCTCCGGAGCAAACCAGGCTTCCCACCTCCTGCTGCAGGTGGCTGTACCCCATCACCACCTCTGAGCAGCAACTGGCAGTTAGTATGGGACAATAATCTGCATTTGGAGCAGTAAACAAAGGTAGGGGAGATGGTTCCTGTCAGCCCTACCATTTCTTTTAGCCTTTCCCTGCTGCCTGCCCCATGCACACAGGTATGCATTGCCTGCATGCAACCTTCAGGGTTAGCACTGAAAACAAACTCACCTGTTTCTTTGAAGCAGCCCCTCACAGCCCAGTTTCACCTGCAAACAAAGGACTGCACATAATCATTGCCCTCAGTCCTTCTTTGGTAAGGGGGATCCTCGGGATGTATTCAGCTTGTCCCCTGTGACCACCATCAGCTTATCACCTGCTGCAAGGGAAACAGTGACAGCAGTGAAAGTCAAACCTGCACTTCTCTGAGAGGTTGCCCTGTGGGTAGACAGCATGGCATCTCTCAACCTCAAAGCATTGGGTACAGAAAGAAGCCTTCTGGCACATCAAGCCTATTCTGAACCTTCAAAAAGAGGAATAAAATGTCCAGCATCCCTGGAGATGCTAAGAAATCGATACAGGTTGCAGGGTGAACTGGAACTGCCTGGCAGGAGAAAAGCCCCACTGCAGATGATGGGTCACTGATGCAAGGTGCTACGATGAGTTGAGTAGATCATTTATCTCAGTTACCTTTGAGACTCTCAGACAGCCCCTTTGGATTTGAACCATCAATTTGCACCAGTCTGCTTCAACGCAGGAGCAAACAGCTTTAGTCAGTCAGAGAAAAAAGCATCCAGCTGAGCCCCTGATCCATTAGCTATCCACAGAGGGACCCCCCTCCCTGCAGAAGAGCCTTGGAGAAAAAGTCTCTCTCTGAAAAAATGTGTCTCCATGCCCTAACCCTGAGGAGGAAAGAAAGGGAGAAGAATCCAGCCTCCTGATGGTACCATGAAAATTTCATCATGCTGGGTTGTGTACCTTTGAGCACCCATTTTCCTGGATGTCCCTTTTATTCAAATAATGTTTCATAAAATAGTTCGGTCTGGGGGAAATCTTATCCAAAACAGAGCAAATCAGCATCCAAAGACACAGGGGTCTTATTCCAATGTGAAAGGCAAAACTGAGGGGGGGGCAAGGCCAGAGAGAAAATAAGATATTTACTCCTCCAAATAAGCTTAACATAACCTTTATATTTCCCAAATAATTCATGTATCTGAAACTGTAAATCTGGTGCTGCTGTAAGATCTGCGTGTATTAGGGTATTGCTGTCCTGCTACAGAGCAGCTGTAAGGAGGAAGGACCTCTGTAATCATCCGCAGAAAGGAAATTTTCAGGTAAGCACAAACAAAGAGCATTCCTGTTTTCTTAGTGAGTTTAAGAAAACATTCCTAGACCATATTACATTTTATCAGAGTTTAAGCTTTTTCCATTAGTTCTTCAGAAGTATTTGAGTATATCCAAAGTGCAGAAACAACTAGGGACACAAACAAGTTGTGCAACAGCAGAAACTGAATTCAAGGCTTAGTGTTATGACAACCTGGGATCTCAGTTTACATGGGAAACTGCTTTAAATTGATGAGAATACATACAGGGATTAGAGTACTAAAGAACACTCTGAATGGAAATTTTCTTCCATAATCCGTGTATTTTACTCCCCGTGCAGACTTACCTTCATTAAAGTTATTCTTGTGGTAGTTTTCCACCACAACTTACATTCACCATAGTTAAGTAAATCTATAGATACACAGCAGGCCTTCAGTAACTCCGGTTTCTCAATCACATTTGCAGAACTTGGATGTCTCCTTTTCTTTTTCAAGACTCAGGTAAGTTACTGAAGGGGACGATGACCGCATAATTTACGACAGCTGTGACATTCACTTATGACAGCTCTGACATTCGCCGTTACTCATCTCTTTCAAAACATCCACGAGAAGGTGGTGGCTCAGTGTATTGTAGCAGCTTAATGCCAGC
Source organism: Manacus candei (assembly GCF_025592945.1). Lineage (NCBI taxonomy): Eukaryota > Metazoa > Chordata > Aves > Passeriformes > Pipridae > Manacus > Manacus candei. The sequence continues at coordinate 19,088,446 of NW_026138097.1, forward strand.
ACAGCATAAAAACTGCCACAGATGCTCACCATCACCCATTATAAATAAAACATGAGACTCCTTGCAAGGTCCGTGAGTTGTCAGTGCATTTGATGTAATAGGTTTTGGCGTGTGACAGTGCAAAATGGGCAAGTCACAGGATGCCCTTCATTGCTACAAATGGTCTATTGATTTCTAGTGATGCCTTTTGCACCTGCTGCTGGACTCCCCAAAACTCTCAGGCCGTGTTGAAGGGCTCAAGTAAGGGAAATGCCTGCGTGTGTTTTACAGGTAATTATTTTTTCAGAAGGATGTAGAAAGGCTCGTGAGACAGATGCAGACAGGCAAGGACCACATGTTTTAAACAGGCTTTAGAAAAGTCAGATGTGGTTTGGATATATTACTTTTGATACTGTAAGAGAAACTGTGTAGTGGAAGTGTTTAGGCATTTACAGGTATGTGAAAGTCTTGGTTTTTTGCTATCCTGTGCTGACTTCCAAGATAAATATGAATAATGAAAGTGCAGGAGGAAAACGGGAGGCTTGAACTTGCCCAGCTGTTAAGTGAAAATTGGAATTTCATCAGCTGTGAAGACACTGTGCATTGCATATCCATTACTCATAAGCTTCCCACTGTACCCAGCTTTACAGATTTAAGCATAGCTTTGTACTATGTTCGCACACCCACAGCACAGCAGCCCATATCTGCCAGTGTGAAGGGTGTGCCACAGTGACTTCCACATACTCAGTATTTTAGGGCAGGATTCTTGGCACAGAACAATGGAAAGCATGGGACACTGAAAGAGCTGGTGACAGAATTAATGAGTTTAAGACTAAGTGGAGATTAGCTAGCATTCCTAATCACCCTGTGGGAGGAGGTAGGGGGACAAACAGTAAAATGATGTTTTCCTTGCTTCGGATTGCAAAACTAATTTCCCAACAAAATGGCCCTGTCACAGGATCATTAAGGTTGGAAAAGACCTCTAAGATCATCAAGTCCAGCTGTTAACCCAGCACCACTTTGTTCACCACTTAACCATGTCCTCAAGTGCCACAGCCAAATGTCTTTTGAACACTTCAGGGATGGTGACTCCATTACTTCCCTCGGCAGCCTGTTCCAAGGTCTGAACATGCTTGCAGTGAAGAAATTTTTCCTGATACTCAATCTAAACCTCCCTTAGTGCAACTTGAGGTCATTACCTCTCATCTTGTTACTTGGGAGGAGAGACTGACTCCCGCTTTGCTACAGCCTCCTTTCAGGCAGTTGTAGAGAGTGATAAGGTCTCCCCTGAGCCTCCTTTTCTTCAGGCTAAACAACTGCAGCTCCCTCAGCCGCTCCTGTAAGACTTGTGCTCCAGACCCTTCACCAGCTGCATTGCTGTTCTCTGGACATGCCGCAGCACCTGTGCAACTTAAGGGAGATTCAGATTTTTACACTGTTGTGGATCAGCTCTGATGGTGAATATTTGGCAATTTATTGGTCCAAATAAATAAGACATGCTGTGATCAAGATCTCATTGCCCATTTGCTAAGGCTACTTGAGAGTTTGCCAAGATCCTCTTCCACCTGGCAGCACTGGAGATGCTCTCCTGAGCAGTAGCAGATCTAGTTTCCCTAGCTCCCTCAGCCCTTGCACCTTTGTTCAGACTCACAGCAAATGCTTTTAAGAGTCATGAAGTTTCAGTGTGCACGACAGCTCTCAGTCTGTACGAAGCAGATGCCTGCTATGTTGGTGTTGCTGCCTTCCTGCCTTCTTTGTTCAACTGAAGGAAGACTTCTCCAGACCTCTGGTGCTCCTGCATGACTCGCACGATGGGGTGCACAAGGATGTGGGATGCGCCCATTTCACTGGCAGCCTCCGAGGCTAAAGACGCAGCAATGCTGGTCCTGTCCCGCGGTAACACGAGGGGGAGCCCTTGCAGCTTTCAATTAACGGAGACAGCAGGAATACGACTTTTCCCACTCCAAATAAAAAGGCCCAGTTCCCCATCAGAAAAATAAACAAGAGGCCTGAAAGGCGCCTCTGATCTTCTTCACAAGGAGATTGCTTCTGGTTCAAACAAGTGCAAGCCACAGACCACTGGGAGAGGGGAAGGTCAATTGGTCAATCCCTCTTCCTACACGTCCCTCTTTCTGAAGGGGTAACAGGGTGCAGGATGGAGTGGGGACATGTTTTCCCACACTGTCATTTTAAAACACTCCAAGAATGCCAGGGAAAACTTTGCTGAGTCGATCTGAATAACCCTGTGGTCAATTTTTGCCCAACAGAAATGAGAGAACAAAAAAATCTCTTTACCCCTCCTTAAATGAAACTACCACAGGTGACTTGCCAACAGGGGTCCCAGAGGTTGCTTCCAGGGAAATTTGCTGCTTTCAGGAGGACAGCTTTGGCCACTTTGAAAAGACACTGCAGGTTTTGCTCTCCCTTGCCACCCAATTTTAAATACATTTGAGCAGAGTACTTCACTACATATTCTATGCACAGGATGTCACTATATATTCTGCAATTCTAATAATATATTCTGTTTTTTAAGACCAAAGTAAGTACTAACTGCAAGCACCTACTCCAAGATTTTTTTTCCCACAAAATACTGTTGTATCACTCCTAAAGAGGAATTACAGTGAAAAAGCATCTTATTCACAAGTCACATTCTTCTGCTACACCAGTCTCCCGTCATAATTCTGCATCCCAATTTTCCTCAAAGCATCCAACAGCATACATGCAATTAGCAAAACAATCCCATCTGTTCCACAAGTCAGTACTGACAACTTTACTGTTAAAATACATGTATTTCTCTTCGTGCAGCTGTGCTTAATCTGTCAAGGGGAGAAGAGCCTGCTGTGCTCAGAGCATTGTGTGGAGTGCCCAGGTTCTCATCACAGGGCTGCAAAAGCCCAGGTGGCACCGGGAGCTCCCAAAGGCCCCATCCCTGGCCACTGAAGCCCCTGGGATGCCTCTAAGTCACAGACCTCCAAAAGCACTTCCATGGAACCATTGGTTAGAGATCCCTTTTTTGTCTGTTCCCTTAAGTTTTAATGAAAGACACAAAAAAACAAGCTCAAACAAAAAAGCAAACAGGCACTAGAGGCAGTGATGAGCAGCAGGACACTGGAATTGATTCTCTAATGGGGAACATGTGGGCAGTAAGAGCCAGCTGAACCTCATCCACCAGCAGGGACTGCTTCCCAGCCTTGGGACTGCATACTTCATCCTCTCCCCCACAGCGTGAGGTGCAGGAACCCATGCTCTCTGACTGTAAACCAGGCAGCTGAATATCCTACAGCAGAAAGCCTCAGGGGCTCACCTACTCCTGGGTCTCCCTACCAGCGAGCAGATCAGTCCTGCCTGTCCTAGGTCTCTGTCACGTTGCAGTTATTATACAACAGCTTCCTTCTGGCCACAGTGCCGTCATGCTCCTGGTGAGCTCTTGCAGATTGTCTCCCTTCAGCTTACAATATTAAGAAAATATGGAAAAAGATGAGATAGCATCTGCCTCGTTCAGATCCTGCCTCAGTCACAGCCTAGAGGGCAAGCTTAGCTCATGGCAGGAGATAAAAGGTGGGACGAGGTATCCAAGTCAACCACAGGTGATCCAAACTTGTCAGCCTGAGAAAGGATGATCTAAAGGATGAACTGTTGACCTCAACAGGAATGGAAATATAAATAAAGAAGTCTGGATAAAAGCAGGGACCAATCATTTAAACCAGGGACTCGGAGCAAGCAAGGAACTTTCTCCCCACTGATGTCCTAGATAAATGGTATACTGATTCTGCCTGGGGGCTGCTGTTATCTATTAAATATTTAGGGAGTTTCCACCCCCACCTTTTGATTGATATGGCTGCAAGTAGGTTTCCTGTTCTTGGGCAGCAGATGAATTTTAACTTTCATCTTTCCATAGAAGGCAGCAGTCTTGTTAGGGAGGGCATTTGAACACTTACACCATCATGTAGGACGTGTACCCCTCACCAAAATGCAAGCAATCAAGAGGAACAGATTGGTTCAGGCAGTATTCCATGAAATCCTCACTGCAAGCAGTGCAAGCATGCAGCTAACAATTAAATCTGTAAGAAACAAATCAATTAATCCAACAATAGTGCAGTAAGTTGGCCCTGAAGCAAGTCAATTGAACTAACAAAGCAGGGCAGTAAAGCAGGTTAACAGAAAAAAAGTAAACGTAGAGTCATTTAACAGACACCAAGATGTCCTGGTTCCAGCTGAGCCCCAAAGGTATTTTTACCACCTTCTGGCCACATAGCTCCCCCTGCAGCCAAAGCTCTGAGGGACCTGACTCTATAGCACTGCTGAGAACTGCTCAGCTTGAGTGCCTTAATCTCTCAGAAAAACACATTTCTTTATTGACTGCAGGCAGTGTCCAGGGAAACCGGGCTGATCAGGCTAAAGTTACTGTTCCGTTCACTCCTTTGAATCCTCTGCTTGAATCAATTCAAGCCTTTCTGCACCCCAAACCAGTAAACTCTTCACTAGGTTATCCCAATCAACATACTCAAGTGAACATTTTCAAGCCCAGACCTGCAAGGCTGCCCCCAGAAGACACCATCCATGGCTATTGCAGAGATGCAGAAATCATCCCCAAAGCGATGTGTGACATTTCATTAACACTCAGCCCCACATGGACGTGAGCTTCCAAAGCAGCTAAGTTATACTTAAAAAATACATACATATGATTTGCTAGAAAATTATGTGTGTGAGTTGTAAACGTGATGAAGCTGAGCTTGCTACAAAGAGACAAAACATATGGGGCACTGCAGTAGCAGCACATTCTCTAGCAGTGAGGGAGACAACCTACGTGGATACTGCCAACGCACTCCAAGGGCAGTAAGCCAGAGGAAGGCGATGCCACCATGGGACTGGTTACCATCAAGATGGTGGTACCACATGCTGAATGCATAAGCAGGATGCCAACAGGTTATTTATGTACAACAAATGCATTATATTAGAGCACTTTGGGCAGAAATCAAGAAAAAAGCTTTTATGGCACAACAAAAGGCTTGCATTTACAAACACAGTAGCCACTCAATTACTTCTCAATACCACCATAGCTTTCTATTATCTGCCAGGAAATAATGTATGTTCACTTCTCTGCCATCAGCCATCCACCTCCTCCTGTTCATGCATTTCTACTTGTCTCATATATGTCTATCAGCAAGTTTCAAAGGACACGCAAGGTTTGATTATAAAGATAATGTGGCTCTACGTTTTCCCCAGCTGAAAGCCTTCCTCTCTTTTTAGCCCCCAACCTTCATTCCTGGTACAGCTGTCAAGTTCTGCAAACAAATCCATGTCTCTGAGTCTGAAAGCTCCCAGTAGGTCAAAACTGTGCAAAATATACTGTGCACGTAATCAGAAAAACATGTACAGTAGTAGTGCATGTAGATGCAATCAATTACTTCAGCTTCAGCCCTCATGAGATAAGAACATACTAACCCCCTTCCGTGAAAGAGGACAGCAACGTCCAGAAAAATCACAAGTTGCAAAAACTGTACCTTGTTTTCCAAGTCCCAGTTTAAAGTCAGAACAAAATACCCTTTTGCCCTTGTTTAAAAATAAATGCTGAACTTTCAAAGATGCTCCAAGCCATGCAACGCACTAATCTAGTCCAATATGTTACACAAAGCCCAGCAGAGGGATGAAGTCGCCCCTGTGAATGCATCAATCCTTCACATTATGACTTGTTAAGACAGGACATTATCACAGATATCTTCTTCAAGGCAGAGGAAAAATCCAAAGGTACAGTTCCTCTGCCAAAATCCTGTCACTTTGATGCCACAGAAGCCCTGACTCCAGAATGCCATTCCCAACTACAGACGGCATGATGCGGAAAGGGGGCCAGCTTCAGTTGGGCCGTCGGTTTTGACCATCTACGCGTCAAGGAGAGAAACTGCAGTAAGCAGCTAATGCCACAGGGGCTGCCAAGTTCTTGGGAGTCTCCTTCAAATGAAGGGGAAGTCTTTATGAAGCCTATGTGCATATACTCCTACTCATATGAGAAAAGGGGAGTGTCAGTTGTCAGCACTGAGCCAAAGTTTAGCTCACGTGAAACGGTCCCCTTCCACCCCTACTCTGACCTCTGCTTCTCTCTCCGGAGTACCACATGTACAGCACACCAGAGGCACCTTATCATGAATAGAGACCACAGACTGAAGCAGGCAGATTACTCCTCCACTAGTAGTAGGAAAAGAACTGCCTTTTTTGAGTTGTTTTTTGGTGTTTTGTTTTTTTTTTTTTAGGATATAGAGAATTTTCCACCTGGCTCAGGAAACCCTAAACTTGCCTAGGCCATGATAGTGTCCTTGCTAGTTATCACCTTTAGCCTCAAGCAGCACTTGAACAGAAGGAAAAAAATAAAGATGTAACATTTTCCAAGGACAATGAATCAGTTCAGCAAAATTTGAAATATACAAACTGTTTACCAAAGAACACCTAGCAGTTACTAGCCAATAAACCATAAACTTTTTTTTGTTTAAATACATTATTTAATGAGTTTTCTTTAAAAAGATATTTTGAAGTTCAAATTACAATGAAGTACAATCTTCTAGATCTACAGTAGACAGTGCTATAAACATTTACCAAACCAGGTATTTTAATGTTTGCTCCTGTGTTGTTATTGTTATTATTTAAGTAAAAGGAACTAAAAATCTCTTGTTAACAGTAATCCTGTTCTAACTGGGCTATTTCACCCTAGAACAGAGTAAGGACAACAGCCTTTTACCACAGTCCTCTCCCAAAATACAGACCAAATGCCAAGCAGGAGCAAGACACTCTCATGATTGCATACTAATTCAGCTTTTTAAAGAGTGACAAGTGAAATGGAGCAGGTGGTTAGAGGCAATACTGAAAAAGGGTGTTGCTCCTTTCCCACAGGAATCACAAAAAGATGCCCTTTTGCTACCAAAGTCTGATTGCCATTGAACTCATGTTCATTCAGCACAGTCAAGCAAATTTGAGTTTGTGTAGGTAGTTTTGAGTTCACTTTTCTGCCTTCTCCTTATAATTTCCCCTCTTCTCTCTGTATCCAATATTTTCTTCTCCCTTTCTTATCCCTTCATCGTTTCTATCTTCAGCCTCTCAGTCCCAGTGGCATACAGCCAGAGCACCACTCCTCTTCAGTCTTCTGGAATTGTCAATACTGTGGCAAAGGGCAAATCAATAGTGCTGAACTAGTACTGACAAAGAAAAGAAGAAACGGATCAATTCCTCAGAGAGTTGTTTCTTATCTTTTAAAGGCCACTTTGTGTGGTCTTTAAATTCTGAAAGTACACATGCGCTTCTGCAGTTAGTGTAAAAATGTGATCAAGCTGAAAAAGTTTCAACACTTCTTGGTTTAACTGAGCAGCACGCTGCTAAGCCACAGCAAGCTACTCCTTGAGAGCTGCTGCTCAGCTATTCAGACATAAAAGCAGACATCAGGTGTAAATTTTATATTTATTATAACAAAAATTATGACATGTTCATTTGTGCATTCGGCTTTAATATAACTCTTGGTATGTAAATGTTCTACAGCAAATGAGCTCTATACAATCATGCTGGTTGTGGCAGCAGTAAGGAACACAAACAAAACGTGTCTGTAAAAGTAAGGAAAGAAAGAGACCGGAGGAAAAAGTGGGTTTCTATAAACAGTCTACACCACCTTGGCTCTAGCTAACTTGTACACAGCCACGCAGTCCTTCACGCTCCATGACCACAGCCCAAAGAGTCGCTTAAGAAAAAGGGTCAGTTTTTCAGGTTGTGTCCTTAATGCCAAGGCTACAAAACATGTAAGCATCACTATACAACACTGAGCTATTTACAGGAATTTCCCAATCAACTGTTCTCTCAGAGAAAATTAGTGAATCTCAGTGACTTAAGTCACCTGAAAGAGTAAAGCAACTCCTAGGAGTTAGTCTCCATATTCTACAAATGTCTATCATTTTCAAGACCAAAAAAAGCCTTTTCTCTCAAAGAAATACAGTATTACAATATTACTTAAATCATTTAGCACTGGCTACTGCCCTGCTTTTCAAACAAAACAAACAAGCCATTTTAAAAAATATTACATCATCATCTGTTTCTCAGCAATATATTAAACCTTTTTATTTTTTTTTATTTTTTTGTTTTTCTGTTTTTACACTTGATATGTTAAGGGAAGATTAACTATTTTAAACTTTACCAGTCAAGCGTCTCTAGAAGAAAGTCAATGAATATTAAACCTAACAAACTGAAAAGCTGCAGTTATCTGTAGTGGCAGGATAAGGAAAAGGAAGTATATAAAGGAAAAGGATAAGGAAAACCCCTGCTGTAATGCAAGCCCACTGGGTCTCACACTCTAGTGTCCTTATTTGTTAGTTTATTTCCGAGCAGTGAATAGAGTGGGTCATAGTGGTGTGTCGTAATAGTCTGCCAGGTGGTCCATTGGATACTGCCTCTGCTGCTGCTGCTGCTGCTGTTGTTGTTGTTGTTGTTGTTCCTGGTGCTGCTTCATAATCTCCTTCACTTCTTCCTCAAGCTCTGGTGGGATGATGAACTGATCATCAGGATCAGGCTGTGCTGGAGCAGCAAAGTAGCCCCCAGTTTTTCTGAGTGGTGCATCCGTTGCAACTTCAATTAAGTTATGGCTCCTCTCGTGTGGTGCCACAGAACCATTGCCCCGCCGACGCCCTATTGTGCCTGTGGCAGAATATTCAGCTTTCCTGGGAAGGCCGGGCTCATCTTCATTGGCACTGATGACGATACCTTCGTCGCTGGCTTCCACCGGCACTTGGAGCAGTTGCTTCTCCTTTGCTCGGCTGCAGTGGATGTCCACCTCCACCTCCACGCGGCTGCCGTTGGTGAACACCCCCTCGATCGGCTCCTCGTCGTCGCTGTCAAGGCCGTTGTCAGAGAAGGCGCTGGAGAATGTGGCGCTGGAGAGCTGCCGCTGGAAGGAATTGGACAGGCAGACGGGGTGCAGCATGCAGCGCTGCTCCCCTGGGTAGGCGGGGCTGTTCTCATTCATGGCTACCTGGGGAGGCTCATCAGAGGCTGTGGACCCCACCTCACTGCTCATTTCGGAGGTGGAGATCTCGCTGCTGATTTCCGAAGCCATACCGCTGCTCGAAGACGGCATCCCAAGCGCATCTGTTGGCCTGTCCTTGATGACCACATTGACGGACTGGGGGAAAATGCCTGGGCTGGGGGGTGGGACCCCGTTAAGTTCGCAGCAGCAGAAGCTGTCCTCCGTCACATTGAGCTGCACCACGACAGCGCTGATACTGTCATTGCAGCCGTAACTCTGGGCCAAAGTGCAAAGCTTCTTCGCGGCTGCCAGCGCATCAGGAACGTTTCTGACTGCCTCCACTGCTTCCTCCATTGAGAGGCTGTCCCACAGGCCCTTGCTTCCCAGAATGAAGAACTCATCTTGTGGAGTTAAGGTGATGGACTGGACATGAGGACGCGGCACAACACTTGGGTGAAGGAAGGTGTACCCCAAGATTCTTGTTGAATCTGTCACACCATTCACTTTACCATCCTGAAATTAGAAAGGACAAGAAATTGGAAACAAGACAGACAAGGATACACAGTACCTGCATCTCCTTGCATTTTATTGATGGCTGTTTTTGCAGTACCCCCAATGCTGCCATTTATAGCGCCATTTAAGGAGACAAAAAAGCAAAGTAACTTGCAAGGAGAGACAGAGCTGGGATCAGAGCACAGCAAAGGGTGGTTTGCAATCCTGCACTACACCTCCTACACCTGACTGATTTGTCATCAGCATCACCTATGCACAGACCAACAAAGCAGAAGGCTGTAACAAAGAGCCATCTATTCTGGCCCTGCAGCTGCAAGAGCCAACTGGACAAATGTTTTACTAGTGAGTCAGACTTATCCCTCCTCCACCCACGATATCTGGCTTTATACAGAGCAAAGCAACACACAGCTCCATTTGATATAGGGGCAGGTCATTCAGTTATGAGTCTTCTCTTGCAGCTGTAACAATCGTAGGTTTCATCTTGGCTCATCGCTTCAGAAACAAAAGTTCATTAAAAAATACTTTAAATGAAGCATGCAAGTCAAATGTAGCAGAGAGCAAGTCTGCATGTCTCAATCAGCTGAGTTGTAGTGAAATGTTTTACATGCCCCAATTACTTACTACATTTCCACTTAGATATGACATTTCCAAATGGAGGAGGAGTAGTATCTGAAGGGAAAACATCAGTAAAAATGGACGCATTTGAGAAAAAAAATCCCATGCACGTCCGAATCCCAGAATCCTGTCCTGGTTAGAATCTAAGCTGCCAGAATAAGCAGAGCAAATGTCTGAAACAGCAAGCCTAGCTATCTGTCAGCCTGGTGGGGATAGCTGCACCCTCCTAATTGTGTGTTTGGGAAGCACAGTAAAGGTTGAGGATTTACACTCTTTGGGTCCAGCTAATAACTGTAGGGTTTATTATAAAGCGGATAACCACAGAAAAGTGAACCAAGACTAAAAAAGCTTCTTCTTTAAAACCACTCAGAAGAAATAAAACCCCATGTTGGTTTGTTAACTTTCCCATTAGAAGGTTGACAGCAGTGATAAGCCATCAAAGCACATGAAATCAGTGAGTCATCTTAAGATTCAGCACAGAAATCTCCCTTTCCCTCCACAGAACAACATAATGAGCATGCCTCGGTGATGCACACTACGTTGGAGTGACTCCCTTTCAACTTGTCACATTTGAGATCCCAGTCGTCACCTTTCCCTGGCAAGATCAATAGGCACATGACTTATTCCACACACACACACATCCCTACACACACACGTGCACACTCGGTTCTCAGGCACACAGCACTGAGTTTTCTGCCCTTTCTGAGTCCACCATTAGGAGGACTCGATATTTATCCATGTGTCACACAAAGCAAAGCAAAACTGACAGCAGTGGCTTCAAGCTTCTAAGAAGGGAACAAATAGTTTTATCCTCTCTCGTGGTTCAGCTGAGCACAGAGTGAGTTTTCCTTTTGGGCAAGTGCTCTCTTCAAGAGCAGCCTGTCAAAGGGCAGTTCTGGGAACATAGAAGCTCAGACAGCAAAGTCAGCCTGCCGGGAGCAAGGAGTCTCCTAAGGGAAGGACAGCACTGCTCCAAGTGCTCTGCCCTCTCATCCTTTTCAATTGGAGAGGCTTATCATGACAGCTCCAACACAGCAACTCCTCTCCCATTGGGAGGAGGGTGTCTGCTTTCCTGTTCCAATGCAACACACTTAAAACTGTTCACTCTCAGAAGGTAATCAAAATCTTGCATGGCAATGGGACAGAAAAACAACTTGATTGCATGGTATGAATCACCTTGAAAGGAAAAGTGCAACTCTGGAACCCATACCACGAACGCTACCTCCTAGAGGTTACTAATATCAACATGTAATTTCATGCACTGCTGTGCAAATACTCTTCAAGGAAGCTGCAAATTGCAACAGTCCCAGCTGTTCTCTAACCTCTGTGATAATGGCCTTATGCTGCTTAATCCTCTTCAGTTCTTCTTCACAACTCATCACGTAACACCTGGACAAAGGCAGAGGTTTCCCATTCCGGCAAAGAACTGTTTGGCACTTCCCCACATTTGCTGAGGTTAGCGTGAAGCATCCACCAGGGTCCATGGGATCATGTTTTATATGGCAAAGGACAGCAGAGCCTCCAAGTTTCTGTCCAGCTGTTCCAAGTTTCCTGGAATTAAACAAAACAGTGATTGTTCTTTAACGGGAAAACAAGTGTTAGGGGTACTACGGAGAAAGAGCCGCTGTTCCACAAGCATTCGGGGCATTGACTCTGTCGGATCACTGGGCCAGAAACAAAAGTCTCAACTGAAGACCGTGACACTACAGCAGAAGCACTGCAGAGATCTCACGTGCAACTTTTCAGGCAGTGTGTTATTTTCACATACGCAGATACTCAAATCTGCTCAACTTTAGAGAAAAAAAAAATCTTTGTACTTTTAAAGAATTTCAGTTGTCTCTTTTCCTTTACATCTTATAAATATTTGTTTTAAAGGTCAGATGGAGCTTTGGCTTCTGAAGCTACAGATTTTGTTATAAAAATAATAATTCTGACTGTAAAAAACCTTTACTTTTGAGCAAAAACAGAAGGCAGAGGTTCACTGTTTTGTGATGTCTTCAGAATAATGCTCTTAAAAGTATCAAATTATTAGTAAAAAAAAATCACAGTGGCTGTGAACTCCGCTGTAAGGAGTTTATGCTGTCAGGTAATAACCTATTAAATATATTCTTAGAAATGTTTAAGCCTGCTTTTTCAGCAGGAGTCACAGTGGGGGAAAAAAACCTATCAATAAAATTGAAGTTTTCAGAATCCTGCCATTACAAGGTAAGTTAATTGCAATACTAGGCTGTGAAAAATCATTCATCTTTCCCAGTAGCTTGTTTACTGGGGTCTTCTCCTCTAGTAATTATAAAGCTATTGCTAATATTTCTATTAAGGCTCGGTATATCTAGTAAGAACTTCTGATTCAAAATCCTGGAGAGAATGCACGATTAAATTTGCAACCAAGCTTCAATGTGCTTTTTTAATTTATTTTTTACAAATATGCTTTAGGAGTGCTGAATATCAACTGTAAGCATCAGTGAATGGTTAAATGCAACTGGAATGAATACTATTTCTGGTTCTCCAAAGAAGCGGTTAGCTTATTTTGATTTGAGACGGGAAAAAAAAGCAGCTTGTTTTGTAGGAATGCCACATTTCTGTGAAATTGCATTAGTAACAAACCACTTAATAAGTACTTTCAATACTCAAATTTGTTATTACTTTTGAATATTTCAAGTATATGGCAACCACCTTCTCAGCTAGTAGTCTGAGGTACTGTTATAAGCCATTATGGGAAGGAAGTGTTTTCTCTCTTGTGTTTGTAAGTTTCAGTATCATCCTACTGCTTTTCTATCTCTTCCAATACAACAACTTCAGTACTTCTCCTTTCCAAAGGTGCAGCAATTCAACAATAAGCAATACTACTTTTAATTGATCCACTTCCTTAGTCTTTAAGTTGCTTATTTGCTTTCTCCTTTCTTCCTTTCTTCAATTCTCTTCGTACTCCTCCTTCACTCAGTGTCTCCCTGGGCACAATTTCTTCTTCTGTCAAGAACACCACACACAGTTTCCAAACCACTACACAAAACTACTATTACACTCACAGCTATTGTATCACAATGTCTCTGGATGGGTCCTGCTCAAATGATATTCTAAGGCCAAAGGGATTTCTAAGGAGTCAAACTATCTGTTTTAAATAGCTGTGTAGCCTTAAATAACCCGAATTGGTAGAGAGAAACAGAAAGAGTGAGTCCAGACTTTCAGGCAGCAGTAGTAAGGAAGTTTAAAAAGATGATCAAGACATTCACAACACTGACTTGATTATGGCCAATTGTGAACGGTAAGACTTAGAAAATACACAAAAAAAGAATAGACCTCCACCCACCACTTAGTCATGGGCATTTAGTAATTTTGCAGGTGAGTTGGAGTTTTTCTTGTTTGGCTGGGGAGGTGTTGGGGTTTTTGTCCCCACACCTGAAAGGAACAGAGAGCAATATTCACAAAACAAGCAATAAAAGAAAACGCTGTAGCCAGATACCAAGGCTTTTTCCCACCCCTCACATTTCTTTGAAGCAAGAGCAGGTGTCTGATCTGAAAGCAAACAACCTGCCCAGTGAGCACAGCCAAGGCAAAAAACGCTTCAGATCCAAGACTCACCTCTGCATAACAATGAAAGTGTTGATCATGTATTCCTCCTCATTCTTTGTTTTCTGTAGCTCTTCTGCTAAGATGTCACTCATGGTGCACTGCAGCAAATACGGCACTTCCACATTGCGGTCACCGTCAAAAACACCATAAAGTGCCTCCCGGTTGTCACAGAAGTTGTTGGCTGAAAGTGCTGCCACACACAGCCTAGTGAAAAAATGAAGCAGGAGAACATCATGGATATATCCCACTATTAGTTTAATAGTCAATAAATTAATTAGTTTAATTGGAGACAAGTCAGGCCCATCAACAGTGCTAAGATGGGGCGGAAACTATACTGGAAGTTCAAGCCAAGCACTAAACATTCTTCCTCCTTTTCAGCACGTGAACTAGTCCCTTATTTGCAGAAAAAGGGGGGAAAGTATCCCTGATAACACCAATTTAAACTGCACTTGCTCCTCTAAAAGCCATCTTTGGGACCAAGTTGTGTGTTAAATCATTAAACAGTTGGTAAAGGCTTGCTGGCACTTGCTACAGAAACCTGGGTAGCAAAGGATTTCTCAAAAGGTATTTGAGGCACAAAGATTAATCACATTACTCTTGATACATTATTTGTCAAGTGCTGCCTTAATCACAGGAGTGTCACACACTGTGAATATTCAGAGTTTTGGCCATTCTGTCTCTTCCTTTAGTATCTCTGATTTGCTTGGTAAACATCCTTTGGTTGAAGATAAAGAAGCTTTGCAAAGAAGAAAATGCTTTCAAACACTCAAATCTTTTGCAAGTACCGGAGTCTTGCACAGACCAAATGTGTTGGCTACACTTGTATCTTAGCAACTTCCCTAACAAAGACCAAAGTGGAGAGCCAAGCAGGGGCTTGGTATACAAATGCAGAGTTGTGGCATGGCCTCTGCCTCTGCGAGCCCCAAAACTTTCACTGAAAAAGGATTTCTTTATCTTGGCATAGAGGGACTCTGCTGTTAAAGTGCCCATGTAACAAAACCCACACCAGGTCATACTTGTTCTTAACGCCGGATGCCTCCGTGTACCCGTGACTCCACACTGCCGGCGCTCCTGAAGCGTCACCGGCTGAGGGCTGGTCGATCTTGAAGCAGCGAATATTGCTGCAGGGAGAAAAGAAAGGGGAAAGATGCAATGGATTGAAGTGTTGACATGATTCAACTTAAAACGTGAAGAAAATACCTTTTTCTACTCTCCCAGTTCTCAGTAATAACATTTAATAGAAGAAAATGAAACAGGACATCCAAAATGGTTACCTTTATGTGCCTGTATACAACAAACAATGCCTCTGACAGCCTCTTATGAGGGTGGCAGCTGCACTATTTTGCTTAGCTGGTTTTTCTTTCCCTGCCCTCACCCCAAGCTATTCGTTTCAAACCTGGCCCTGTAGGAATACAAAGCAAATTTGTCACTAGCTTGATGAAAGCCAGTAGAGGGGGGTGACTTTTTTTAACTTATACATCTCTCCCGCCCATTCTAACAACAAGTCTCTGCACTCTTTTCATTGTACTCAAATGAAATATCCTGTATGACCCACAGCATCCCCTAAATGGAAGAAAAAAAAATTATTTAGAAACAACAACATGCAGTAACAGCCTTTCATGAAAACACCCACAAAACTGAAATTAGCTCCATCCTGGTCCTGCATCAACCTGCAAGAGCCAGCCTGTGGTCCTGACAGCAGGCAACAGCCCTTCTGCCTTCCCCAGTTGTGCAGTCCAATTTTACTTACGCCCTTGATCCTCTACCCTGCAATTTACTACCAACATAGCCTTTAGCCTGAATTTCAAGTATCTCACGGAGCATAGTAAAGATTTAAAAAGGGTCCAGCCCTCTCTGTTTATACCTCACAGCCCTGCTTTTCTGGGGAGAGATGACCTACCCCCTGCTCCCTACCGCTCTTTTCCAAAGGCAGGAAAAGTGAGCTCCCCACACGCTGCTGAGACTTCAAAGGCACCTGAACCTTTCATGAACCAAAAGAAACATAAAAGGACACAAGCAGAAAGGTCTAACTGTTCACTCTGAGCATTCATTTTTTCTCTATCCAAATCCCTACCTGACCTGAACACACAGAAAAGTCTTTTCAGCATTGCACAGCCTTCCTCAAATAACCTGAAGTACTGTCACGTGCAGTTCGATTTCTTCTATGTTAATAGCCAGGATGTACATCAGCGAGGGCAGATTAAAAGCAAACAAATTACATAAATAATGTTAGAACCACTTTTGTTTTAAGTTTTTGGTTCTGCAGCCCTCCATGTGGCAAACAGGAGGCAAACATCTTGCCACAAGCATTAGAAGAGATTATCTAACCCCCAATCAGACTAGAAACCTGGATGTCTTCTAAAGTAGCAGAGATTCTAATTCTGTCTGCACCTGCAAAGAAGTACACACATAAGCAAACACTCTTTCTTTGCAGACTTCTCACACAGTGAGGCACTTATCTCTAGAGCACAGGAACTTGAGTCAAAAAGGTTTCTGTTTCTTTTTTTAACTGGATTGACTGACCATTGATTCCTAGGCAGGTCAAGGACCCAAACTTGTCTCAAGGCTTCCCAGCAGTGGTGAAAAAAAAAAGATTCCTTAACGCACTGCTTTCAGCCTCCTTAGTAGCACCACCACAAACAGACCAGAAAGGAATGATATCCAGCAGCACATCCTATGCAGGCAATATGGGCTAAGGCTTCTGAACAGCATGGTTTATTTCCCCCCTTAATTTAAAATGACTGTTACAATTGAACTAGATACTCTTTCCTAGAAATCGGAGTAGCAGCATTTATTTTTTGTTGTTGTTGTTCTTTTTCATTTTAATTGCTACTGAAAATTCTTACATCCACTAAATCCCTTGGCAACATCCTCCTAAGCATGAAAGCATCCTTTAAGATCTCCACACATATTAAAAAAGCAAGCATGCATGACAGGACTCTTCTTCTCACCAGCACTGAGAATACATATTAACCTACTACCTGCTTCAATCTTGCCAGGGCACAGATGGAGAGCTGCCTTTCACATGCAGAAGGAAGATATAAAAAGTATCAAGTGCACAAGTATTTTTGTGCCTGCCAGGAAAATCAAGTGAAAGAAGTGCCTCCTCCCTCACAGTCAATTATAGCAGTATACCATAGAAGTCAGAGTAGCATATCAGTATAGACTGAAACACCTGACTGCAGCAAATGAATATTAGTGAACAGAACAGATCTGAAGTCTTCAGAATAATTTATTTTAAAAAATTAAACAAAACTAAAAAAAAAAAACCACCCTCAACCCCTCCAAACAAATAATCAAGCAAAATGCGCATACAAGGGGAAAAAAGTTTTCTGTGAATTAAGAACCACATATTTGCCAGTGAAAATACGACATGTAACTGGGCCACACTTCTCTTCAACTACTTAGGATTTCAATTTGTACAATAATGCTACAATGCATGATGCCTGAACACTAACATGACAAGAAACTGGGTGTCCATCTTGTCTGCTGGGTTATACACGACAAAAGCTGATATTTCACTTTAAGTTTTGATACAATTCATTAACTGTGTAAAACACATCTTTTTCCCCCTATGAACCAGAGCAAAATTACACACTACTTCTGCAACAAGATTTCCTGTATGCAATAAAGCAGCTCTTAAAATAGAGGAATGCCCCTTTTTTCACTGTCTGCTGCAGAACATGGACTCTTATCTGTGAAAACTCACATTTCCACTTATATTTTGTAAAACCTGCTGATTCAAGCTAAAAGCAAACTCACACCATAAGATTCCCTTACTTGCACAACAGATGAGGTTTACTACTCCAGTGTCTGCTCTTAACCATTTAAAAGAAAACAGCATGAAGCAACTGATCAACCCCTAAAAAGTAAATCAATCCTCCTTGAAACCATTCAATATTTAAGAATCGAAGAGACTTAGAAGGAAACCTGGAGCTGGTGCAGTTCCCTAAAGGACAAAAGAAAAGGTCAAGGCAGCACCACTATCCACAGATGATCTGGTTTAGTGCAACAGCTTCCCAACACACTGCAGAACAAGGCACAAGGTGAATTTCAGTTATGGATGACACTTAAGTGAGGGCAGGAAACAAACAGGTAAACAGGAAGGAAAATGAGGGTCCCAAAGCAAAGGAACTAGTTTTGCTGCAAACAGAGTGGGAGATGTGAGTCTTCACGAGAGGTTTAAATATGAAAAATTTAAAATTTCTAGGACAAAAGCAGAGAGGTATGAAGGGTAGCAAGAAACAGTATGTGAAGAGCTAAAAAGAGCACAATGGCAAAGAGACCCAAGCAGATAAATGTGAAGAAAGAAAAAGCAGGCAGCTACTGGCATCTCCAGAGTGGTACAAAATCGGTCTTTTTGTTGAATCTGTTGTCAGAAGTAAAATGGAGATCAAACTGGTCCAATAGTTGTTAACCCAGACTAGCAGAAGCCTCCAGGAGTTACAGTTGAAAGCAATTGCACTGGAGAAAATAAAGTCATCCTCTTCAAGGAAGCAGCAATTTCTGACCTATCCACATAGTCTGTTACTTTCCGATCCACTGACAACAGGAAGACATTCTCCTTACGGGAGATACACACTTCTGTGTATTGTGGTTTTCTCACATCCTAGGGACAGAAGTTTTCTGCCCTTTCCCCCTCTGTAAGGTAACTTACTTCAGCAGCTCTAGGGTTTTGTGATCCAGGGCTAATCTGGGATTTCCAGTCAGGTCCAGCTCTTGCAGTTTTGGAGGCAGGTTTTCAGGCAATGTGACTTCACTCAGTTCATTGCAGCTTAGATCCACACACTGCAAAAGGAAAGCAGCCAAAAAAGAAGAGAATTCAGCTGTCATCAAGATCATACAAATTTTGATTAAATGCAGTAATGGACATTTTTTGAACAATAAAGGTTGCAACCATTCATTTAGGTAAGTGGTTCTTACAAAAGAAATTCATATGACATTTAGCCATCTTGCTAGGGACACCTAGAAATATGTTCCCTCCATTTCCATCTATAGTCAGGTGCCATCTTGTTACAAAACCACTAAGTTTTGTCTGCTCTTCACAGACAAAAAGATTGTCAGTGGATTTTCAAAGTATTTAAGAAAACATGTTATTGATGAAAATAGTCTTTTAATAGATAAAGGAAACAGAGATAAGTACAGCTGGGGCCTCTAAGTCATGGGCATAGCAGTCCCTCCTCCAAAGTCAGTTTAAACCAGCATGAGTATGAGCATGCTCCCAGGAGTTCAGTATTTACTGAGGGATATTAAAATAAGGAGAGTTATTCGTGTATGTGGAGGGGAGGAGTAGAGGGGGGAAAGGAAAAAATACCGTGCTGTTTTAAACATGGTTTTAATTTGTGTCATCTTAGATGGAGTCATATTAAATATGAAGTCAATAAAATGAGTGAAAAAAAAAGTTTAAATATTTCAGAAAAAATGATACAAAACAGCAGAGCAACTTGCAGGCTACCCACCAGCTAAGCACAAATTAGCTAGAACAAGTGCACTAGAATGACAAAATCCCTAAACAAACATTGTTTAAAGCTGCATATCCAGATGAAAGTCAATACATGAGGAAAAATAGGGTATTTGGGAACAAAATCAACTCTCCAAATGCTGTTTCAGGATGACCAGTATAGTAAGCACCAAAAGCTGCAAAAATGTAATTCTGAGAGGACAGAACAAGTTGGTATTTAACAGAGGACAGAAAAACTATCCACATCTTTCTGAAAGACCATTTTCTACTTTCAAGCTGCAAAAAGGGAAAGACTTCAGAAACTTTAATAAAAAAGCTGAAAGGGGCAGAGGGAGACTTTTCCTAACTGTACATTTTGACCATTACGTAATAACCATCGATACAAGAGAGGCACTTTCATTTTTGTAGGTGTATACAAAGACATTGGGTCCTGAGCTGGAAGAAGGCATGGGATTAACCTAGTAAATTCTGGAAACGAAAAATCTCCAAACACTTTATTAAATAAGCACAACGGAAATAAATTTCTGACCCAAATCTTGAATCTCGAGATTGTCTAATATGGAGGCTTTATTATCTATCAAGAACAAACTGCTGACGTTATCTAAGCCTGATAAGGAAATCAAAGTCTAAATCTGTCACGCAAACAAAATAGTAGACAGCTTAACAGCAGTTATTCCAGCGAGGTTTTTGACTCTGCACAACTTCTTGCTGCTTCCAGAGAGCCAGTAATTACTTTGCAGATTAAGAAAGCTGCCAGCAGTTGCTGTGTTCAACACCTCAATGCTATTACAAATTTGATGGAAGAGCATGCCGGAATGAAAAATACAAATACAATAATTTAACTGTTCTCCTTAAATGCCCAGCATGCCAAAGATAGCAACACTCTACAGCAGATCCCTTGGTCCCTAGGCACTATGAAGATAGCTTATTTATCAGGTTGGGTTTTCTTAGGTATCACTTGTACTGTTTGAAGAATAGGCTAAGAGGAACTTGTTGCAGATCTGTGTTAAATTTAGCCCTTATTCTACTCCCCAGGTAAGCAGGAAAGTCTACATCCTAACCGATCCCAACTTCCTCATGCATGAAATGCAAGCTGGTTTTGCCCCACCCATGCAGCACCAGACAAACAACTCCTGCAACTGCACACAGGATAGCTGAAAGACAGAGTTTAACAGTCAGCATTTGCTTATGCTGCATCCACAGCTTTTTAACTGCTGTGTTCAAGGCTGGAAGGGACTTCAGTTATTTCCAGTTGTGACTGAAGGTAACCATACCCATATTAACCTGTTTAGCTAGGAGAAAAACTACCAAAGATCAAGAGTTTTGTTTTCAAGGTGTTACTGCTACTAGATCTTCACTTATTGCAGATCTCAATCTAATTATCCTGCAAAAGATAAGCTTGATCAAAAATGGTGACAAAAAAAAACCTCTGTATCACCCTCAGCACAGCAGCCCAGCAAGACAACCATGAATAGAAGCAACTCATCAGTCAACAAAAACTGGATGATAAAGTAAAGTGAGGTCTCGGCTGGGAAAAGCAAGCCCAGGTTGCTACACTCTACAGAAACAGTAAGGACTAGTCAATTGTTTGAGTGCACAAGAACACAAGGACAACGGATAACCATTTCAAAATCATCCTTTTTTATTTTCTAAGGCAAGGAATTGCAGTCAAACAACAGCTGCAAGGCAGTGTTTGCTGGGGCATTGACTCAGGTGTGTGTGCTTCCAGCTGCTCAGCCACTCACAGAAGATATTTCAGTGCACAGAGATAAACATGACAGTATAAATACCTGTCATAAAAAAAAATAAAACCCCTAAAATATGTATTGGGCAAGATATTTCAGAGACATCCCCTGGGCTCTTTAGAAGAGGGCAACACAACTTCTGTGGCCTTGGAAAAGGCTACAGAGTGTATAAAAAAGTGTGTAAAAAAAGGCTTAGAGTAACTTATATTGCCAAAATGACCTTGCGTCTGGAAATCCTGGAGTTGTTGCAACTGTAAAAGCATCATCATTTATACTAATTTTCTTCTGAAATCATTTTAGACAGCATAGTAACTGCTGCTACTAACTGTTCCAGTAATACTGACACCAAAACCATAATATGTCAGCCTCCCAGGCTAATTAAATACAAAAGCAAAACAGCCATTACCTCAGGTAACAGAGTTTTCCCAGGAGTTTAGAGTGTTTGAATGACACTTCAGTTGTCATTCAAATTAACCATCAAATATGATATATGCACAGAGGTGACATCAGACTATATGACTTTGTGCTTTGCTATAAGCAAGCTTATTTCACCAAATGACCAAATCCATACTTAAAGCAATGAATTCCAAACTTACTTTGGCACATTTTCAATGCTCTCATGTATCTAAGAAGGAGCTCGGGTAAGGCCAAGTAAAGGATATAGGCAATCAGCACAAGCTTAATTCCAAACTGATAAACACCAACCCTGACCTAGAGAAACCGCCAATAGGCCAGAAAAACTCCTATACCCAACACAGCACATTCCCATCTGGTAATTTACATCTCATGTAAGTCAAAACTCTGGAGTACTGACCAGGCATTGTCCTGCCACAAAGGTGGAGTCAAAGAACTCTATGCCCTCTCAGATGAAGCCACACACGCTATCCCTGCGGTCCCAAAACACTTGGTGACGTCCACACCTCTTTCTTCTGCTAAAGAGAACTAAATAACCATAGGAAACCAGCAGGAAGAAACTGCTAGGTCTTCCAAGAGCATTTTTGCTGCTCAATGTCGCTGAGTAGCACTTTGAACATGATGCTTCTATAAAGCATTCAGCTTTCCCCAAGATGCATGAACAAAAGGGAAAAGGTGACTGTTCCCTATCAGCATGTTTACATTATCTTTTTGTTTTGTTTTGTCAACACCACCCTCATATTTTTAAAGAAATGTTTACTGTGCGGAGCCTCACTCCCCCACCCCAATTCTTCCTCTAAGAAAAAAGGTTTTACTTCTGATTGATTCTAAATGGCCCTCTGCTTCCTCTGGCCATTGTTCCAAAGAGGGAGGAGTATTCAGAAACCCACAAGTTTGTTTGAGATTTCCTGGCTAAAACCACAAAGCTCATCTTTACATGTACTCGCTTGTCCAACAGAATTATTGCTCCTGCTGCTTTCCATGACCCCAGACACTGAGGCATACACGTCAGGCTGGGAACTTAGCCTTTTGACTTCACAGAGCGCCAGAAGGACACTTAAGTTGTTTTGAGTCCATGAATAGGTAATCAGTTCTCAGCCTCAGAGAATGACAGATTTTTCTGCTGTATCACAAGATTTGTATGCTGTGAGATAACCGTCTCCCAGCTCTGGCCAGAAGAAAAGAACGCACAGCGCGAACTATTCTGCACTAGTCAGGTGAGAAGCAGAAACTCGATTCACAAAAGGTAAGCGGCAGTGTTCATCAGTGTGGTCAAGCAAAGAATGTGCCCCACAAAAAGAAGTGTCAGGAAATGTACAGAATTACTTCTGGAAACACATACAAGAAATGAATTAAGTATTCTCCCCATTGTACAGAACATGACTGCAATTAGGAAAATGAAAGTAGCTTGCCTAAATACTCAAATCCCATGCTCCTGGAATTTATCTCTGTCCCCAGGGCCTATCATATTTTGCAGCTTCAGCGGTTTTTAACATGTGCTCTAAACAAAGTCCATTCCTACACAATCAACCAATTGCCAAGGCAGCAACAGTTAATTATCCATAGCTCTTGCCAAATGTTTAAGTCGTATCAAAACAGATTGTCACAAGAAGACAATTAACACTTATTTGGCAGAGAAGATACAATCTAATGAAGGTAAGCGTAAATCAGATTTTGAGGTTCCTCTTCCATTTCACTCTGAGGCTGCACAGGGGCAAATATTTTGCATATGACTTCAGAGGAGAAAGCAGCTGTCAGATCTCCATAATTTCTGAGAATATACTATCCCATAGCAATGAGAGACCCAAGGGGAGAACAAAATTGGTAAAATCACATTACGCTTGCTTCTTCCAAAGCACATTCATTCCATACCTTTATTTCAGAAAGCTGCATGACTTCTGGGAAGACTTCAATGCAGTTGGAGTGAGCAATTACAGTATGCATACGTCTGCAATTCATGATGGTTGTTGGAATGGCTTTCAGTTTGTTCCCACTAATATCAATTTCCTCCAACTCTTCTAGCTTGGCCATTTTGCTATGAAAACAAAAATTTGAGAATTCTTCTTTTAACAGACATGCATATTTTATTTTGAAGTGGCAATAAGAGCAGTGGTTTTCATTATTTTAAGAAAACAAAATCATAGACTTTGACTCTTGTTCACAGCAGTGCCTGTCGCCTCTCCTCACACAGATGCTAACACAGTTTTGGAACAAAATGTGTATTCCTTCTAGTGTTTGTTAATGCTACCTTTCAGATTACTTACTTTGCTTACATTGCCCCTGCTCACCAGCTCACTTTCACTCTTTTTCCTCCCTTCTTTCCCTTTCGTTTTACCTCAGTTTCTCATTCCATCTCAAATTTTCCCCTCCACTGTCTAGCATCTCAGCCCTTCCCCCTAAGTTCATCTCCATCCCTCCCCCTTGTCACTGAAGCCTAGATGCTCAGAACATCACACAAGGACAGAGATGTCTTTTCCATTATTTATTGGCAACTCTTTTCCAAGATCGTACCCCATCAGTTTTACAGCACATCTTATACTTGAAAGACTTCTGATTAAAACAGGCAGAATCTCCTTCAGGAGTTGAGAGGATTTTTCCCTAGTGTAGTGTAGTTCACTTTGAGAAGACATTTCCAGACCGTTATGCTCACTAATCTCTTGCGAGGAGAAGCCCACCAGGTGTAAGCAAAGTGACCAAGACAGGTAAAACAAAAGACCTCCTAGCTCAACTTCCAAAAGCAAAGTGTGGCCATGCTGAATTAGTCCAGCTGAAAAGAGTTTCAAGCGTCATTAAAACACACCAACCAACATGCAGCCTTGCTTGACTGTGTACTGCAAGAGAGGGTAGCAATGTGCAAGAGGACATAAGCAGGTGAATCCACCCACTGCAGTACCACTACATTCAAAATACAGCCTATGCCACCACATTTCTGTGCAATTTAGTTCTTGCTGTGAAAATATTTCACGATGCCCACCCACCAGTGGGCCAGAGGCAGTGAAACTTACCTTGCAGGGAAGCTCTGTAGGCGATTGTAAGCCATGTGCAAGATTTTCAGGTGTGGGTGGCCTGTTAACAAGGGTACACATTTATCTGTGAGGTTGTTATTGGTCAAATACAACTCCTGCAAGATGCTGTGGGTTTCTTCAGAAAGGGTGGCTGGAGGAAGCATTTCCAGTTTGTTGGCAGAGGCATTAAGAAATCTCAGGCTGCAAAGAGAAGTTACATAAGGGAGTTCAGTGAAACATCCTGCAGGTTTTGTCTAGAAGTATAAATAAAAATCTCTATTTTTAAGAGGTAGCTTAAGATAGTTATAAAGTAAAGGTCAAAAGCAACAAGTTCACAACAACAGACAGAAAGACCAAAAGTCTAGCACTATAAGAACAAAACTTCTGATTGTGTTTTTAAATGACCACATTTGTAAGAACAAAACATCAGCAAAATGAGTATGTCAGAATGCCTCTATTCTGTTATCAAGACCTCAGTACCTCCAACATTACTACATACGTACCTACAGGTTAGAGCAATAATAAACCACATAATTTCCATATTCATTACACATAAAAACGAATTCTGTATTCATCATAAATGAATCATGAGAGCATAGCTGCCTTTTAAGTGACTAAACAAGTCAATGGTAAAAAAAGTCAGCCAACGTTTCAGTATTTTAAATACTGTCTAGGGTGCAGACAGTATTTTGTTTAAACCTGCAGGCCTGAAAGCAACTACGAAATATGAAAAAGTACTCTTTGAATATTTGGATAGTTAAAGACGTACCAAGCACAACAAAAAACAAAGCCTGAGACGAAGCAGTAATTTGCCTTTCAGATTTTAAAGAGAGACAGTGCTAGTAGCTAATTAAATTTAAAAAGTTATATACTTGCTTGCTGATGTGTGCAGCAAGACAGCCAGATCTCTATGTAGTTTCTCAGTGCCCTTCCCCTGTTCCTCAAAAGCAGCAGAAGCCCATGTCAAGTATATTTTTGCAGTCCCACTGCAAGCAGCAAGGACTGAAGAAGCACAGAAATGGAGTTATTCTTTCTCCCCCAAAGGACTTTTTCCAGGACAGGAACAAGACTTGCTGAGGTATAGGCACTGCTCATTCCTGCCAGTGAAGTTCTGTGGGCAGAGGATTCATGCTTGTTAGGGGAGTTTGGTGATCACAGCAGCAGTGTAGCTATCTTGAGGGCTAGACTTCACACCAGTTATTCCAAAGACATGGAAAAATAAACTATTTATCCTTTGGTAACCAACTTTGGCATAACCATGCCTTTTCAGCAGAAATATGACCTCCCTTCCTCCTGTTTTCGGAAACGGCTCCCTCAGAGCGATACAGAAGTGTGTGTTGCCAGTCTGCAGCAACCACGTTCAGACCAGGCCATATTGCTCCTACCAAACAACTGGAATGGGCAGCTGCAAGGGGCAAAGCTGAGTTCAACAACGGAGACTCATAAATGTGCTGTCTGAAGCCTGTACAGCCACTGATCAGGACACAAAAGGTAGGTGTGTTCCTGTCAATCTTAAGAGAAAGTGATAAAATATTGATAGCTGCTCCCATGCACACGGGAGTCCACACTGACCTTTAAGGCCTATTAATGAATGAAATGGATTTGCAAGGGTAGCAGCTGGTTGAAACTTGCTCAGCAGTAAATAAGGGTCAAACATGCTACAGAAGTCACGTGGAATGCCAAAGGATTAAAAAAAACCCCACTATTTCCATTAGAAGCAAAAATCTCTCAACACTGCACAGAACTGAAACTAGGTTAGCTGTTTTACACAGACAGAGGAGTCCACTTCAGAGAAACACAGTTTAATCCTCAGGCTCATTCATTATTCACAAGGGTGCTAAAAATCCAGAGGAGGAAGGGAGAAGAGGAAGGATTAATATAGAGAAGGGAATAAGCAGCTGAAAGGGTTTTAAATTTATTTATTTATTCTAAAAAGCTGCTGCTCAATTTCACCCTTTAGCTACAAGCTAAAAATATATTAAGCTCATTCGAATTTGGATCATTAAACTGAAGCATAGCACATTAACAGATCCTGTACTTAATTAAACACCAGCAAGTATACCTATTCCTAAATGTACAGACAGCTACTACTTCGGCAACTTCAATCTAATGTGCATGATAGTCTTCCCTCTCCACAAAACAGGGACCTTGACTAACATTAAAGACACAGTACCCTTTGTACCACTCATAGTACAAAATTATCAGCTTCAGCTCAGTCTGGAAAGGTTTAAGTAATAAACAGGTTTAAGGCTGCTGGGAAAAGTGAGTTTTTACAAGCATATGATGGGGATGAGGAAGTGGTAGCAAAACACCCCCCAAGAAAGGTCATATTCTGCTACCCTGAAGAACAATCTGTGTTTTACTTTTGTTCTTGCAAGCTACAGGAGAATAACCTGGAGTGTTTCACAGATACCAGCAGCCAAAGAGGTAACCTAGAGCGCATCATAACCTATGGCTATGAAGTTCGCTCAAGAACAGCTAGCCCAAAGTACAACTAAAAGCTTCAAGTAAGAAAAGGTACATTGCTCTGATAATGCTGAAATTAATACAGTGTACCATACTGAAGCCATTTTAAATTCAAAAGAAAAATGAATCGAACATTCTTCTGTTTTTAATAAACTTTCAACATTGGTGGAATACAACAAGAAACTTCAAGTTGTTCCCTCACTGGTACTAAAACTGAATGGAATCTGTGTATTCCTGCCAGAAATCAGTTTTGATGCATGTATTTTCCAAAGGGGAAAGGAGAGAGGAAAGTTGATGCTCTGCACACACACCCCCTTCTCCCCAACCCTGCCCTTTTGCCAAATCTTCCAGGGAGTGATACAACAACATTGGAAATAAATCCTCATTATTCTAACTGACAGTTTAGTGTCTTGTTGTGAACAAAGTTTAGGTGCCCAGCAAAAATCTTGCCAGCAGCCTGGAACAGGAACCCTGTGGTAGCAGGGTATCTCTCGTTAAACAACTGACAGTCAGATTCAGAATAGTTACACACTAATCTCTGTCTGTAGATGACAGAACTAAATTAACTTTTAGAAATAACTATGCTGCTTGCTTACATGGTTCTTTTGACCAGTTGTTGCATTAAAATGGCAAAAACATTCTGAAATGATAATTCTTTCAAGATATTGTCTGTATTTAAAAATAAAAATAAAATTAAAAAGGAACACCATTCTTTGTCCAAAGAACAGAATGAACCAGCAGACTGCTACTGCCAAAAATTTCTCAATTCTATGCCATAATCTTATGTAAAAAAACGCTCAAACCAACAACAAAAAAACCAAACACAAAAAAACACTCAACCCCCCAAAAAACCCAACCAACAACAAAAGAAACCAACAAAAACCCAACAACACCCAAAATTGTACTTGCCCATAAGGTTTTTCCTCACACTGATTTAACACAGAAATCCTCCTCCAGGTTATTTCCACTCCCCTATTTCTTCATCCTCATGCAATGTGCCAGCTGCTACCTTAGAAGGCACATCTTATAAATGCCCTCCAGAGGAGTGGAAATTTACTTAAGCACAACTGTTCCTATCTCTCTTGTGTATGGACTTAAACTGATTCATGTTCCTTGAAGATATCCCACTCATACTGCTTATCAGATGGAAGCAGAATGTCAAGTATTAAAGCTCAGTCCAAAATTAATTGTTTCCCTTTCCAATTCCACCCACATATTATACCACAAGCTCATGAAAAAAAACTACAGCATCACTACAAAGACCTGAATTCAGCAGCCTGCACACATACCAGAGTATAATACAGAGAGGAAAGCATGAATTAACAAGTACTAGAAGAGCGTCGGAGATTAAGAAAGAAGTGAAGGCGCTGGCAGGGAGATGTCAGAATTCTTCAGCTTGGAAAACGTGAATATTCTGCTCTGGTGTTATAATATAAACAGTAATCCCTGGCTGGAGTAAGTCACCTTTGGTTTTATGAGGTATTGAAGTACAGTCCCTTGCTGGATTTAACTTCTCCAAGAGGCAAAATAAGAAAAAGGACTGTCCAAAGAATAGGCCAGAATCAAGGACATGGATCTAACTCAACAAAAAAGACCTAAAATGCAGCCACAAGCATTCCCTATTTATACCCAGAGGATTCTGATCAAGGTTTGACTTTTGCCTACCAGTGTCATCAATGCCTACCTCCAGCACACACAAAAGCTGAAATCAGACAGTTGTGAAAATACAGCATCTCTCAATTCCTCATCATTTTCTGAGGTAGCTTGGCAAACTTGGCTTGCTGGTAAGACACAGTCACCACTGAAAAACATATAAGTTCTCTAAAAAGCTTAGGAACATTTGACAAGGAGGAACAGAGACAACTGCTTTCAGTGGTGAAGCAGCAGTAAATCAAAATCACTGTGTTTAGCTCGAAAGTACTGATAAGAGTTGGAAAGAACACTGCAGTTGTAAAAAGAGAATATGCAGAGAAATCAAGATTTCCAGTTTGGCCTATGCCCCAAGATCTCCATCAGTATAGAGCAATCAAAATACAAAATTTCTTCTTCGCTGCCTTCTGCAGAGACATGCCCTCAAGTTCTGGTCACCTAATACTAAAATAATTTATGATTGTGGTAGCAGGCATGCGAGGAAGAATCCTGTATGCTAAGCAAGTCTGGGGGGAAAAAGAGAGGATAAAAAAAATCATCAAGGCTGTTTTGCCAGCCTATGCAAAAGAGGGTATTTCTTCTTTAAAAAATAAATAAATAAAATAAATTAAAGAAAGAAAACATTCAAGTGAATCCCCTTCCTGTTGATGGACTGCCAAAAAAAACACTTAACTGCTGCTGTCTCCTCAGCTTTTACTTTCTAACCTATCTTAACTGTTCTATTAATCGGGATTTCCTCAGTTTCTAATGTACCTGCTTGCAAATCCTTAACCTATCAACAAAGAGACAAATGCAGTTAAGCATTTCTGCAACACAAGAATGTGCATCAAACACTCAAACAGCACTTGGCATTCATTTGACTTTGTTCCCTCCCTCACACTTCCCCTGCATCCAGGATAGGACTGAATACTTGCATCACAAAGAAGCAGCCACAGTGGGTGGAAATGGCAAATATCAAACAAGAGCAAGTTTAACTGGGTCACCTTCCAGAACTCCAGCTAAAAAACCCAAACCCCAAACAAATTAAATAAAATAAATTCAAAACATACAGAAAATCAAATGAGATAAGAACAGCTGAACAAAGCTGAAAACAAGAATCACGCAGACAGATCCTAGACAGGCTCTGAATAGCTGACACTGGCTTAGCCACCACAGCTGGCCGCTACCAGACACTGCGAAACAAAGCTCAAGGTTTAAGCTGTGCAATCACAGCTACACATCTTCACCACACAAGTGCTTTGAGTAGTCTCATGGCTCTTTCAAGGGTTTATACTGAAAACAGCCATTTTTACTGGAAAGGATGCTTAGGCAAGAGGCAAACCCTTGCCCTTCTCACACTGTGCTCCCATTTTTAACCCTTCCCTGACCACTGTCACTGCTTTTCTACCATGCCCAGCTAAAGCTCTCGAATGCTTACTAGTCTTATCTGAAGAGCACTTTGTACAACAGTTTCGATGCCATTAAATGGTAGTTTGCTGCAAGCTGCTCAAGGAAGGCAGTAAAAAGTCTGTTTAAGAATCAGACAGTGGAAAAGGCATCACAACAGAGGCAACAGTGGATAGAAACAAAAGGTTTCAGGAATGCAGGTGCACGAAGAAAGGCTCAGGACTCAGTTTGGGAGTTCTCCCCATCAGCCGTAGCACTTGCATGAATTCTCTCTGTTTTTCCAGCATATGGTAATGAGAAATGAAGAGATTATCTGGCTGCCTCTGTGGTACTCATCTTGCCAAGAAAATCCCCACCCTACAAGAGAAGTTCTTGCTAACATGATCAAGATGTGCATACTTTCAGTGCAATAAACAGAACCAAGTTCCGTCTTGGTCAGAGAAATGTTTCACAGGTTAGTCCTCAATTTCTCCTCAACTAACAGTTTAAAAAAAATAATTAAAAAGCAGACACACGAAATATCCCTAATTATACTCTTCAGCAGAAAATTACACCTTCTTGTTTTTTTAAGGATTAAGGCAGAAAATCAATGTTCATAGATTCTTCTATGACGAAAACTGAGGTTTTTCAGTATTTTTTCAGAGTTTTTTTGGTAGAAGTGATATTCTCTCTTCATGCACCAATGCACCAATTTCCTTCCCTTCCTCAGATGTTCTAGATGTCAAAGCCCACCAGCACTTGAGCTGAAGTTCGCCCAAGGCTCTTCACACCCACTTTGTCAAATATTCAGGACTGAGAAAGAAAAGCATTTATAATTCACAGCATGAGACTTCATATCCAGACAAGATATCATCTGTCAGTTGCACAGATCTGACTACCTTTCAAAAAAACCCAAAACTAATCTTTCCAAGGCTGCAAAAGGGAAGTCATTTTATGCAGAGATAAAGGTTCTGTAAGGTAAAGTAATTTGTCCAATATCACACGCTGGGTAGAGACCACAGCAGACCACTCAGGAAAACCAGTTCTCTTGGCATGTCTGGCAGTACAGATTGTGCTTCCCAGGGAATGCTTGGAGAAGAGAATCATTTTACCTTTTTAAAACAAAACAATCCCCTGAACATCTTTTCCTGGCCCAGACCTATTTCTGTTGACACTTTGCTGCTGACAAGATGCAAGTATTTGAAAACAAAATAAAAAGGAAGATCTTTCCTGTAGGAAATTCCAAACTTAAAGCTCTGACATTGTACACTAATCTACTAATCTGTACTGCTGTTTTCCTTCACAGGTCTCACTTTCGCAGCAGTCACAGGAGCACCAGCATGGACAAGCCATTTCCAAGTCATGTAATCTAAACTAATTAAGGGGTAGAGATCAATGGGGAAAACCCTACCCAAGTCAACTGCTTTACTATCATCACAAGGAGGGAGGTTGCAGCGGTGATGAGATGCCAGAATGGGTAAGCTCTGTTTATCTCCTATGATGGTTCGTGACTGTTTTTAAGACCTGTAAATGACTTGGAAAACACGTGCCCTGTACTGCTCAAAAGCTGCAGAGGGGAAAAAATCCCCAAGCCCGAATTTAACACCTTTATTCAAAATATTCTTTAATTCTAGTTCTTCTCAGCACACTTCTACCAAACTTCTGGGAATCTATTCCCAATCCTGGTTTTAGCCTGTACTTGTTCAATTTGGCATCACAAGAAAAAAAAAAAGCTGTCTCCAGATGAGCTGCAGTACAAAAAAATCAGTTTCTCTCTATGCCAAAATTGCACTAAACTACATCCGAGAAGTACAACCTGCTTTTAATAGAAATTTTACAAAATGATTTCTCTTTTTGCTTTCAAATATGCCAGTAGCTCTCTGAAACTTACTTTAAGTTTTCTATCCTTTCCAAGCGAACAGATATGAATTTCAACTTGGGACAGTTAAAAGAGTTTATTTAAAAAGCATCTCAACCACCAACCTAATTCTCTGGGAAATTTAACCAGAGGCACACAACAGAATTAACAATAGTATAAAAGCAGGGGTTTTGCAATACTTGTAACTGGGAGAGGAGCTCTGCCAGTGAGATCACCCCCCCCTCGTTGCTTCTCCACCTCTCAAAAAAGCCAGGAGCTATGCACTTCTTTTGTCACAGTTAGGATCAAAAATAAAACCCCATAGCACACAATCTCACTGTCTGTTAAATTATGCATGTGTTGAGCACTCAGAAATCCCATGACTATATGTGGAAGCGCAGCGGTGCAAGGAACACCAACACCAAGCAGGGCCAGCCTATCCACCATCCCCCTATATTTCAATCATAGCCACCTAAAGGATATGTTCATATCCAGGAAAAAAACTTATGAAGACCCTGATATTAAAGAAACAGCAGCATAAAAATAAGAATCCAGAAAGCAAATCAAGTGGTGGCACCAACTAAATTAGTGACAAATAACTGAAAGGTATAAAAAAAATTCACAGAGCAAGGACAGGGAAATAACTGAATTATTCTGACAGCCCTTTGCAGAGATTTTGTTTTGTTTGACAGGTATAAATAAGTTCTAGCCTCTGACTGAAGGGAGAAAAAAAGCTTTCACACTCCATCAAACAAGCCTAAGAAATATGTATTTAAAGAAACTGCCACTAAACCATCTCAGTGTATGTAGTAGAAAATAGCATGTGCTTCACTTTACAGCTAGATTTCAAGAAGTAGGTGTTCAGTAGGAGCTCGGTGGGAAAAAAGAAGCAACCATATAAGGCAACAAAACCAGAATAAAAAGAATATGTTTTGGTGAGTTGGACAGACGTGTTCTTACCACATAAGGTTTGGCAACTTTCAAATTAGGGGAACCTCAGATTACCCTTTGAGTCCGGAAGTAACACACAAAGCAAGGTTCATCACGCTCAAGTCAAAAAGATGAAATTTCTTTATAATTACCTGTCTGCTTTCAAAAGCAGGTTAGATGGCAGTTCAAGGAGCTGGTTGTGTTGCACATCCAGGACCTCCACTTGCGTTCGCTCGAGCCGATCTGGTAGCCTTCCTAACATGTTATGTCCTGCCAGCAGCTTCCGCAAGCTACTGTTGTAAAACAACCTTAAGAGAAATAAAAAACACCAATAATGAGAAAAATATAAACCGAAGAGTTTCTTTGATAATTTAGATATGGTAGCACAGTTCATTAGAAGAAAGTGATTCAGCCAACTGATTATGATTAGCAGACGTGGTATTAATTACGCACAGATCCAAAAACGTCTTCCCACTCTCCACCAACTTCTTGAAAAGGTTGTTCAGAGACAGGGAAGGAGGTCTGCGGATGATTCAGGAGTGCAAGTAGTGACAAAGGGTTATTTTACTGCACTGTATAAAATACGAATATAGATGCACGACCATGAAGGAGGTAATTGCTAATATAGGCTGCAGAAATCTGCACATGTGGGATCCCCTTAGCTAATGGAAGAACTTTAGAAGTGGGGGTAAAATCACCAGTCACCCCACAGGCTTCATAGTGCTCTACTCATCATGTGCTGACTCATAATCCAACGCAATTCCTCACCCCCACAATTTTTCTTTTCTGTTAATACCAGAATAACATAAAGCCTCCTTTCCAGTTCTACGGCGAATGAAATTTATCTAATCGGCTTTACTTTCTTGAGCTTTTACAAGCAACAGATGACCTCAAGTCCCATCCCCCTTGCTCCATTTCTTGTGGGTCTAGGGGAGAAAGGGAGGGGAGAAGAGGGCAACGTAAAGAGAAAAATAGCTGTTCTGGTCAAACAGTATAGCTAAAATTTGCAGTATAAACAACGTAATAAGGAGTTTAAAATCTGCACCTAAAGACACCAAAAATGGAGCAACTCTTGATTTTGAACAGAAACCACTTTCAGCAAATTAAGAAAAAAAAGATTATTCTTCATCTGCCACCTGTTTTATATGCCTGCTACTGTACTGCTTAATCTGGCGAGCCCATGCAACACGCTGACCTGCTTCAATCAAATACTCTCAAATTACTCAGCATTAAAGTAAAAATCTTCTTCCCTCTGTCACAATGACCCAAATACACATAAAGAACCTCCCTGCCCCTTCCCTACAATACATCAGGTCATTGGATTATTGTGCCAAAATAATCAATCAAGTACGCAGAGTATTTCCCCCTTGACAGATACAGTCATACTCTGTATCTGCATGCCAGTGTTAACAGTTATCTCAGTTGGCCGGCCTGTCTGTGTTATGACCATGGATACAAGTCAACACCCAGCTGTATCATTCCAGAAGGCTCAACACAGGGTAAAAATCCTTACCACAGCGAAAGCCTATTATGTTTTTGCTATTTAATCATTTTTGCTTCACTCTATTTTTACCTGAAAATCTCTCTCAGTTATGGATTTGCATTTCTATTCTATTTCCTTTCCCAATAAAGAATGGCCAGTACCGTCAACACCAAACATTGCAGGAGAAAGCAGAATTGGTTGACAAAAAAAACCAAACTATCACTTTGGGGTTTTTTTCTGATGGGTGAGGGGAGTGCCATTTTAAAATTTTTTAAAAGTTCAAAACATGGCAAAAAATTCAATGTTTCACTTTTCCATATTTCAGAAGAACTGAGTAAGTCTTGGGTGTTTTTTTGAGTTTGTTGGGGATTTTTTGTGGGTTTTTTTTTATTTGCTTTCTCTTATTTTTCAACTTATACAAGCACCAAAGGAACTGGGTTGCCTGAAAAGAGGTTGAACATCAGGATTTAACTAAATAAGCTCCTTATGAGTCTGGGACTTCCTGTTCTTAAACTGGGCGTGGAACCAGGATGCCAGGACTACTCTTCCATATAGGCAGGTTTCCCACTTGCCCAATTCCCTCTGGAAGTTTTGGTGGAATCAATAAGTTCTAAGGACAAGCACATCATTCAGCACCACCATCTTCTGAGAAAACGTGGTTTGGTGCAAGCATTCAACCAATTCCTTTAGTATGCAACTCTTCAAGAGCACACAGTGTTGACTACAAATAGACCTTTCTAAAAAATCAGACAAAAAGGAACAAAAATACATATAGACATCTATTCACTGGTGGCAACAAGGTCATTATGGCAACTCTTATTTCCTTTCTCTTTGAGGAATCTTTGGCAACATCAATTTTATGCATCTGTCCTGCATAGCTAAGACTAAGTACCCTTTTTGTTATTTTTCAGTACTTTTAAAGCTGAAATGGTTGTATTATGGTCCAGAAGACATTGTTCCCATTTTCTTTAATTGAGACAAACATCAGTACGGAATCCTCTATCTCAAATGCTTCAACTCTTTGTCTTCAAGGACTGTTTTTCTATTTCAAGAGGCAAACACAGAGCATCAACTGTAGTTTGTTTATATTAGGTGCAACCTTCACCCTTGCAGGAAACTGCTGGTCACTCAAGGTTTGAATATTTTTGTTTAAGAATTGCAAGTAGGCTCCTAGGAGAGCCCTGCTCACTCACTTCATAGGTTTTCAGGGTGTTATCCTATGTAGAAAGAAAAGCACACAGCAATGCACACAAACACATTTACTGAGCACTTGTATTTACTTGATACTTAGGTGTGCGAACTACTGTTGAGCCATTCACATTTGAGTCCAGACCCAAATTTCCCTAAAGTCTGACAGATTTTCAAAGCCTGTCTTTTGAACGGAACAGGGCCTTAAAACTGAACTGACTTATTAGGAGCTAAGCTATCTAGACACATACTACAAAGAAGAGCTTTCAAAGATAAGCTCTTTCCTGGGGTTAATGATAAGATGGCAGGAGAGACAAGTGGGATGTTGACTGTACCTAATTTCAGCTAATCATTAATCTCCCAGAGATATCCGGTATGCCTTGATAGCCCTGGCTGTTATGAAGTGCAAATGAAAGACAAATGAACTTTTGCACCCCCACCTTCTGAGTAGGCATGGTTTCACTTTGTGTGAAAAAACAGAGGGATTAATAGTCTGCATGTTAGCCTGTTCGTTTGCTCAGCAAATCTCCTATCTTCTTCTGCCCACATTTCTGAAATCTATTTTCTCCTCATTTCTGACACTAAAATTGCCAAGTTTACACCGCATTACACATTCATCTGACCCACAGAAAACTATCCTTCTTGGTTTCTGATGCTCTTCTGTGCTGTACAGTCCTTAAGGAAAATATTTAATAGCTCATGACATACTAGTTGCCTACCATCTTCAGTGGTTCTGCATATCCCGATGTACTTTCATCCCTTGTGCCCAGCTAGTATGTTCTCCCACTTTCACAACTTTTCTTTTGAAGTGTATGAACACTCAAGAATGACAGCTCTCTTCCAGTCAAGGCAGGAATTTAAAAATTCTCAACACCGCACCTGACCATTATACTCACATGGAACAGGTCTCTCTAGAAAAAAAATTAGTAAGACCCATTCATTATTTAAACCAAACTCCTATTTTGCTTCCTGTTCACTTCTTTTCTATCATTTGTATTTATCAATTTTAAGTTTAGACTCCTGGAAAAGAGATCATCTTTGCAGTGAAGGCAAGTTTTACTTGCTTGATATGGCTTCAACTTCCCTAAACCCTTTTTCACTCAAATGTGGCTGTGAACTGGAGTCTCAAGGCATCACTGAAACTAAGTTACAAGTTCTGGATCTCTAAACTGTCATTAAAAGCTACAGTTGTAAATATTTAATATTCGATATTAAAAATGAAGGGTTTTTCTGCCTGAACAGCCACATGAACAGCTTCAAAACTTCCACTTGAAGTTCAAAGGCACTACTTTCTCTGCATGAAAGTCAAAGAAGAAAGGCTGGGTGGAAGCTTGAGGCATGACGACACCCCGCAAGGTAAAAATAAAATCAAACAAAAGATAAAACAGCCCTGACAGTCAGTGGAACAAGCTAAACACTGAATCAGCAATTATTTCTGAATTGCTTATCCTGTTCCACATTGTGGAAGACTTACC
Organism: Manacus candei; assembly: GCF_025592945.1. NCBI lineage: Eukaryota > Metazoa > Chordata > Aves > Passeriformes > Pipridae > Manacus > Manacus candei. Next base: position 19,125,155 of record NW_026138097.1, read on the forward strand.
GGGCAGGCAGTTCACGTATCTGATTGTGGCCAACATCCAACACTTCCAGTTTCCTGCTGTCACACACCCACTCAGGCAGGTTTTCCAGGTGATTTCTATGAATAAAGAACACAAAGAGGTGTAACTGAATGATAATCGAGATGTAAAGGCTATTAAGTATAGAGCCTCAATGGAGATACAGATACCTGCAGGAAACAAATCTGCTACATAGCATGTTTCCTATGACATTGTATCATCCCTCCTTCTGTGCAGTGAAGTCGTGAGTGAGAGGGGCAAGAAAACTAACAGCATTATCTCCCTACATGTGCAGTCACTAAGAAAATGGAAAAAACTGCTTCCAAATTGTCATGGAAGCATTAAGAGTATCAGAGTATCAAAAATGAAGTCTCTCCATGGAGAAGAAAATTTCTAAGATATTCACACCCTACACAGTAAAAACGCACCTCTTTGATCTCTCATAAATTTAATCCCCAAATCCACTCTACCATTCTTTAGCTATCTCACTGAAAAGAGCAAATTTTTTTGTGTATTTTTAAAGCCAACTGTTTTGTTCTTCTTGCATTTATCTTCACAGAAACTAACCCTTCTGAAAATTAAGGTCCTGGGGGCAAGTTTTTCCAAATATTGCACTGAAAACACACAGATAGGCAAACTGGGGCACTCCTGTATCCTGCCTTATAACGACAAAAATTAGCAGAGACATGGAGGAGACTGTGTGCATATGCCTTCACATAACCACTATTTCAGTCAGCATACACAGAAGCAAAACCGGGCATCAAATAATAGTCAGGCGCTCTCAGACCTGAAGTTCAGGACAAGGAGGCTTACAAAGCATGAACATAAATCAATCATGTACTTGTATCCTTTAGTTTATTCCTGCAATAGTCTTTAACTAAAATATGCAATAGCAAGCCAATCTCTCTTCTCTGATAGCTTCCTTTCTATTCTCAAGCAGATTTCCCAAATTCCAAGCAAGCCAAAAAGCTAAAGACACTCTACTCGTTTAGTTACAACGTCATCACTGAAATGAAGAACAAAAAGAGGTTTGTGATCAAAATCACGCATTCTATACCAACTTCACTTACAAACGTAAATGGAGAATGCAGCTTTACAACAGATCGCTTTTCAACAGATTACTTAGTCACACCACTGTGTTACATTTAGGTGCACAATGTGGGTAACTCAGGGTTGATGAAACTTTGAAGTTGATGGCCACTAGCCCAGGTTAACTCACTAATTGTTATGATCATTCGCAATAGTTTGAGTGCTTTAAGTAGGTTTTTTAATGAATGAGATTATCGCTTCAAATGTAGATGAGTAATTTCTTAAATAAGACAGCCATTAAGCACATGTATAAATGTTTTCCTGATTCAGTCCTGAAATTGTAAAACAAACTAAAACACCCCCTTTTCCATTTCTTCCCTTATCCCACCTTCCTCATTAAGATGAAATTTACGTATTCCTTCAAATGGCAACTGCAGACATCTCTGTAGCAGCCAGGGCTGCGGAGAACAACGATGAGCTGCAGGAGCTGCCAAACTGATGAGTAAACTATCAAACCATCACCTACGCTGGGCTTACGATGCAGACATATCCAGAAAGTAACTCCTGCACATGTCTCAGATTGGTGTACGTTTGAATCATCGTCTTATAACTCTGTAAGACAGGAAACCTTTAAATCATGGAAACTCTTTTGCTCTAACTATAAAGGCACATTTTGCCTTTGGCAGTAGAAAAAAAAAGGGGGGAATCTATAAAGGGAAGAACTGACCAGTAGAAAAGGAGCCCATGCTCTATGCTCTAACTCTGAAAATCAGACTTTTCATATCCCAAGGTCCAATTCCTGCCTCCACTCCCACCCAGTAAGATACCAATGAATGTCATTGTTCCATAACAATCTTTGATGTATATTTCACGCATCCAAGAAAAAACATAGTCTTACCTAGAAATATCCATATAAGCCAGGCAATTAGGAACTGGATACACATCAAGGTGAACAAGTTCTAGGGGAAAAAAATACATATAATAACAAAAGCAGTGATAAAGATTTGCACCTAAATGACTGTTCCATAAGAATTACTTTAAGAGTTAACACCGAGACATTTCAGAGCAAGTCAATAATCTAAAAAATTTCTGAAGATCTGGACCCCTGTGAACCCAGTTCTGTTTCTTTATTAGGTCTTAGTACATTTGCTCTAGTACATTGTACTTGCTATGACAGAAACTGTATAACTGATCAGAGAGGAGAAACTGGAGGATTTTAAAAGTTTAACGGCAAATTCTCATTTTTCCATTTTTGTCACAGAGCTGTAACTTCACCTCTGCTGCCCTCCGCCCAGAAGAGTCAGTCACAAATCTGCTCTACTTTTTTTCACTGGTCACTAGTGGTACAGACACGGGAAGGAAAACTCCCCACTCTGGAACAGCAAGTTACAGGATACCACAGAATCCTCTAGGTCATGGTAAGATCCAGAGTATTTTTCAACACATTACATGAGCCTTCGCATGCCTGTGGAGTTCCCAGTTGCAGGCAGCCTTACAGACCTTTCATAGCACCTTGACTACTGCTAACAATGTTACTACTGAAGCAATCAAAATACAGTTCATAACCTAAGGTTTTTAGGTAGCTAATACTTAGTATTAAGGTTAAAAAAAAAATGCCAGACATTTATTTAAGCCTACAGAAAAATGCACTAAAATGAAACTGTACCCAGCATCACAGTTTCTTTGGAAAATGAGACTAAAGCAAGGTGGATGAGAGTGCAAAGAGAGGATAACCAGGAGAAACAGGAAGACCAAATAGGCAGTTCATTGCAAGATATAGGTTGACTTGGATTCTCAGCCCACATTGAGCAGCACATGCTTAGATTATGTTAACTTTTCTTAGCTACAAAGATCCTGGCATGAATACTTAATGAAGGCATAGGCTTGGATATCACTAAGATGACAGCCTTTTAAAGGCAGTTCAGACTGTTCATCAAATTCATAGCTCTCTGAGCTTGCATTTTCTTTATTCCATACTGAACTACTCCAAGCAATAAAAATGGTAGTGCAAACTGAGTATTTTAAGTAATAGCAGTTTCCAGAGACAGAGCAAACAGATCCAATAAATGAAACCCAGGAGTTATTCACCTGGCATTATTTTTATTATCAAATACAAATGAAGTTACTCATGGATTTTGTAGCTTTCTGCCCAGAGTAGGGAGCAAGAAGTAGTAGTGGAAAATATACATTGTTTTGATTTGTCTCGCAAATGGCCACTTGTTCAAACTTTCTCAATGCAGGGAGAAGCAGTTAATTTCTTATTGGCCTTAGTAAAGCAACACAATAATAAACCAAAACAAATGACTCACTGAAATACCCTCTCTACTGACACAGAGAAGAATTTCAGCCCAAACTGTAAGGTTTTCACAGTTTTCAGATCTCAAAATCAGTAGCCCAGCATTATTTGAAAGTCACTTCTGAAGCCCAGAATTGCCAGTAGCATGACACAGTACATGTGAAACCCTTTTATCCAGGGTAATGTCAAGAGCGTCCTGATTATGTGCACTGCACTCCACAAGCATCCCAGAGAGAACTAGGTATGAAAACAGAAGTCAGATGATAACACCACAGCTGCCCTGAAAACACACTCACCATTCGAGGAAGCATACAGTGCTTTGAGAAAATATCCACTGATTTTGAGGGTTACCAGTTGATTCCTTTCACAGTGTAATACTTCAACATTGTTAAAAACTGTTGCATCCAGCTCCCCAAGTCTGTTGTCTCTCAGATCTAGTTGGGTCACGTGATGCAGAAAATCTACTTCATCGGCCTCCAATCTCCTAATTGAATTCAATCTTGCAGACAAAAAAAAAAAGATTAACTGTAGTTATGTGGCAGGTTCCTGCTGACAAACCAAATCAGCTGCACTGGATTAAACTAGCATACCTTCAGGTTCTGATCAAGGTTGATTTTTAATATTTTCCCCCTTGTTATGGTATTCGAAAACAGGATGGATCCACTCTGTTGCTTTATCCATCATGACAAAGGAATGATGACACCAGGCTCCTTTCTAAACTACTTTGAAAACTACTTATGAAAAGCTCTGCAAGAAACTAAGTATTATTGTTACTGTGTCTATAAAAATAAAAGATGATCTGTCTGTTATTTGTGCCCAATAGCTTGGAAAAGAACAAAACCTCTACAGTTCCTGCTGCTCTGTCATGAGCATGTGCTGGAAAAGTCTGCACATATTGGAGACTCTTGCCTTACTGAAAGGCCAAATTGAGATTTATGAATTCCTATACATTTGCTTCTCGCCTCTTCACATTTCACAGCGAGCAAAGTCAGAGACCTAAAAATGGGTGTTGAATGAAAACAAAGCAAAAACCCAAGACAAGTGGGTCTGTCAGATAAAGAGAACGGATTTTAATCACATCTTCACCGCAGTGCATTGACACTGCCAATACTCAGCAAGTTACACCTGAGTGAGATTATCTATAACCCAACAATGTTTGAGACTGCAGAGCACTCCAAAGAGTTCAAATTCCCAGCTCTGAACAGAACACTAAAATCAGTATACTAACTTCCGTTTGTCCACTAAGCCAGTTGAGGATAAGCTGAGCAAGGATAAGGATAAATATCTACAGTTCTGCTGTTGCTCTTGCTTTTGAAGAGTTGCCCTCTGTGTAACAGTTGTACTTCCAGAGTAGCTTCATCTTTCAGATAGAAGCTTTTTGGGTTAGGGACTATCATCTATATTATATTAACACTGCAGCAACAAGAACTGCAGGAATCACCAATGTTCCAAGTTCTGTTTTGTTTGAGCTTTTGGTGCAAACATTATTTCCCCCAAAACTCATCCTCCTACCTTCTGACCCCCCTAAATGCTTCCACTTCCTCAGAGAAGAGTGCTAAGTCACGGCAAGTGCTGCAAGTTATGTAACACCACCAGAAACATAGTTCAGTGAACTAACACAAGAGATTCATACCCGGGGGCTATTCTGACAGCCAAGGAGAAGCCATTTCAAAATCAATAATTCAGGCTTACTTATTCTTCCCCTTTTCCTAATACCTACCTTAGATCCACATGTTTAATATGAGGCATCCTTTTCAACACCTGTAGGTTCAGGGTATCCATGCAGTTTCCTGACATACAAAGCTTATCCATGGCAGTGAGCTTCTCCAGAACCCCCGGAATGTCAGTGAACTCATTGAAGGACAGACTCACGTAGCTGAGCTGATGCATATGCTCCAATTCATCAGGAAGGGACTGGAGAAAGTTGCCATCCAGCAAAAATGTCTGCAAGCTATTAGAAGTGGGGGAGGGGAAGGGAGAGTGAAGAAAGCGAATGACCTGTTAAATCACATTTCCTTCTTATAAATACACAAATCTGCTGCAGTTACAGTGACATACAATATAAAAAAGGGCAGCAGAAAGAAAAACATTAAAGAATAATGCTTTAACATCTGCTACCGAAGATATCCACCAAATAATTAAAAGCTTTGGCAACTATGAAATGTAGGCTGTGTTAGACAGTTGTATCTTCAAACACCCCCAGAACTGCAACTTGTATCACAGCTGAAGCACATAAGCAATGAAGTTTAAAGATTTTCTTCACCATGAAAGTGACCCTTGTGTCAAATGCTGAGGACTGGAAGAGCTTCGAAGCACAAAGAGTGCTTTCCCTCCATCCACAACTGCTTCCATATGGATCTACAAGCCAGTCTGCTGTGAGAAAACCCAGTAAGTTTAAACTGTTTCTCATAGCAAGAGTATGTAGTCATGAAACTGCTTGTTGCTTTTATTATCAGGCTGTGTATGTTAGGTTTTAAGAGAGTACTTGCTTGTGCATCTCGCCTACAACTGCTGGAATGCTTCTGAGGGCATTGCAGGACACGTTGAGTTCAGTCAGAGTTGGGATACTGCAGACTGCCAGTGGGAAGTCTCCTAAATTATTATTGGAAAGGTTAAGGCTCTTCAACTTTGTGAATCTAAAAGGAGATAAGAAAAAATAAAAGGAAACAAGTAAGTAGTTGCCTTGCAATAATTACTACAAGGCAAGTTTGGTTATATAAATGCAAATCACATGAATTTTTAGCTTATATGCTTAGAATAACCAGGGAAACTACTAGACACTCAAGTTCAACACCCCTTGTAAGAAATGTTCTTACTCACATCAAGCTAGCATAAAGAAACAGGCCCTCCTGAACAACACATTAAATATATTTTCCAGTGAGTGTAACAAAGAACAAAACTCTTGCTGTTCTTATGATATATGCCACTTCTGTGGCATCTCACCCTGTACTAAAGCACTGCTGTTTTTCTGAATGCAATTTTCACTAGTAAAACTACCATTGTGATGCAGGTTACAAGGTGCAGGAAATTCTCAGCCTATTTGAACACTAAATTTTTGTAGTGCTGCTCAGGTCCAGTCAAGTTTGCCTTTCAACCAAAAGTTCTCATTAGAATAGACTGGTTTGAATACAACTAGGAAATGTGCTGAATTAAAACAGAATTTAGCAAAGCTTCTGTAGTGACAGAGGCAAATTCTTATGCTCTTGATTAAGTGCAATGTCAAAGCTTGCACAGGTGTCAAAATTCTGTCCTTGACATGCCACAGAACTCTTAAAAGCCTCTTGGTTTATCACATCAGCCAACAAAGCAACTTGCATCTGTTTGCCTTATTAAAAATGACCAAAACCATTTGAACAAAAATCCCAAGAAGGGGACAATCCAATTAGCCAGCCTGCGTGTTCAGCAACATTATTACGGTTGCCTGACAACCACTGGGAGGTATGCCTAAAGGCAAGTAAAAGGATGAATGAAAAGATCTGTGTTAGATTCTCATAGACGGGAGGAAGTTTCTTTTCTGGCACAGGACATTTTATTTGGACTTAATTTTCCCTTCATTAAGGCTCAAGTCCTTTATTTGCATGAGCAGGCTTTTATATAACTTGGCAATGGAAGCAAAACTGCACCTACAAGTGCTGCTATTCCACATGAAAGTAATCTCCAACAGCATGTGCCTGTGCATCCATAGCCTCCGCATCACCCTAGCACATTCTTACCTCAGAGAACTTTGTCCTCCAACCAGAAAACATACACAGAAAATGCATCAAGCATGAAAAGCTTAAAGAGTTTTAACAACAAAGACTTAAAAATCCCTAGTAGCTACTGCAATCAACTTGCACACACCTTTAGTATCATCTAAATCAAACTCATGTCACTGACCAAAACTCAGTGTGAAAATGTAACCAGCACCTTCCTATCGTATTTCAATGAAGGTTGTTGAGCCCCAAAGACAGGTTGTGAACACACATAACATTTACACGTTTGCAGCAAGCAAGGGAATGCTGTACTCTCTATTGGTATTTTGGTGCAACCATGGCAGAAGAAAAAAAAAATGGAAATATCACTGCCAGAGTTATCACAGATTTTGAACACCCTGTGCCACGCTGGAGGCAGAAGTATGGAACAGAGATGGAGGCTTAAGTAAATCTTGCAATCAAATTAGTGCTGCAGGGGAAAAAATGCTACTGTACAGAAACAATGACTAATCTATCTCTAAAGGGAGAACTGTAAACTAAAAAGGAGGCTAGGGTAAGCCAGATGATATTAGTAAGGGCTGCTAGCCAGAAAAAAAAAAAAAAGAAGTATGTTTTAAATACCACACCTTCACGTTCTTCTATTTTGAGAGAAGGGGCTCTAAAAATCTTAATCCTAGAACTGAAACACACAATCTCACATTTATCTTGAAGACAACTGTAGATTTAGGCCACAGATATACTGCCTTGAAATTTGGGGTGTTTCTACAGTGGAACAGCTGTCCCACATCTTCCTCAAAGTTAACTGCAAATACAAAGAAGAGTGTTCCAAGTAGTGGACTCTGAGGTTTTTAGAATTATTTCTTTTCCAGTATTTAGGTAAGTACAAAACTAGTAGTAAAGACTAAGGGCATATTAAGTCAAAATAATTAAGCTGCTGGAGAAACACCAAAATGTAACCTTTCAAATTTTCAAGTCAACCATGAAAAAAGATTGAACTCATTTAACAATCACACCAAGGCTACAGCCTTTACCTGTGCCACTCTGTAGTCTCAAAAGGATAGTCTCAGGGATTTTGTACACTTAACAATCTAGCAGAAGATTTCAAATACAATCTTGAGATAAAATTACAGAAGATCAGAATAATGGAGGAAAGAGGACTGGGGCAGTGGGTGGCAAAGGAAGCTAAGAAATACAATGACTAACAGCAATGCAGTGTTCAGCTTCAAGTTTTTCTGCACGCATTCCTGTTTAACTGTCCTAGGTCAAAGCAGAGGCAGGGGGAATCTTCCCTCCCCAGTGCATCTGTATTACATCTCTACTACCCTAATGTATGTTGTAATGTGTGCTTATTAATGGTCTTCTGTGAGTAATCTAATTACGAAGGACACAAATGGAACTGGTTAACAGTTCCTTGCAATGTGTAAGATGAGCGAGTACATCCAGTATTGGATAACCCATACAAAAGCCGAACAATGCACACAGAAGCGTACATCAAAAAATCCACAAATTAAAGTTCATTGTTAAACCACATTTAAGAAATGCTGAAAGACAGACACCACAAGTTAAGAGATTAATATAAGACATCTGTCCGGAAAGAGATATTTTCTTCCTTTCTTATAAACACATTCATTCACAAAATGCTAAAGCCACATTTCTTCTCATGGAGCACTGTCAAGTACAGAACATTACTGAGCCAAACTAGTAGGCGTTTGCTCAAAGTTAAGATTTAAGTCTACCTCTCATCTTTGGCCACTCGCTTCCAACTATCCACATCACAAATGGGCTGGTGCACCTCCATTACAGAGGACTGCCATGCTGTACATTTAAGATGCTGAATTGTTTATAGCGCTTCTTATATCTACACAGGTTTACAGTCAGTCATGCCAGTATCACTTGTAGCATCAATATACATAAGGTAGGAGATAAGTATTCTACAGACAAGTTTTCTGTTGCTGCTGAGTTCACAAAGTGTCAGGCTTCAAATAGATTTTACAGAGCAACACCTTTACTGTTTTCTCACATCCAAATCTTTACTCCTATCAGAAGCAGGGACATGCATCAATGCTGCCCATGTGGCATTGCTAGAAAGAAGAAAGGGCATAAAATTGCTCGTTTGAGGCATGACAGTATAATAGCCTCATATCAAGTTCACACACATACTTTCCTTCCTCTTTTCCCTTCTTCCCTGATTCCAGACTTGTTATTTGTTAAAAAAGTCAACCTGGAGAACAACATCTCTCCAGGTACTATGCTCAGTTAGCTTATAAAGCTTTCTGTTATAATGACCAAAATATAATCACTCATTTCTCTGAGTAAAAATAGCCCTACTTTAGGATGGAGCAAAATGTTGACATGTCAAAGCTTGGGTTTAAACATGCAATATGACTGAACACTAATTGCCGTAATTGAGCCAAAAACTGCCCACTTACTTAATCTCAAAGCTGCCACATCAGGAGTGGCTTTAGTTTGACATACGCAAAATGAAGAGAGGGAATAACAAGACAAGTTTGTATCGCAGCAAAGCAATGAACTGACTGACGTGCTAATTTCAAATTCAGATCTACCCAATGTGAACAGCAGAGGAATTTCCATTACACAGTACAGCACTTGTGTTCCACTATGTTTGGAGTGAGGGGAATAGTATATTCAAACTGGTCATACCCCATCACTGAAATGCAGCCATAATAGACTCATCCGACGAAACTGGTCTTGCTGTACTCTTACCAAAAACAATTAAAAAGTAGTATTTTACTACACCTAAAAGAGAAGACATGGTTTCATAAGGGACAGTCTGATGAAAACAATCACTTCTCCAATGTTATCTCCAGTACCTGGGCTGTTTCATGACTATGCTGTGGTTACATTTTAAAGCAGCAACACAAGCATCCCTCAGCTTCAGCACCATTTCTGAGCAGAGCGATGGCATTTACCTAGCAGTGCTGTAACAACTTTTGGAACTGAACTACCATTTACCACCTTCTTGAACACCCATTACTTTGGCCACTAACTTAATCATGAAGAGTTTCCATAAAAAACTGACACACCAATTTCCTCCTCGGAAATAAAAGGTGCAACTTATTCCCTTTTTGCAGTTGTGTCTGATTCCTCATCCATGGCCTTATTGCCTAAGGGAGCAGCTAGCCTAGTGCCAGAAATACTGTCTTAGCATTTCCCTTCCCAAAAGGTGTCATTGTAAAAGCCTTAAATTAGTAAGACAATTAAAACAATTCCAGCCCTCTTGCCCTGCTAAACTTGTCATGGCAGCTGAATAGAGGTTGACTGTTTCTGCAACAACTAGGGAGGTTCACCTGAACGCTTGCAGGTGAAGGCTTTGCCTAACTACGGTCAACAGCAGCCATCCCCACCTTGGGCACAGAAAAGTCTTTGATATGAAGAAGAGAAAGGAGGAGTTCTGCTGTTTGCCACTCCATTTCTCTGGACAGGACTCCTGTTCATCCAGACATGAAGTGGCTCACATCACACCACACAAAAACATGGAGTAAAGTCCATCTCAGGAAAGAGGGTCACTTAGTTTGAGGACAAAGATTGATTCTGGTCAACTCAGAAGAAACTTGAACAAATTTACCCATTAATTATCAGTTTCTCAAGTAGCTAAATGAATAAATGAAAACAGTTTCTCTCATTTTTTATTTCCTTCTTCCTTTCTTAAACTCTATGGGGGAAAAAGCAAAATAGAGGAAAAAGCAGACTGATAGCTGTAATTCTGGTATCTTCACTACCCTTTATGCTAACACACCCAATCATATCATTGTGATATTCCTCCCATCTACTTGCACATAAAACTATTAAAGGTAAAACAATTCTGGCATACAGACTTGAGTCTATATACCAAAATTAATTGGTAGATTGTATTAAAAAAGAAAAGGAAAAGAGACTGCACTACACAAAAAGGAATAATCTTAAATCTAGGCAGATATTTTTCAAAATATACAAATAATCACAGCCAAATTCAGACTATCTCCAAATGTAATACAACAAAAAAGCTTTTATTATATTACGTAGTTGGTAAAAGTACCATAAAGACAAGAAAACAAAATGTATGTTTTGTTACCGGAAATAATCTGAGCCTACACTCTACTCTGCAGTTCTCAACTTCTGTGCATACCTAGCACACACTGCTTCATATGGGGGGAAAGACTGTCCTCAGAGGAAGGACAAAATTCCTAGGTAAGAAAGTGAAAATATATTCTCATTCTCTACACTGGAGATTTATAACTGAAATGCAAAAGCTTTAGCTAGGGGTGGGCTTCCAAACTGAAATATAAATACATGAGAAGAAAACCCTAACTTTGGAAGCCATATCAGAAAGCAGTAGACAAATAAAATGTAGACTGATACACAATAAATGGATTCCATAAATATGTTCACTACTTGTTGAAATATTATTTGGAAGAGATGTTGCTGCACTTAGCCTTATAGTTCCATTAAAGTGAATCAAATTAATAAGTATAATTTCTGCTTTTACACTACACTATTTTTAAAAATGCTCTTTTATAGCATATATCTTACTGCAATTTATTTTTCTCATGCTACTATTAAGTTCACTGTTCCAATTTAAAAATAAAAATAAAAAAATCAATGTGTTTCCCATGTTAAACCAATTTTGCAATCTTCCCCACTTAGTGATTTGTAGACTTAATTTTACAATTGAATTTTTCTTTAATCAAATGTCACTGATTTTTCTGGGTGTTCACATGAGGGCACCTTTCTTGAAATCAGAAAAATACACAGGATTTAAGCAGAACACAGTCAAGAAGAATTGAAAAGAAAGGTTTTCTCTAACAAAACCAAACTCTTCCGTCAATGTCTTTACAAGCTGAATAAAACATAAGCAGTGAAGTTACGTAAACAACAAATTCCAAGTGTCATCTTTAGTATTATAAATATATAAAAAAATATTCCAAAGATACAGAGATGAGAAAGTAAGTGTAGCATCAGAATATAGCAAACACTAGATGGGGTTTGTTACTAGTAGACCTCTGTTTGTTATTAGCAGACCTAGGTTGCCAATAACATGCCAATTTCTCCTTCTTGCCCTACTGCTTAGATGGCTATGCTTCAGTATTTGACTTGAGTGAAAGGTGAGAAGCTAGCATAAATGTAAGGTTCCTCGGCTCCAAGACCAACAGAGTGTGAGAGAAAGCTCCCAACATCTTCCCGCACCATGAAGCATGCAATGGCACTCCATTCTTTGAATGCTTCACACATTAGCCGGGTTCATTTAAATAACATCTGAATCGTACAAAAAACCCAAACAAACCAAAACAACAAATAAACAACAAAAGACAGGAAACAAACAAACACATCCACCCCCAAACCAACAAAAAACCTTAAAAAAAAAAAAAAAAAAGCAAGTTCAAATCTTTCCCAGTGCATCTATTGGTAGTGCCCTGTGCCCCGTGGGGCCTGACAAGGGGGAAGACATATATTTGACATGTCATTAACCCATCCGATTTTCTTCACTAACCTCAGGTTCATAAAATAAAAGCAATAATCACAAGGAGTAGCTTCAATGCACTTTGAGGCCAATGAAGTAGCAGGCTGGAGACTTTCTTCCCTGCTCCTCAATCTCCAGGGACAAGCTAAGATCAACTTCCAGCAACCCTGCCTGCTGGGTTCATACTAGTTAGGTCGCTAATACTGGTTCTCCCTCGCTGTCCAAGCGTTCTTGGAACAAAGATTATATTTTCAATTACCTACGTACTACACAGTGGGTTTGTAAGGAGGTCTCAGCTTGAGGATGCCTGAAATCCTGGGTTTTCAGACAAACAGTTGAAGTTGCAAGGGATTTCAGAAACACTTGCATCGGTAATTCAGAGTCCTGTGGCCTTCTCACAACCTACAGATGCAACTTCAAATTACTGTCACTAGACCCAAAGAATTTCAGCTGAGATGCCAGGGAAGGCAGCTCATGTCTAAAGAGGCTCTGGGAGAGAAAAGCTACCAACCGATCTTAGGGTAAAAATCCATATAATCACTGTTAACGATTAACAACCACAATCAGAATAACAAATCATTCTTTAGATAAAACTGGCAAGCACAATTTTATTTATTGTTAAAACAACTTTCTGCCTTATTATATCCCCCTTTTCTTCTTTTTCTTTTTTTTCTTTTAAATCTGCAGCAGTCATACATTAAAAAACCACACACCGACAACTTACTTTTCAATATTAACAAGCAAACAGTGTTATTGATGCCAACCACTTTTTCCAAGAGCACTGACTAAAACAATTATGTATAAACATAAAGCACGCTCAGCCTGGTGAAGCAGAGCAGCAGCAAATAAAGACTATGGTTTATTCATTTGCTTCAAACCTACAGCAACAGTACTCTGCAAAATTAGCAAGTCTGTAAGCCTGAACTCTTATTAGCATTTCAACTGGGGAATCTCCTCTCTTCTTCAAAAGAGACATCCTTTCCTATAACTTTAAAAAAAGGTTTTGTGAGGGAGAACAAGTACCAACATTTGCTGCTTTTTTCAGCACAGATGCATTTTCAGATAGTTTATTTGTATACATAGTATGAAATATGTATTCCCTGATAAGCAGGAGAAAAATAGAGGTAGCTGTATATACCTTTCAACATTCAGACAGTTCAGTTATGCAACTTCACAGCTGCAGAGCATCTACAGCAATAAAATGGGTTTGAGTGCACAGTAAAGCAAGTCGAAGTGGAGCTACCACAAACAAAGTGCATCTACACCTCTGCACACTTTCACATACCATGTATTTCGCAGGACTAAACATTTTATTAGGAAATGCAATAAACTATATTATTTTAAGAAATGAAAGAAGTAACTGCATAAACAGAAATAAAATTATTTTTTTCTGCAATACATTACTGACAGTACCCACCAAGTCAGTGCATATGTCAGCATCTCATTACTATGACTCAGCTGCTTGCAAACCTACTCAGTGCATTGCTGAAAAGTTGGTATTTTCTTGTGTCTTTGACATACTTGTTTTAAAATTCAGCCTTCACGAGCATTAGTTAAATTACCACCTAGAGTTATTTATTAAAAGGAACTAGCACCAAGAGCTGCTTAGCAAGACAAATTTTCCTAGACTGCTTTGATAACCAGATTTTAATCGAACATTGTACCAGGAAGGGTAGGTATATAAATGCGAATCACAATCACAGAATATGCTGAGTTGGAAAGGACCCACAAGAACCATCAAGTCCAACCCTTAGCCCTGCACAGGAGCATTCCCAACAGTCATACTATGTGCCTGAGAGAATCATCCAAATGCTTCTTGAACTCTGCCAGGCTTGGTGCTGTGATCACTTCCCTGGGGAGCCTGTTCCAGTGCCCAAACACTGTCTGGGTAAAGAACCTTTTTCTAATATTCTACCTAAACCTCCCCTGACACAACTTCAGGCCATTCCCTTGGGTCCTGTCACTGGTCACCACAGAGAAGAGATCAGTGCCCACCCCTTCTCTTCCCTCTCACAAGGAAGTTGCAGACTACAATGCATTTGTTCACAACATGTGAGCACACGGCTATTTTGGAGCCTTAAATACCTTTACATTTGATTCACTGGTGCTGTGCCCTGTATGCAGCTGCAATTTAGCAAATCAGAATTTGGTATAAAAGCCAACAGCACCAAATCAGAACAGCAGAGATTTTGTACTTGCTTTGCAATGGTTTGAAACAACATGAGTTAGCAAAAAAAGACTTTTTGTTTATTCAGTGAAGTTTTACCTTATGTAAAACCCAAAAGATCTGAAAATGTTTTTATGAAATTGAATTAAAGAGAAAAAAAAAGTCAGACAAAACTTGTGTTCACAGGAATGACTGAGTTTCTCTTCACTTAGCACATGTTCTGATACTGGGATTCACTAGTAATTTCAAAAAGACACGGTGCTCCCCTCTTGCTCTATATCTGTGTGCTTATTCACTGCAGAAAAGCAGTCTTACAGTAGCAGTCGAGCTGGCTCAAAGATTTTTGGCAACACAAATAAAACTCAAGTTTTCCCACTCTAAGGAAAAGCCAGTACTGTGTTTCTTAGGGCAGGAAGAAAAACTGCTTGGGAGTACATTCCAGGGCCAGGCTCATGCTTTTGCTGGTGTTGGGAGGCAAAAGACAACTGATGGGGCGCCACTTTTCCTAAACCTCAGCAGGGGTTTCCAGTCAACCCTTTCCACTGGCACAGCAATGGGAACAGTGGCAGCAGCTTCCAGCTAGTCACTGTCTGGGTGATGCCACCTGTGCTGCATGAAGATAAGGCTGGAGGACATCAGCAGTGGCAAAGGAAAGGTCAGCACCAAGGGGCAGGAGTTCCTGAGGCACTGATTCTGATCCACCAAAACAGTGCCATGTAACCTCACTAATAATTTATTTTTTTTCTCCAGGAATTCACAGACCTTCCTCGTGCCTTCTTGACAAGCTCAAAGCAATGGAGGCAGAGAAGCCTATTACTCGCTGACAGAATAGGACCAGCTCACAGAAGAATCACAGCTCAAAATCAGTTCTGCACCACCTCAGATATATGCCACTTCTCCAGATTTTCCTCATGCAGAATCTCAGAAAACAGGAGTTTTACTTAGTCACCTGAACTTCTTCACTCTTATACATTCAGGCTCATGTTAGTGAGAAAAATTTTAACAGTTTATTAAGTTGTGTTCCTACAACTGCAGTACCAAGAGAACATTGAACAGAGAATGAATATTGCCCATCACAATACTTACAATGCTTTCTAATCCCAAAGAGAACTAGCTGTAGGTACACGGACAAAATATAATCAAGTATCTCCTCTACGCTTCCTGATATTTAAAAAGGAAAAATTATAAAAAGTCATTAAAATATAAGGCATTCGATATTTCTCCACGTTCACCACCTAACGTATGCTAAAATTGCACTTGCTATCTGGAGACCTATACTGACATTCACAGAACATTTAATCCAGTCAGTATTCCTCTCCAAACTGTGTTCATAAGCTCTTGGAATCACTGCCTGTTTTGTTTGTGAAGCAGACTTGCTGGGTTCATTCATCTTCCATTATGCCAATTTTTTTGTTTTCCCAGAACAAAATTGGAATTATATAAAAATATAACAGCCCACATAATCCATCTTGTATTTTTCAGTTGTTTTTCAAAGAGGAAGGGATTTAGAGATGTGGTTTAAAACATTTTGTTTGAACAGGACCATCCACAAATACAATCCTGAGGTACTCTGCAATTCAGTTGCCACTGAAATTAAAATCACAGTTTTCTATTCAGTATGGAAAACATTCATCTTTCTGAATACAGAAAGCCTGCTGATTCCACAGAACACATACATTAAATCATTCAGATCACCACTCATGCTGCTGTCTACCCATTTGTTACATCTTGGATGAGCTGCAGTGGAAAGAACAACTGGAAGGAGATAGTTACTAAGAAAAAAGAACTAGGGTTGAGCAAAGTAGAAAGAGGACAGGAACCAGGCTGAATGTATGAAATCAGGGCTTTCTTTGCTTGAGGGATAACAAAAAACTTCTTCACTTAGTCACATGCAGTACTGATCCTACCTAGAATGCCTCCCTTTGACGGGCAGCTCACCAACTCATATTCAGTCACATGAGTCAAAGGCTGAAGACCTACAGGCTGGCCTCAGCAGATAAAACCACATTCTGAAAACTGCATTTTGGATTGAAAACATCCTCCTATTTACAAGAAAAACATTAAGTTTCTTATGAAAGTGAGTCTGTTTCTAACACACAAAGTTAACCAATTTCTGAAGCATTACAGTCAGGCCAATGTTCCACAAGAGGACGTAGTGATTTTTAGGAAAGTTCCTGCAGATCATAGCTCCAAGGACAGAGGAAGACCAGTAGAACCACTTACCTCTGTAATTCACTAAGCGCTCTACTTGTGGATGGGCTGGGGTTTAGCCTCAGGAAGTTCTGTTTTAAATTGAGATGAGTGAGGTCTTGGCTATAAAACAGGTTGGCAGGCAGGTGCTCCAGGCTGCAGCATGAAAGATCCACTGAGCTTATGCGTTGTGATGCAACCTGGAAGTCAATTACAACACCAATATGTTAATACTGTACTAAAACAAGATTTCCCTCACCCCTACCAGCACAAGTTAAACTGTTTTTAAGCACAGCAGAAGTCAGTGTCAGCATACACAGCTGATCTAACACAGTGCACATAATTGCTGCAAGTTATGCCATGATCACTTGCTCGGCCTCAGTGCAATAAACCACTGATCCACAGATGGCTAGCAGGGGAAGAAGCACAAAGCCTTGTCAAACCATAATAAGTGAAATGGATTAATTTTCATCAATGAAGTCATGCGATACTTTACAACCAGAAAAAAAATACGGTATTTGACATAAACTTTATTTTAGTCCTTTGCTTGGCAGTCAGCACCCTGTCTTGGTTTCAAGGGTCGAAAGCAGATATTCGATGGTTGAAGAAAAGAGTTATTCCCTTTACATCTTATTGGAGGAAAAAAAACCATCACAACGGCAGCATCAAAGCACAGAGCACTCTTCTCAATAAATTAGAAGACTTGTCTAGGAGTGATAAAAATGTGACACAAACAAAACTGAGATTTGGAGGTTTAACATTATTTTCTAGAAAGGGGGAGGTAAAACAAACACCGTCTCTAGAGGCTAAAAAAATCACACCATCTAGCGCTACATAGAGTAGGGCATCATTCCAAAAAGACCTATAGGCAACTACTTCAAGTAACAACAACTCTGCCCCTTACCAAATCTCTAGGATACACGAGTGAACTACATCTTGCTGCTTTACTAATTTACTAGACTTAAAAAAAAAAAGTGCCAAAGCAAAACCAAAACCAAACCCAACACTACAATGCAGAATTCTTATATTTTTCTGTCCAATATTATTAAAAATATCCTTTCATAAAGTAGTGTTGTGGAGCTAGCTATATGACAAAGCCCACCACACAGTAACGCAAGGAGGATGTGGAGATGGTGTGGGAACGAGGAGTCAAATGCTAGGAGAGGCATTTTTGGAGCAGGCATGGCTTAACTCGAAGAAGGAGAAGCAAACCACCACTAGTTTAGACTTCTAGGACTACACAAGCAGTGCTCAAATGGTTACATGTTCTGTCAGCTGCTCACTCCAAAAGAAGCTATTGTTTCATTTTGTCATTGTCACTTTTACTGGTCTCTTATGCTGGGATTCTGGATGTACAAGCACTACTTCTAAGGGGTAAAAATAGGAAAACCACACCAAAACTCATAATCAATGCCTAGTGACATAAGAGCTTCTCAACTCTGATGAAGGAGACACCACTCAACCTTCTGGGCAGAGACACAACCCTTGCCACAGAATACTCTGACACTAGAGGCATTGAGTTTTATAGACGTTAAGTGAAGAAGCTTGCCACTGAAAGGCAGGCCACAGAATTTTTTTTTCTTGTCCAATGCAAGGTACGCAGGCCTCAGGATAAGTGGTTGTTATTATAAACACATAGCAATAAGCTTCCAGAGGAACAGACGGTGCAGCGTTTTTCTCCAATGCGACCGTTAATAATCCAGTCCTCCCACATCTATTAAAATGCTTGAATTTTTGTTACTCAATTAGTTCAGTCCTTTTGTTACTGTAGCTACTATTTTTCTTCCCCTTGTAGTATGAGACAAAAATTATTCATAGGCTATACTGAGAAGTCATTTCTAAACGCTAGGTATTCAGTCTGCTGTTCACGGTGCCAGAATCTGCCCAGTATGGTACAGTTCTCATCACACTGAAAACAAAAGAGATGAAAAAGTGCTGACACCCACTAAATTAAAAAGGAGAATGTTTAGTTTCAGGTGTAATGCTTATATACACTGTTGCTCCAACTACTTTTTTGGAATAAGTGGTCTGAACAGCAATAAGCAACCCAGCAGTGCTTAACAAGGCATGTTACTCTAAAAATATCTAAAGTTCCAGAACTGGTAACTCTGAGTGTTGAATCATGACAACACAACCAAACAAAATCAAATATCCAAATTATACTGTTGCCTTAAAAAAGGATGCAAATTATTTCTTAAAATCATCAAGCCCTGTGAAATAATCTAGTTAAAGGCAGTTTTGTTTTTTACAGGTTGTATGTTCTGGTTATTTTTTGTTTAACTTTTTTTAAGGAACGCTCTAATGCAAAGAATTTAATTAATATTTTCATGTAATTGACAAATACTGAATGATGCCTCTACCAGAGAGATAACTGTAAAAGTTAAAAACACATTCTAAAAGGTGTTAGTTCTGGAATCAACTGTAATTTTATCAAAGTCTTCTTGTTACCAAACAGTACTCTAAGAACCAACTTGTGAATTGTTACAAGATAGGCTCATATAAACACACAGTTATTCTCACAGGCAGGGATAGACTTTGCTCTTCTTATTGCTCAATACTGCTCTATAACAAATTCCTGCAGAATAGAAGACGATGGAAAACAAAGAAGAGCGACAAAGAAGAACATCATTTTAATAATACTTTCTTTCGTTCACCCATCAGAAACTTTCACTAGTTGAAGTTGAATATTGAAATTCTGAAATTACATTGTTTTTAAACAACAAAGGGATATTTCAATCTTGCAACTGTCTTCAATTGACTTACGTGCAGCAAAACTGTGCATGTGTGTTTGCTATTGTTTATTAAGAGCAAAGACTTTTTTCTAAAAGGTGATACAGTTTTTTTAATAAAGCACTGGGTTTCCCTGACTCACTGGGAAATCACTGTAAAGATAAGCTGCTAAAGGGCAAGAAAACACTGAGTAGAATATCCCTCACATTCAAAGAATAAAAAGCATCTGGAGAAATGGACATTATCTGCAGAAAGTAGGGTTTCCACTGAAAGAAAGAAAGAAAGAAAGAAAGAAAGAAAGAAAGAAAGAAAAACGAACAAACCCAAGACATTCTGCTGTAAATAAATACCTCAACAAGTTATCTGGGCTGGGTTCAACAGACCTATGCTTCAACAGAAACAGTGAAGAGAGTTAGTGTGGCAGCACTGCTAGAGTAAAAGGCTTTCCAGATACACATGGAGCCCACATTAAGCACTTGTTATGGTTTGCTTGGTGTTTTCTTCTGGAAAACTTTTAAGTATAGCTGTTTGATATGCTTTACATACATATAAATTATAAAACCACAAGTAGCACAAGTTCACAACTCACCAGGCAGAAGAAACCATTGCCCAAACTAAACCCTTCTTATCATATCCTAAACTGCATACATCCTTAACACTTATTTCACATGAAACCACTGTTGCACTTCTAGTATAACAACACTGAGGAAAAGGCTCGGGCAATGCCCTTCTTGAAGATGGTCTAGGACAATCTCTCAGTTACAGTAGCTACAGCATGAGCTGTAGAATCAATCCCCATCTTTGCCAGAGAAGCAAGACAGGTAATGGTTTGACAACAGTGTAGCTCAAACAGAAAGCAAGATCTTGTACTTTTTAAAGCCTACTTCTCATTTAAGATGTTTATTCATCAAAAAATATAAAAGAACAATATGAAATACACTGCTTCTCCACTCCCTGGATACGATTTTTAAGCACTTTACAGTCAATCACTGTGTTGCAATATCCTCCATTGTAATCCCAGAGGAACAGTAACGGGATAAGGCCACATTCAACTTTGCACATCAAACCACAAATTCCAATGGTAAGGCTTTTTTTATTCACCCTGGTCCTACCATGTTATAAGTTATTTTTTTCAGTCTCCATTTGAGTACGTCAAACTGAAATGCAGTTTTGAAGAAGTGGTATGCAACTATAGCACATGTACTACAAAGAGCCCTGGATCTATCCATTGCAAACACCAAAAAGCTGTCATCGTGCTTTTAATTTTCCCCCAGCAGCAATGAAATACAGCTTTGTTCTGTGAATATCACAACAAATAATGCTCTCCCTCCTTTGGGCAGTATGCCTTCTGCTCCTCCCCATCTAAGAGTTGCACACGTGCCAAAGAACTAGGAGTCTCCCAAATATGAAAACTCACTTTTAAACATCTGTTACTTGTGTCACAGTAGTATTTACAAGTATAAACAACAATTCAAGAAAGCTAGAAGTACCTTAAATAAAAAAAGTTCATCAAAGTGTTTTGATTTTAATTTTTTTAGTTATTATATTTAAAAAGGAAACAATATTTCAAGACTTGTGAAAGTATGGTATGAGTTCACAGTAAATCTTTAGCAGCTGGCAACAAAAATATAGAAAAATACTTGCGCCAACCAATATTCTTGCTGCTTCTTGCTACACAGGGCTAAAACACCACTTTGCTTTGTCCATCAGTATAATGACACCTCTGTCACCAAGCTATGCAACAAGACTGATTATCGTCTTTGTTTCAAAGCCTTGGCTATACTACAAAAATGATCTGTTGCTGACAATGGATGTCAGCAATGGGCACAGCTGAACCCAGCTGTACGGACAAACACAAGCCTTGTTTACACAAGGACATCTTTTGGTGTGACCTGTGGTGTGAATTTAAACCAATGTAATTATGTCTTTTTCCTGTTTACAGTGAACCCATTCTGTATAGCTCTATTCAGATAAGAAATTACTGCTTAGGACTTCAACAGAAGACAAAATAACTAAACAGCCCACACTGTACAGGCAGCCAAATTCCCAGTCTGTTTGAACTGAGTTGACAATGTTAAATTATACCTGCTGTAGACATGCTAATGCAAAGGCAGTGTAATCTTTCTCCTTTAGGATTTGTTTCTAAACAGTTTGATAATTAGCACATCCCACCAATGCCTGCATAAGGCTTAACTAAACAGTGATACACTGGCTTGAAATATCTAAACTAATTTAGAGCAAACAGGTTCTCCTCACCTCAGAACTAGCCTTCAAATCCTAATCCTCCTTTCTATTCAAACATCAAAGCCCCACTCAGCAGAGAGGCCTCCCTCTGCTGAGCTGAATTCCACAGCCAGGAAACACACTGGTGCCCTTAGCCACAGCCAAGAGCTGAGGAACTGCTCAGACTGGTAAACAAGCTAATGCCAAAAACAAAGAAGGCTGGGGGAAAAGGAATAAAAATGTCTGCTTTTTCTTTAAAGTCACATATTTCCATTTTAAATCACAACTTTTGAAACTGGTGCGACCCAAGGGTGAAAAGGTACTGTACTGGCTTTTCTGGCCTCTTCTTGTTTTCTTTTAGAAATTAAATTAAATGCATGATAACTCAAGCTAAGGGCTCGCATAGAAAATATAAAACTCAGCAGAGGCTTGAAAGCACATCACCCAGATTCCCAAATCCAACAGGCAATGCCATAGGTAAGAGTAGTAATTGCCTACTAAGACAAAGGGCAGGAGCACATGCCAGCATGGCAGCAGCATTCACAGGGCACACACCTCTCACCCCATCTCTCCTCCGCAGCTGATGCAGCCAAAAGCCTCTGGTACAAACACCTCATGCCAGCAAGACTCAGGGGCTCAAATATTATTTAACTTGTCCCTGTTCTGCTCTCCGTATCTCTGAACAAAATTTTACATAGCATGCCGAAATAGCTCACTTCTACCTTTAGCCCTTGTGCAAACTTCTAAAAACGTAAGTGAAAATAGTATTAACAAACTAATATGGAGAGGAGGAAATATAGAAGGGATTAACCAGAAGTTGCGCTCCTTTACCTTTAGTGATAGGAGTCCAAAAAAAATTTCATTGACATGAAAGTCAGTGTCCCAAGATTTTTCACACACAGAGAAAAGGAAGTCAAGTTCCGTGTGGAAACCAGAGGTTTGTTTATGTTTGAATACTTCTAATCACCGCCAAAAGGAAGTTGTGGGTTTATTTTTAGGGATCTATTTTTAGAGAAAGTATTATCTCGATATTGTCATTTGATGGTATTAGAGGAAAAAATGGTTTCCTTTTACTAAACTTAGAGTCACCATGTTTCCTGTAAGTAAAAAAAGCCCCTCACTCCCAGAAAAATTAGAAATCCTTTCAGGGTTCTCTTTTCTTCATTAGATGTTGAATCAACTTTTGCAATAGGCTAATGGTGCTGCTTAGTCTTGCAAGTGTAAAAAAAAACTGAATAGTTATCCTCAAAGAAAACAAGCCTTGGTTAAAGGCTATTTTCAAAAGATGCCACTGATGTTGCCGGTATACTAAACTCATTTTTAGGTCATACTAGATTAGAGACTCATTTTCAAGCCTCCAAGCACAACTGGCACAAGAAACAAACCAACTACTGCATGATCACCTTCTCAAAAGCCAGCACGTCCCTGACCTCCAAACCGTCCCCAACACACACAAACATGGCAGCCCAGAATCACAATGGCACATTCAAACACATGGACTAAGATTATAAAGCTAAAAGAAAATATCAGAAACTCCTAACTGCACCACAAATAGTCTGTTTGTTACACACAGCTGTTCTCTATAGAATGACCAAAGTCAATAACCAACAGCCAAAGGTAAAAATAAAAATACTAATCTAGAAATTCAGATTGCGTGGAAACTAGGGTAAAATTCCCCACAGTATTCCTCCACAAGAAGGTTATCCTTTGCTTACAAGACTAAACAGATACCTGAAGAGGAGACAGTGCATCCAGTGACTCAAAACTATGAGCTGGCAGCACTGTAACAAGCAGCATCCCAAATAATTTAAAATAAACTACTTTACCCTTGCATATCATTTTTCGCTACGCTCATCATTGGTGCTGCTCTGTGGTCAAGGCTTTGGAAAAAAGGTATTCTGAACTGGTTTTGACAAGCATTAGAAATGCCTGTCCTTAATGCCTTTAGAGACAACTGAGATTTGGTAATACAAATCACTGCAACAATGAACTCTGTAAAGACCTTACAGCTCATTGTAGTATTTAGAAACACATATGAAACAGGTCAATCACCTGGGAGACATGCCAAGGCAAATACAATGTAGGGCCAATTTAACTATGACACTAGTGGCTTCAAACCTTCTTAATAGACTGGAGGCTGTATTTTGTATTAAAAAGCTCTGCAAATCTGTGTTCCACGATGAAGCTGGTGTGGAACTTTCTCACACAGCTTTTCCTTATTAACCATGGCTGATACAGGAAAGTCAGACGTTAATATCTGATAGTATCTGAAATAAAGATGAAGCTATATGCAGAAGTGCATATGACTTATCACCCATCATTTTAGTTAATGAGAGAATCTTCTGTACTAAAGGAAAAAGCAGTCTCATGGTTGATTATCTTTCCCTGTCTCAAAGGCAGATGAAGCACAGCTGAAAAGCAGGTACATCTTTAGCAGTAATGCTCAGTTGTTGCTCACTGCATTTCCTCAGCACCATTCCAGTAAAACAAATGCACCATCTTAGTCTCCCATTTTGGAAATGTATTTGCAGAACTGCAATCAAGTTCAAGAATTGATTTCTAATTTCTATAGAATTTATTTATATAAGTGTGGTCTGTAACACCAAGAGTGTGGTCAGGACTTAAACATTTCCTCCTCACCAGAAATAAAAATCCCGTTACTAGAGTCACAGATCGGCTTTGTCCTCTTTATACAGTTCATACTCACCTTTCATAACAGTTTCTGAACACAATTGTCAAACTTGTACCAAAAAAATAACCAGAAGACTGAGGCAGATGGTCAGAACCAGATAACTTTGGAGGAAAAAAAAAAAGCTAGAAACTGCACTGCTGCTTTAGGTAGATCTGTACATAAGTTGAGGAAAGATAGATTACAGCTGTGGAGGCTCTTGTATAACTTACTTGTATAGTATAAACTAAATTCAAATATATTCTTATTTTCTGCTAGTTTCACAGTGCAAATAAATGTATGAAGAGAACATTCTACACTGACACAAAAGGAGTAAGGTCAATATGGCAGTACACCATTCTCCCTTAAATTTGCTATTTGTGCTATTTTTAGCACTTTTTAAACATAATGTACGCTGACATCATAATTTAGTTTTTCTCTTTTCACAGCAGGGTAGGGTTGCCTGGAACACCACACACTTCCACTGCAGACTTGAAGACAAAGGTGACTGAAACAGGGAGGGGAAAATACAAAGGCTCCCAGGAGAAAACTCTGATAGGTTTTAAACCAAGGACCTCTTTCTGAATATTCCTTGCATTTTAAACAGGAGGGTTCTTTGTGTATTCCCCACTAAACATGATGTCCCTATAGTCATAGATGTCCAGCTCCACCTGGATGCAGTCAGTGGTGTGCAGACACATAGGGCTGTGTGCCTGTACATCTCTACCGACCTACATGTATAGTGCAGCCATGCACAGGCAGCTTACATGAGGCAGCCATGTATTATTTATAGTCCTCGTCTCTCATTGCCTCTCTTCCTCTACCTGCCCTGTTGAACTGAGCACTAAAGCAGGAAATAATTGTAGCATGAAGCTGTCGACACACTTCCTGCTCTCCTCCAGCTGAGAGGGGAGAAGTCCTGTGGGGTCAGATAACCCGTCTCGGCATGCCCAGTGGCACACTCTATTTGAAGAAGATAAAATTTGGTAATGTGTCCTGGCTTAAACTCTGCAATACTGAGTTTCTTAGGCAGAAACTGACATGCCATTTTAACTCTATGCCTTGGAACATGGAGGACTGCTAAAGCTTTTTTTACTCCAGCCAAACTACTCATGTCACGAAACATGTCATGTCATAGTCGCAGTCAACACTTACAACAGCCATTTCACATATTGAAAAATGTTTAGCTTTAGCTGTTAGAAGTGTCAAACAGCAGGAGCTTGCCACCACATCCCAAATACAAGCTCACAACAAGTTCCACCACTCCATAACACCTTACACAAACACCTCTCTCTCTTCTACATTAACAGTGTAGAAGTGGTAAATGGGGAAAGCCCTCACCATATTCTCCTCACTGTTATCTGCACATGCTTTGTCCTGTCCTTCTGCATTTGACATTCAAGTAGCAAATAGTGGCAGATTTGCTCTGCAAGTAATTGTGCCAGTTCCAGAACCATCATGACAACTTTATGCAGACAAAATTCTTTAAAGCCATGAAAATGTTCCTTTCTTTCCCCTCTGCTCCCCCTCCCAGTTGCATAAGCTTATTTTTCAACATTTGGCAACAGAACGAATGCATTAGATCACAAAGGACCAAATCTGTTGTTGTTGTTTTCCTTTTGAGCTTCCCTAATTAGGACTCCAGTTTTTGGAAAGTAAAAGGAAAGAATTGAACTGTAGTATAGAACTATCAATATTAACGAACAAGACACATTTCCAGCTTTTAAAAATATTCTGTTTGAGGCTAAATCAGCATATCTAAAAGTGACCTATTTGGAATAAGTATGTCACCAAGTTCAATATTTAGGTCAGTATTTGTGCAATAATTCCAGTCTGTCCTGAAAAAAGGAGTTCTGTTCACCTCAGAACACACACATACAAGAAAACTAATTCTAATATCTATTCACAAATTCCTTCCAAAAATTTACTGGGGCAGAGCACGAGAGATGTCTTGGCTATAATAGATTTCACTGTTAGAATGAATCTGACAACAGAAGTGATGTCTATTTGTAATTAAATTGAAACCAAGCCTCTGCAAACATGAATTCAAATCTTCTTTAGCATACACATATTTATTGCAGGAGTGATGCATTAGGATTTGTCTCATTCTGAAACACCGCTAAAAAAGTCAACATTGCCAATATTCTGTGGGGGTAAAGACTGCAGAGCAAGCATTCTTTGCAAAGTCTCCTTTTAAGATGGAGCTTGTTATTTAAAAGTTGAAATAACATCATCTTCTAGCTCTTTTGAAGAATACAGAAGACAGATAGGAATATTTTTTCATAGTTAAAAACTGAATTCAACAATTTTAATTAAATATTTTACCAGGGATTTCCTTCTGCATTAAAATTTATAATTAAAGCTTTCATTACACTAGTAAGTATCAGAACCCTCAGTTTCCAGTAGCACACATTGGGAACATGAAGGACTGCAGAAAAACTACTCCTGAACGTAAGTTAGCACAAATGTTACTTTCAAAACAAGTGCCATTAAACAACATCTATATTTAAAATACAGTCTTAAATATTCATAACAACTCACAAAGGTGCAAGTACTATATACAAAACCAGAACTAAAGAAGAATCTGTAGGCATCATGTGACCTAGCCCCTAATGAGCAACCAGAAGCTCATTGTTTGAGAGCCATATCATCTCCCTTCCTAAATTTGTTTGCCTTTAGAAACACAGTGCTTTACACAGTATTTTCTTGGTTAGCAGTAATATTTTAACAGTTTTGAACTTGAGTAGTTTCTAAACACCTGAGGCAGAATACCTCATATAAATGTCAGCTTGCCTGAACTACAGAGCTGAAGATGAAACTTTTTCTCATTTACCTATACATGTAAATCAGATGGGTTGCACCTAACAACTAAGCACTTGGACACAAACAGCATCAGCTGGAGGACATTTGAGTTACTTTTGCAGCATTACTAGTTTACTTGTTTCTGTTCTTCAGAAACAGTGTTGCTGTGCAGCACTTCCCACAGGACTGCCTTGCATACTATCAATGCTTGTCTGCGTTTTTCAGTCTAAGGATAGAAACTCCAAACATCAAAAAAGCAATTTTTTTCCTCAAAGCACGTTTTACCAACTAAAAGAATAGCATAGCAAGTTTCTTCAGTTCTGATAGTCTGAAAAAACACTTGAAACTATGTATTTTCTTTCTACTCTTACATAAGAAAAATGGGAGGTTATCATGAGTGCATGGGGATATGTTCTCATGCTGGCTATCATCCCGATGCTGTTAGTCATTTGGGTGAACCAGAAAGAGAGAAGCACAGCATGGCACAGAACAAGCTTATGCTGCCAGTAATTCAGAGGGGGTTTCTGGCCATTTTTCTCTGCTTCTGAAGTTCATTGTTTTCCACTGTTTTCCTCACTCATTAGATTTGCCTTTCATTTATCTGATGTCAAACCCTCTTGAGATGAAAGGGCACTACTGTCCCAGAGAGAGCCACAAAGCGGCAAGAACTCAAAAACCTGACAGACCGTGCCTCACCGTCTCATAAAACGTGCCTTGGGGATTTTTACCTTGAGGCTTAACAGACCTAAGCAGATACGCCTGAACAGCTTCTTTAAAAAGAATTTTAAAACTCACTAGAAAAAAAAACCTTAAAAGACATTTTAAATGATGCCTGTGTTGGGAGGCGTATTCATTACTACTCAAAGAAAATCAAACCTCTTAAAAAAGACCACAGCCGAGGCTCTATCACTGGCAATAGGCTGGATAACACATTACTGAAATCTAAAAAGACAAAACAGATCTAGTGTGACATGAATACCTCTAAGTATTACTACATAAAACTAAGTTGCTTTAACATAGTAAAGAGCATGGACAGTCCTATCAAGTATAAAACTAAAGAACTGTTTAGGCCCAACTGGAAAACAAAAGAGAGAATGCTGACAGCACATCAGAAGAACTCACATGGTAAAAAATATGAAAATATAATGGTTCAAGATATGCCAGTTACTTTGGAAAGGATTTATCAAAAAAGTAGCAGGGATTAAGAGACAAAATAGGTAACTGCAAAAACAACCTTTCAACAACACAAAGTGGAACTGAAGAGTCAAATGAAATAAAGCAGGCCCTAAATTCTCATAATTAATTGTGCTTTAAGCACAGTATAAAATTTGCTTTACAAAGATTTTAGTTAGTAACCTTTTTTCACTGACAGAAAATGATTGCTTATAGCTTATTAAAAAAAAAAAACAGTTATAAAACTAAAGAGATTCAGCAACATTTCTAAGCAGGAAAAAAATTCTTAATTCTAGCAATTTAATATTTAGGTTCTGTGTAAGGAATGACTTTAAAAAAAATCTGACACTATTTTAGGTTTTAATAACACTGAAGTAAAGCTTTTTAAACTGAAATTTTGACAGTTATATTTATCATCCTTTTTGTTCTAATGATCTCACTAGATCCATCCAGCTGGGAGAAGAGGGAAGAAGTTCAGGACAGCACTTTGCTTACACAACCATGGCAGAAAGAAGTCTCAGTGTAAATGCAGAAAAATTCACCTCCCAACTGTTGTTACCAAGAGCTCTCAAATTGAGTAATTTTGTGCAACACTAACAGCAGCAACAGCAGTTCATGACAGTCAGCCCAGAAGAGGGAATGTAAAGCTGCATGGAGAAGACTGAACTGGGGGGAAACTCTATGAACATGCCTTTCAGGAAGGAGGCAGGACTATTCTCACCTTTGATGCTTGTCGCAGCCATCGCAGATATTCAGTGAAGTTATCAAAACAAATGTAGTAGGTCTGGCTTTGAGGTCCAGAGGAGCTAAATGCTAAACAGTGCTGGTGCTTTTTCACTTCTTCCACCTACAGCAGAAACACGAAACTGTTAGTCAACAATAATCAAAAGCCTCTTTGCAGAACTGCCCGGGGCAAAGTTAAAGTGTGCCCAAGAAGAGCTCATCAAGTAAAGCTGGACTAACCATCTCAAACACTCAAGCTGGATCTCGGCTGTCAAATCTTCACAAATCTACACAGGCAAGAAATGAGAACAGAAGGACAACGAAACTAAAGGAGAAAACCACCAAGAACGTCAACATTTTAATAGAGACTGAACACCATAAAAGGTTGGCCAGTGAAACACATCTAAGGCTGTTTTTATGCAACCTAAAAAAAATACAATTTATAGTTCTGGTTATTAAAAACAAGCTTAACAAAATGCTTCTCTTACAGCCCAATTAAATTCTTTGGCATTTCTCAACTTGCTAAAAAACACCCAGAATACATCATTCTGCTACCATACACGAGAAGTCCCACACAACTTATGGTCTTCATGTCTCAGCACAGCATTCTGGAAAGCCTTTGCAAACCAGGAAGTGTAGAGTATTTATGGGGTTGAGGAAGAATATTTTTTGAGCAATAATTTAAAAAACACTTAGTTCTGTGCCAAGCATCCTCCTCCCAAGCTTTGTCAGCAGAAGCCCTCAGTACATTTTTCTGAGCTTAATTATCCTTTTCTTTTAAAATTTGTTGTCAACTTTCTCCTTAACAGTCTGCATGTTTTACATCACATAAGGTACTTCTGTGCAAAAGCAACTTAGAAATTCCATGTTAAGCAATTAAAAAGAGAACACAACCTTTTCCCTTTTCAAATTCAAAAATATATATATTTTCCATCTCAAAGAGAGGGCCAATGGCAACCTGAATCCCGTCCTCTCCAGCATCCTACGGTCAGGAATACAATTCACTGTCAGGAGTTCACACACTGTTGCTAAAAGAGGACAATGTCTCTGCTTCATTATCTCCAGGGAAGAGTTGAAGAATCATGTGAAGAATCATGAAAGGAGACAGGAAAAACAGCTCTTAGAAGGCAGCACTACTTTTCACATTGCTAGTATGGAATATTAATAAATCAACTCTAGTCTGCATATATAATATTGTGAAGCTTGTTCCTCTCCCAATAACTCTTTAGAATTCAACTTATCTTTATGTGAAGTAAAGGAAGATTACTTCAGGTGTAAATTAATCCTCAAGCTAATGATTCTCTTCCCAATTACCTTGGCTAAACAAGCCAAATAGTAGTGTCCTGAAACACTGTTTACGTTGAAATAGTAATGTGATCTTACTGTCTTCGCTACAGTTTCACAGCATCACAGCATGGTTAAGGTGGGATCTGTAGAAGTCCTCTGCTCAAGCAGGGCCACCTACAGACAGTTGCCCATATGGTTTTTAAATATCTCCAGGGGTCATGAAGAATTCATCACCCCTCTAGGTAACCTGTGTCAGTACTCAGTCACTGTCAAAGTGAAAAAAAATTTCCTTTTATTCATTTGGGAACTCCTGGGTTTCAGATGTAATCAATCAGAAAAAAGTCCAGTTTCAGCTTTTCACAAGTAAAAATGTTTGCTGCTGTTAGCTTACAACACACCAGTACTCATACAGTGCTGAACACTCAAAACTCCCCAATGTTCAAAATAAGCCCGTACTCTTACTGGTTAATTTTCAGACCTTAAGAGTAATGCAGCATGGATAAAACCTGGATGAAGAGGTGTGGCATAGATCATACACAACAGAGCTGCATGTATCCTTTAGCTGTGTGCTATTGCACATATAAAACACCTAACATTGTACACAAAAAAAAGAAATTGATTGTGCATCCATTATTTCATTGCTTTAATTCAAACATCCAAAATTGTTGAATATGACTGACCATAATCAAAAGTCATTCATATAATTTGAAAATCCCATTCACAGAAACAAGATTTTGAGGGGTCAGAATAATCGTAATTGAGTTCAATCTTCTCTGTGTAAAGAGATAGAGGTTAACAAAGCAAATACATAAAATAAAATATCTTACTTTTCCACCAATTAAAGGGAGGACATGCATCTTTCCAGTCTGGCTTTCTTTTACCGATGAGACAATTAGGCATGTTCCACAAAGGATAGCTTGGCGTCTTGTCCATCTGTTGACTGGCAAATGTATTTTCCCTTTTCGAACATTGTACATTCCTGAGAGCTGAATCCGTTCGGAGCTGCCAATGCTGTGGGGCTTTCCTGAAATAGAAACAAAAGCAACCACTTAATCACAGAAAATCTTTGCCTCTGTCGCTTCAAGTCATCCTGAGACTTTATCAGCAAATTTTCAGGTTACAAACTGCACTGTAACAAATGAAACACAGCTTCAAAACCATGCAAGCAGGTAATTTAATATCAGCTTCAGTACAGACTTCTTTCAGAGGGAGAGGTATATGACAGGTTGGTATCATGAAGAGTAGATCACATTAATTAATCTGCAATAGTCACAGAAGTACCAATTAATGGTACCGGTCTTCTCTATGGAGAGAAATTAAATGTTCATCCACAACAGTAAGTAATTGGTTACTGCTCAGTTCACATTGCCTGCTTGGTAACTGCAGAAGGGGGTGATGTACTGCATGCTGAACTGTATCTTTTCACTTCCATGTCTCTTCTGGCTATACTTCAGGTTATGGTTTGAATAGCTTCAATAGCTTCCCAAAGAATTCAGTTCCTACTTTCCCCAGTCCACACCCCACAGCAGAGGTTGTACACTCAGCCACAATGTAAGCAGGTGCAACCTAGATGAAACCCTCAAAGACCCTACTTTGGTCTGAGTAGAGCTTCAGAAAGTGTGAAGTTCTTTTGTCTGTATTACAATTAATTTACTATTTATAATAATTTAGATTATTAGCATAACTACCAATTAAGCCAAATCTGTTAAATTACTTTAAATGTCTCAGACTCTACTAATCTAATCTATTAATAAGATTCTATTCTATAGAAAAGCATCATGAGCAATGGCAACACAAAGACAAGTATCTCTCATCTCTGCTCTAACAGAACCATGTTCTTTTAGGATGTAAACAGGAAGAAGCATAAAATTTACTCATTCTTATCTGAGGTATTTATCTATATCAGCTTACTCTATCAAACCCTAAACAGTCCAGCCCAGATCTGAATCATCCAAATACACTAAGTCTTTTGCAAACAGAGTCAAGAGCTAATCACGTTCAGGTTAAACCAGTTCAAATTTATGTACGAACGCTGGTGTTGGTGAAACTTGCGGAGGTATCTCCCCTGGATAAACAAACTAAAGGCTATGTTAATTCCAAGTAGCTTCCCCATCACGATAAAAGATAAATCACTCATTTTCTTCCACTAGCGCTTACCAAAATTCTTAAATACACAGAATTAATAACTAGTTAGGATTCCAGAAAAGCAGAGAGTTGATCCTATCTTCTAACGCTGGTATTTCAGACCAGTGCCAGCTGAACTCCAGCAGTGACAAGCACTGCACACTATTACTTCAACTTGCTATTATTCCTGCTTGCATGACAGCTCATTTGTCTCAATGAGTCTGCTCTTGCCTTCAAATTATCTACGGAAAGATAGAAGACACCTACCACATGCCCTACCCACTGCCTTTCTCTCATCCCCGCTTAGCCCGCGCCAATTTTTGTCCTTATCTTTAAAAGCAGCCTTCATGAATCTTCCTGCCAATTTAATGAGCTAACACTTGGCATAGTTACCCTCAAGCCTTGCTCTGCTCTAATAAACACTAGCATTTAGGCTACCGAAGTCTGCCAGTTTGGATCTGCAGGAACATTGCTGTTGCTTGAAGCTGAAAGACAAACTTTAATGCCCACAAGGTATCAACATCAAATACAAAAAGAGGTGCTCCAAGAAAGCAGTAATTTCATTGCCAAGCAAATTCATATCCAACCACAGGAGCTGTGGAAAAACTGCCCAACAGAATAGAGGGAAGTAGGAGACATCCATTCTTGTAGCAAAGGGAACACAAGTGAGTAAATTAGAGCAACTCAGCCTTAATAAATACAAAAGCTGAATCAAACATTACATTTGGAATATGAAACATTTGGTTCTTAACGTAACTGATAATTTAAGTAGCTTGTGCAGAACAATGGGTTTCATGCCATAGAGCACTGATTAAAGGATTAACCACGAAGACACAATCAAATCTCTGTAATGAAGTAAAACGTGCCTGGTAAATATTAATAGCATGGTTGTACAAGGAATAGTTGTCAGGGGTGTAGGTAGTTTCACCTCAAAAATTATGTTTTATGATCATCTTCCAGGGTCTGTTTCTGACTGTGCTAACTTCACTGGAAAAGCACAACCCACTGCTGACTGAATCCCTTAGGACTGCAAGGCATAATCTCAATCCATTGGGAAGACAAGCTCATTTACCATTTCAACATAGCCTAATGCAACTTTACCCATCCAGGAACAAAGGGCATAATTTGCACTTAATATGGGCAGAACTGTGTCCTGGAAAACACCAAAGTTCCAAAGTTCTTCAGGATTGTGGTGGATAGCAGAGTACAAGCTCCAGCTGCAGCGCAGTAACCAAGAGGCTTGGTAGGAAACACAGCAGCATTCTGGAGCAACTGAGAAGTATCATTACCTTGCCTAGTCTAGTGGTAAAACAACTACCACACTGGGTACTCACACTTCACAAAGGGTGCTGAGAAATTAATCTTGGGAAAAAGTTGCAGGGGAAAAAGTCAGATGCCTGAGCAACCTGCTTTCTAGGACCAGACTCTTGAACTAGCTACATGAAGGTAGGCACAGCTGGACCTGTAAAACTACACAAGAGTCTCTAAAAGGCAGTTCTTAAAATTTCATATAAATTCACAGAGGTTGTAAATCACAGTAACAATTATTATCATTAGTAAAGGTTTACTAGAAAAGCCAGAACAGAGCTATCACTAGAAGTAATAATGAGTTTTCTCTCAAACTTCATATTTGATTGGAAAATTAATGGGATAAGAACCTATAGTTATTCCCACAGATACCAAAAAAAAATTTTTAAAAAATTAAATAACTCCTTTAAATTCAAAGGAACCCTTCAAAGGATTTAAGGTGCTTTTTCCCAGAAAGTACTACACTTTGCTAAGTGAAAGCCAGAAGGTTCTTGATGAGAACATACTGGGATATATATACATAAAATACTGGGCCTATTTCATTAAAGCAAATGGTTTCTCTCTTCCTATTCTTGTCTACTTCGCTACATAACCAACCATCTGGTTGGACCAGATGATCTTTCAAGGTCCCTTCCAACCTATGCTCTTCCATGATTCTATAACTTGAAAAGCTCATGTTTAATATTGGATCACATGTTGTTGCCTGAGACGCAATCTGCTCACATATTCAGTTTTCTTCCTGCTAAAGGGTTGTAATAATTGGTATTTGATAGTATCATAGTGTTCCATTATCATGCAAGTGAGGGGGGGGAAGAGTAAAAAGCCATTGGCTTATTTTGATTCTAAGCAGAGGTTATTCAAGGACATTCCAACTAATTGCGGAACCAGATTCCTAAATCTGCAGAAGTTTTGCAGGTAACTATGCACAAAAGCTGTTTGAAAAGCAGCAGCCTTGCCTACTGAAAAATACCCTTGGACAGACTGCAGCTTCTAAGAGCTCGGATATTTACCGCCAAGTGAGCATAAAAGCAGGAAAAATTTAAATGACAGCGAGCTCTGTCACAGCAGAAGTGGGATAGGACTTGGAAAAGTGTGAAGCGATCTAAGGCTGGCTGTTCCTCACTTCAGGGAGGAAAGCAGCAGGTGGCAGAGTCTCCTGCAAGAGGGCTCATCCCTGACAGGCTGGGAAGTGGAGGACAAGGGAAGGGCTCAGAACTGCACCTGCCTTTTCTATGACCTGGAAAATACTTAAATGAGAAGGCAAATGACCTCCTTCCAAGTGTACAGGAGAGATGAGGGGCAATCTGGACTACACCAGAATTCCTTCAGGCTAAGAATCAAACACCACAAATTATTGCATAACGACAGCATCACCACCAAAAATCAGCTGGTTTTGAGGTAACCTGCCAGTGCCAGTACTGTTTCCAGTAAAAGCATCAGCAGTTCTGAAATTATGTTCCTCAATCTGCCTTACAGACCTCCTATTCAAGATTTAGAAGGCTGCATGAGATTCACATTCAGGTTTTTCTTCAGTTTTAACTAACCCTGAAGGGAGCAGATGAGTTTTCACAGGGGCCTGTGATCATCGTGCAGATAAAACGGTAATGATGATCCTTTGTGACTTGAAACAAATTTGAATCCTGCCAAAAACTTCAAATGTAATTATTGCTACACTGATCAGAGTGGAAGCAAATATGCCAGAACATCTAGAGGAGTTGCATACCAGAAAATGTTTTTCAAACACTAAGCCCAACCAGAGTAGTTTGAGTATTTTAGCAAGAAACCATAAAAAGATTATTTTTCATTTCTGTCAGGTCGCCAAGACTACAGCAACTCCTAAGCACCCCCACAACAGAACTTTTGTTCTGGGTGAGGCATTAGAGGAGATGCCTCAAGGAATTATAAGCAGACCACTCATTTGGCTATCTTGATATTCATGGTTGAATTCCTCTCAGTTTTTGCTTGTCTCGAGTCCTGGAGGGAAACTAGTAGTACTCACAACAAGGACAAAAAAACCCAAGGAATTTGATGGAAACAGCAGAACTGTCACTGGAACCACAAAACTTACCCTGCTTCATAGGAAGCACAGATGGGACACGAGTGATCTTTCCACAATGTTAAAGAACTAAGACCTCACCACGAGCAGCCTGAGGAAGCTCCAGGTATGCAACATACAGACATCCCGCCTAGTGCAAAGACTTAAAACCTTATTAAATGAATATCCACAGCCACTTGCTTTGGATTCTGGAGTAAAGCTCTTTATCCCAGCAATGGAAGACATATGGAATACATTACCATCAGAAGTCATAAAATACCAGCTCATTATGGGACATAAAAGTACTCAGGGAGAAAAAAAAAAAGCCTCTCTGCAGCTCTACGGCTGATTAAGTTGCAAGTACTCATTATTCCCCCGTTTGAAAAGTACAGCCAGTAAAGTCTGCCTCTAAAGAACAACTTAAGACATTACCAAAGTAAGAGCAGGGAAAAGTGTTGACATAAGAAACATGTTCACTTCTGTGCAGCGGGTCTTATTTTTATTACTAATATTGGTTTGATGGAATGAAAACTAAAAATTCCTCGCAATCTGCATGGTGCAGGCAGCCCGGCCAGCTGGAGAGACTGCCCGCCCTGAGTTGTCTTGAATATTCACCGGTGGTAAGAGAGGCTTAAGTTATTATTTAGTAGGAATACTGTCTTAAGTTCGAAACTTTTCAGAAGTGACTGAATAACTCCGAGTGCCTAATTTGGGGATGTATTTTTCCTGCTACAGCTGGTCAGCTACAGAGGTCGTCATCCTCATCTGCACACTATTGGGCCCCTGGCCTGAGGCCAGCATTGCATCAGCCCTACCACATCAGCTGTTCTGTGCAAGCTGTCCTCGAGCCCTTTCAGACAAAACAGGCTGCTTTAGTTTCTTGCTTCTCTTTTTGAATGAGAGGCCTTAGGGACAGCTCACGGTGAGTAGTTCAGCATGGAGAGAAGAAGAATGGCACGTAGGGGCCAGAGCTGTGACACGGTGGCTGCTGCTAGAGAGGATGTGTAATGAAACCCACCCACGACTTTCAGCAAGTCATGTCAGAAATAAGATAATTCACATGCTAACATTCTGTGAATATCAATTCTTGTGTGCACTGGAGAAAAAGAACACCTACCATTCAATTTTTAAGATTTTGGTCTGAATCCACTTGGGAAAGCAGGGCTATTTCCTAGCTGGTCAGGTGAAACCAGCATGGTGGGTGGCAGCCCCTTGGTTCACACCTGAAGCACCGTCCCCACCACCCATCTGAATTGAAATCAGGAACACCTTGCCTGTGAACCAGCAAATTGAGACTCAGCACCGGTCCTGCCTAAATGTAAGTGCAAAGAGGCCTCAATTAGCTCAAAACACTGAAAGCCCTTGAGTGCCTTTGCCCACCTTTTGGGAAACTGCCACAATAGCTGTTGCTGAACCCTTACTGCCAGATCATTCAGCAGATTTCAACTTTTGCTCAAGCCCTTTCACTGAATACAGATGAAGCTACTGCCTGTAATGTTTTTGAAGCTTCTCAGTCATGTAAGGCTGCTTCCCCTTTCATTCTTGTCAAACTAAGGACAGCGGTGATGACTTCAGGCAAGGCCCAGTGCAATGAGATGTATAAAAATAAAGCAGCCAGTTGGATTTAAAAAAAAAAGGAAAGGTGGCAAAGGAAGCAGAAAAGCACAAGTAAAACCTTTGAAACTATTTTACTGCTCCCATTTTTATTTAAAACTATGAAGAAAACCTACTTACAGTTACATGCTTATTAGAAGTATTTTTCCTGTCATAATTTAAGAACAAAGGCACAGAATTATCAGGTTTTATGTTTAACTAAGACCAAGGATTCACTTCGTAGTCTCTACCAGCAGGATGCTTTTGCAAAGGTAACAGACCAAGAGATATATATATATATATACATATCAATCAAAGTTTCACGTGGCAAACCATTCCAAAATCAGCAGTTGAATTTTTGGACTCAAATCTACTTAGACTCGTAAAGATGCCTGTAAGATTTAACACAAGGCTGCCAATAGATTCAGTACTGCTCTGTCAAAGAGGGACACTGTCACCATTATGGTGTTCTTAAGGGCATGTAACTAGTAGCTTAGTTACACAATTTACTCATACTCCTCATTTTGCTGCACTCTGTATTATATGGGCACTGGGGGAAGCTCTGAAGTAGTTACGTTTCTTTTAGGAATTAGCCGTTCAAGCTCCACTATTTGAAGGCTGTTATCTTTCAACCTGAGAAACAAAAGCAGACCCCAAATGTTGGATTTTACTAAACTATATTAACTTGGTTTTTTTTCTTGAAAGAAACATTCAGCATGAGACAAAACTGGCAAGAGTAGAAGACAGACAAGCCTTTAGTCTTTGTGAAACATGTTCCTCCTACTTTACAGGAAGATCATCCTTAAAAACAAGCATTATCTCTATATGATATGATACAATAAAACATAGTTACTAGTTTAACAGCAATAATCCTGTCTTCCACTTAAGAGTAAATCCTCACTGGAGGAAAGGTTTGTATGTATTTCATAATCCAGAAAATATCCCTCTTCCCCCACTGAGACAGAGTTCAACGTTTGTTCACTTGATCATTCGCTGTATCTTGTTCTCACATGATTCACCATTCTCCACACAGGAACCCTAAAATCATGGTATCAACACTTCAAAGGATATCACAGGCAAAATTCAACTATAATTACTTTTCTGAAAAGCTTTTCTATCAAATGTCACCTATAACCATAGAAAATTACTGCAATAACTTTACTGTCAAAAACTAAATATCAACTTACAATAAGCAAAAGCTTCTGAAAAAAAACCTAACAGTGATTCAGCAGAATTCAAGAGCCATTGTTAACCAGCACAACTCCTACACTAGGACAACTTAATAAGAGCAACAGGCTAAAGCAGGATACGCAGCGGTGGACAGGACACACTTGCAATTAAAAGCAAGCAAGCAAAGTGGAAATTCATCTGGATTACTATGCAGAGGAAGCAAACCCAAAGCCTTGGAATTAAATTGTTCTGACTGTAACAAGTGAACTCCAGATCTAGCTGTTCCAAGGTGCTTTAACAGATTTTACAGTTCAGCTTGTAGAAGCAAACCTCCAAAACACAGATTCAACCCCAACCAACTGAAAACCCACCTGTTTTCAAATTCTTCATTCCATCTATCCCTACAGACTACTCCTGCAGCTCACATTCAAACTCTGAGACCTATGCATTTCCATTCACTTCACTTGTCTGCAGGAAACCCAAGCAAGTTACATGCAAGCAGGTTTGTTTATTTCGGCAAAACAACGAGGCTCTCAAGGCACACGGGATGTCCCAACTTCTGCTTGCAATGAACTACAATGGACTGCAGGCTGTTACATCCAAACATTTAATTTTGAAGCTTGAAAAGGGAAGAGAGTCACCTGCTTTTCAGTAGGAAAACTTAACAGTAACTCTTCTGGGAAAGCCCCATATGAACCATCAAGAAAAAATGTAATTTTCCTCCTGTGCTTTAAAGTTGTAAAGAGCTACAATACTGGTCAAGAGGCTTCCAGGAAGTATTACCTAAACCAACTTTCCCATCTTGAACTTAGGATTCATTTCAGGAAGCTACTGAATAAATTCATAGTGACATCATCTACCAAGTATTTTTGCTCAAAGTAAATTTAAAACAGAATTAGTCTTACACTGGGAAGATTTGTAGTAGTATCTGATCAAATTCCTTACATATATTTCTTTAAAAGAATACTTTAGCAATACATTTCAAACTATCTCTTATTAAGATGGCCTCAAGAAACTCCACTTTCTGAACAGTTTTACAGTTCTGTGCACTGATATTAAAAAGGTGAAAATGCAATAGATGGGGCCAAAAGCACTAGGCCTTACAAACTTGCCAGTAGTACCATGACTTGCATGACAGCATGCACAGCTTCTGTAGGATAGGACCCAATGAATGTTCAACTGATCTTTTCCCTTTCTTCCCAATTCAGCCCCCATAAAGCACAGCTGAACAGAATGCTGGAGATGCATATTTATTTTTGTGAAGTCATCCAAAAATTGAATTCTACTTGTTATACTCCCGATGCACAATAAAGCCACAAGCACAGTAAAATCCCTTGCATCCCAAAGGATACTTACCCTATCTAAAGCAATTGCTGTATTGGCAAAAGCTCTGAGCTAACCAACTGTTTTAGGCAAAGCTGGAGTCTTGATGGAATTGAAGAGCAAAATTACACTGATGACTCCACTGAAGTTAACAGCAGCTTTCAGGTTTTATCAGTGTTAGATGCTCAACATGAGGCATGGCAATGGAAGCTCAAAATAACTACTTGAACGCACACTCCTCTGAGGAGGAAGAATGACAGCCCCTGGCAGAAGTTCATCTGTTTGTCTTAGTACTACGACAGAAAGACACAAATCCATGCTCCCTACCAGCAAAAGTTGAGCAAATCTCCACACGCCCTTGCACGTACCTGCCTTGCCCCGAGGATGGAAGATGTGGGTAGTCAAATGTTTAAAAAAGCTACAGAGGAACCCATGTGCACGCTAGATCAAGAATTGTTTCATATGAACTTCATACATAACACAAATGTCATCTTTCAACGTATTCTAGACTAAAATTCCACCAACCACAAGATGATAAAGCTATTTTGTGTGTTAAATGTATTCAAGTACAATGATTTTCTCCTTGCTCTTTCATGAGAAGAAAAAAATCAGGTATTTTACATCTCTAAAAGCATGTAGTAATCTAAATCCTTGTTAAGGTAAAGCATTTTAAGTACGACACTTCTACAACAGTACCAGCACTGTACCAGCATTATTGTATAGATCAAAATCTCAACTCAAGATTTATCACAGGACCCACCTGATAAGCAGCTTACATCAAAACAATTCTGTACAGTATTGCAAGGCTATTACTAGCACATCTCAACCAGATCTAGTTTAAAAAATCACAAATAACTGATGTGGAACAATACCAAAATGTATAAGCTGAAATGTATATACTGAAACACATAAGCTGTCCAGTCAAGTGCCTCCAAAGCTTAGCCTTGCAAAGAGAAGGCTATCCAGAATGCTGGATTTGGAATTGTCAACACCTACAATCAAAAGTCATAATACCTAATAAATAAAAAAGAGGAACTAGTAGGTAAGGATTGAGTGACTGCTTTAAGATGCACAAAGACAGAAAAATATAAAAGCCAGAAGAAATAGCACAAGCAATTAGTCAGAGAATTATCTGTCATTTAAAATTCAGCTTTATTAACATGAGATTTCCAAGCTATGGCTAGAAGGAATTCTGGCTGAGCAATGTCCTCATAAGTCAATCTTACTCCATGATATGAGCCAGTGTGTCCACAACTTGGTAGGTAAGCTTAGTTCATACACTTTATGTCTATACCTTGGCTGCTTTCCCCACATACCAGTAGTCAATATTTGTGCGTGCATGTGATTTTATATAGTATGCTCACACAAACCTTTCTTTAAAAAAGTCAGTCGAAGCAATAACCTTTTTGGTTTGCAGCTTTGAGTTCAGTAAGTAGCACAGAGTACATATCCTCCAGTTGCCTCTTCTCCCCCGCCCCCCGCTCTCTCCTACAACTCTGTAGTTAGAGACCGTTCCTAACTAAACCCGTAATAATTTTCACTTCTCTCTTATCAGCAAGAGCAGCTTCAAAGAATCACACAGAAGCCTGGATGACGGAAAAGGAGAGACTGGATCTGCAGATACCCTTGGAAAGCTTCACTACCCTGATTTCTGCCTGCTTATAGCCATCCACCTTGTTTTCTTGCTAAAGAACACATACCCTTTGAGTCACTCTAAATCGACTTCTGTCATTCAAGTGTTTGCTTTTTTTAAATTTACATGACAAAGGTTGGATTATGCTAACATACATGAAACAAGTATGTCAGCAGTAAAAGGCAACTTGTGTCAAAACTCTGTACTTCAGACTACTTTTGGGGGGGGAGGGGAGGGGCAGACCAAGACGAAGGAAGGAAACCCTATTTTATAAAGTGTGAAGAAGGAAACAGTGGAGAGAGATGTATCATGAAGAAACATGAAAGGGAATGTTTTCCCAATGCCCTTCTACCCTTGGAAACAGGCAGAGAAGATTTATCACATGCCCACAGATATCAGGTTTGACACAGTTTCTTGTCTTTTCTACCACAGAGACTAGAAGTAACGGGATAGCATATGGGAATTGTCTAGGAGTGCACGTCATACGGTTTTATTACAAAGGAGAGGAAAAAAACAGAAAAGATTGGCTTTTTCCATTCCCTTTTTAAATTAAATCAACCATCACACATCTGAGTCATCCCCAAACCCATCAGTTTTCTGTCCAAAGCAGTCCAAGGGTCTGTGAAAGGACAATCACAAGTGTTAGCTCATAAACCTGACTACACTTTAAGGTTTCTTGTTTGATGCTACACATCCCTGTAGGAAATATATTGAAAATTTCCACACTTGTAGCAAGTGGAGAAAAAGCCTGTACAAAGGTCCAGTTTTACAAGTACACAGTCTGATTTAAAGCTCCTGAAGCCTCAGGAAGTTATCTAGGAGAAATCAAAATAAGTTCATAAATTCAGCTTTGACAGGAAAGTGAGCATGCTAAAAACAACCTTAGGAACTTCAAAATTCATCAGAGCACCACTTTAGCTCTGGTTCGCGATAATTTTCGATAGGGATCCATAAATACCCACCATGAGTACTTTGTACAACACTAGTAGGATCAACTTGAAGCTGAGGCTACTTGTCAGAGCTTTCCCTCTCAGTGAAAATACCCAGAAGAGTCTGAAGTGCACACCTACCTACGAGAGGACCCCATCCTGAAAACTGAGCAGCTTCTTTACTGGCACTTGAATCCAAGTCCTCTCAAATGCCAAGACAGCAGTCCAGCTGGACAGTGTTCAGTGCAATACACAGCACAACTAAGTCCATTTAAGTATATTGATTGTAGTCAGACCATAATAGTATTTCATTTTTCTGCCATAGGAATGAATGCTTCTTCTACCTTTGGAAAAAATATCGCAGCTATATAGAGACACAGTAGTTAAACTGTTTACTTTGAAGAAAGCAGAGCAAATGAAACTATTCCACCATCCATCCTTGTCCAATACTAGCATCTAAAACCAAACCCACTCCCCTTCAATGCGCATCACTTGAAAGTTCAGCACGTCTTAATCTTATTAAAATTGTATTGAACCCTCCACCCTGTAATCACGGGAAAAACCTAAAATATGCAATATCTCATTTAAGAAGCCTCTCCATTTTGATCCACCCACTCTAGCTGACCAATTGTCTTAAGTGCCTGTGTCCTTACAGAGGAAGGGATCATTTGTCTTTCTAAAAGCCCTTTCACAGGTCAACTCCATGCAGAGGAATGCAAATGGCCTGGACTTCATGACCAAGTACCCTAATGGCAGAAATCCTCTCCTCCTATCTCACCAGACTGCTTCACTGAACTGAATAGAGAGGAGGAACAAGAAAAGGTGGATCAAAATTCATTTGCCTCCCCTTTCCAGAGACCTACTGTGCGAGTGGACACAGCCATATGTCCACAATAAAGATCACTGCTAAAGTTCATCTCTCTACAACATACATGAAGCTTCACTGTCAGAAAAATATCAGAAGTCTGTGATGCTCTCTCATTCACAAACATTTGCAGGATTAAGTTTTAAAAGCATTTAGACAGATTTTGAAAGGAATCCTTCCCAAAATACTATCATCTTGATTCCTCTGCCCACTCACCCTCCTTTGAGGGAGAACTGAGACTCCTAAAGACTTTTTTTTTTGATACTGTCTATTTACATTCCAAATATCTTCATCTCCATCTCAGCAAGAAAGGAAACGGTCAAGGATACTTGCAGCACTTTAATTTATAATATCACAGAAACAAAAACTTGTTCGGTGAAATTTATTACTAGG
This sequence comes from Manacus candei, assembly GCF_025592945.1. Lineage (NCBI taxonomy): Eukaryota > Metazoa > Chordata > Aves > Passeriformes > Pipridae > Manacus > Manacus candei. Next base: position 19,168,981 of record NW_026138097.1, read on the forward strand.
AGCAAAACAGTAATTAATTTTAATGACAAACTGTTTACTTTGCACAAGGGAAGCATGTTGGGTAGAAAATGCCAAACACTGCCAACCTCCAAATTGATATCATTCTATTATACTTCAGATCAGTACAACTCATATTGCTGACGTTTGGGATTTTTTTTTAAATGCAAGTTTCATATACAGTATTTCTACCTTAATGGATTTAATAAGAAACCCTAATTTCTAGGTGTTTTAACTAGTAGATTATTTCTAGATAGCTGGACAGATCAAATTTGGCTACATAAGGACAACGAGACTTAAACTGAAACACCATAAAATTATTCAATGTTATGTCTTTTATGAAAAATAGTCAAATCATAGAATATGCTGAGTTGGAAAGGACCCATCAGGATCATCAAGTCCAACTCTTGGCCCTGCACAGGACATCCCAAGCATGTGCCTGAGAGCGTTGTCCAAACACTTCTTAACTCAGGCTTGGTGCTGTGACCATTTCCCTGGGGACCCTCTTCAGTGCCCAACCACCCTCTGAGGGAAGAACCTTTTCCTGATATCCAACCCAAACCTCCCTTGACTCAGCTTCATGTCATTCCTTGTGCCGTGTCACTGGTCATGAGAGTGTAGAGCACAGTACCTGCCCCTCCACTTATGAAGAAAGCAATCAGCTTTATTTTCTCCTATGTTTCCTTCATATTCTGCATATGCACAAACCTAAAAATGAAGGATATATTCTTGAAAACAGCTTCCCTTAAATCTTAAGCAAAACTAAGCAGGAATAGTAGAAAATACTTAAGTTGATACATTGGCTAGCATACTAAGTGTGAAGGCGTACACAAGGAGATGGCACTCTAAGAAAGAACACTGCAAAAAGAGGAATCAGACATACTATTTTTATCAGCAGCAATTTAAATCAAGCCTGATGTTCAACAGCTGATGACACTCACAGCACTCTGCTGGATACAGGGGACTCATATAAGTCCCCAGAGTGGGTCCATTACTCTGCCCTCACTAACTTAAATTGTTGGTAAACACATCCCACGGCATTAGGCAACAGGTCAAGTTTGTTGAACCCCCCCCAACAATACCAGTTCACTAAATAAAATAGGGACCAGCTGCTCAGTCAGCTATTGCTGCCCAAATAGCTGAATTTGTGCTAACCAAGTTCAAACTGCTCTAGTCACGCTCATGGGGGTTGTGAGCACACACATGCACATGTCCATGTGTGGGTGTGCGCGTACAGGGAGCAGGATGAGGCCCTGAGAGCAGGCCTTCCCTGGTTGGAGCACTGAGCAGGCAACCCATGCCTCTACCACCAGCAGAAGCACCTCTCCAAGACCTTGAGGAATCAACTGCACAGCAACACAGGAAAAAAGCAGCCACAATCATCAAAAACTGCTTTCAGCTTCAAGGGATATTGGCATCAGTATTCGGTTTTGCTATCAAACCCAGATGATGAGAGAAAGGCTTACAGTCTTACACCAGTGGAACACCTGCAAAGGTTTAATGGGAAGGAGGAATGAGAGGGAGAATTGCCCCTCCAATGCAGGAAAACGCTTCCCCCTATTGTCCTAGTTTGTCTTGCTCAATGTCCTCCTCATATATCTGAGTTTTTGTAGTGGCCTCCTGCTGGTTTTTGAAGCAAAATAAGCCAGTGACCCAGAAGGTAATTAAGGGAAAGGAAATGTGTAGTTTACCTCATCCAGTTTGCATTTTGCATACTAACTTATAGTATAAAAAGTTGTTTAGACATACTTTCTCTTGCTGCTTCACTAAACTATTTGTCATTAGAATTGTTAATATAATGTGAGAACTCACTAGGTGAGTTTAAAAACACTTTGATTCACATTTACTTTAATTGTCTTTTTTCTACAAAAGCATACAGTTGTCTTGACTGTTCATAAACAGAGAGTCTTTGAGGAAGTATGACAGCTGTACTCAAACATTTATACAACTTAGCATTTCAGAAAAAAAAAAAAAATCACTCCAGTTTCTTGGCCTCTATTCTCAGTGAGACTTTTTTCCTATAATCACTTTCTTTCCAACTACTTGAAATGTTTTCACTATTCCTTTTTTGTTACTTTCAGGGCAGAACTCACTGCTGTCTCCACAAGCTGACTTCAGCAGAGGTTCTTGTGTTCCCCAAGAATGACATGAACCAACAAAAATCTTGTTAGGAAGGCTTATTGCGTAAACCAAGATCACGGTCACGTAACATGGCAGAGATCCTTTTCCTGGAGCTACCTTAAATTCATAATTAAAAATTATACAAAGCACATTACTAGACTAATGCTGAACCAGGAACCAAGAGTGCCATATCGTCAGTCACAGCAGCTTGACAAATTTCTATGTTTGAAGTAAACAGTGGAAAGCTTGTCTTAATAAGCTTTAGGAAAAAGGCACTCAAATTTGTAGGACACCACCAAGGAAAGTTGGCTAGCATATTCTAATACTCAGTAACATGCAGAGCAAGCCAACTAGAACTTGCTACGGAGACAGAACTGACCAGTCCTCCAAAAAATAGGCTTTGTTTGTATTAGGACTGGGAGACTCAAACATTTCGGCTCAGTTAGTCAGCTGTCACTGAGGTCTTGTCTTACTGAACCACGAAGTACAGTTTGAGGACCCCATGTAGCTTCAAAATCCTTTGACTATCTTTGGAAAATAAACTCATCAGTCCACCAGAACCTGATCACTAAAGGAAACAACTTCTTTTTTTAATTAACTTCTTAGCTTCTTAACTGAGAAACTTCTTTATTCAAAGTCTAATCTGAAAAAGATATTGGTCTTATCAGCTTTATTCGAAATAGTCAAATCTATATAACCTAGTAATTTTAAAATAAGAACATAGATCATCTCTGAAAAAGACTGTATTGGGATTTTTATTTTACTAGAAGCAGTTACTTCATAATGAACAGGATGGTGATCTTTTCCAAGACATTTTAAGCTAATGCAAAAAGACATTCTGAATCCACACATGGCATTAAGTTTTCACCACATAGAACCCAACGCATGGAAAGAAAATTCTCACGTTCCCTCAGTAAAGTTTGCTTGTGGAAAATGGAAATTATCTGAGAGCACTGTGCTAGGCCTCATGATACTGGATTGAAACCCAAACTTCTTACCCTTGCTTTTCTTGTATTCTAAAGTTTATGCTTTGTTTACTATTTCAGAGGGGAAAAAAATGAAAGAGAAAAGAAAACACACAGGCAAAATTACTTTTAAAGTTTCCTATGCAAGCTGCAAGTGGAGCAGCTGTGTTCATCCGACACTCATTAGGGGAAAAATCTGTTTGGGAACAAAGTAAATACAATTCAATACTTGAAGTCAGACTTTCCTCAAAATCTATTTGCAAATTTCACAGTCCTAACTATGTACTGTCACAATGCTAACCTCGGTACAGTAGCTCAGGACTACTTCTACATTTCTTGGAAATAGTTGCAACAGTGAGTTTCCCCATGACGAAATATAATTTTCCCAGAGATGCATCAGACAGGCTCATAACTCTTCTGTAAAGGAAACCTGCTGAAAGGTAAAAATGTGACAGCAGCAGTTTTAGAGAGAGATCTGGCCAGAAGATCACAATGATGAAAAAAAGCACATTCAAGAAATCTGTCCTTTCAAAGCATTCCTTATCAAGTCACCTTCAGCTCTACCTTCACAACTCAAACAAATTAAAAGATTCCCATTGAATAAGGCCGTTTAGTGTACTCTTCTAAATTCCGCCTTAAGCTAAAGGACAGTAATCCTCCAAGGCAATACTAAATCTATTATTTAATGAAAACAAAAGAGGAACAGAACACATTTAAGACACATTTCTCTGAGGTATATTACTGCAAGATAAAAGATGCTATCAAGTACTAGACTTATCCATCATGGCACAGATAGCTTCTTGCTGCAGATTTACCCTTGACAAAATCAAAGACCATACCAGGTTGGAAAACAGGGAATGCTACAGGCTCCGAGGCTGCTACATGCTTTTCACCTAACCAGAATCTCTGTCTCTGGAATACTGCCTTGCTATGAGGTTTAAAAAAACCTACCCAGCTTCTACAGAAGAAGCATAAAGCCACAAAACCACTTATTGACAAAGGACAGCTTCAAGTTATCAGAATTACATAGATACAACCAACTCCCATATTTATATGTTATTTGAGCTATTGTCTCCTCTCCTTGAGAGTTAGCCAGCACTGCAGGGTAGCACATTTTAAGTAACATTTTAAAGAGGACAAGCCAACAGCATTATACCAATCTGTGGAGAAAAGTACATTCAGTCTTTATCATTAGAGATTTAATCTTCTGGTACTATTCTTCTAGTACAGCACGTAACATAGAAGTACACAGAAAGGTAAGAGAAGCCTATGAATCTATCAAATACAAAAATACTCTGTCACCAGACCCCTTGAAGTGGAACTAAGGCAGATTTGTCTAGAGTCTGTAAAAACCTAACAACATTGAAAATTAGGGTGTTTTTTTTTTGTTTATTAATTCCTTAGTTTAGGGGTGAATTATGAAACACTTAAATGTTTTTCTAGTAAAGATGCAAACTTTCTATAGGCAGCCACTAGCAGTTTTATCTGCCCCTCAACACACCACTATGCATCCCTGGTCCCATTCTCCTCTCTTTTCTGTATCAACAAATGATGATCCAAATAACATTTTGCAGCCTGCAATTATAATGCAGTTCGGTTGATTTTTTTTCCCTCTTATTTTATTAATGCATTATCCCAAGACTTGTCATCTCACTGCTCTGAAACAAAAATAGTACACTTCTGAAGAGAACCGAGCCACTTGTTCTTATAAAAAGATTATCATGCCAGTACAAAGGTTGTTGTTTCTAACCGAGTTACTCAAGCATCCTGCAATAAGCCATTCAGAAGTTCATCGTTATTTGTCCAAACAGATTAGTCATATTAGTGCTGAAGCAATGGCATTATGTAAAAGGCTGCTTCTCTCTGATCTGCTTCATTAGCTCCAAATCATATTTACAAAATGCAACGTGCTACTTCAGCATGTCTGCAGCAATCACCAGTTAAAACAATTTCTTTTATGATCACCCATGATATATGAATACATGGGTGGCCAAAGTATAGCCCATGGGTGCTGGGCTCTCAAAACTGCCTGCTCATTTAAGAGCACAAAAGGCAGAGCCCATGGACACCAGGAGCTGTAGCTCTCATCACTTCATCTCTGTTTTAGTGGGTTTGTGCAGAAGGGTAGCCCACAGACGGACAGACAAAGGCAGCAACAATGTGCTGCTCCATTTTCTAGAAATTCTGTGCATTTATATCTGCTGATGAAACTGAGCCATTCTCCAGTGGACAGAATTTAGATATTTATTCAATCTGACAGAATCAAGCTATTTAACAATGGCAGAAGAGCAGGGATGAAATAATGGGACTAGGATGTTATGAAGTGGAGAAGAGGTAGAATAAATACTGACATATCCCATTGTAAGTCTCAAACTGACATTATTGAGTCGGCTTTGGAAACTAGGACAAGTGATCTGAATCATGACAAAAAGGCTTTCAAACATACACTGTCTGCTCTTTGTTTGGATTTGAAGAAAGCAAGCAGCTTCCCTGAACTGGTGGGTACATTCTCAGAGCTCCTCTGTTGGGAGTCATTTTCAATTTACCTATTTAAGATGGAAAGTTTTCCACAGAAAACAATCAAGGAAGTTAGCCTCTGAACTTGTTTGCTGTGAGAAATCACACAGGTTATGGATGTGCAGTCAGCAAGGTACAGGATATAGGCCAGATAGAATTTACTGGAAAAAAGATATGTGTTACGGTTTATAGGGTAATAGTATATCAGAGCTGGGATCCTAAGCCTAGTTCCCATAGCTCACTACATGGTGAGGAGCGGGGGTAGAAGGAAAGATGTAAGATGTATATATCTTTCACATTAAGTAAATGGCAAACCAGCTTTGTGGTTGTTTCACTATCTTATACCGTCAAGAGAAAAATATGTTCCTGCAACTGGTTAAGAAAATTCATGGCTCTGGGCCAGACTACTCTGAAAAATTTAACCAAAGCACTTCCTTTCTTGCCCATTTATGAAGCAAACAGTATTTTCAAGATCACTGAAATTTCTGATTCTTCATACCAGCACGAGCCACACAACAACAGCAGAGCCTGGACGCCTGTCCCTGCTGCTCTGCCTGCCCCACACACCAGCTCAACTCAATCTCTTCTACCATGAGAGTCTCAAAGACACTGGGGCCCCAAACCTGGCCTAAGCCTACTTATCTGCCTTCTTAGACGAGACTTAGTACTTTCTCACATACATATTTGTGTGTATTTAAGTTCAAAGAAGGGGGTTGGCAGAACCACGAAGAAGTTACCATGTGAGTTTGCATTTAAGCTGGAGTGTGTGCTGCTTGAAAGAAAAACTCTCTCAAGTCTACTGCATTAACTGCACAGGAATTATCCCTACCAAGTCCCTCTATCAAGACCATGACGCTTTTCAGTAGATGCAGAAACAGGCAAGAGCCTGCACTGTGAATAAAGACATATTTTCCCAAAGAATCCTTGCTGGCAGTGGAGGAGTTCGTTCCACTCTTGTTTCAGCACTCAAGAAAGTAATTCCTTCTACTTCAGTTTTTATTGAAGAAAGGAAATGCTGTTCAAGAGACAAGCGAATAGCTAACGGCGATCACATTTTTGAAGAAAGCAACGCTTTTCTAGCGGGTGCCCATCCCTTGAAGCACTAAGTGCTGCTTCCACCACCATCTATACACACAACAGGGTTAGAAGTGCCTAAATGTGCAAGTCACTGGTCCTCAAAAAAACTTGGAAAAAAGGTTCTACCCCAAACCCTGTGTCTCCATTCCACATACCTAGGTTTCTTTCCTTAAAAGACCAAATCCATAAAAGGCAAGCCATGCAGTTTCAGGATTTCCCTATCTGTGATATTAAAACCAGAAATGGAGCTTCATACTTGGTGCTTGTTCTTTTCATTTAGGTTGAAGAACTTGGGAAGAGAAGAAGTAGCATCAGATTTTGCTGGACAGTGATTCAGGACTACAGGGGCAAATACTATTTCATTTCACAACTTGCACAGATTTTCCATCCCTCCATTAAAGCATAAGACTATCCAGTTTAAATATTCCTATATACAGACCCTGTCAATCCAGCAACTTCAACCAGGTTACTGTACACAGCAAGAAGAAAATAAAAAACAAACTCAAAAAAACCCCACTCCAAACCCCAAAACAAACAAAACCCCAGAACACTTCTTTAAAGATTATTTATAAAAGGGACAGACATACACCAGGCAGGCCTCTTGAATACCAATTCTCTGACCAGACTGGCTATTTCTAGATCAGTCCTTTTGTATGTTCTATTCTCACAGCCATATTCTCCACATGCCACAGGACAGATCCTAGCACCTGGAATACAAACCCTATGCCAGGTCACATGATAGCAAGGGGGAAAAAAAGGTAATATTACACCAAAACTAATCATACTGTCATAGACCCTTCCTCACTACAGTCTCCCACTGTTTCTTTTTGTTTGTTTGTTTCCCCATTTTCCAACCATTAATATGAATTTCCAAAGTCAGTCACCTCAGTGTAAAGCACCACAAGGCTGACAGGGTTTTAAGATGCTCAGGGCAGATCTGTTCTAAGGATATTGCTTCACATTTGCAAGTGTTGTTTTTTGCTTCTTAGCCCATCCTGTAGAGTATAAATTTTGCTGTCCAAGATTATGCTGACACTGTCCTGCAGAGATCACCACGATGGCACAAAGCTCTTTCTCAGGAGCAAAGGAGCCAGCAATCCTCCATCATGCACAATGGGGGATGCACTCTGTGATGAGAAGTGGCACTCAAGACAACAGGTAATGACACCCATACGATTTCAGTTGTTAGAAAAGGATACAGATGGAAGTCCCCTTTGCAGACTGCTCTAGGTGACATGATAATGTGCTACTTCAGTATACGAAGGTAACTATAAAACTCTAACAAGCAGGTGAGAGAATGAGAAGTCACCTGCTTCAATATAAAGTTCTCTTTGAGGATAATTGCCTTCATCTCTTTGCAAAGCCTACACAAAACGACACAATTACACAAAGTTAGAAAGCTTAAAGTCAGTGTGCCCATGTTCACTTCTCAACCAGAAAACAGCTCCTTACTTGCACACTCACTTTTCTACTTGCTCTAGAAACACCAGTGGAAAGCAGAAGCATTAAACAAAATAGCTCCATGCTCAGATGAAAGATGTCTTTACTTCAAACATGGATGAGATTCCACAGTACATGTTGTGGTTTTGAGGAACAGAAAGCAAATCTGTCACTTGGAGACAGATAAGCCTGTCTTCTGAAGGGCCTTGATGCTGACTAACTCCTGCAGCTAAAAATCCAGTTCAGATAAAAGTTTCTTTTCCTGAACTAAGCTACCTCAAAGTTTAGCATGAAGTATGCTTGCAACAGAACTTTAAAGCAGTTGTATACAAAATAGAAATAAATCACATTTCCCAAGCAAAAAAAAAAAAGCCTATGTGTAATGCTCAGTTTTGATGAAAAGAGGGGATGGCCCCGCTCACCCCTAAGTTTATGGATTATGCAAGAGCACAGCCTTAAAGTTCGGAGCACAATGTTTTACTAAGAACTAGACAAAGCTATTTTCATTCCAACATAAAACTAAACTTTTTCAGTAAGGCACAAGAAAAAGGAACCACCTGCAAATTTGAAGTGTCTCAACTACAAATCTTTGTCTATGGTTTCCTGGAGACAACATTCTTCTGTAACATTCATAAACCATCATTTTGTCCCCAAATCCTTGTACATTCTTAAGCCAGAAAAAGAGTAATGAGTCACAGTCATAACCTAAAACAAGATTTCTAAAACCACACTGGCAACTTCAAAGTGGTGGATCAACTTCACCACCTTAAAAGGAAAAAAAAAAAATCCAAAAGCTGAAGGCTGCTGATGTTCAGTATTTTCAGAGCTACCTCAGATGCGGCATCAGCAAACACTGCCCACACAGAAATAGCTGATCCTCTCCATAACAGAGGAAGAAGAGTTCTCAGCTAGGCAGAAATGACAATATTGCTCCTCAAAAATCTCACTTGAATTAACACCTATTGAAGCCAGAGAATACACGAATTCAAATACATACGATCCTTATTTATGTCACAGCTAAATGGGAAATAGTCTACTCAAAAGCAAGTGTAACTAAAATTTTGTTGGTTTGAGTTGCTCCTGTCATTTTACCTTTTCTCTGGAGTCCTTCCTCAGAAACTCTGGTATTTCAAACCAATTTAAGCTTAAATTTAATATTGGTCTTGATGGTAAAGAGACTATAACTTTTACGGACTGAAAAGACTTGGATGCTGTTTTTAAATTACATGAAATCCCACCCAAGTCCCATTATCTTGTGGTTTCCTTTTTATATCTAAATACAGTAGTGAAACTTCATCATCAGAGGTCAGCTGGAGGATGTTTAATCTCTTTTGATTTCTCAGCCTTTGTTCTTAAAGCAACAAAAGGACTATGGTATGCAAGGACATTAAGGGTCACACACCACACAAGGAGTACAGGACACCAGGACCAACTAAACAGTAAGGAAAAAACCCCACAAGTGCATCTCAGCTGCAATTCACTATATTGCCTAAAATTAAAGTGAGGGTTAAGACACAAGTCTGTGCTCCTCTCCCAGTGTTCCCACCAAAGACCTGCCATGTGAAACATTATGGATGTCTTTCTTCACTCAATTTCCACAGCTATTACTGAGGAACACAGACAGAAGTAAGTCCACAGAAGCAACATCAACATACACCTGCATGTGGCATGACGTGCAGGCAAAGAGCAGAAAGAGTAGTACCAGTCAGATACGTTCTCACAAGGTGAGAAGCTTAGGTATGCTTTGTGAACAAGTATCAAGGCGCCAAAAGATTTAACAAGGGTTAGCCAAGTTACATGGGAGGAGGGAAAAAAAACCAAAAAAACCCACAAATTTTTTCCTGAATTCTTTTTCAGCAGTAGTTTCATAACAATGTAAAGGGAACTGCAATGCCACGTTTTTTGTTTAAAAAAAACAACTATATTCCACCTTGTCATATAAATCGAAAGCTTACTGAAAATACAATAGAAGTGAGTATAGGATAAATTATTAGGTGCAATAAATTTAAAGGTTAAATAATGTTTTTAAAATAAAATAATAAATTATAAATACAAAAGTTTCTATTTATTCCACTTACCAAATAATAAAAATATCTGATTAACAGTGTTAAACAGTTACCGCTCCTGTGATACTTAGAACACCTAAACATTTTCAGCCTCTCAAAAAAATACAAAGTTACTGCTCTTTGCACTCAGACTGAGTCTGCCCATTTAATTTCTAAGGGTTGACAACTTTCCCACGTCTCATTTTTTCTAATTAAAACTGCAATAGATCATGAATGTTTAGGATTATTTCAGCATTTCTCCACATCCATACAACAGCTTGCAGCATAAAGCACAATTCCACCTCCCTTGAACCGAAAGTCACTTTCACTGCGCGGGAGGGAGGGGGAAGGAAGAACTAAACCTCTGCATCTGATAATGAATTATCAATGTAGCAGCCTGAGAATTTTTTTTTTACATTACAGTCAACCTAATTCATCTTCCTGTGTAAGGAAAGAAGTTATTTTAGAACTCACATGCTTTTAACACTTTCGAAGACAACTTTTGAGGCAGTCAACTAATATTTTAAGTAGTTTCACATTGAAGCAACACACAGGGAAGCCACTCTTAAAACTCCTAGCACAGATAAGCATTTGGTATGTTCAACATCAGCTAGAGCAGACAGAACAGCAAGTATGCTAGTTACTCAGTACAACATACTTTTCATATTCTAGGAAGAAACAGTGCATGTTTATGCTGTTGCATACATTAGGCAGTCGAGGCTGCTCTACTGCTGCTACAGGACTGTTTTGTCAACAGTGATGAAGCTCTATTAATCTTTTAATAATATTTCAACAGTAAAGCATGTAAGCTAGGTCTCAGAGTAGCATCCAACAATGTCAACAGGAGTTTTGCAAATTGCTGCAGCCACTTGGCTTTACATACAGGCAAGCAAGAGTCACGTGGGCTCTGCAGAGAGGTGACTTACGTCTGGCTCTTTCTCTTTCATACAAGCAGTTTAAATGGTTTCACCACAGGGTTGCTATCTCCTCAACTCACCTCTGCAACACTTTCCCCCTTCCTCCCTCCAATTCCAAAAGATTGTTCACTCAGTGGTTGCTTCCCTTTACAGGACTGATCTCTCCATGAAATGCCCAGCCACTAACTGCATGTTGTTCCTCAACAATAAGAAATGTCAATGGAATGGTTAACTTTAGCAATACTGAAACAGAATAAATGCAAACATTACCCTCATGTCTGTCAATTCACTCCATATACAGCCATCTTGCATACTGCCTCTGCACTCTGAATACAAGATTCCTTTAAGGGTTCTTCCTCAGACCATGGTTTCTTGACACCATGAGACCAGTTAAGCAGCAGGATCATCTGAAGGTATTCTCATCCCTTCCGCCCCCACTTCTACAGTTAATTTCCAGTGTTCCTTTCCCTTACCACCCACAGCCATGACAGTACACTTGTTTGTGGGAACACACAGTTGGTCAGACCATGAAATTCTCCTGCTACAAAACAGCTTTTTCTTTTGAGTTTTTTTAAGCTACTGTTTCTCATGGAATCCTTTTAGAATCCAATACCTTGCCCATCTCCTTCTCACCTTGCAATTTCCACACTTTCTAATTGCAGGTGACTTCCCTCACATGTTAAAATTCAGAGATAACAGGTCAGGTAGCAATCTCATGAACTGAATACTTTCAATATAAATCCCCATACTAACCATAATCACTACACAAAGTCTCATTCCATTTCTCCCATCATATAAAATTATACCACTGCAATCAGTCTGTAGAAGTGATGGCAACGTGGGGTTTTAAGTGGAAACACTAGGCGAAGACACAGGAGAAGCTTCCATTAACTGGACATTTAGCATGAAAATGCTCAGGCAGCAAGTTCTTCAGCTACAATGATTAGTCATATGTTCATTTGCACATCAACATCCAAATCAGAGTCTGACAATTGAAGTAATCTTTAAGATCTGGGAACAAACTGAGAAAAGGTAAAGAGTAACAACCAGCTGCATGTAACATACCCAAACCTGAATCTGAATCTTTCCCATGCCAAAATACCACTTAGGGCACATACAAAGTGCACAGTGCTCTCCAAACTGCAGCTAGGGAAACTCCCAAGCACTTCCACAAAGACATTTTAGATTAAAATGACTTACCTATAAAAGAGGCTCACAAAACCTACTTCAGATAGTGTATCAAAAAGGAAGAAATCCACCACAAGTCTTTATTACACTATAGATTGTACTTACTTGGGAAAACTTGTTCAGCAAGTCGCTTGCCTATGAAACAAGGCATCACTAAATGTAGCAGCATTAAAGTTAACACATTCCACACCTTGATTCCAATGTAAGTCTCTTATTCCTTGGCAGCAAAAGTCTCCATATTATTAATTTCAAACAAACAACCCTCCCAGCTGATATACCACACCAGAGAATGCTGATTTAAATATGTGCCAAACCTTTCTCTGAAGTAGAAAGGCTGCTGAGCTGAGAGGCCACTCTGATGAAGTGAATAGCAATGCAGAGGTTACGTTACATCAATGTGCTAAAAAGAGCTCATGCCCTGCTTTTTGAATGCTCTACAGGCTCCCTGCCCATAGGTTTAGTGCCCTGACAAATGTTGAGCCACAAAAGTGTGCTATTGTATTAACTGAGTAGGAGGAAAAACAACAACAGCCTGGAATGTCACCAAAAAGTAAGGCCATGGAAGTTGAATGTAACAGTCTAGCATCTCCATCAGATAACTCACAGCAGTCTGACACCATCTGGTTCCTTCAGGTATGTATCAGATATTTAAACTTCCATTTATACTGGATTAATAAACACATAGATTAACAGATTGAGTTTGTATTGTTTGTATAAGAACAACATAAACTAAGAGGAGACTTTAGGATATTCCTGCCTAGGCAACGCATGTCCTGGCAGGGTTATTTTTATGCTGCTGTAAACAGACACATTCCATTCCACCTGTGGGGTCAGCAGCAGCACCTCTGCACTCCCTCATCCATTTGTTTCTCATAAATTTGCTCCAAGTTGGTTTTCATTTTAAATACCTTGTGAAGAGTTTTAAGCTTATTGGTCTCAGTGCAGAAACTGATGTAAGGAAAAAATATTAGCATGACTTAAGCATGTTAACCCCTCATCCCTACCTACAGTCACAAAATTCTTAAAATATCAATTCTCAATTTGCAATTTATTGTTTGAGCCCCCAGGCTGCTTGCTCTCAAACTTCATCTCTGAGCTCTAGAATTAATTTGAAGAGTCAGAGGGAACAGCCGCAGCTCCCTGGTGGTATATCCTGTTCTTGGTTAAGCTCACTTTTTAATATTTAGCTTGGTGCCAATAGCACAACAGACCAGAGATTGCTTTACAGTTACAATTAGTCTTGGGCCACTTATACTCCTGTAGCCTCTTCCAAGGAGCACAGACTTGTCTACAGAAAACAGTGAAGAAAAGCAAAACACTGTACCAGGTTTAGCAGTGTTTTCCCTGCTAGAGACCTGGGTATCCTTCATGTACTGAAGGCCTATAGCATTGACTACAACGCCCTTCCTACCCCGCAGCAATCCTGCAACAGGAGAGCCACAGCACACTTTGTGCTGCAAGATGGAGATGAACCCAATTTGGTACTTTCTCCAAAGACACTATTCATCCACAAAACTGTCTCAGGTGATGATGTATTTGTTTGCTATTCATATCCCCTGCCCTCCAACCTAAGGTATGAGCATGAGAAAAAAGAGAAAACTCCAAAACCACCGCAGCTCTGACATTCACAGCTTTGATAGCTAAGACCCCTTCTTCTCTGTGTTAAGTTGCTATCTGTAGCATTTGTAACATACTTTTGACAACTGCAGAGTGTTTGAAAGAGCCTTCTTTCTTCCATCACTGATCAAGGACAGATGATGCAACATAAACACAGAATACTAGACACAGAAAACACAGGACTATGAAGTTACACATAGCAGCCTGCTCCATCCACTGAACAGTGAAACAAGAAAGGGTATTTCTCCCAGAAGCAATAAAATATGGATCATGTACTTCTCAGTCATTTCAGAGCTGGAAATATTACATTCCCTCATTGAAATTACCTACACTAAAATCATTCCTCCAGCTTGGAAGAAAAGCTCCTCTTTCAAGACGAGATCACCTTTGCCCTCAAACACCACTGAAGTCTGTTCTGAAACCCCACCCATTCCCACTGCTTTCAACTCCACCAGTGTTAACACCTATAATCTCCCATTTTGGGGTAAAATTAGGGTCACAAGGATATGGGGTAATAGGTCTGCCTTTAAGACATTGATGGATGCTATTACTGGAGGCAGATCTTCAGTTCCTTAGTTTGAGACATCCTCAACTTACAATCATCTTCTTGCCCCTGTGAATTATAAAGGCTCCAACTTCAGCTCGTATCGAAAGCATGTGTATTCTATAGATCTACAAACCTACAGAAAAGCAAATGATACCTTACTTATTCTGTCTCTGAACTCTGAACAATTACCATTTTAGTTAAAGGAAAATAAGACTTTGGCTGTTCAAGCCCAACATAGTCAGAGCAGACATGCTTTACTCCTCTGAAGGTCACAGCATCTGCATCTACAGCAAGGGATGCTGTAGAACTACATATACTGTAAGTAACAGGTAACAAATACGAGCATTGCTTTTAGAATAAGTAAGTTAAATAAGAAAATTACTTTAAGATATTTTGACAGCGATTAGACAACATTTCAGTGTTGTCTTATTATAGTCTTATTATAGACCAGTGCTCCATCATTAGGAAAGCTATAATGATTCACAACCACCACAAGAGGGACAACTGTGATTCAGCTGCAGGCCCCTTAAAAGAGGAGAGGCTCCAAGGGAATCTCCATGTCCTACAGAACACTGGTACTTCCAGGTTCACTGCTGACAATGTGGGAGCCAGGTGACAGGTGAGGAGTAACAGAAAACTCAGTTTCACGTCCTTCCACACTGCATATTGATCAACCTCCCTCAGTTAAAGTAAGATATTCAGAAACATCCTTACCACTAAAAGCAACCATTTGTAAAATAAGCAGGGGAGAAGGTACTTGTTTTTCAATTACCAAAGAACAAGGGAATGAAGAAAGGGTTGTCGGAGAACCACACATATAAACAACTGCTTTTCATCACACCAGGAAGTGCATAAGGACAACGTGTAAGTGGTATAATCACTGCCTCTGCTTCTCATAAAGGATTAGTTTTTCTAATTACTGTAAATATTTTTATTGCCACAGCTCACACTGAAGAGTAAACAAAGCTGGGGAAACAGCTCTCACAGTCCAAAGGACAGAAGGAGTGTATCTCTTGTTGTAGTCATTTTAGACTGCAAGGAAGTTGCTGGCCTTGTGAGCTACCCTGATCCTTACTCCTCTTCCTCCTCCAGCTCTCTCTCTAACAGACTGAGAAGCAACAACTTGGTTCTTAATGCCAGATGTGATTTCTCCCCCATTATTTCCAAATCCAGCTTCCCTGTAACGGACTGCAACACCTTTCCCTCCCGCTCCCCTGCAACTCACCTTCACCTCTTTCCATTAAGTTAATCCACACTTAAGACCAAAAAGCAAACCAGCTGCTTTACAAACACACCTGCCCCACTACACTTACCACTCTGCTTGTTTATGCTTGCTTGAACTACCTTGGTTTTGGCTGGCTTATACACAGATCTCAAGGGCAGGAATTAGTATTTTGTACCATGCCTAACATTGCAGGAACCCAATTCAATTACTTACAAACACTTCTGCACTATATGTTATTAAATGTCAGCTTTCCTATGTCTATGTACCAATTTTATTGCTTTTAACAGTTCAGCAGCAGCTACATTCCTAACTCCGGTTATTGAAAAAGACAACTCACACTTTGAAGCTTAAAAAAAAACCCAAACAAACAAACAAACAAACCCAAATCAACAAACAAAGCCAAAACAAAAAAAAAAACCACCACCTCATCTCCAAAAACATAATATTCTTGCTCTAAAGGTTCTTCCACCTCACTCCCATCCTACAGCTATTTCTTTTAACAATGCTACTGAATTAGAAGAAATGAAAAAAAATCAGGAAAGCTCTGCAGCACTGGAAGAAAGCCATGCCTTTTCCTAAGTGAACAAGGAAAAGTCTTTGAGCCCTTCTAGGCTCCATATTATGAGACAGTAAAATAAGCTTATATACCAATTCAACTTGTTTTTAACCAAAATAGATGTAAACTCATCCCTCCAGAAACACAGATCTTTTATGAGTGTAGTTAAAAATGGTAATTCTGCTAAAGTAAGAATTCTAGCAGGCTTTTGATAGATAGTTTCTTCATACTGTGAGTAAAACTGTCAAATCAGCTGGTCAGCTGGCCATAAGAGAGGCAGAAAACTCAGGGTGAGCCAAGTCTAGTGAGGGCTGGTAGGGACACTTTCAGTGTTTCACATAACAGAAGTCAGAAGGAGTAGCAAATAACTAAGAGGACTGGTCATCAATACACAGCAAACAGGATTAGCTGCACAGGATGAGACCATACGGCTGCCAGCCAATAAATATGAAACCATGAATGATCAAGCAGGTTCAGGTGACAAGCCAGCTGACACCTTTGACAGGCATCAGAGGCCAGTGTACAAAGGACAACCATAATTGCATCTCATTAACTTGCAGGTGATTACCTTCCCAGCAACTGCTACCACTATCTTGGTTGGCGACTGTCAGTCTTTTGGGTGGTGTTTCAAGTGGAACACCAGTGTTAATCCACAAAGAGGTGTAAGGAAAGTGATCCTGTAAAGACTTGAAGAGAGCTCAGCCAAAGAGAGTAATGTGGTGCCAACAAAAGATCTAATCAGGTGGCGGCTATGAATGGAGGGGAGGAAAAAAATTTTTAAAATTCTCACAGGGTAAGTCGACAAGTAGTTGAAAAAGACAATTATGCAAAAATAACAGAACCTGGCTTCCACAAAGCTATTAACAGGCCTAGATGAAATTCAGATCTCTTTGGCTAAGTAGGAATGGCAGTATGTGAAATATTTTGAAGCCATTTAATTCAGAAAGATCTGTTTTACTTCCAGACATCTGGGGAAAACAAACAAAAAACCAACACAACAATAACAAAATATCTGCAGCATGTACTTGCAGTAGCTGACCCAAGACACACATGATGGTCTTGACAATAGGTCAGACTTGACACTCCTGTATAGCAATTTTAAATACATGAGTCTGGTCTGTTTTCCCACCTGAATCAGAAGAGCTCCATGCTCCTAGGTCAAAAGGGCTGACTTCATCCTTGAGAATATAAATAGACAATAGTAAATAGGATTAAAAGTGTTGTATTACTGATGCAACTGTTAGTGAAATACTATGACAGGTCTGAAAGATACAGTTTGAAGACTAAAATGAGATCTCATTCAAGAAAAAGAAAATGAAAAAATGCAAAAAAAAGAAAATACTGAAGATTGACCTTTAAGTGAAATCCATGAAGAGTTTGATCTATTTAGTCTATTCTAAAAAGGAAAAGGGGCGACTCAATCTTCAAGTCTCCTCTATGCTAGATGAAAAATCCAAGAACTACCTCTTCCAGTCTGGGAAATATGTAACAATATACAGTGATGAAAGCTTAAATTATGCATATTAGACTAAAAGACAAAGCAAAATATGTACTTTCTTAATGGTGAAGTCCCCTGATAATCCTACAGAACTACATTTTACACTCACACACTGCAATTATGATTGGGTGCTAAAAACTTTTCTAAAATAAAAAGTCTTTCCAAATAAAACTTCATGTAAAGCAGTAGTAAAGCTTAAGCAAGAAGCTAGACCAGCTCATAGGAAGTTCCTTTTACCACAGTTGATCATTTGTTCTTGCAGTCTCATAGCAGAGAAATTTGCTTATCAACAGGGAGCTGAAAATACATGAAGTCTGTGTGGTGTCGAGTCCAGGCACTCTGTAGATCTTCAAAGGCTAGGGTCTCAAAAAAAAATCTCAACCTAAAAGTCGTTTTCAACCAAATCAACAGTTTAAGTTGTTACAATGATTTCCAACAGAGACGCTAAAATGTTTCACCATATAGAGGAGTGCATTGTCTCTGGTGTGTAATGCTTTAACACCAAAGCATCCCGTTCTTCTAACAACTTTAGAACAAGAAACCAAATGTGCTTTGCTAATAAACATTTCCTTTCAGGAACCGACACCATTAGAACCTTTAATGGCAAAAATAGGCAGGTATCACTTGAAGCAACGAAAGGAACCTATCCAGCAGGTAGTTCTGAAATTTGGAAACAGTTTCTGGTATCTGTCCTACCTGCATGGCTGATTCTGATTTCGCACATAAAGACTTTTTTTTTCCCTACACTCAGATTTGAACTTAATACTCCACCTAAAGAAAAGGCTGATACCCATTCTTAATGTTTCTCATTTTAATAAAAAGAAAAAAAATGAAAATCTTCTGGACAAGATAACCCATACAGATATGTTGTTAGAATTTAAAGACTTAAACTCCTTATCAAGCTTATTATCTAATCAGTATACATTGCCCTTTCTGTTCTTGCTCCAGCAAGCAAAAGGTAGCAGTATCCCCTCTGCTTTCATACCAGACTGGACTTCTGCAAGAAAAAAATCCAATCCCTTCCAGATATCAGAAAATAGTGTTTTCTTTTATTTTTCCAAATTAAGGACATTTCAGGGGAGCAGGGTCCCACATGGACTCCTTTTTA
Source organism: Manacus candei (assembly GCF_025592945.1). Taxonomy (NCBI): domain Eukaryota; kingdom Metazoa; phylum Chordata; class Aves; order Passeriformes; family Pipridae; genus Manacus; species Manacus candei. The sequence continues at coordinate 19,187,799 of NW_026138097.1, forward strand.
TTTTTTTTAAATTTGAATTAGAAAAACAGCCTTAGCAGAGAAAAACAGTAACACAGACAATGCACAGTTAATTAGTGCTGAAGGTGCCATTAGCCATCACAGAACATTCCAGGTAACTAATTCAAAATTAGTATATTGCCTACCCTTACCATCATGGAACTCTGCTCAGTCTCCCATTCCTATATCAAGTACTTTGCAAGTTAAGAGCATGCAAGAATGCCAGGAACCTAAAAGAAACAGCTCAAGGGAAGTCTCACACCTTTGCATTGGGTTTCCTGAAGCTACAAAACAACACTTTGCCACAGGGAAATTATTTGCTTCACGTGAATAGGCCATTCTTGAAAACTGCTGTGACTGTGAAAGGAAGGTCAGCAGAGTTTAGAAGGATGTACTTTCTACCCACAGAATACTGGAGAATTAAGTGACTTCAAGTGAGCCATTGCAGACCATCTCGGAACTCTCCTGATCCCTTTAAAGAAGCAAAAAAAAGATAAAGCCATGTGCTAGCAAGGTATGATTAAAGATATTTCACTACTCTTCTCCACCATGCTGTCACCACCTTGCTAATGTCTTCTTTGTTCTCAACAGTCTCATCTAAGCCATCTGCTTTAACTGTTTCCATGTACCTATTTCACCTAGGAGTTCTCATCATAACACAGGAACCCACTATGCTAGGTGATATCTAAATACAAGCAGCAAATTTACACCCACAAAGATAAAAAACCCTGAGGCACACAAACACAAGCCTATCCCAAACGGCTTGCTTCTGCCAAGTCACCACTTCCCTGAATGCCCTCACATTCCTGTGAAGAACATGACTTGGATCTTCATGTGTAACACAACTAACAAATTAATTGTCAGACAAAGTGAATCTACCTTGTAGTTACTGTTTTTATACCCTCTGACCTCAGTCACATTTCAAATGCACTCTGAGAAATCCAGAGCAGAAGGGAATCACAAATCTTGTTTCTCAGAAAACAAGATTTTTATCCAACAGCTACAACCTGAATTTGCTAAGGAAGAGATCTTGGCACAAGTAAATTGCCTTTTTTAGGATCTGGAAGTTGAACTCATATTAGGAATATACTATGAAGCCAGTGTGGACAACTGTCTGTCATCAGTTACTTGCTTCCTTGAAAAAAAGTCTTGAAAACATTCATTTTAATTTCTGGTCAGAGTATCCTAATCAGAACTGCCAAAGCAGTAGCCACTCAAAAGATGTTCTAGATCAACTCTGTCAATACTAGGAGTAACTGGAAGGAAACAGTTTGTCAGGAAGACTCAGTACATGAAGAAAAGAGTAGAGCTCTCCTCATCAGGCCTCGCATGTGGCATAGAGTTCCCTCCTTTCACAAGCACTATAGCTGTCATCTCCTGTTACATAACCATCTTTCTGTGCTCAGTGAGAGCTCATGAGCTCAAGCTTGCTCAAAAGCTTTGTCAAGTAACAACAGAAGTTACCGGACTTGCAAAATATTACTCTCATATTAAAAAAAAATCACATGCTACATTGAGAACATTTACACCTTTGAAAGAGGGAGTTTACTTGTGCATAGTACTAACCTCAGAACACAGGGGGTCTTGCTCTGGAAATGAGACAAAATTATTTTATCTTCTTCTAGCTAGCAGCCTCTGCCTTACTTCTCAGATGCACTGAACACTTCATTTCTCCAATACCACTAACTGTCTTACATGCTAACAATTATCACCACAAGACAAGTATCTTCATCAGACAGTTAAGAAGAGAGACAGCCTTGCCTCAGGCCACAGTGAGTCAGTGGTACAAGCAGGATCTCACATCATCTCTCATTCCTCAGCTCAGTCCTTCAGATAGCAAAGTTCTACTACTCCCACTATCTTAAGAATTGATATCTTGACTTGCTAAAGTACATCTAATTAAAAAGAAAGATCTAGAAAGCAAGAAACAGCTGCAAAAAAGCTGTGATTTAAATCAATCAGTAAGTGGCTTGGTAAAAAATAAGGATATAAACCACTGTTTTCTATGAAGCTAACTGCAAAGACGCTCTCTTGCCTGCAGTCGCTGCATCTCTAGTATCTATTACAAATAAAGCATAAACTCAACAAACTGTTTCCTTGACATTACAAGCCTGATTTGTGCAAAGTCTTCTAAGCTGGCTGCAAAAGGTGGACAATCACAATGCACATACCACTCCCCAAAAAAAACCTATCTTTCAGTTTTCCAAGTGTCGAGTAAAACAGTGTTATTTTTAGTATAACTTATGTAAAAATTGGATGAAACTTGGGCATTTCAGGACTCAATGACAGTCATGGTTTCTTTCTGGTGACAAGTTACACACAACTCTGTTTCTGCAGCTCTTGCACCTTTATAATTCATTTTCAGTGGATAAGGAAGAAACTGAAAAACAAAGCAGCAAAGCCTAGCTCTAGACAACACTTCACATTTAAAATGAAGTTTTCTTTTAAAAATGTAAAATATGCTATTATTGAAAAAATGCTTTCAACTCTTTGAAGATGACACTCCAACACACATTAAGATGGCAATTGCTTTGCATAAGACTGAGTTGACAAGGCTTTGCAGAACTGATGTATCACTAGAGCTTTTACCAACTGATTTACAGCTTTGATGTGGCTCATCAGACTTTATAAGCTACGCTGACACAGTGCAAAGTCTCTACTGACAGAAATAGCAAGAGTTCCTTCAGCGGCAGACTTTGGCTGCTCCGTTTTAAACTGCAGTCTCCATGGCAGGATTTCTTCATCTGCATCAGAATGTTCTGCCAACAGCCATCACAGGAGTTCTTAAAGGGGAAATCATACATAATATTTAAACAGTGCACACTGGACTACTTCCCTCTTGAAGCGACAGAATTGAAAATATGTAATATTTGCTTTCATTGTCTCCAGAATAAGAGAAGAAAGGTTTTATCTATTCTACTCATCAAATAATATGCTGCAACTTGGATGGGACAAAAACAAGCTAAATTAAAATGGTATTAATAAACACTGCCTTGAAATAGTAACAGTTGCTTTCACAGCCTGTGTGGCTCCTGTGCAATAGAAATTGTGTACATTTAAGTGCGAGGAAAAAAAAAAACCAGAAAAAAAAAAGAGATGGCAACTCTCAGCAATTTGTATGTTTAGGCATATTTTCCCTTTCATCTTTTCTGTCTGTTTCATTCCATAGCCTTCATTGCAGTTTTCCTGCTTTCTAGAGTCCCAGCTGCTATGAGAGAAAAACCAGAAGTTATCCTAGTCTTCCAGCTACGACTGTCAACTTTTGTTTTTCCCATCTGCTACCAGTACAGCACCCTGTGCACTAAAGAACTTGATCTTCTTACAGAACAGAGTTTGACTTGAGACTCCTGATACTTCTCCAATATAAAAGTTTGTTCTTTACAACAGATGAAGTCGAACTATGTGTGTTCTTAAGCAAGTACGCCACACAAAGCCAGCTGCAGTGCTACAATACTGATTGGCCTTTATACACAGTATATTAAGCTTTTCCTTCATTAAAATTTGTTCTACAAGACACAATGGACAAATCAGCAACAATTTCCCACTGGGTGGATGGCATTATAAAGAAGTTTGTTTCTTCCCCTCAGCATTGCCTATGATGACACATCTCTCAACTCAGGAGTGCGAACACACACACACACACACACACACACACACAGAAAAACATATCTCGTCCTATTTGCCAAAAAGCCAACCCAGCTCTGAACAGAAAGCCAGTGGTGTATTGGTAATCAGCCTGCTTGCTAAGAGGAATTTCTGTAGAAGTCATTGAAGCTTTGTTACCCCAAAATCCCAGTTGAAAACTGCTTTAAGAAGGGTGTGGGTCAATGAAGAAGAGATTCCCCCCAGTCAGTAAATACCAATAATAGTTATTTTATACTTTCCCCTTAAAAGGCTGGTGACCATTCTAAGTGTGCCTGCCACAAGCTAATGGTCAGTTTTATAAAAATCTATGTGCTATATTACTTTAGGAGCATGTAGGTGACATGCAGACTGAAGCCTTTTACAGAAGGATGCAGAAGGTTTCCTACTAACTGATTTCATTACTTCCACAATCTTAAAAAATCTGTCTAACAATCAAGCAATCCAGATGCATTACCAGAGGACAGAAGCCTCTATTAAAACTTAATATTAGAAATGTCAACTAGAGGCCCACTACTGAATAATTCAAAGCAAGAAAAGGTCTCTCTCTCGCCTCTTGTCACCTGCTTTGAGCAACTCTGCAGCAAGATGTAATAGTGAGTTACAGCAAACGATGGTTGGGTTGAATGCAGAATGAAAAGGCACACAGAAAAAAAAAAAAGAAAACAAACCCCTACAAAATATGGAAAGAGAATCTTAGCTGCACAAGGCCTGTGTACGAACTCTATGGCTTAAATGACAAGAAACCATCTTTAGACATCGTGTCTGAAAAACTGTACAACTGGAACAGGACTAGCAAACGCCACAATCTTCTACCTTCACAGTGTTCCTCTGCCTTATTAAACAAGTTCAAAGTTCCAGAAATGAAAACATGTTAACATGTTGTTTTTGGACAAAAGCAGTTAGAATGAGAAAGCTCTGGCATATTTTTATCATCCCTTCTATCTGTAAGTGAAATATAATTGCAAAGTGAAAGAGGAATATCAAATATAAGCATCTTTTTAAGTCCCAACATTTTCAGGTCTGAAAAAAATTATTCTTTCAACTTTCCAACCCTGATCAGCTCACTAAGATTTTTTCCTTCTCAGTATGAGCAGTCTCCCAAGTAAGTAACAGAAAATGAACCAAGAAGCAGCTTAAGAATTTGACCAATATTGGCTTAGTTATGTTGGCAAGTTCAGCAAAATCTGGTCTTCATATTGTGTCATAACAAAAGCTGAAGCAGCTATTTGGTATGGAAGGAAAACTGATCTAAAATTTAACATCAGGGAGCAAATTATGAGGTGTCCTCTCAGATTCTCTCCATTCCCTGCTCAAGATTTTGCTGAGACACATCCAAGTTTCTCTCACCCTGCTCATAAAACACAATCTTAAGGACTCTCTGCATAGCAGTCAAGACGTCATTGTTGGCAAAACTTCATCTTGTACAAGAGAAACCACTATCCCAGCAGCTCGTGGTACTAACAAGTTCTTTAAGAACATTCAGACGTGGGTTTGCAATTAAATTTAAAAACCTGTCACCAGTCTTTGTAAGCCTAAATAGGATAGGTACCAATTACAAGAATTCCCCATTATTCTGTAGACTACTAACTTAGCAAGAGCACGCACTAGTATGAATTCCCAGGGATGTGGAATACCATTCTTTCTCACTGAAGAGCTGCAGAGAAGCTGAAAGGAGTGATTTTTTCCTGCATTCTTTCTCTTTTTCATGATTTCATGACTTAATTTCTCAAAGCAATCCTATTCCATTTTTTAAATTATAGCAGCTACATTTGGAGAGAAACCACACAATTATTTAACAAAACCAGAACCATATAATCTGTTCATTTTCTGTGTCAGGGAGAGTGCAGTTACGTTCTAAAGTGTAATCCACTCACACCATGGTTAAGACATTAGTATTTTACCAGGTTTGTGTACAAATAAAATTACTTCTGCAAGTTTTGCTGAGCACTACACTTTAAACAACATAGAAAAACCACACTGTATGTTCATCAGGCCCACCTGTCTTACAGAGAACTGCAATCAACTGCTCTGTGCCTGAGTTGTTCAATTTGCTTGAAAGATGTGAGAGAGCAAACCTTCCCTCCTCTCTTCCCTACAAATCTCAAGAACTTTCACAGTCTAAAAATCCCTACAGGAGATTATTCAGCTATAAATGAAGGGTCTCAATTTGAAATACTAGCAGCAATAAAAACCTAAGAATAGCCTATCTGAAACAGCCAAACTCAGAAAAAAAATCTCGTTTAAAAAAAATCATTCATCTGAAGCTGCAACTGACTTTTTTTTTTTTTTTTAGCAAAGAAAACTAGACTAAAATTCCAGTCTTTAGTAATAAATACCAGGGGAGGCTCTCCCACAATAAACACACATCAAGCTCACTCATTTTGTAAGACTGCATTAAGCATTTGGCCAGAAATCATGAAGCAACTCCTCCTCGTTTTAGGATGAAACATCCAATACCCTACAAAGCCAAACAGCTGCGGCATGAGAAAGTTTATCACTGGCACCCCATTTGAAGCCCTCATGAAGCATAAGTAAAAATGCATGAAAGTTAATGAGATTCCAATATGGGCAAAACAGAACACTGATGACCTGTTATTCAAGGAAATTGGTTACACCTTAAAGCCTTTGCTAAACACTCAAGTAAAGATGAAAACACAATGATAGGACATAAACACTTGGGAAATAAAGATCTACAACCTGCCAAAGAGTCTGGCAGCAGAAGCCAGTCACAGAAATGAAATGTATATCTAAAAGCCTTCAATTTTAGGAGCAATACTAAGATGGTTTCTCATTCCCGTTTGCTAGCAAGTCAAACTTGTAACCCCCAATATTGCCTTTGAAAAGTTTAAAAAAGAATTAATAAAGGAAAAGGATATCCTTGCTTTCACTTGCATCCTATACAAAACCATCACTTTGTATCCTATATGCAGTTGGAGAAATCTTCTTAGCATCTCAGGGGGCCAGAAGCTCAATGTTTCACACAGCTGCTATCTTCCAAGAATACAGTTTCCAAACTACACTTCTTCCAATTATGTGTACAGTGAGCTTTTCAGTTGCTTGGAAAGTGATACAGAAGTTTGAGATTTTCACTGAAAGAGTAAAATACCTACTGTCTCACAAATTTTTATTTCATCAGAAATGCTAAAGCTGTTACCACTCCTCTCCTCACCATACACACATATAGCCCTACCTCTTCCATAGGAAGGCAATTTAATTGCCTTAATCTTTCCTGAAAGTCATTTAAATATTTTTCTTGAGGTTTTCTAAAAATAATCCAAAATAAAGCAGATACTCTGTATGGAAAATATAAGCCCAAACAGACTGGCTATCATACCAGTAACTGCATTGCTTTCTCATATATTGGAAAGCTGTCTGACAATGCAAACAAATGCAGGATCACTAGCAGTTTTGACTGTATTGTACAAGCCATAAAACAGAAGAATTTTAGTCCTTTAATTGCTTCAAAGACCCTGAGTTTTTTTCTTAGCCACCTTAGCTATTTGCTGCAGAGGATGTAAATCCAGCGATCACAGGCTGTGTTTTATTAAAACGCCTTCTCCATTTCTTTTTTTAACTTACAGGATGAAATCAATCAAAACAAAAAACCCCAGTATTTATGAATCATACGCCCTAAAGAGAGGGTCAACCTTTGACTATCTAAAATAAAAGCAGAGGTATCTTCAGAGACAGCAACTGCAGCTCATATACACCCCTATGGACATATCAGCTGCCTCTAACACTGATCACAAAAAGCTGATTAGCACCATCTCTACAGGAGAGATCAGAACTGCCCTAATGCAATACCCTTGACTCGTTTCAGAAAGAACTTCAAACAACTCGACGGTGACAGCCCACGGGAAGGGAATAGACCTTGTCCAGCACTATCCCCCAATGCTCTCCATCACAGCTCTTTCACGGTGCTTGGTGACAGGGAGAACACTCTACAGTGCCTGTTCCTGTCAGCACCCTCATGAGAGCAATGGTGCTTCCCCGCAGTCGGATGTCTGGAAAAAGCAGGGAACCACGTATGAAAAACGATCCACTGTCCCTGTAAAAGCTTGTATTTCCCCTGTTGGAGAAGGAAGGCAGAAGAAAATTTTTGAAGAACCAGACTACTGGCTTGAGGGTTTATGACCACCTATTGGAACAGTTTAGTTTTGTATGCCTTTATATCCCCTACACTAGTGAACACCAGAAGTCCTTTTAATCCTTCTTTGTAATCCTTAAAACTGCATCCATTCCTCAAGGAACAGGATTTCCAACCCAATAGTCAATAACATCTTCTCAAGAAAACTAAACAGCACTTCAGCACTGCTGTGACTAGAGACCACAGCCAGGGAAGTGCACTCTCAGTGTTTTCACCTTGTCACAAAGCATTCTGACAAGGAAGATGTTATTTCCAGGACCATTTCAGGATGGGGAGAAAAAGAAAGACAAACAAAACCAGCAAAAACCCCAAAACCAACCAACAAACAAACAAAAAAAGCACCACCTAACAAGCAAGCCCCACTCAACACTCCACCACAACACCCCTCTTTTACCTCTAAGTTAGCTGCTAGGTTGCCAAAGCCTGCAAATAACATCCAAATACCTAAAAAGTACAGTTAGACAGTCCATGTTACTAAACAATTTTATAATCAGATCTACAGCTTATCTTGACCACCCAGGTTGGTGAGCAAGAACTAGATTACGTCAGCTTCTCAGCTGCAGAGCCTGAAGCCCAAGCCCCCTCTCCCTCAAAGAGACAAATACTTGGAAGCTGTGATATTCTCAGGAAGCTGAGCTACTTGCTGTAAAAAAAGCTGCTTAGTAGACTACACATTATCTTCTGGGAGGCGTGATGAAATATTCACTTTGGTCTCTGTAAGGCATCCGTCATGCCATATGGATGCCCATTAGCTCTTGCACAGAGTAACAGCTAAGGGAAAAAACACAGCACTGGAATGGAGAAACCCAAATTCCCAGCTATTACATAGCTGTTGTGAATGCCATCAAGAATCATTCTCCCCTTCCCCCACACCGCATGCTATCTTTCAGCTAAAAGTACTACACAAATGAATGCCCAAGATTTAAGGTACCAAGGGAATGTATGGACTGAACACCCTGATTGCTTTAGGGAAGACAGATCCATCATGCTGTTGCATAGTTACTGAGCAAAAAGTGACTAGCAACGGCCACTGAAGATTAGGAGTCCAAAGTCTTGATGCTCAACCGCCCTGTAACAGAACTTTTCCAGATGAAACCACACATCAGTAAGACACAGAGACAGAATCAGACAGGAATACATACTCAGTCCCAGTCTTAGTTAAGGAGTTAATATACAGCTTTCTTATTGGCAGTGTTACACACCACTTTCCGCCTCACACACCTCCCCAAAACCAACAACAAAACACAAACTTGCATGAGGTCTCATTACAGGAAGGTCTCTGCTAGACAAATTGAGAAGAGTAGACTGGAATAAACCAGTATCATACTCTTCTGCTTGAAGTGACAACACAATCTCTCTCCACAGCCTGGATGTCTGTTACCCAGAAAAGCAGCAGAAAATGGTTTACTTTAAGAACTCAAGTGTCCTCTTTTACCCCAGAGTAATTACAGAACACAGCAGACATTCATTCTGGAGAGCAGAGTACAATAGCTGTTTGTTACCATCAGCATTACAATCTAGCATTTATCTAAGCCTATCACACACAGAACAGACAGCACAAAAAATGCTCAAGACAGAATTCAAAAGTACTATCTGTAAGAAATTACAGGTGAAAACCCAAGCACCAGGACGAAGGTTAGGCCCAAAACTCACAATTTAACCACCCACTAATCTATCAACTGAGCATACATTTATCCAAGCTTCATCTAAGAAGCATTAGGCATGGCTGGTCAGAGAATAAGCAGCAGAAAAATATTCTAATCATTGTAATCTACTGCTAGTAAGGAAAGTTGCATGTTACACAGTAGACATAGGTTTTGTGAAGAGGAAGAGCACCCATACATGTCTAACACCAAAACCAAATTTTTGTTATGAACGCACAAAGTCCATAAACAACAGAAAGAAGATGTAAAAGTCGGCATCTATGTTTTTTTTCTTCTCAGGTGTCTCACAAATTCTTCCACATTGAAGCCCAATCACGAATTTCAAAAAGCACAACATATTAACTTTCCACATCCTTTCCAGGTGAGAAATACAGATTCCTTTACTCCCCATACATTCTCTATCAGTGCCAGTTTAGACTTTCCTAAATCAGAGAACTCACTCTCTCAAATTTAACACACTCACACAAATCTTGCCCCAACATCCACTTTATTTTACAACCACCACCATATTTACCCACATAAGAGCTCAAATTGAGAAAACTGTTATCCCACATTGCCAGACAGATTTTAGAAAACATCAGACTATCTCCTAAAACAGCACATAGCATTTTAAGAGCTACCTTGTTTACATTAAGGAAAAGATTGAAAAGCACCAGTTAGACTGCTGTGAGCTGTCAGTCCCCCAGTTAGACTGATGTGAGCTCCTTCATTACTAAGCTTTGTTGAAGGAGAGCAGGCCAACAACACTGATGTACTGCAGGGGGAACATGAAAAAGCGGCATCTATCCCATGCTCTGAAGATTCCTGTGCCATCTTCAGAGAGCAACAGAAACAACAGGATTTCAGAACCTACTCTATTACATCCTTGGGTAACCTCCCAGCCAGAGATACTAAAAATTCAAATAAACTCAAATAACATCACATGTAAAACATTCATAAAGATTTTTTCTAAACATATTCTGTTCCAAATGAGGAGACTAACTGTTCTACTTAATTTACTGCGGTAAGTATATTGAAGTCTCTAATTTTTAAAGACTGCACATTGGCTGAAGGAATGCAATTAGCTGAATACAAATACTTGTTTGGACTCTTGCTGAACAGCAACACATACTTTTCTAGAAGGGCACACTGGATTGAACATGTAATTACAAGCTCAACTGTAACAGCACAAATAGACTAAACAAGGACTTTCAAGTTACTCATGCTCAGCTTCGAAAGTTTGACCCCTGAAGCCAGAAGTACATTCACAAAGGAGAACCAATTTTTCCAAACAGCCAGAAATACAAACACAAGTTTAAGCAAGCTTACAAATCCTGAATAATCACAGTACCCTTCATCAAGGCTAATTTCTCCACCTCAAAAGTTTCAGCTCAGGCATAGAAATAAAAATTCTATTTCCCTTTCCAGTGCTTATACCTATCAATAAATGGCTATAACAACTACACTAATAACAGACAATTATTTCATTTTACCTGCAACACTAAAAATATATTTTTTTAAGTAGAAGTCAAACTTTCCCAGCCAAACTTTTTCTTTCACCAAAAATCCCAAGATCTCATAACTCTTTTCCTTAACAACTTTCTGCCAGGGAACACTCATAGCTTCAGGAGACCATTGTCTGTATTTTGGCTCTTTCTATGAAGAAATACACTTAGAGCCAAAACCAGCTACAGCTCTTACTAAGACCTTCTGAAAAACAGGTACAATTTCCATTTTGTACTTCAATCTAAGACAAGCTAACATTTGTATCAGTATATAAATACAAAAGATCTTTAATCAAGTGCACTCTCTCTATGTTTTATAGCAGGTTCAAACTAAACTACTTCTGTACTTAGTAATAATTCAAATCCAGAAGTTTTATGAGAACTATGGCTCCCTTCTAAATCTGTACAAGGTTTATCTCCCCAGTGAACCAGAACACAAAATGTTACACTCAAGACAAGACTTCTGCTGCTCTGAAGTAATTTCTCAGAGAAAAAACTAAGCCTAAAACGTGTCTGAGTAAGGAATCACACATGTGAAGTAATGCTCAGATCTGCAGGCTAGAAAGGCCAGTTCTCCAGAAGCTCCAGGTGCCAGCAGCATAAACTGTGACAGCCAATCCCAGGTTCACTGGCAATCCTACTAGTGTAAGACCACAGACATACTGCTAGGAGCAGAGCTCTGGAGGTCACTAGCCCCACCATCCTCTTCGGATGGTAAATAGCAAGCCCATCTGGTGTCTGTCAGAGCAACAGAAGTCACTACAGAGCCAATCCTCCTGGAAGTCGTTTCTGGGCATGTGAAGGACAAGGATCTGACTAGGAACAGTCAACCAGCATGAGACTAGACTGCACCCAACCAACCTGACTGTATTCAGAGGACACGAGTAGGGTCTGTGCAGGCTAAGGAAAAGCAGTGGATGTTTTCACTGCTGTTTTAGCAACACCTTTTGCTTGGTCTCCCGTAGCATCCTCAGTTAATGATATGAGCCGAATAAGTGGACAATACCACCAGGTTCAAGGTTTGTGATGAGGGGTACAAAGCTCCACTGCAGGCTGTCCCATTTCTATGGGAATAACTCCAAACTTTACCAGGTAAAACCTTGAGTAACCTAATATAACCAGACCTGACCTGCTCTAAAGGGAGAAGTGAGACCATCCGAGACCCAGAGGTCCCTTCTGAACTAAGTTATACCATGATTTCTTCTTTGGGTTTTTAATAAATAAAACCAAAATCTGTTACAGCCTGGGTTTGCTTCATGCCATGCTTCTGGCCACCCTGCTGGTTTTCAGCAGATAAAGTGGACTAAGAGCCACAACAGAAAAAGTACTATGGAAAAGGACAGTAACTTCTCTGCTTAAAAGATTGAAAAGTCATTCTGAAACAAGCCTCAACACTGTATTTTCAAGTCAAGGATCTCAAACTTGGTTCCAAGTAGGGATTAACAACAACAAAAAACCAACATAAAACAAAACACCAAAACAAACAAAAAGAAAAAAACTACAGACCTGCAGTTAAGCGCTGAAAGGAGAGTTAATACTACATTCATTACTGGACTCTTGCAACAAATCCATTCTGTTAAACATGTCAAATACATTTAGACTGTGAATAATCTAAAAAAACCCCAAAAACTTCAGTTCACCCTCCCCTTTGTTTGCATTAATTCCCACAGAAGAAGTCTAGTATAAGATTTTAAGCACCAGAAGTAAGAGAAGTAATGGCATCATTTGCTGGATGGAGGCCAGGATCTCAAATATCCACTCAAGCTTGCATCTCTAGAGACAGTGTTTGCTCCTACCATAATTGAGTTATGTTCTGTGCAACGAGAAGGTGAATCAATTATGTTCACCACTAAACAGACAAGTTTAAGTATTCTCTCGAGCTTAAAAATTTGTGCAATGACACCTTCAAATACCGTTTGTTCTTCTTTTTTAAATAAAGAACACCCCTTTTATTCAATCTCTTCTCTTCCTGGAAATTCTTCAGCTCACAAACCAGTGAAGTACACTCAAGTTTTAACCCAGCAAGGCCAGGCAGCTGGGACTCTATTTTTTTAGTTTACAGTAAGTACCTGATGGAGTAATTTCGGTTAAATGTGGCACTGCCATCTAAGCCTTTGCTTTTGTTCAAACAGGGAACAACCCTCATCTCAGACATTAGAGTCACATTTAAAAGGAAGAATATAATCGTGTGTATAAAGAAAAGTATTAACACTGTAAATTCAACTTATAGTATTTTAGAGGTCAATCCTCCTTGTTTGCTGTAACAGTGGCTCATTAATTTGGAATACAGCTACAAGTTGAACAAAACCACTGCAGCAGAACTTTGATTAGGTACCAGTCTTCTGTACTTCTTCAAAGGGGATTCACAGTTTGCCTTACTGAAAAAATAAATTAAAAAGCCAAACTGAAGATCGATTTCTGCACCAATTCACAATTAAAATCAATTTTTGTTTAGTTGCAGAATTCAGTGAGCACCAATCTTAAAGTTTTTTCTGACATCATCCCACAGGTATGAAGTAAGCCACATGCACTGTAGGACAAACAGATACTGGTAGGTATATTTTTGGGACAACTCTTTAGCTAGAAAAAGCAGGCACGCAAGCCCTTCAAGTTATGCATTTTCGAGTGCTGGGTTTATTTAGATTTTTTTCATAAACAAAGACTGAATTCGTCTGTATTTAGATTAGACGTAATTACTATCAAAACTATGAAATAAAATCAGTATCATTTCTATTGCAGTGACAACCCAATTTTGTAAACTAATGAAAACACAATTGATTTATCTAAGATGTAATTACCACAACTGACCGAGGAGAGTGTGCTTACTCATGCTATCCAAGGTAAGATAAATCCTAAATAGGCCCTTATAAAGACTAAACAACTCCTTATTAAGAGTTTTGTAAGCTGTGTTAAAGAATATACATAACATTTGTAAGAGAAAACAAAGAGTAACTACTTAAAAAAAAAATAGATACTATAATCTTATTCCACACCCATTTAGCCTCCATTTCTGACAGGGATATTATTCAAATAATTCAAAGTCATCAAAACTGAAAATCAAACGGAAATTCCCTAGTAATCTTATGTATTAAAAAGTACCTGAACAGGGTCATTTAGAGAAGTCATGTAAGATGTAGTGCTTTCTGCAAGAATGCAAAGTTGCTTTTCTATATCCTCCAGCTGAAGCTTCTGCTATTAAACTCTACTTCCTGTGTATATTTTTAAGTAGCAAAAATGGAGAACAAGAGCTCTACAGGAGATGCTTCTATGGATAAAGATGTGGTGGACTTTAATACAAATGACTCACTACATACCTCTCAACTCCCTTACTTCATAAAACAGCTGCAGAATAAGAGAGGACCTACAACAGGCATGAGCTGGAGAATGAGCTCTGCAGTTCAAATTATTTCTGCAAAAGCAGCAGAACACTTTTGCAAGGTTTGCCAGCGTTCCACAGAGTTATTTCAAATCTCCTTGGGATACTTGTTCCTCAACTTTGAAACGGTTAATATCTTTTAAAGGCAACACACCACATTCTAAAAATATCAAGAAATGAATTCACTAACATCAAAAGTTTTGCTTAAAACAGCTTGAAAGCAATTTTTCGCACACATGCGCTAGCTTGGACAAAAAAATACATTTCCATGCAGAAACGCTAACGAGTCTTAAATTTTAATTCACAAGAGACTTAACTTCCAGTTCAGTGATACAAACATTAGTAACTTGGAAAGATTTTTCTCATATGCAGATTTCACAATCTAAGTTAAGAGTTTTCTGTTTATTATTAGACAGCCCTCACACATATAAGTCAGGGTAAAAGACACACAACTGGCAAGAACTTCTTTGAACTCTAAGAACACCTCAGAGCTAGATCTGTTTAATCAAGCATCCCATTTTCCCTCGGCTCCACACGTACAAATGGTATTTCTCTTGCTTTCTATTCTTGGAAAAGCCTCAAAACAGTCTGGTCTAATTCTGTCTCCAATTCTTTCTGCACTATATTCAGCCAACTTCTATACAGACACACAGCTCATTTGTGAGAATTAAGTCTATCTTCAAAAACCCAAGTACCATACCCATTCACAGTACCTCCACCTTCTATATAACCTTTGATT
Source organism: Manacus candei (assembly GCF_025592945.1). Taxonomy (NCBI): domain Eukaryota; kingdom Metazoa; phylum Chordata; class Aves; order Passeriformes; family Pipridae; genus Manacus; species Manacus candei. Next base: position 19,202,851 of record NW_026138097.1, read on the forward strand.
AGAACAATTTACTTCTTTCCAACTCCTAAGTTTTTCATGCAGCCTCTACACCATGAACTCCTACCTTCCACTAGCCAAAGTCATCAGTCATCCACCAATTAATTTCTTCCCACTTGAAATCATCTTTTATGAATGCAACAGAAATTCAGAAACCAGTCAGAAACATTTCTGAGTCTACACCTGAGCTGACAGCCTCAAGGACACACCTGCTCTGTCACATGGGTAACAAAGGATAACATCTTATGCACCAAATGAGTCCAGCAGGAAAAAAAAAAGACAATAAAATGTATTTCACTCTACTGCACCTTTGAACAAAAATTCAAGAGCCTCACTGGAGAGAGGTTTACTGCCAAATACAAAATACCTGTCATTAACAGCTACACATAGGAGACACCTAAATAAAAAAGGTAAACCAAAGTAAATAAACCACATAAAACCACAATAAAATAAAATTCAGAAACCACAAAGTATTATTAACACCTATAGAAGTACTTTTGAAAATGAACCTCTGCTCCCTTTTCCTACAGAAGAGGACTCAAGGTACCCTCAGTGTAAGTCTAACATCCAAAGTATTCCAAGATCCTCATTACCTACATAACTTACTTACCATAAAAGGCTGTCTCTGCAGCAACAGAAGAATTATGTGTTCCTGGGTACCTTAAAAAGGTCAGAGACCTAAGCATTAGTAAGGAAACCAAACCCACCCGATTTTAACATTGTAGTTTTATACCTGTATTTTTGCTCTTACATATATACACATGCACACACACACACATAATTTTACCCATTCTATGACAAATACAGTGGCAGGGTGTTTTCCTCCTCTATCACTAAATTTCAAGAAGTCACTCAGTTTTCCCTCCCAGCACAGTTATGGTACACCTCAATGGCCTTAGACACTGTAGAAGAAACCAAAACAACACTGAGGGACACTGGACAGAGGAGTAAGCAAAACATGAAGTTAGCCACCAATTACTTCCTGCAATTATGGCAAAAAGAAACAGAGCAGAAGTGAACTATTAAATGCATGTGGTAAATCTACAACAGTAGCTATAAGTTAAAGAGAAGTATTCTGCAAGAAAATTTGAGCATTTGCTCTCAGAGCTGTTTCTTTAAACAGGAATATTGGAAACACCCACAAAAGAACTCAGATATAAAATCTGACTTCCCAGGTTCAGTTACTTCAGGGAAGTTTCAGTATACATTTTCCTATCTTTTACAGTTTTATCTGTTGTTGACTAAAGAGGAGCTGACGGCTTATAGCAGTCAACAGCAACTGTGCTTGTGGTGATCATGAAACACTGGACCTCAAGATCCCAAAGGGAATGAGGAAGGAGAGCAGCAGAGTAGGTATCTAGAATACATGAAAGCAGACTCCAGCTTATTCAAGAAGCCTGTAGGTGGAACACCCTGGCAGACACCTCTGAAGCCACATTTAATGGGGTGGAACTCATCCCACTGACAGCAGAATAACATTACATTTATTTCTTCTCTAGGAGAAAAGACTTCAGAATCATGTTTTTAAATAGGAAAGATCTTAAATGCTAAGAAGTGGTGCAGCACTGAGAGAGGATGTTAGCATCTGTGGGAAAGTATAATATGCAAAATCTAACTACTTCTTTTCTCCTGCACAGCTCATTTCTCTCCAAGCAGGCTAATTCTGAAAATCTCATTACAAGTAGTTGAGAAACTTTGAGATAGACATACCCCTAAAAAAAACCGCTCATTTACAGAGTCAAACCACATTTATTTTGCTTACATTTCAGTTCACAGTTCAGAGATGGCTGAAAAAACATTGTGTTAGATGGGATGAAAGCACTGAGTTTTGGATTGTATTCCACCTCAAGCATTTAGGTTTATATCAAATCCATTTTGCTAGCATCTAAAGCAACTCCCCACCAACTTTCTAAATTCCTTACTCAATTACTTGAAGCATTCCTTTTCTATGATCACCCACATTCCATGAGGAGATGGAACTGCAGTATATGCAGTACAGTACTTTTGAGGGGATCAGTACAACACGTTTCTTTTCCCCTGTTATACATAAACACCTTAACCAATAACTGCCTTAGGAGAGCACTTCCTTCTAGAAATAGAGCTCATCATGGAGATAAATGAGGAAAAAGGGACAAGCACTATTTCTTTCCTCCCTTTTTCTCCCCCCCTCCCCAAACACATCTTTATGCTTAAACATGTTTCCCTCTTAGCATTAGAATCTTACTGTAAGAACAAACAGATAACAGCCACTAATTCATTTTGGATATAGTCTGATGGTGAATTTCAAGGAAGGCGATAAAGCATTGCTCCAAAAATTCAAACAAACCAACCCACCTTCTTCCAAAACAGTATCTGAATACACACAATCCTCCTATTAAAATAGATGCCCAAGCTACCCTGTTGCCCTGCTAGCCAAGTAGACTCTTCTTTAGCAATGATTCTGGGAGAAGACACAGCACAGAACATGTTCAACAGTGCTCATGTAAGTACTACAACAATGCAGACAGAAAAAGGATCTTCTTAAATTTCTGCTAATACATCTGTCTTAAATTTAAGCAAGCACATCTGATTAGTATAACAATCATCTGGTTTTAATTTGTGTTTTAAAATCTGCTTTTTACAGCCAACACGTTCTGTTCTGGAAGTCAACTCTCTGTGTGAGCATTTCATCTGCATGTCAACAACACTGTTGCAAAAGGGGTCACATAGTTCTTTTATACGGCAAGGCTATTTAGTAACTGGTCAACTCACACAAAGCTGATGAATTTTAGATAAACCCCAGTAAGGCAGTACTGTCCAAAATAAGGCTCTTTTAACAACCCCTCCTCCACGACCCCACCCCCCCCAAAAAAAAATCCCCATGCTACAAATACTACCCAGACACCTAGCTGAAACATGGAACTCTGAAAGATCTAACAGACTTCTTCCCGCCCAACAGTTTTCTAGCTGGTGCTCTGCTTGCTTTGTCAGCAAGGTAGGCCAGAAGAGCCTGTCTTTCAAAGGATCTCCCAGGAAAAACAAGCACACTCTACAAAGCAAAAGGACTTCCTCCCAACATTTTGGCCAGCTGCACAGTGGAGAAACCAAGTGAAAAAAACCAAGTACCAGTGGAAAATGCTCAGTTTTAATCAACCCTCTTATATCATACCAATTTCTCCAACTTTTTAATCTTTTCTACCGACCTCTGGATTGAGGGGATGCCAGTAGATATGTCAACATGATACTACCACTACTGTGCAAGCTACCCTAAAGCAATTCTCTAATCTGCACCAAGTGTTACTTTGGAGAATAGCAGGATGGACTGTTTTGTTTATGCCTGGAGCTTAAGTCTTTAAAAGTTATGCAAGTTAGGGCATCCGGGCTTAACCTTCAATTTTTGTGTTCAGAAGTGCAGTCTTCTCTATTTCAAATTCTTGCACATCACTATTGGGGAATTTTAATTGACATTTAAGAATTTTGAAAATGTTTTCTTTAGCTGTAATACATTATACAATACTCTGTAGTAAGAAAGCTTTCTGCAGAGTTAAACATATTTCAAAATACCAATTCTACAATTTGCAAACTTTCTTTGCAAGGTGACAACCCAGCACCTGGAAGGAAAATGAAAGAGAAGATCAGTTTTCCCCTTGACGAGTTTCTTAAAACTAGGAAGACGTTTCTTTTACTCATCATACTGATGCAGTTCCTTTGTTTCAGAAAGCAAGTTTTATATGTGCAGCCTTTATACACATATTTATGATTCCTATACAAAAAGGACAGAAGGGTCTCAAACTTCAAGAAGCAAAGACACTATGAATTTTTTGTTCTAGCTTTGTCCCTTTGTATCCCTACAAGAGCTGGTCACTGAACTGCATGCAACTTGTCTATTTTCAGCATCCAGACATTTTAATAAGCAAATGTGAAAGCCACTGGAGTTTGAAGCTTTTATTAGTGCTAAAATTACATTATTATCACACAATACAGAATAACAGCATAGGTTCAATATACAGCCTGTAATATGTGGATTGAATTGTATGCAGCAGGAGTTCTGGGAGGATACTCACTGAGAAAGGTATCATGTAAATATTTACACATTTATTTTTAAAAATGCTTAAGTTAGAAGCCTGTGAGAATTCAACAACTGCTACAGATACAGGCAAACTCCTTGCTTTAGATACTTCAAAAGTAGGATTTTTAAGATGTTTTAAAAACAATGTCACATCACTACCATCTGATTTTGCAGTGACCATCATAAAAAAACCTTTCTAATAACAAAATGCACATGCACAGGAATACACAGTTAGACAGCACTACTCCTTGTTCAGCTATACAACAGATGTCCAGAGGCACAGGTAATGGTACTGACATTCATTACCTTATTTTAAGACTCTTCTGTAGGCCCCAAGTGCCAACAGGGCAAAAAGGAGATGATAAGAAGCACTGTCTCCTGAACCCTACAGATCTGACCTTCAAAAACATGCTTTTCAGACTCAGTGTCTTACAGACATTAGGATGGAACAACTTGTCTGTGGAAGGCAACCCTGTAAAGTAGCATTTCCTAGTGAGCAGCATTAGGCCCGTGCAAACATGTAAGATCAACTGCACTGAGCTCAACAGGCATGATTTCTAGGTGATGCCAAAGCAAGGCCTTGTTATTGCAACTGAAGAAAAAAACTAAAAAAACTAAAAAAAAAAAAAAAAGAAAAAAAAAAGAAAAAAGAAAAAAAGAAAGAACAAGAACAAAAAACCAAAACCAACCAACCAAAAATTCATCAGAACAAAATTAATCCATTACAAAGATTGGCTAATACTGAAAAAAGTACTGCACACTAGTCTACAGCAAGCAGTAAAAAAGACTATGCTAACAGAGCACAGAAATGTCACATACACCACAGTAAAAACAAGCCAGTGTGGCTACATACACCCACCCAGTCAGACAAATCAAGATTCCTTCTTTCAAAAGGTTTATCCCATTTCCACTTATTTCTACAGGCTGAAAGAAATAACAGTAACAAGATACTTCATGGCACAGATTACATACATTTTAGTTAACTATGCCCAGCAGCCTAGTAAGAGTAAGACAGTATGTTCTCCTTTTAAAGCAGATCCAGAAGAGTTGAGCACAAAGCTCCACCTAAACCCAGGACTTACAAAAGCAGCTCCTTCAGGGAGTTTTCTAGAAGAAATGTAATAGAGTGTTGTCTTCAGAACAGAAATCCCTTGAAAGGAAGCGGATTTCATTTACATTCATCCCAGAGCAGCCCTTTGGCAGTCAAGGGTCAGATTTCCCTGAAGCTGTGCATATAGTGACAGACTCCCCAGAGCCTCCAAGAACAGTGGTTCAGGACAGCACATAACAAACCACCAATCAAGAACCCTTCCCTTGCTGTAAAACAATCTGCTTTATTAAAAAATGGATTCTCTGTTCTTCCACACTAATTAACAATCACTAATTTTTAAGAGGCAGTAGAGCAATGGAGTTGGCAGAGCAGCCTGCACTGCCTCACCCCTCGGGAAATTCTATATTTGCTCTCTGCATGCCCTCTTGTCTGCCCCTAAAACCACTACAACAGCAATGGTCTTGCCTATGACTGCATTTTTTTTATGCAGTAGAAAGTATACACAGCCAAAAAAATCACAAATATTTAATCTCAGTCATTTAGATAATTGCCTCTGAGCTTGAAAGCAACGCTCTGAAGTCTGATTAAAGTTTAAAGTGTACAAAAATTAGAGCAACACACTTGATTGGTAGTGTTTACCTAGTCTAGTTATGAAGCCAGTCAGAAACAAAGCTTAAAGCTAAAGACGTTAAATGACAACTTATTTTCTTTCCATTTTAGTAGGGACTGAAAGCAAGTTCCACCTTTCAAACACCCCTCCCACTACCTCTATTTTTTCTTCTAACTTTTACATTTAGAATCTTTAAATTCTGATTTTTTTTTCTTTTCAGGAAGAATTCAAGGAAAAGGAAGAGCTGAGTCCTTCAAGCAACAACTTGATTCCTCAGCAAATTAAGACTCTGGAAAAATGCTCCAATGATTTCTTGCAACCAGATTACAAGCTAACAGGAGGTTTTAATAAAACAAGGGATTTGTGGCCACAGAAGTTTTGGATGATTTAGCCTAGCAACTTGCTAATGCAAGCTATTATATGTTCCAACATTAGGGCCACATCAAACATCCGTGTTAATACTCACAACCCGAATGCAGCTCCAGACAGACAGTCCAGTCACATAAAATGGAAGAATGCTTGACTGCTTTAGATAACTGTGTGATAGCACAGCATCATGCCCAGCCAGTTTGTTGGAAGGTTTCCTCGGAAGGGAAATGAATGCTGCTGCTTGCAGCACTGCAGAAAGCAAAAGGTTGCTGCTCTTGTGACTTTCCATAACATCAAAGTCATACCACAGAAAAGGAAAATCTCCACCTTGAAAGCATCCAGCTGCCAAGACAGAACTCCCAACAGAAAGGCAAAAGTCCATGGCTTTCTGGATGTGCTACATACAGGAGAAGCCTGAGGAAAGCTCAGGGGCAGCAGGAGCCCTGATGCAACAGGCAGAAGCACTGAACATGACACACAGACATTCCCCCAATGCAAAGGTTGCTTGTTGCAAAGGGCAAGGCAGTTGAGGAATAACGTGCTTCCACCTTTTCATGTGCAGCAAGGAAGTCAGCTTTTTGTTAATATTCCTGTGGCTTGCAGGAATCCTTGTACCAGATGCAGAAAGACACATCATAGATAGATTGGGTGAAAAGCTTCAGTACAGAATGAACTTTGCACTCAAGCACTCTTGGGACAAAGGATTTCAGTGCTTACATTTGCAGCGAAGCTGAACACCATGCATAGCCTATAGAGACTATTCTCTCATCACACTCATGCTTTACCAACACCATCTGGAATCTACCTTGCTTGTGGCTGCCACTGCTCAGTCAAACCATCATGTTTCCTCTCTCATAGGCAGCCATCAAAAAACTCTACTATGTCACCTCATTTTTTTCTACTATTCGATTGCTCAAGAAGATAGCATTACCTCTTTTTTATTTTTGGAAATGCTTACTGCTAGAGACGAAATAACAAAATGAAAGGGCAGAAGAAAAAAGCAATTCACCTTTTGTCTCTACAGTTTTAATATAAAAACTGTGGAAGAAATGTGTGCACTAAAAAAAAGTTTTTCACAATTTTCAGCAATATGGAGGGGAAAGGACCAGGTGCCACAACTTTTGCCATCTAGCCTAAAGCCTTCCTAAATCATTTTTTCCCCCCCACAAAAATATGTGGGCCAAAAGAACAACACCATACTGTTGTATCAGTAAGATTATACGGTTAAGTTTTATCCTGTATGGACATATGAATCCCACAGGAATTCTGAGTCTCAGCTAAATCAGTGCCTTTTATACTCAAAACGCAAACGCTGAAGACCTGTGAATGAATATATGCCTATAGTTTCCAACTGCTAGGGTTTGAAGTAGAAATATTAAAATATTTTCAAGAAAGGTGCTATACAACAACTACAACAGTTTTTAAACGCTCAGGGAAACTGAAGAAATGACAGAAGCTTGCCAGGTGACAGAACATAACACAACCTCCATCTGACTGTCCTGATTTGCCCCAACTGCTACTGCTTTGCATGTTATGCTCTTGCAAAAGACAGTGCAACATTCACATTAAAAGTGAAACAATGGCAGATAACCATTATCACCATAATAAAAGTGTGTCTAAGAGTTGGCTAAGTTAAACAGGACCAGAGGGAAATTCCAAAGCCTAATTTTATCCTCTTAAGTATCTAGACATATAGACATGTTTGCAGAAATATTTTCCGTTCACGTGATGGCTACAGCATTAATTACTATCTTACAACATTCTGCTAAACACACGCACACTGACAAGTTTAATCTTACAAAGGCGGATGTTTCAGCAGAGCAAATCCTACATCACTGTTGGTGAGGAAAGGAGACGTGCAAGAAGCGGTTTTCAATAAAAACAAAGATGGTTTCTATATATAAAGCTCATCCACGCAGTAAGCCTTTGACTTATCACCTGTGTGATAGGTCCCTAACACCAGATTATAAAGGCAGAGGGAACAACACAATCCTATGGAGAGTGGTACTTTCAGGTGATAGTATCTTGCACAAAGCATCTCATGGCAAGTGCTCAACTTGCTTATATAAGCCAGAAGCTAAACAAAAAGACTTGGCACTACAGCAGGACGGGTGACTCTTGAGCATTCATCAACTCACAACTCTTGCAGCTAGGAGGAGCAATAGTATAACCACACGTTCAAACACCCCATTTTGTAACAGAAGTCATTAACTCACCATAACATGCTATAATAATAAAGGATGGGAATTACACTTTCTATGTAGCCCAGCTCTTTTCTTATTCACAATACTGTTAGACTTTCAAAGACAGTAATCTCATCTTTAATATTCTGTATTCTGGAAGGTGAAACAAACTAATTTCAAAATAGTCAAGATTCTCTTCATGCTCCTTTTTTCTTCATTGTCCACCCTGCTCCAACAGCAAGTCATAATTTGCACTCATTTTCAAGTGATGCCAACTCACTTCTTGGACTGCCTGGCAACAGAAGTTTTAACTTGTAAACCTCCTCTCAACTGACACACTCCCCTCCTCCACTACTTCAGAACGTGTGGAATAGCTGATGCTATTTATCTTCATTTTGCTAAAGACTTTCACAAGCTGTTAAAAAAAAAAATATCAGAAAACCAACCTTGAAAGCAAATCTGTGCTTCCATGCATTTTTTATTCTTATTATGAAATTGGGTTCACAAAATAAGTTTAAGTAGTGAACTTCTAAACTCTGAAGAGATTGAAAACTTATATATAAGATATAATTTTACACATACAGGCAAGCAGAAGGTTTTTAATATAAATCTGTAAAAAGTAAAGCTGCCACAGTACTTTTAGAGCTTAAAATGGTAAGCTGTTCTAAAAGGAAAAAGCTGCCATGGATATTCAGCACCAGTACTTGTAATAGAAAACAGAAGTCAAAACTCAGAGTTCTAAAGTTGGAAAAGGGAAAAAAAAAAGTAATATGAAGAGGCTACCAGGCAGCAGAAATTTTACACTCCTTGCTTCCTTGTTTTTCCTAGAACAACCCAGACACTTGTCATTACTTTCACAGTTGCACGTGTGGTAACATGTGCCATAATCCAAACCTAAATGTTCTTAACAGACCATGATCCAGAAACAATGACACCTTAAGAAAACTACTTCACTCAAAACAATCTCATGAAGAGGAATTCAGACTGATTTCTAAAACTTGCAAGCTGGAAGATGGAAAGAGAAAAGGGTAAAAGGAACCCAAATACTCACTGACAGAGTATAAGCGCAATGTTTTTCCTTATAGAAATTAAAAAAGAAAGGAATGAAACTCAAAAATCTGCCCATTCAGTTACCAAATCATGTATACCCACTGTCCTGTCAAGCATTTCTCTCTTCATTTTGCAAGACAAGCCAGAGGCAGAAGTTAACAAGCAAACACGAGCTCTGCAGGAGAGTCTGTACTACCCCAATTCTGTTTGCTTTGGTGAAAATGGCAATTTGCCCAATACCTGCTGTACTCACCCTAGATAGCTGTGTGTTTTCCACAACAGCTCAGCTGTAGCAGGAGAAAACTCACATCAAGGAGCCACTTTCCCTTTTCCAATGCACTTTACACAAGTTAGTGATGTCTATCACTGTGGTATCTAGCTATAAAGATTAGATACCACAGATTAGAGGTCTGGGACAGTTCCTGGGAAGTGAAATGAATGCTTAAATTTGCAAAGTATTTTGTAGTTCCTGAATACTCACTTTAATTTAGTCATTCTTTTCTCAGTTTTGTTTCACCTTCTTGTCTTATCTATCTCTACCCTTCCCTTTAAACAAAGGAAAGCCACTGTTACCAGCTTTCCCCTCATCAGACAGCACATACACTTCCTCATCCCCTCCTTGAGAGAGCGTCAGTAACAGTCTGTAAAAGAAGATGAACATATTGGCTGGAGCCTTAAAACTCAAGTAGAAAAGGAATTATTTAACTTGAGCAAGTTAAATATAAGCAGCCAGCTACCACACACCAGCATGAAGTTTTCCTCATCAAACTCGATACTTCAGAATATATAAGATTACATGTGCTAACAAAAAAGTACTGATCTATCCCTGTTCAGACAAATCCTAACATACCAAAGTATTCAGCTATCTCGAGGCTGTGGACTGTGAACTTCTCATGATTCTTTGCTCTTTCTCAAGAGCTGCCAAGTGTATAAACTGTTCCCATTATTTACTCACAGATTAACAGTTGGTAAATGGGTCCCAGGGAATCGCTGAAGAATTTTCCTTATAACCATTTCCCTTGCTTACAAAAAAAAAAAAAAGCCAACCACACAACGCCTTCCACCCCCACCCCCCCAACCCTGAATGAATGTGAGAACTTCCTGCACTCAGAACAGCATGAATAGAGCTGGCAAGTAGTCAGGGAGATAGTACAGGCCCATGAATGCTCTGAATTCAGCTTCTGTGCTGCCGCTAAATTAAAGGAATTCAGGAGCCTCACAAAGGCTTGGTTATTTAATTATATTATAAAATAAAAGGCTGAATCTATTAGACAGCATACGAAAGAAACCCTTTCCCGAGTGCCTGCGCAGAACAAGCAGCTCCAGTGACTCTGCCCAGCCTTCCCCCTCTCCTCAGGGTGATGTCACCACCATGCTTCTGCCAGCGTCCAACAGAGCTGCCGGTGGTGGCAGAGCACTGCTCGACCTGCAGGCAAGAGTCCTCACCAGCTAGTTTGAGACAAGATATGCTTCTTTACCACATGAGGTTTTTTACCTTTGCTCTTCATTAACCAGGAGACTCGTGACACTTGCAAACACGATACAACTGTATTTATCTCTGTACCTTCAACCCCTGACTAGATGAATTCATATGTCAGCATTCAAATCTTCTTTTCACTTCAAGTGCCTTCAAGGAAACTTAAAGCATATACATTAATAAGAATAACAACTGCCAGTAAACAGTGAGATGACATAAATTCTACCTTTTTTCCAATCACGTGCTACCTTCCTCCCCTTTATAACTACCAAGGAACAGGCACTCTGCAATTTGCCTTACAGATTATCGGGAAACAAAATCAGAGCAGCTTTCTCTTATTGAGGACTCTGTTGCTCACCACTGCTCACCAAATCTCTCAGCAGCCTCACATGCACACAAGAAAATGGACAGGGTGAGAACAGAACACAGAGGGAAAGATCGAAGTGATCCACAGCACCGTGTACTCATTTTCACAGTTCAGCTAGCTGTGCTTACGATTTGAGAACTCAGGCTGGTACACGTGACACATTTACTGATACCAGCATCTCATCCTTCTGCCTTGCCAGAAAGGTGACACTCCTCCCTCCAGTCAAATCACAGTGAAATGCTTAGAGTAGTGGCCATGGCGACATTGCTTAGTGAGGCCTATAACTAGCTACCACCATGCTTTTCAACAAGAAGAAGGGAAGCAAACAAATATTCACATTCAGAGCAAAGCCGCCAGGTGTGCCTGTCTGCAGACAGTCCCACAGGGATGTATTCTCTAAGCAAGAGTTGCCAAAAGGACAACAGTAACTCCAGTGCAGAGAAGGAAATGCTCAAGAGAATCCAAAAAGACAGAACAGGATGTTTATGTATAAATGATAAGACAAGGTTTGTCTAGTCTTTCATTAGGGAAATAAGGATATTGCACTATTTCCCTGCTATGGATGAAGGCACCTCTATATTCACACATTTCTGCTTCAGAAAGGTTAGTGGGTATTAACTGGATGCCACAGCATTTGTTTTGGTATGGACAGCATCTGCATTAGGTTGAAGGTTAGATACAGATATTAGTCTCCAACCATCTTTTAACAACTACATGGTTTGCTGCAAAGTGGTATAGCTATGTCTTCAGAGAAGGGCTCCAAGGATCTTCAACTCAGTATATGCCTTCCCCTATATGTTTAGAAAACTTAGTGGATATGAGCAAGAGTGAAATCTGAATGTGAGAAACGTCAGCACAATGAAAAACCCATAGTACCAAGGAACAATGGCCAAAAGAGCTACTGAAGAGCATGCCAAATACCATCTTTGATTAAGGCTTGCCAACATGCACAGCAACAGAACAAACCTGAAGTAACAATACCACATCTGGAAAGGCAATTCAGCAACTGCAACATGGTTAAGAACATCAGAGAATGAAGATAACACGCAGGTGCAGGAACAGTGCATCCTGACCAAAATTACAGTTGTCTTGTATTCACCAGTGCCAAGTACATATAGAATCATATAATACAGAATTGGAAGGAACCCACAAGGACTATCAAAGTCCAACTCCTGGCCCTGCACAGGACAGCCTCAAGAATCACTCCATGCACCTGAGAATGTTGTCCAAGCATTTCTTGAACTCCAGCAGGCTCGATGCTGTGACTACTTCCCTGGGGAGCCTGTTCCAGTGCCCAACCACTCTCTGGTGGTTTCCTAACATCCAGCCAACACCTCCCCTGACACAGCTTCAGGCCATTCCCTCGGGTTCTATCACTGGTCATCACATAGAAGAGACCAATGTCTGCCCCTCCTCCTCCCCTCACAAGGAAGCTGCAGACTGCAATGTGGTCTCCCCTCAGTCTTCTCTTCTCCAGGCTGAACACACCAAGTGACCTCAGCTGCTCCTCACACAGCCTCTCCTCTAGACCCTTCACCATCTTCATGGCCCTCCTTTGGACTCTTAATAGCTTAATATCTATCTTATATTGTGGTGCCCAAAACTGTCACAATATTCAAGATGAGGCCGCACCAGCGCAGAGTAGAGTGGGACAATCACCTCCCTTGACTGGCTGGCAATGCTTTGCCTAATGCACCCCAAGATATTGTTAGCCCTTTCGGCTGCCAGGGTACACTGCTGACTCATTAAACTCGCCATTGATCAAGATCCCCAGATCCCTTTCTGTAGGGCTATCTCCAGATGCAGAATCTGGCATCTGAGCCATTAAACTTCATATGTTGGTAAGCAATCCTCTTCCGAACAGAAGTCTGCACGCTGAGTTCCCAGAGCCTGCCTACCAGGAATCCATCCTTTTTCAGGGTTACAAGAGTAGACTAGACTTTCCTGGTAGCACAGTCCTTAGCAGAACTTTCTGTCATAATTCAGGAAGGACAATGATTGAAAACTATGTGTTTCATTTGACTTGAATTGTTGATCATGCCTAGCTTAGCTGGTGACAGTAAGCAAGAGCAGTGCCAAATGCTGAATCTCCTCCATGTTTGTTGTATACATTCCTAAAAAGCATAAGCTTTACGGACGTGCTGCATGTAATACCACTGTTTACAAATCAGTCTAACACTAAAGAATTAGTACATCCAATTTTAGGTTCAAAGGCTATAACAGTATGACCTCTTCTACTGTCAGTCATAATTCTTACTATGCAAAATTAGCCTTTTTTCTTTCTTTCATAACCAGTTTACAGATTCTTCTAATAGACATGCATTTAAGAACATTATCCGGTCATGATCTTTGCCTCTTAAAATGGTCTGCTGGTTGAAGAACATACAAGTGACACAGGACCTTTTATTTAAACAAACCAACCAACCAATCAACCATCAATTTTTTTTTTCCCTGTAATACAATACACCTTAAACTGCTTTAAGGCTCTGTTCTTTTCTCTCTTTTGACTGTTGCCTGATTCTACATTGTTGACATGCAGACAGCAATTTATTGAATCTTTTGTAGCCATGTGCTGTGACTTTCTGGAGAGAAACTTACTAATTTTTGCAGCCATGCGTTAGCCATGCTAGAACAAATACTCTTCTCCACAAGTTATGCAGTGGTGCTGTTGGATACATAGCCTTATAGAAACAGGGGGTGGGGGGAAAGGAACACACAAAGAGGCCTGCTGATACACACACATCGAAGAAAAACATCTTAAGTTCTTCAATAAGAGGACTAAAACTGTACAAAATAGGTGAAGTGGTAAATGCAGCCAAGAACGTCCAAAAACAGAAAAAGGAAGGAAAGAGGGGGGGGCAAAAAGGAAAAAGAGGGAAAAAAAACCAACCAAACAAACAAACAACAAAAAAAGACAAACACAGAAAAAGGAAAAAAAAAGAAGGAAAAAGGAGGGGGGGGAGAGTCTAACTACATATCCTAGGCTAAAAGGATCTACAGTGGATCTATGGTTTGCAATCTCCTGACACTCTAAAGACAGTGCTGTTTTTACAACTAAGGTGACAAATCTGCATTCCCCCATTTCAGCAGTGTAAGTAAGTAGTATCAGTTATTTGCCAGGAACTCAAAATACATCTCCTACTAACACAGAACTGAAGCAGAAAGAGGGGCTGAAACTGCTCACACTCCAGTGGAGCACTATACAAAAGATCACACCTCACACACTGTTGCAAATTAAATATCATATATACCTCAGGCTCTAGTAGATTGTTTCCTCCCAACACTGACACTGACAGAAGAATATGACTTAGTCCACTGATGGCTACAAAGTGTCTTAATCTCTGTAGTATAATATCTCGCAATACTGATTAATACATTTTAATTCTAGGTTTTAATTACAAAGGCAAAAGTTACAAGTTGCAAAATAAACCAGGATGTTTCATCACATGGATTCAGAAAAGAAACATCCTGAAACATTTTTCTTACAAAAGACATATCCAAGATATAATCTGTAAAGCAAAATTAAGTAAAATAATTTAATATACTCTTCTTATATTAGCAGGAATTAAAGTTGTCATTTGATTAAGAAGATTAAAGAGATACAAACCGAGCAGTTCTCAGTGCTACAGCCTAATCTTAGTAAGGATGAATAGGCTTATACAGATGATAACATTGTTCCAGAAGTCGTGAAACGGAAACACTTTCTGTATTTAGTAGTCTGAAATGTATCACATTAATCTTCTGTTTATTCACAGGAAATATACAGACTACAGGCTCTAATTTAATTGATACAGACAAGGGATATGTTTTTCATGTCACCAAACAAACCCCCCCCCAAAAAACTAATAAAAAAAGATAAGACACATCCACAGCAACTTCACAAAACTTGAACACTTCGAACAACTTAGATTCCAATTCTCAGCCAATCCTTTCTTTTATTAGCTAGGACATCTAAGACAAAAAGGTTAACTGCTTGCTCTGAAAGGATATAAACTCAGGTCTGATTCTAACTAATGACTTTTTAATCCACACAATCATAACTATAAGCTCCACACTTATTACCAAACCAATATATTAAAAGTCCTCAGCTTGTAAATAATTTCATATAATTACATATTACACAGCTTTCAACAAGCTCCTGTTGGTATTTCTGAAATGTTAAATTGCATCTCCCATACATATGTGATTAACTTCACTTTGAGACACATCCCATTTGCAACCTGTAAACTATCTTACTTTCCTGTTTGTGGCCACATAATACTGGTACCAGAAGAAACCAAGAGCTCCTAGCCTATTAACTTCAGTTCATTATCCATGCTACCCTTCTTCCAGATGTTTCATCACTTCATTCATAACAGTTCTTGTCATCAACTTCTTTATTGCAACAGATAAGCTTTATAGCAAGCAAGCAAATAGACAAAGATGCAGAAAGTAAATAGTGACACACAATAATTATCTCTGAGACAACCTAGTAAGTCTCATAACTGACTGCTCACCAAGACTGATGTCCCCTAGAGGTCTGTCTGTCCCACTAAGTAACACATAGTAGAAGGAAAAACATATTCCTCCTTTACTTACTAGTCCTGTACTTGTCTCATAACAACCCCATGCATACAGGCTTGGAGAACAGTGGCTGGAAAGCTGCCCAGCAAAAAAGGACCTGAGGGTGCTTGAATGAGAGCCAGCAGTGGTCAAGAAGGCCAATGGCATCCTGGCTTTTACCAGAAATAGTGTGGCCAGCAGGACCAGGGCAGTAATCATCCCCCTGTACTCAGCACTGGCGAGGCCGCACCTCGAGTCCTGTATCCAGTTCTGGGCCCCTCACTACAAGAAAGACATTGAGGTGCTGGAGCTTGTCCAGAGAAGGGCAACAAAACTGGTGAAGGCTCTGGAGCACAAGTTTTATGAAGAGCTGTTGAGGGTATTAGGATTGTTTAGCCTGGAGAAAAGAAGGCTCAGGGGAGACCCACTCTCTACAACTACCTGAAAGGGGGCTGGTAGCAAGGTGGGGGTCAGCCTCCTCCTTCAGGAAGTTGGCAACAGGACAAGAGAACATAGCCTCAAGCTGCACCAACATGTTCAAGTTGGACATCAGAAAGAATTTCTTCACTGAACAGGTGGTCAACCATTGGAACAGGTTGCCCAAGGCAGTGGTGGAGACACCCACCATCCCTGAAGTGTTCAAGAAGTGACTGGACATGGCACTTAGTGTTTAGCTGGCATGGAAGTGTTTGATCAAAGGTTGGACTCAATGATCCTAAAGGTCTTCTCGAACCTTAACAATTCTATGAATTTGAGTCAGTAATCATAAAATAACTCATGATAAGAAGTCACTGGAGGATCTGACCAATAATGTAAAGAGCAAGCAGATCACACACGTAAGTTAGCTTTGCTGCTTGCAAGAGTCTCACTACAAAGCCAGTGCTACTACTT
Source organism: Manacus candei (assembly GCF_025592945.1). NCBI lineage: Eukaryota > Metazoa > Chordata > Aves > Passeriformes > Pipridae > Manacus > Manacus candei. The sequence goes on from NW_026138097.1 coordinate 19,219,436, forward strand.
ATTATCTGCTGTAAGGAAAAGGTTGGAAAGGGTCCGACAGTAAGACAAGGCAAGTGTTTGATTGACAACAACAAAACGTCATTATACACAATTCTGATCAGAAAACTCACTGTCCACTTAGAAACATACAAGTTTCAAGGCAGCTTTGAAACGGAGAGCTACTCAGATAGAGCCCATCTAAGGCTTATATAAAAGCAAAATTGTTCCTAGTAAGAATTTTAAACTTTTCTGTATCATTTATATTAAAGCAAATAATAGTTTGAGCTAGTCATAGTTATTGTTTAAAGAAGCATGCAGCTTTTTCAAAGGAAAAGAGTCGGTATTATTCTCATCTACTGAAGGTGCCTGAATCACAGGTTTTGTTCTACCCTTAATGCTGCATCCACAATCCTCTCCTCACCAGAGCAAGCATTCAGGAAAGGAGTGGCCTGCTACTTATCTTAATTACAGGTCTTACTATCTCTTTCTCTTTGGACACAAAGCTTCATAAATCGAACAAACAAGAAGAGAAACTGCATTCAGATTACATAATGAGGTTTATGTAAATCACACCTACAGCCCAGGGTCCTGAACTTCAAAGGCATTCCAGCTCCTCGTTACCCCTTGGACCAAGGCCCATTGTTTTGTCTTTATTTAAATAAGTTGGCATGGCATCTGGAGCACTTGCAGATGAGAGGAACCAGTTCAAGTGGCTATTATGGGGTTTTGAAAATTATGACTACAATCCAGAGCCTTGTAAAGTTGAAGATTCCCGTTGCCACTGCACAAGACCAGGTACAATTAATACCCTTCAGAGGGACTAAAAAAATGTTAAGCTCTAAAAATCTTCTCCATTTCCACAATTTCTTTTTCCTTCCAAGCTAGATAAAACTGGAGAGAAAAATCCCCTGAAACTCAGTATTTTGCATCAATATGTAAATAGCTATTCTTAGCTGTCAAATAGAGGAACACACAGTTAGTTGAGCAATGAGTATTTTCAGCATCCCTCCAAATAAGTCAAAGCCAGCTGGAAGAAATTTTACTTCCCCATCGACGGAAAAAGCTTCAAAGAATAGTATGCTACGTCGTGAAATTAAATGACTCTTCACTCCAGGAGGTCTTTCTTCCTAATATAACAGTTGTCATTTTTAAATGCAATGTTCTCCAAAGAACAATTTTTGTCCCCTAAATAATAGGGGGATGAAGAAGGAAGGAGGGCACAAAAACCCCCAAGAAATTCTGCACCATTCCCATTCTTCCACATATTTAACCACATCCACAGGAGCAGAAAGTCTCAGCCATCACACCCCAAGTGTCAGGACTAGCTAGTTAGCTAAGCAGGGAAGCAATAGGAATTCTGGTTCTGGCAACTGGCATAAAGAATTTGGACTATCAACTTACGTAATTAAATGATTCTATGTGACAGTGGCAGAGGGTACGGAGGGCCATGGTGACCACATCCATGGTGACTTACAGACAAGACTCCAAAGGCTGATTACTGCCAGGACCTTTTTTAAAAAAGCAAACACCACAGTGGGTGTGTCAGCACAGACACCACAGAAAACTAGTTCTACTATTAATTTTGCCTCCCTGAAATCCTAATTGGAATTTCAGCAGGACACAATGTTTTTATTCATTTACAACCCACATATATCCCTCTGTGCTGTTACGACAGCTGCTGCATTCCAAACAGCAAGTGATGTCTATTCTTTACATGTAACATTTTATCATATAGCAGACATAAGATAAAAAATAAAGAGTTAACTACAATATATCATTAATAATAATACCTAAGTTTAAAATTCTCCAATACTTAAGATGGTTTCAGTATATAACAGCAATCAGTGGGAAAATGTTCAATTAGAATTTGCCAGAAGTTATTTTTGGAAAACCATATCTGTGTTAAGATACCACAGTGGATAAATGCCAACCTAATCGGAAAAAATAACGAATCTACAACTAATACATGTTATTTTATAGTGAAAAATGTACAAATTTTCCTTGACAAAAAGGTAATGTTGCAGCTACCATTTAAGAACAAAAGTTATACAAAGAATAAATGAAGGCATTAGAATTCTAGAATTTTCACAGAAATTTTCTGACAAAATGTATAGAGCTTAACTACCTCAAACCTATACACAAGTCTGACATTACCATGCAGTTGTAATTTTAACTAAGGCTTCCAACCTCTCAGATGATTTTAATAAGCAAGATATTATTGCTTATATTTAAAATGAGGACCATTGTCCTCCTGTTTCTTAAACATCCTGTGAAGAGCTTAATGTTTCAGAATTCCTGTCTTAAGATTCAAATCTAGAAGAAGTTAAGACACACACATTTTTCAGTGAGTTTAAAACTTTTTAGTTGTTTACGAAGGTTGGTGGTTATCCTAAACTTTCTGAGAAGGAAAAACTATGTTGGAATAGCATGGTCAAGACAGCAAAGCTTACAAACCTGAAGATATTTTGGTACATCCCCCCCCATTCCTTTTCCTTGAGTTATTTTCTCCACAGAAAATGCAACTGACTCTAAGCATAGAAATCCGCTCCATCTGCACACACACACACAAAAATATTTTACCAACAAAACCTCAAAGGTAAATGCAACATTCAGTTCTCGGAGTTAAAGAATAAAGTTATTACAGGGCTACTCCAGATATACAGCTTCCCAAAGCGCAAATCCTCATTTGAGCACAAGTTGTAAACAGAGCAATCGAATTGACTCAAGGGAAGCTGAAAACAAGCACGCAAGCACATTTATCTGATCTAAAATGCCAGTGTGCCCCATTCCATAAGCAGTGAAATAATGAAACACTGAAGACTAAATCAAACTATCTTTGCATCTACTGTCCAAGGCAAATAGGTCAGTCTTTGGTTTCTTTTTCTTATTTCCCCCTAAATCAAGGTACTAATAGCTTAAACCGTTATTCAAAATATCACCCCTTAAACACAGAGGGAAATGAAGCTAGAAGCATGTGAAGTACAGGTTCCCTCCAAATTAAAAAGGAGAGTGTAACAAGTAGCACTCTCCAGGATTTCCATTTGTAAACTTCTATTCTATGGAATTCTGTATGCATATATTTTTCAAACCAACCTGCTCAGGCAGGTTGTCTTATACTTGTCTCTTTTCCAGAGGATCACTTAGATAACAAAGAAATCTCTCTTTACATTGTTTTATAAACCTAAGAAGCAGGTTTTGGTAGTTAACCAGTTGCTAACACTGGTTCGAATAAATCTCTCTTTGTTTGTACTATTAAGCAGTACCTCCCAAGAACTGCTGTGCTTTAGATGCACAGCAGCCTGTCAGTGTCCTAACAGAACAGATAGATGTTTTGACTGCAGAAGACTTTTAGGTATATCAGCAATTCCATCATCAAGGAGATGTTTATGCACAGTTTCAAAAATTACCAGAAATAACTGGTAAAAAATGAAAGAGGGATAGTATCAAAATGGAGAGGGGAAAGGGGATGTTGCAGTCTGTGCTGTATCAGGGAAGAAATTCAGCTCCTGGATTCACTAATTTAGGTACTACATATTTAGTGTATATATAGTAACTGTTATGTACATCACACTAAAGTCTCCCGTGTTGGTACTTCACACATACTTAAGTTATGGATGCTAGCCAGGAGTACAAGAGAATTTAAAAGTTGCAAAAACCATTGTACTTAACAGCTGTCACATACCAAAGCTCAGCTGCGGCTGCACCAGCATTCCAGCATTATCTGCACGGCTCCTCCTGCACAGGAGGAGAGGCTGCTGTGCCCTCAGAGCCCCCCTGAAAGCTGTCTACCTTAGAAAGACCCCATTCCAACAGGAGATAAGACGAGGGCTATGCACATGAACAGGTGGAGCCAACCAGAGGCACTGCAGCCATTTTAACCTTTCCTACAGAACAGGACTAGAAATGTCATTACTTTGGTTCCGACAAGGACCAAGCTTGGATTTAAACATGCTATGTAACAGAAATGTGAGAGTTTCCCAAAGGGGCAAGTTTAAGGTATTACTTCTCTTTGCAGCAGATGCCAACATACAAATGATTACAAGGTAAAAATGTATATCCAAGTCATATTAGGAAGAAAAAAAAAATCAGGATCATGGCATCCCTAGGTAGAGGTTGTTTTTCTGTTTGGTTTTAACAAATTCACAGAGAACTCTCTTGTCCAATCATACCTGTAAAAAAACATCCATTCACATTAATGTGAATTAGTTCTTTTGATGTTAAACAAGATATTGGATGTCAGAACCAAGTCAATGCTCCACAAGCAGCTCTTTAGGGCACAGCTGTTCTCCCACCCTCAGGTAAGAAGCAGGTCTGTCTTCGGCATGCTTTCCCCCCTTGAAATGGCACTTAGTCACCTTTAAATCAAATTTATCAATGTATTAAATAGCTGAACTGAGTTATTCATCAAGTAGCCCAACAAGCAGCCAGGAATTCAATGCATCACATTCCACAAAACTCTGCACTGCCAGGCCTACGGTGCTTTCACGTTAAGAGAAAGCATCTAAAACCATGTTTCCATCCATACAGATGGAAGTTTTAGTACGACTCCAACTACAAGGTGTGCTTCTTTTAAAGAAGACAAGCAAACACAATTGCTTAGATCACTGCAACTGATCCTGACACTAGATCTTCCCACTCTTATATTCATACTGGACAGAATAACATTTCTTATAATGTACTTTAAGACCAAACTAGACTCATTTTTCCTCACAGCTTTCTGAAAGGCCACACGAGGCAAAAGGATCTCTTCCCCAAATAAAATCTGACAGCCAGATGCAAAATTAACACCCCTAATGACATCTGGCATTTCCTAGTATTCTGCCTATAGGCAATCATCTACTTAAAAAGTGATATATTTGATGACACCAGCAGGTGTAGAAGCCCTGTGACATGCAAAGGAGGAGAGAATTTAAAAGTGGCTAAGTGCCAGAATCAGAAACAAAATCACCTTTCAGTAGTAAAACAAAAAAGCCTCAAACACCCATTGTACTACTGCAGTCTTCAAGACCAGGATCAGGTTACTCATACTCCTTGACATGCAGATGCTGCAGAACACAGTCCTGCATATAATTCCATGCTTATTTTTGATCTAAAGTCTCAAAACCAATAAGCAATTTTGCAGATTTTAAATTATGAGATTGGTGTATTAGTCTATTTTCCCTTCTACATGCAAATGATAGAGAAGTCAAGGCCACTAGGACCACAATTATTTTTATAGACCAATAAGGAATACTATAACTTGTTTGCAAGAAGTCTCCTGGATCACAGCCATTCTTATGGCTTAAGGAATAGTTTAGTAAGTCTGACCTAATCGGTCTCCCAGTGACAATATCATGACTGTAATCGCACTATGGATTCTTATACAGTTCCATAACTCAATAACACAATATCTCAGCAGAAAGCTATTTAACCATATCCTTTTAAATAGAGATTAATTATTTCAAACTTTAAGGACAGTATCTTTTGTTAAGATAGATTTCAACAGAGAGAAAAGTTGACATGCATGACCAGTCACTAATGCCCAGTTTTGCTCAAATTGATGTTACAGGGAGTAGGATCAGCCCCTTAAAGCTGTAGGGGATTTTGTTTCAGCAATAGTGTTATTGGTTTAATGCTTAGAGTCAAATCAACCACATTCACACTGTTAAGGAAGAAAATGAGAGGAGACACCAGAATAAACATGCACTAACCACATTCTGAAACAAACCAAGGCAACATAGAGGAAGCACTTTTACCTTCCTAGTGTCCCATTTTGGTTTTGAGGGCTTTTAAAAGATCGAATATTTCATTTACAGAATGTAAATGCTACTTATTAAGAAAGCTGTTTTGTCATAGAAAAAAAATCTGATTCTCTGCAGTTCTTCTGAAAACTATTTTTTTTAATCTGCACTTTCCAGATTCCACCACAGAAGAAATTCCCAGCCTACAGCAATCACTAAAATTATTGGTTGTATCATTTTATTTGGAATTTGTAATGTTAAGTTTCAGTACAGAATATTCCAGTCTTAAAACCGTCACTTTACAGAAATAAAAAAGTCCCAAAGTCATCAGTGTGCTCTCTTCTCTCCCCACTCCAAGGAGATTTGGTGAAAGACTTCTTTTTAGAAGCGATGCCATAAATCCAACCTAGGTTTATGCCATTTCCCATCAGTACAAGACCAGGATCACCAAATCCTACTGAGACAGCTTGCAGGAAATTACAGGGATAGAGATGCTAGCGGTTCTCTATCCATTGGGACAAGCCAGGCCGCTTAAACCAATGAAGTCCCAGGCAAACAGGAAATCACTGTTTTAAAGCTTTCCTTAGGGTATGATTCTGGAGGATCATTTATTAGAAAAGTACTTCTCCTAAGCAAAACACCTAACTTTGGGGCCAAAGAAACCACTCCTCTTTCCAGTGTAATGTAGTGTGTCATCTTTTTAAGTGTCTCTCCTTCCCTTCCTTTCATCTTTGGGGTGTGTGTATAAAATAAGGAAGCAGAGATAACTTGCCAAGACAGTTACATAAAATCGGTATGATTACATGTCAGTAATATTTCCTTAGCTGTTTTTGGCTGGTCTGGTACATTAGGTGCTGCAACCTTTCTGTTACAAGCACCTGATCACAGGTGTTTTACATGTTGATCACAGATCCCCTCAAAGAGATAAGGATTTCAAAAAACACTTTACTTTTGAAGTACAGAGGCATACTTCTTAGCATATGAACTTGCACAAGAAATTTGCATTAATTTGATCCTATATGTGCTCACAGAAATACTCTCCTATCTGGCAGTTCTGTACAAGGAAGTCTAAAAATGTATGAGCTATGTTAGCAATCAAGTTGAGACATGGAAATAAAACAGAGTTGGAACATCCTTGCTTAGCATGTATAATTAATCATTTAATGCATTAGATCTACATGCAAACAGTCTTAACTGTGTGCAAGACTTCACTATGTTTCCCAGTTGTGTTTTCTTTAGAACACATCCTGTTGGAAAAGGAGCCACACAGCTGTCCCAATTTAAAACATGTGTGTGCATCCCCATTTAATGGTGGGACTGGAAATAAAGGAAGCAACATCCCTCCCAGCATGATCTGCTGACTTCCATCCTCAACAGCACAGCAGAGAAACACAAAAGACCCCAATCCTCATCTGAAAAAGAGTATTTTAAGCTACTTTCTAACCCAAATGTATCTAACCTATTTCTGTCAATTCCTTGAACAAATATTGCTTCTGCACTCGTTATGTTGGGGTCATTGTACAATCCAAAAAATCTGAAGAAAAGCTGAATTGACCACTTGTCACCACTCCCACATTCTCTTCTGAATAAAGGGCACTTATCCAGCGTACTGCTCTCCTTCCCACCCCACCATTACCGACTCTATTTGACATTCAGCGGAATTCACTGGAGAAAAGAATATCTGTATTTTTCAGAGTTAAAGCACTGAATTCTCACGGTTCATTGAAGGACCACTCTGCTCAGCCAACCCAGCAAGGGGATGGATGGCATTTTCTACTTTGCTTGCATGACCTCATCTCTGGATATCACATTTACCTATTTCACAGGAAAGCTTACTAGGTATTTGAATGTTTACATGGTCATTAAAAAATTTCTCCTATCTGAAGAGATGGACGGGACAGTTAAAACCCAAGGAGTGCCAAGATTACAACAAGTATTTTACACAAACCAATTCAACTGACACATCAGGTATTTTTAAACCTCTCTGAAACCGCAGAAGGTCGCATAATTACAACGTGGGAGCTAACTTTTCCACCCAATACTCTGTACTGTAGGTCGTAACAGCAAACCTTCATTAAAAAGCTTCTCCCTTTTCATTATAAAGGTTTTGACCATCCCGTTTCCAAAGGATATGACCTGTGCTTCCCTACTTTCCTCGCTTACTGCCTCAGTCTCTCAGTGAAGTCCCAGTACTGTAACAAACGGGGAAAATTGATCGCAAGTGGCAACAACGCGGAAAGCCAAGCGCGGTATTGTGTTTGCAGGAACGCACGGCTCTCAGCTCAGGCATCTGCGCGCCCTGCGCTGCTGGAACCTCCTGCAGGGGCAAAACTGCGCGGGGCTTCCCCCTTCAGGGACGGGCCGGCCGTGCCCTCCGCTCCGCTATGACAGGGCGGGCTCGGCGCTCTCCAGAGGGAGCACACAGCTCAACTAAGCCGCGAGCGATCCGCCGGCATCCCGCAAACACTTGGAACAGCCTTCGACCTCCCGTGCCCGGCAGCGGCAGCGATGCAATTCCTCGTCACTAGGGAAAGCAGTAGATTAAGGCTGATTTAACCTCGAACGCCCAGTGCCGCTGCTGGGAACGGGAAAACAACACGCGCGCGACCTCCATTACCCAGGCGCTGAAGGGAGGGGAGGCTGCCCCGGGCACAGCACTGGGGCAGCCTGAGCGCCGCTGACACTGCGGCTTCTCCCGGCAGCCGGCTCGGGGCAGTGCTTCCCGCCGCCGCACGGCCCCTCCCCGGCGCGGCGACACCCGCGGGCGGTGAGAAGGGACGGCCCCAGGCCACCTTCCCCGTGAGCGGCGACAGCCCCAGCCGCCCCAACGCCCCGCGTTCGCCCCGGCGCCCGCCGCGCCAGCAGCCGGGGCGCGGCTCCTGCCCCTTCCCCGCAGCCGCCCCCCCCCGCCCCACTCACCGGCATAGAAGCGGATGAGGCAGCCGGTCTCCGAGTCCATGCCCTCCTCCTGCACCCGCCACAGGTCCCGAAAGCCCAGCTGGGAGAGGTAGTCGTTCTGGATCTGCAGCGGCTTCTCGTGGGCCTCCAGCCGCCGGCTGGTCTCCCCGTGGAGCTGCACGTACAGGGCAGGAGGCCCCGCCGGCGGCTCCCTCCCGCCGGCCGCGCCCGCCGGCACCCCCCCTGCCCGCCCCGGGGGCAGCTCCCCCGGGCAGGGGGGGCCCCGGCCCGGCCCCGCACCTGTTTCTTCCACCCCGTCGGGGGGTGCCGGCTCCACCTCCAGCTCCTCCGAGGAGGACGATCCGCCGCCGCCGCCGCTGCTGTAGGGGTCCAGCCGGTCAGAGACGCTCTCGGCGCTGGGGCTGAAGCTCTCGGTGTCGGAGCCGGCCGGCCCCAGCTCCCCCAGGAGGGAGGGGCAGGAGAGCGGCGGCCCCGCAAGGTACAGTTCGGCCGGCGGCGCCCCGGGGCTGAGGTCGGAGGGCGCCGGGCTCGGCCGGCCGCCGGCCAGGTCGCTCTCCTCGGCGCCGCTGCCCAGCGGCAGCCGGTCGGGCCGCGCCGTTTCCCTGCAGCCTCCTCCGGACAGCCCGCTCCGGGTACCCCGCCGGCTCCTCGGCCTCTCCTCCGGCGGCGGCCGCAGCCCCTCGGCCGCAGGCTCGGGCGGCGCCTCGGCGGGGCCCGCCGGCGGCTCGGGCAGGGGCTGCGGCGGCGGCGCGCCCGCTTTGCCCAGCACTCGCACCACGCTGCTGCCGCCCCGGTGGCCGAGCTGCTGCAGCCGGGCGGCCACTTCAGCCGCCGTGGTCTCCAGGGTGCAGAGCACCGGGCGCAGGTAGCAGTTCATGTGCCGCTCGTAGACGTGGACGCAGCCCCGCTGCAGGTCCCGCCGCACCCAGTCCCGCTCCGGGGGCTGTAGGGGCTGCAGCTGCCGGGGCGGCTTCAGCAGCAGCAGCGCCTTCCTGTCCAAGCTGCGGGTGCCCAGCGAGGGCGCCGGGGCGCCGGCGGGCAAGGGGGCGGCGGCGGAGAGGTTCCTCTTCAGCCTCCCCCGCCGCAGGAGCAGGGAGTTGGCGCTGCCGGCCCCGCCGGGGGCCGCCGGAGTCCCGCTGGCCGCCAGCGCCGCGGGGGGAGCGAAGCCGCCGGCTCCCCCTCGCCTCCGCCGCGGGCCGCCGGCCGCTTTGCCGTCCAGCTGCCCGCCGCCGCCCGACGGCTCCGCGCCGCTCTCCGCCTGGCTTCTCCTGCCCGGAGAGCCGCTCTCCGCTTCCCCGGGCCCGCTTCCCGCCGCCGCCGCCGCCGGGGCTTCTGCCGCTCGCTGCTGCGCGGGCTCCATCGCCCGCGGGGCCGGGGATGCCGCCGCCGCCGCCCTGCTGGGAGCGCCGCTCGGCGCGGCGCGGGGGGGGCCGAGCGGAGCGCGGCGCCGCGTCCCAGGGGGGTGGGATTACGTAGCAGCAGCGGGGAGCATTCCGCCGGTGCCCGGCTCAGCCTCGCTGCCTGGCTGTCGCCAGCGCCATTAGGGAGGGAGGGAGGCAGGGAAGGAGCGTGTGATCCCGCCGCCGTCCGCCGCTCCCCGCGCGCGCGCGGCTCATGAATATTAATCAGCCGACAGGGAGCGAGGGAGGCTCGCGAGGGTGACGCCACCGCTCGCGCGGCGGGGCGGGGCCTGGCCGATAAACACACGGCGTGATTCCCGGCCGGCCTCGGGAGGGGCGGGAACGGGGTAGTGCCGGCGCCGCGCGGGGTCTGCTGGGAGCTGTAGTCCCGAACCGGCCGCAAATCCCGGCAGTCCCGTGGCTTCCCGCCGGCCGGCTTCTCGCCGGCCGCCTTCCCGACTCCTCGGTGAGCCGCGCCGGCTTCGGGGCGAGAGCCCCGAGCCTGGCCGTGTGTGAGGGCGGTAGCCCGGAACATGGTGGAAGTAACTCCGCTACCCGGCGCTGACTCCCGGGAGGCGTAGCGAGCCGCCGCCGCTCCTCACTCTGCATGGCACGGGGCTGAACCCGTGGACTTGTTCCTAAGCTCCGTATCCCTCAAGTCTCTTGGAAGGTTTTGCAGGTCCAGTGACCACGCTCATCCCACTCTGTCCAATCTGTTCTCCTCGTTAGCTCCCTCGGCGCATAACCCAAGCACTGAGCCCGGGCAACCTTCTTGCACGAAGAGGGAGGTGATGGCTTGAGATCCAAGATGGAGAGACGCATGGAAATGTGGGTGGGAAACATACATGTATATATGCACACATACCAGAGAAGAGCCACTTTGTGATTAGACTTGCAAAGAAAGTTTCAGTGCTATTAGTCTGTCATTCTATAAGAGGGACTAAAATTACCAATAATACTTACTTCTAGAAAATTACTTAGAAGCAGCAATTAAATGGAAACATTTTTCAAAAAAACACTGTGGTTTTAAACAAATTACTGAAAAGGAAAATTACAATCAGACACATTCCATTAGCAGTGTGAATGTGTGAGTTTTCATACTGTAAGGATGCCATGCAATGGAATTCGGAGAAATCTGTGCTCCTGGACATGTTTTAGCTGAGTAATGCCAGTTGGATAGGGCTGTAACTGCCTGAGATCTTTCCTTTTTAATACATTGTGTAAAATCACAGTGAAGCATCTTGCCACATATTCATCAAAAACACAATAGACTCTAATAAATTGGGAGTTCTGGGCAATTGACCAGTTACCTCCATATTAAGGGAGATAAATCATCACCAAGAACACCATGATAAACTCTTAGTGAAACATTATTTTTATTTGGACTGTCTTTTTAGTGTCTACATATAGTATATGAACCATAAATAAGCCAGAACCATGATAAAATTGTAGTTTACCTCTCCTAATAAAACATTTCTCCACGCTTCCGCATTACTGTCTTCATCCCCCCTAGAAGCAGGTGAAACAAAGCACAGAAGACAGAGGTATTCTCCAAGGAACTTGCAATGGAAACATATAGCTACCTTTTAAAAGGTTTTTTCTTGTAACAATAAAGGTGATATTTTACCTTTATGTGAAAACCACCCACTTTCTGAACAGAACAATATGAAAATTAACGATAGTCTGATCATGCAGTTTGTGCTGACTCGTATCTAGATCTGCAGTCACCAGAAGGAGCATCTCTGGAATTCAAGAGCATGGACTGACAGAGGATGACTGCAGCACTTGGCCATTAAAGGCTTAAACTGGTGCCCAAAACCTCCTTTGACATTAGCAGCACGCAACAGAAATGCAGCGCTTAGTATATTGAGCTCTGGTTCTGGCTGCTTCATACATTCTGCTTTATTTCTACTGCTTTGCACCACCTTGCGCCACCTACTTCATGGAGGTTACTCCAGGTCTCCTGAATTAAATGTGTGAGAGAAATGTTCTACATGCAAACATGCATATACAGTCACACTCAGAAGAAGGAGACACCAAACTCTAGTATTACCATTATTAATGGTAATACTTGAAAGAAGAGGGTTTCTAGAAAACACTTTCCAGCCCTTCTCTTCTTTGATGGGAGCAGGGACAAAGCTCCACTTTTCTCAAACTGTTCAGATACCTGAATGTTCATGCACACACAGAAAAAATCCAGAATACAGAACAAAGAGAGCTCTCCTGGGGCTTCCAATTTTCTCCTGGAGATACTGAATCCTACATGTTAGTGATGTCCCCCTAACATGACAGAGAGACAAGCTAAACATCAATTTGAAATGAGTTGAGCTGATTTGTCCTCTGCCCTAACTGGAAGACTGTCCCAGGGCCATCCTGCCTTCACTGTTGGGAAATTCCTTCCAATTTTTAGCCTGAATTTTACACATGGGTAGTCGATGCACATTTGCTCACATGCCAGCATTGCATTGCCCTTTGACTCAAATAGCTTTTTTTTTTCAACTCCAGAACTTTTACCCCCAAGGTGCATAGAAGCAGCAATAGTATTCCCTGGCAGTCTTTGTTTTTTCTCTTTGGTAGACTAAACACACTCTTTTTGTCTCCTTTGGTGAGATAGTTCCCGTAGTGTAGGAACATGCAGTTAAGGTCATTTAAATACCCTTGGGTCAGACCCTCCAGACTGGTATAACTCTAGCTCTGGATTTACACAGCGAGCCTGCACAGAGCAGCCGCTGTCTGCGATACGACTTGGAGAGGTGGCTGGGGACTGAGCTGACCTCGCTCTCCCTCTTGCCAGGCTAACGCATTGCTGCCAACAGTCTTGCCAGTGAAGGGCTTTATGCAATTAAAAACCAAAATGGTTAAACTCCTGAGAATGGGAAAGTTGTTGGATTTATAGGTGCCCCGTGAAATTGCTCAGGAGCAGAAGGCTGCAATGAGGCTCCTGGCATTCCGTGAGCCCTGAGTTGCACTATGAGGAGAAAAGGGACTGCGCTGTTGCTCTTCATGCTTTGCTGAATATGAAGGTGGCAGTTTCTGTAGTGACCTAGCACCTCCAAATGTTAGCTTTACCCAGTTTGGTTATTTTTGCTTTATGCAGGGAAGTGTGCTTGAAATCTCTAAGGATATGCATATTTCAATTGAACTTTCAGGCTTATGAGAAAACTATGCTATTTTCCATTTCCCAGTGATTGATATATACTCCTAAACTCTCCTGGAATTGTGAATTTCAATATGGATTAACTGTTATTGTCAGACATGGGAATGGAGCTTATGAAATTGATGTTTGGGAGGAGGAAGCGGAAGGGTGAAATACACATTTCCCTTTTCTAAAGCTGGATTGATGACAGCTGTTTGGAAGACAGGTAAAATGAAACAGGACAGTTTGCAATCTGCAGCTTTCCAACCAGAATCTGGCAGTCTTGAGGAAGAGTTTTCTGATTTGTCAACAAAAAATAAAGAAATAAAAAGTGATTTATTGGCGGTTACTATAAATTACTCCATACTAAAAGTCTTTATACTGAATGAACAAATTATTCACTCCCACAGACAGTAGCAGGAAAATGCCAGAAGGTTTTGAAACCACAAGATGACTTTTGAGGACAATGTTACATCCAGAGTTATCAGACCCTAGCTGAAATCCTCGCAGAGGCTGGAGCTGTTGTGATCTTCACTGCCTACATCTCTGCTGACAGCTGCTACAGCTACAGCAGGAGGCACCAGGCTGCCGTACGCGTCTGTGGAGCTGACTGAGTAGCTGCAGTGGTGCTTGGGGTGTGTTGACTCCTGTTCAGCCTCTTCTGAAATCTGCCTCCCACGTTTCTCACAGATTCCTGTAAAGCCCTCGAGGATACACTGTGTTGTTCTTAGATGTTTCTACAGGGGAAGGGACAGATTATGGGCATCAACTGGTGTCTGTGGTTTTCCTTACTCTTTCATTATGAATGTAGCAGAGAGGACCAGGTCCAGCTTCAATTCATATTACTACCAGTTCTGTTCTGTTCTTTATTTACATTATACCACTTTATTTCCTGTAACCCCTTGGTTTAGCTGCAATTAATATTTTGCTGGGCAATTCAATGATGACTTACTGGTTCTGTCTAATTTTTCTGAAATGTCTGCTGCACTGGAATAGCAAATAGCCTTTGTAGACTCAGTTCTACCATGAACTATACTCAAAGAGATTTTTTTAATTATATCAAACAGGCAATGATTACCCAGTTTCAGTTTTGTTTTCAAGGATATCACTGCAGAATAGTGTGGACTCATAAAGGAATTGCTTAATCCTCAGTCCTTGACTACAGAAAAATGGACTGACAAGTCAGTTCTGGATCAAAAGCTGAGATGAGTGCTGAGAAATACTAGTGTGGGAAAGACTATATTTATACTTTCTCTGCTGTAAGTCATCATCAATGGTGCTGTTAAATGTTCTTCTGTGTTTTAAGAAGGTATGAATCATTTTGGTGATTCCAGTTAACATGTGAAGGTGGGGAGGGAGCTCAGAAATAAAGAATTTAATGTCCTTCAACCCTGCAGAATGTTAGGGAGCTTACTCAGCTCTCTTCTTTAGTAGCCTGTTTTTCTAGTAAGGGAGAATTTCCCTACAGATAACAAAGAAAGAGACTTATTTCAATGTCAAAATGCTGAAACAAAAGACAAAACATTTGCCATTGTACAAGTAATTCAAAGACCAGGAGATGGATGAGCAAAGGGACCATTTCAAATTAAACAATATAATTCTTTATAATGGAAAATTCAATGTTATGATATGGAAACTGTTCTTAAAATAATATTTAATTTTATTGGTAGGAATTAATTTCATTTTGTAAAGTGCTATACTTGTATCCCTCATCCATATTTGGAATTGCCACAACTGTAGGAACAAATTTGATATGCAGATAATAAGATACTGAAATTTTATGTTGATTGCTACTCCAGCTTGAGCACAATAGTGTGTATATGTTCCATGCTAGTTTTGCTCATCTTGGTGCGTAAGGTCTTCAGTGTAGTAAAGTATTTAAGAGGGTGCTTCTTCAGGGAAACTCTTAAGTTTAAATGTGTTCTTAGATTGAGAATATAGCTGAGAACTATTCTTGAGCTGAGAAGTTTCCATTATTCGATGCCTGAAATATAATTTAAAGGCTGCAAATTATCTAGCAGTTGCCCTTTTATATATATATATTCAGAAACACTGGATTTGTATGACCTAGAAGGTTATTTGTACCCACAGCTCCCTAAATAATTTCCAGCAAGGGTTTTTCTGTATTTCTGATTCCCAAACCACTTCCAGATGAGTAATATTGACACTACTACATGTTCTTCAGCACTGCACTTCAAAGCATGTTACAAATGTAAGTGTAAATATTTCCATAAAACGAAGAGAGGAGAAAAGAGGCAAAGCCTTCTTGGCTGTGCATTAAACCCCTCTCAAGGTGATTGCCACAAGTCAGGTCCCCATGTTCTGGAAGCAGAGCACCAGGCTGTGAAGCTTCTTTCTTGCTGAACTAGAGTCCTATCCCAGCTTCCTCTGGGCAGAGGGTCTGGAACCGGGTGCAGAATCCCATTGTAAGATTGTTTCACTGACAGTGATACTCACTTGCAGTACGTGGCCACTTGAATTTCAGTTTCTTATAGAAGTAACCTGTACTGTTTACAGCAGGGTAAGGTTTTCTTAAGCCATCGGCAGCAGCAGTGTGGTGTGGAGATCCTTTGATAACACAAATGTTTCCCGTTGTGACAGGCACAGGCTGAGTTATGTTAGCATTGCAGTTAAACAGCTGGTAGGTGCAGCTTCCTTAGCAAATTTTGGAATTTCTTCTCCAGCATAAACTTCTTGTTCCTGTCACACATGAAGAAAGCATTTTACAGAAGAAAACAGTGGCATCTCCATTGCAGTTCAAGGCAATGAGCAGCTGATACTGAGTCAACCATATGGCTGAAAGCCATGCACAGAGGAAGCAAATTTGAGGAAAAGAAACACCAGCTTTGTTACCTGGGTTAATTACAGGTCTATGTTATACCTTCTAGTGTTATATTAAATACTGTATTAAAATTAAACCAGTATTTTACAGACTTTGCTTTTAATTTTTGTTGATGCTATTTGCAAAGCCAGACCTTGTAGTTGCCAGTAGACTCAGCAACCCCATACACTAATCCTCTTACTGTGTCTTTGACTCTTCCATTTTAAGCTACATGTTTTGTTTGTTGGTTTTATTAAATGAAAAGGGTTTCATTGCCTGTTAAATATTAATGCACTAAAAGATTCTCTTCCAGAACTTTATAAATCCTTCCTTGTAATTATTTCTTTTTATCTTTCACGTTCATATGGCATCTTAAGCCCTTTTTGTTTCAGAGCCCTACAACTCCTCAAGGTACAGTATTCATCATTACTGATAGAGATGGATTAATGTGGATTCATTAAGCTGCAGTCAACACAGTGCCTTGAATGCGATGGTTTTGCATAATGCCCTAAGTAGCATGACTGGCGTACTTGAAGTGACCCAAGAGATTCCGGCATTTTTGGTATCAGCTTTTTACGAGGTTAGTCATCTCCCGTTAATTCCCTTGTAAATATCTTAGAGGATACTGTCTGTTGTTAAAAGGCTGTACATAAAGGCCTTTCATGCAAGACCAAGGATATGTTTCCACCATAAAATAGGTTTGGCAACAGAGTTGACTTAGAAATGTTGTGCCCCTACTCACTTGTATTTGCCTCTTCTGCAGGGTGTGTTGCTGCTCCAGTGTGCCAGTATGACTGGAGCAGCACTGTCAGACTGGTGATGGAAATGCCCTGCATTGAAATGAATTATGCCTGAAGAATCTCAGGTATCACTTTAATACAGTAGGAATCTATCACATAAATGAGTGTTATTTATCTGTGAATGGCATAAGCACTGAAGTGAGAATAGCATGGTGGAAGCCAAACTCTCAAAATATATGTTACTGATGATTTATCCTAGTACAGAGTGCTATCAACAGCTGCAACTACAGTAATTTACTGGAAGAATAAACAAAGATGCACATTATGCCTTTTGAAGGAGCATTTTTAACTTTATTTGTTCAGCATCAAAGGTGTATCTTGTGAAGAGTAAACATAGAAATTCTCCAAGGAAATTAACAAAATAAAGCCCTATACAATTAAAATATTGGCAGGATCAACCTAGAAGTTAATACTAACATAGTTCACTGTCACATCTGTGGCTCCGCAGGCAACCCTCTCAGAAGGGCTTTCAGGAAATCTGTAGGGAACATAGCTGAGCTGTCTTTGATGAAAATTACCAGGAGTTAAATCTAGGAGAGCAGGCTGGGGATTTTTTCATTAGCTACTCTAGTGACAAAATGCCCATTGACTTCTAGGCTGGCAGCATGAACTTGTGTGCCATGTCAGTGGCACCTCAGCATGGCTACACACAGTGCCTCAGCCTAAAATCTCCACCCCTCCCTTGCACACTTGCTTGGCCATCTCAGCTATGACTGTGTAGTCACAGAGCTGTGACATGCTGTTGCATAAGATTAAGAAAACTCTTTGTCATACACCGGAATGATGAGAATGAGCTTGGTATTGATGGGTGAGGCTAAACAAAACTTCCAGGAAAATAAGTCTATCATTGCACTGACAGATCATATAACAGGTCATATGACAGGTCAATAAGCCACTGTGGGGGTCACGGGGAGGCCCTGCTCCATGCTCTCTGCCAGCCTGTGCAAAAACTGGCCTTGGACTATCATGAAGGGAAGACATAGGAAAGGGACAACAGCTGATATTTTAGCATCCAGATTTTGCTGAAGTGAAAACCTGCATCATTACCTTTGAAGATGTTGGTGAGAATACAGCAAACTGCAGTCACATGAATTTGTTTGGCGTCCAAACTCTTTCACAGGCAGCTCATGCTCTTGGCTTTCCAAAGGTGTCCCTTGTTGCTCTCTAAGTGCTAAGAACAAATCTGAATGGTCTGTGAGACTCTACCTGCTCTGGTCAGAGCAAGGATAAACTAGATTCTGCAACCTGATGTGAATTCTCATTGCTCTTAGTTTTCCCAAGCACATACATGCCCAGGCACTGTCACTGGTAGCATGTTCTCCAGGTTGTTAAGTGCCAGTGACCTACCTATTCCACAGATCAAAACATGCCTTGGGGTTAAATTTTTATCAGCCTCTTGATATGACAGGCAATGAACATGTGAAAACCCATCCATGGCCCGCACGCAGTTTGGCAATGCTGCACTTTGAAAGTCAGCTGGATTTTTAGGAACATTGTTTCTGCCAATAGATATTGATAACTTGTTTCATAATACTATCAAAACCTTCACCTTCCAGCAACCTGACACTTTTCTTTGCCGCACCAAAGTCTGTCCTGCACCAGTAGTGGGTCTGAAATTGCGTAAGTGCCAGGAACCGAAGCTTCCAAGCATCTGTTTTCTGATGAAGGTGTTTCCTGCAGCACATAGTGAGGAGTTTTCTTGTAAAGCTGAAGAAGCAGAGGGATGCAGCTGCCTTGATACCTTGATTGTGAGCAATCAGGCTTTTGAAAGAACCCCAAGAGGAGTGGTGTTTTGTCCCTGTGGCTGGTCTATAGTACAGCACACCAGACCTAGCCATAGAGTTTTTCTCCACAGCATTTGCAGATGGGATGCTGGCCAGGGCTCACATCCATCATGGCTTCACACAGCTGGGCTTCATGCGTTTCGGTACGATAGCCAAATGTTTTGTGTCCTACCATTCTTGGCTGCCCTTTTATATTTTCTTCCTATCAGATCCCACAGTGAACAAGGAGCTTACAGCGTATTCTTAGGTGACTGGCGGAAACCCATTGACCACATCGTTCCCCCACATGGTGGCATTACTTGCAAAAAGTATCTGCTCATTCCCAATATGGGATGCTTTGTTTTCAGGTGCTTTAGCCAGAGTTCTGCTGCCTTGAGGGAGCATTTACCCTCAGGCATGAGTGCTCTTCATCACTTACTCTGAGAATGAATGCTCTTTTAAATCAGACAGACTATGTAGCTCTCTAAGACCAGCAACCTGACTCAGAAGCTGTCAGGGAAGCTATGTAGGAATGTGCAAAAAGCAGTGGCTAGAAAGGCTCTACTGACTCTCCTTCTGTCATCAGTGGTATGGACCAGCTGTCAAAGGACATGGTCACATTGCTCTGGAATCACTATGGAGCAACAGAGGTCAGGCAGGCACAAATACAGGTTGCTCCATGAACAAAGTGTAGCCCTGAAGGGATGCATGGACTGAAAAAAGCCAAGGAATTCGGAAAGCCTCTATACAAGACTTCCAATTAACACATCTCACTAGAGAGAAGTATTGATAAGTAAGGTGCATTATGGTGGATGACCTCTGGACCTCCAGAGGAGGTCATCCTTCCTGGAACAGGGCAAACGTCAAAGTGAGATCACACCACCCAGGGCCTCATCATGCACAAAACCTAAGTGAGGCGAGACTTGACAGGCTGTAATTAGCAGCCTGAGTCAGGCAGCAAGGAATCGGTTGTCAATGCGGTCGCTGTTGAACGAGTGTAACGACAGATTGTCAAACACCTAACCAGCGGCTCTTTTTTGGCAAGAGTCGAGATACTGAAATGATTTTTAAATTACTTGCAGGATTTCCTACCTACATCTTTTCAGGAATATAAGTGGATTAGATTACTGCTCCTTCTAGATAGCGTCCTGCTGCAAAGGGGTTATTATCATACACTTCAAGGAAAGATCAAAGGAGAGTGATTGTAGATGGTGTGGGATAACCAGCCTCAGAAACCTTTTCCCAAAACTGCAGTGTTTGGATGCTGGTTTTCCGCACAAGCATGAGTGTAAATCCCTTCCAAAGCTCTTGTTTATTTTTATACATATATTAGCAGTCCTCTTTCAACTCCTGCTAAGATTTTGGTTGTGATGATACTAGGAAGGAAGGGATTTGGCTGAGTAATTGCATGCTGTGCAAAAAAATTATTTCCTTTTTATCGGTTCTAAATGTGCCCATTTTCAGCTTAATTGAATATTCCCTTGTGTTTATACTGTGGAAGGGAAACTAGCAGCATGTATTTGAGAGTGGATTTGCTGGACAGGGGCTGGGATTGGTTTCCCACTGCTTCAAACCAGGGGAAATCACAACAAAGTAGAATAAGCAAATTAAGAGTTCTGGTTAATCGAACTCAATAGTAATTTGCAATAGAAGGAAAATCTTAGGAGAGTTAGTCCTTACAACACACCCAAATTTTTTTCTCTGCACCACTTCCCCCTTTTTCTTTCAGGAATGATTTAATACAATATCTTATGAGAAAATTATAAATTTCTAATTGAGCAAGCTAGTGGAAGGTGTCCCTGCTCACGGCAAGGAAGTGGGAACTAGGGGATCTTTAAGGTTCCTTGCAACCTAAACCATTCTGTGATTCAACTAAAACTCAAGGCAAAAATAAAGTAAAAAACAATCAAACACCTTAACCCTAACGCTTTGTTCCAGCTGTAAAACAGTCAAAAGAATATCCCTTATTAAAGGAGTGATTAAGTACATGATCCCTTTTTCCTTCTTGTAAGAGTTTTTTGGAAAAAAACCCAAGCAATGTCTTTGTTATAGTTTTGCTGAGAAAGTTCCTTGTTTGGCAAGGGAAGGGTAATTGTGATAGCAAGCTGCTTCTGTTCCCAAATTCCCTGATGTGCTGGGGTCACGTCACATGTTTTCACTCTGCTTTAACAAGGAATAACAACACAGACAGAAGGGCTTATTTTTGGTGTCACTACATTTGAGCAGATGTTATAGGCTCAATTATCCTGGTACTTCAGCTGTAACATTGCATTATTCTCTAAGCTCCATTTCTTTGGCTGAAATTATTTTGTTGGAATACAGTGCTTTCTCTAAGCTGGTGCTTCTGTTCCCCCATTTAGTACAGCCTGGCAGCTACCTTCAGTAAGCAAATTTATCATTTTGGATTGCTTCTGCACCATAGCTACAAATCATATTGAATGTACTGCTGAACAAAACACATTTTATAATGTAGAGCATCTGCCCATTATAAGAATATCCAGCATTTTAACACAGGATCATTAGTCACTGAGAGTAAATGGATAGATTATCAAGTTCTGCATATTTCAGTGAGTGTTCAAATAAACCAAACCTGTGTAGCACAAGAAATATTCTAGGTTCAACATCCTCAAAGTATATGTATCTCCATATATAACAATATTGTGAAACAGAAAGACAATCCCACAACTCCTGAATCACAGCTTTGAAATGCAGCATGACAATTATTTCATTTCGAGGCCAATGGTGATGAGCCCTGTCAGCATGGAGAGTAATTATAAAAAATAGGGATCACTTGACTCATCTTTTCTTCCTGCCTTTGTCAAGTTTTTAAACATATCATTTTCACCATATAAAGCCTACTCCATTCATTTACTGCATCATCTTGTGCTGGAGTTATGTTTATGAAAAGGGAATCAACATTTTTAATTTAAAGGTTTTTTTCTCTTTGAAGCAACAAAAACATTTTTAAATGCTTTCTGTAGAGGAGATGTTATTTAGAATGTGAAAATGGAGATGAAAATAACTGAAAATAATGAGTCAAGCCAATAAAACTGGCAGAGGAACCAGCCAAATGGTAACTCAAAGAAGGTAAATCACATACTTAAAAAAGAGTTGAATAATTTTCTTTTAAAATACAGGTGGACGTGCAAATCCTTATCCCTGTCACCTAGTATTTGCCATATCTTCTACTTTATGAACACATACACTTTGCTTCATAAAAAGGCAGAATCTTTCACTACAATGTATAGCAAGATGTGGCAGCTTTACACTATGTCTGTTATTAAGTAAGGTTATAACAAGATGGGGCTTGTTAAAATTTTATTATTTTAGTAGCAGCATTCTCCAGAAAAAAATACTAATAAATTTCCAACACTTTGACTGTTTGAACAGATTATCCAACAATTACATATTAATTATTCATCACCCAGTGTTTCAGAAGCCACCCCGTGTCCCTGTAGTGCAGGAACTCTACTGCTTTTGCAATCTAATGATATGATTTTCCCAGTTGCAGTGTTGCAGTGCTCAACCAGATGGAAGGCTAATGACACAGGGAGCAATAAAGTTATAAGGATGCCTAAGGTTATACCTCACCTCATTTGGGGGAGGTTATAAAACAGTAACCTAAACAAATTCAGCAGCCAAAATACAGAAAACTAGTTAGATGAGAGATTATAGCTAGAATTGGAGTGGTAATGTGTTTAAAGTGGTCTGTACAGGGATTAGTGGAAATATTTGAAAATAAACAAATAGGTAAGAAGATCTTTTTCTTGTGCATTTCCCAAAAACACCTTTTCCGACTCCATGTGTAAGTGCCAAGCCTGAGAACTGTGATTTGCATTATCTGTACACATTCTTCGCTGTACACGGTTACTGTGCAGAAAAACAAGATTGATTTCTCATTCTCAAGCCCATTTATAATGTCTGTGCAAATGAATGTAGGGCATATCCTGGCTAGATCAATATTTATGCAGCCTACTTTAGAAAGAGCGAGGGAGCTGCTTCAGAGCAGCAGGGGATCTTGTCATTTTTTTTCCTATGGCTTCCTCTTTTCCTCATTTTCAGCAAAATTTGTTTGCATAATGCTCCATGCTCGCTGACAACTAAAGCGAGTTTTAATGAAGGACGCCCTACCTCGTCCCTCCAAAGGGCCAAGCTGCTGCCGGCAACCGGAGGCAGCGCCGGCGACTGGGGAGCCCCTGGGGTGGAAGAAGGTGCACGTGAGCTCGGGGAGCTGTGGGTCAGGCCCGTCGCAGCACATTGGCCCGACAAATGTGTGGTTATGGCGAGGTGTGCGAAGGCGGTGAGGGTTTGTGCCACTCCCCATGGGGAAGGGAGCTCTCCTGGCCAGCTGGCGGTGGAGCCGGTGGCTTCTGCCCCCTCCCTCCAGCTCCGTCGAGCCACTTGTCTTTGGCTTCGCACACTTCATTCCGCTTGCAAAAGAGCAACAATTAATTATCCTAATTAAATCCAACTGCGGAATATCGAACACTGTGGTTTTTTTCGTGCTTCTAGGTTCACCTCTTTCATGCACACGTTCCCCATACTGCTTGTCACAGCTAATCTCCTTCATTCATTTCGAAACAGTGGGCAGGGTAGAGGGGGAGAACGGAACACATAATAAATCAAAAGGCAGTAGCAAAATATTAAAAAAAGCCAAGCTCCCAGCAGTATGCCAGCATCCATGCTTAAAAAGATCCTTCTAAACAGCTGTTTTCTCATAGCACAGTTTTTATTTTCGTGATGCTTAGGAGGAGGCGACTTCACCACAGACAGAAGGTGACCTCTGTCAATAACCTTTACTTTTTTTCTGCCATATTTACCAAAAATGTCTTTTTTTAACCTGACTTAAATAAACTCAGGGGTCTTCAAATGCCCGTGGTTGTGCAGGTTTCTTCAAAATAATGCGTGTCTTTAGATATTAACTGGGAGACAGTAAATTTACAATATTAGTGTCTTCTGATTCACTATGTCAATTTAATTTGCCATCCAATAAAATACACCTTACATATATAAAATATTTCCTGGAAGCATTATTTTTTTGAAGGGAGCTCCACTATGATACAAAACCAACAAGCTCTGGGCTATTAAATCATCTTTATTTCCATGGCCATAGCACCAAAACGCAGCATTAGCAAATGCAATATATTGAATGCCTCTTGTAAATAATTCAATTTTTTTGAGTAACTAACTAGGCAATAAGAACCCTGTCACTTCTGTATTGACAAAGTATCTTAGTTACTGAATAACTATAGAGATGTTTCTCTTATGCTTGACATAATTATCAAAATGCCTTTCATTAGATGGTGAAAGAGTAATTCCTAGAATGTACTTTGTTGTTTACAGGGACATACAATTCAGAGTGGAACAGGCCAGCTATGCACCCACAGCTAAAGAGATCTTCAATTTCTTTCTTCTTGCCATCAACCCCTTGAGGCAAACTGGAAAATCTGAGGCTGCCTTTCAAATCAAGTTTCAAATTTGGTCAGCCTCAGGCACATGGGTAGGAGAAGAGACAACACAGACATCTTATGGCACAAGTCACAAATTATTTTGTCTCTCTTAAAGCTCCAACTCCTTGGAGGTAAGGACTTAAACTCTGCATATGCTTGTTCAGAAAGGGGGATGCATTTGAAAGTGTGTGCAAAGTTTGCTCTGAGAGTCCCAAACCCTAAAGGATACTGATTTTGCTACCTCCCTCATCTGTAGGCAAATCTTTCTTCATGGTCCCTGGCCTGTGCTGTTTTAGTACTTTAGGGGTGATTCAGATTTTGCCCTGCTGCTGTTCACTGTCTATAGATATTGACTCGCTGGAGCCTCTGACAGACACCCCAAACCTGGATGTGTCCTATGACCTGAAGAGCATGGACTAGTGCACTGTGGTGGGGGACATTTTCCACTTGGCATTCATGCTGTGCTCTGCATGGCTGATTTTTCTCCTATAAATGATGGGCAGCGTGTAGAATTTCAGTCTGAGCTGTGCTCAGTGAAGAATGAATGCTGGAAGGGATCCCACTGGGATATTTACTGTCTCTTACTGACTTAGGGTATTACAGATACCATACAAAAATATTACCTATAGCATAATGTCAGTAATAGTATATAAACTGCAGCCACATTGTTCCAACAGGTTGCCTTTTAGATATGCAGTGATGGAGGCTCCATCGCCTCCACGTCTGGCTGCTGTCTGTCCTCTGCCTGCTGCCCTGACCAGCTATAATTATTTCCCAGTGACTAAGCTGAAACTGCCTTGCTGCCCCACAGGCAGAGAGCAGGGTAATTGCCTTCCGCTTTGCAGCCCCACATGTTGAAATACTCTCTTTCTCCAGGCAAAACAACGGCAGTGCACTTGGTCTTGTCTGATAGGTGATGTTGTCCAGGCCCTCTGCCCCCAACACCATGTCCAGCTGAGATAGTCTCATTCTTGGAGTGCCATGCACCAAAACCAACTGCCTGACTTATAGCAGCGTAGAGGAAAAGGGCTTCTGCCTGCACCTTGCAAGCCATATCCTTGTTTGTGTATCCCAGCATGGCGTTTGCCTCTGTCTCAGAAACACGGTGCTCCCGGGCTTTAGCTCACAAGACAGCTGTCTGCCAGCCAGGCTATTGCCCGGCTGGATTTGTCCATTGTTCCTGATAGCACCATCTCATACGAACTTGTCCCTGTTCTGAATTGCACCATGTGTTTCTCCCCATCCCACCCCGTGGGGCGTGGGGGACAGACCAGCATAGCATCCCCTCAGTGGCACCAGTGAGGATGCCAAGCCCTGGCAGCCTGCCCTGCTGCTCCTGGTACATCTCGACACTGTGCCTGCTGCCACTCTCCCTCTTGCTACGGTTTGACAAGCTTTGCGTCACCCTCTCGCAAATCTCTTTTGAGCTTACTTATGATGAAAATGGCATCAGAGGCACTTTCAAAATACTCAGAAGCCAAGATACATGACATTTACTGCCTCTCTCCTTTCTGTAAGATTGATGACTAGCTGGAAAAGGAAATAAATTTGCTTTAGCTCATTTAGAGCTCGTTCCTTTTACCACCAAGTGTGAACTAGCCCATATTTGATTATTTGCTCCAAGATTTTCCAGGACATTGAAATGAAGTTGGCCAGTTTTAAAGGCAGTCACCCTATTTGTCCTTCTTGACAAGTCACAGCTTGATTCATCCTCCATCAAGTCTTACAGACAGCTAACTAACTACTCGTGGCCCAGAGATGTCATTAGCCAGGTCTTCAAGTATCTGAGGTCAAAGTATCACTGGCAATTTGCAAATAATTAACTTCTGCCTGAACTCTTTCCTTATTAGAGTCACCTATCTTACCTACTGGTGCTGCTGGTATTTGTATTATGCACCCACATGCAACTGTTGTTCTGGAGAAGAAAAGTAGAAGCTAAAAGGCATTAAATGCTTCTCCTATAGAAAGGAGAGTGATGAAAGCTTTCTCATTTCAGGGAGTAGAGATCATGGAACCATAGAATGTGATTCCTGATGTGATTCACATCGAATGTGATTACTGTTGTCCCTTGATAATCCCCTCTTGGCTTATGCCTTGGCCCTTGCTTGCCCCTGCATGTTGGGGCTATGCTTTGTATGTGCTGCCTGTCGGCTCAAAAAGCCTCCTCTTCCTGGGCATTTCCCCCCCGCACTGAGGATGGAAGATACAATTGAAGAATAAAAAAGGTGGAGCTTTTAGAGAGCAAATGAGTGAATCATGCCCTGGTACCTGTCACTATAAGTAACATCAAGCAGTAAATCAGCAGGTTTCATGGAAACAGCATGGCCCAGGCTTTGCTCACGGGGCCAGCACAAGAGATGTGTGCATTCACAGACATACGCGAATGTGGCTATCACAGACCTGCATGTCCCACCCCAGCTCGCAGGACCAAATTGTGACAATGTTGAGGCGATTCTGTTGCACTGAAAGGAGCCTGTTCAGAGTGAAAAACACTCTTCTACAGCATAAATCAGCCCTAAGGAAACTTGGTGCTCAGCCATATGATTAATGCTGTCGCTGTTGTGCCGCTTCAAACTGGGGAGCAGGGATATCTCTGGTGCAACACAGGGAGAGGCAATGAGTGGGACACAGGAATGCCAGTGTATAGGTATTTGACATCATTGAAAAAAACCAGTGGCTGCTCTCTGCCATTTAGCCACCATTTCTTTCTTCTTTTTGGCTGACCAAAAAAACAGAAACCAAAGAACCATGTTTTGTTAGTAATGAAGAAAAATGGCTCTTTGCTGACAGAGCTGCAGCTACGCATCCCCAGATGTGCCGTGAGCGGCTCCGCTCAGTAGACCTATGCTTGACTAAACTGAACACTGGGTTCTGAAATACTGGAGCAAGGGCCATTGTGGGATATCATCCCATATAACTGTGGTTTATTTTTTATTGCTCCTTGTCTGCTTTCCCTGATTTTGATAAGGCCAGAGAGCACCCTGGCTCAGCGATCTCTGTTCTCAGCAGTACGAGGAGAACTGTGCACCGACTGAACTTACTGAGGTGCCTGTCACGTAAAAACCCTTCTACCATCTGGAGTCCTGCCTGCACCCACCCCCTTTTCCCTCTCCATGAATATTTATGGTGGTAAAACTAGGTATTGTCTGGATTAGCATGGAACTTCAAAATATATTTGTATCAATAAAATTCGTGTGTGTGCAGTTCCCAGGGTGAAATAATTTTTCTTTTTTTCTAAGGAAGAGATAGAAGATTAATTTGATCCTCCATACACTTCCTCCATATCCTCAGACTTTGCTGGTTTCCACTCTACTCTAAAATGGTGACAGTGCCCTACCACTCAATTTATATTTTCCTTGGCCCCCATATTGCTTTCTTCTTCTTAGGGTTGTCTGTTTTACCTTCCCTTTTTGCATCTCCTTTTTTATCTGACATCTAAGATCATTATTTGGTTGAGAGACAGTGTCTTCCTCAAAATGCATCAATAATAGAATAAAAATGGAGAAACCAGTCAACGCTGCGGTAGGGGAAAGGAATAAAGTAGGTTAGGCAGTTAGCATTCATAAAATATTTAGTGAGTGATACAAGCACAGGCCAGCTGTACAGGATCTTGATATGTTTTCCCTTTGTGCAACTTGGTTAGACCATCGCACAGGCCCCTGCAGAGCACCCCAGCTCGTACCTGTGGCCCTGACCTACATTTTGCATGGTGTGTGTGCCTGTCTTTCCCCAAATGGCAAAACTCAGTTTTCAGGGGGGTTTTGCTCCTATTTCAAGGTGCCTGCAGCCACACACAAGCAGAAACCCAGCATCTGGCCCCTGCTCGCCTTGGCTGTGATGTGGGCTGCTGCTGTAGGTAAATGTTCCTAAGCTCTTATTGTAAAACAGTATGTGTGTTTCCCCTTCTCTTATTCAGCCCTTTCCTTATTCTATTTTTTTTGTTCTTATAGCAGACACCGCTCTGGGAGAAGTTAGCATTTCCCAGTGGTAAGATCAGCTGAGTCCGCCTAATCTTTCTAAGCTGCAGTGCTGGAGGGTCGGCTTTGGTTGGGTTTGCTTTGTGTTGGGGTTTTTTTTCCCCAAAACACCAGGAAACTGGCTAAGGAATTGTCCTATAATGGCCAGGGAATGGGCTATCAATTTG
The DNA here is from genome assembly GCF_025592945.1 of Manacus candei. Lineage (NCBI taxonomy): Eukaryota > Metazoa > Chordata > Aves > Passeriformes > Pipridae > Manacus > Manacus candei. The sequence continues at coordinate 19,247,568 of NW_026138097.1, forward strand.
AAAAGGCTTTAAGATTCCCAGGGAGGTGAAGCCAGCAAGCATTGTGCCACACAGTTTGTCTGTGTGCCCTATTCCCCCTCACTGAGCTGCCTCCAGGAACCTGCACAAGTTTTTGGCTTCTGCAGCCCAAACTGGAGGCGTCGTGCTTAACAGGTATCTGACGAGTGCATGTCTTTGCTTTCATTTTTGTTTATCAGTGTCCCTCTGTACTGCAGCTGTCTGCCCTACGTGTAGGGCAGATTATGAAAACACTGATATGCTGCGGGATAAACAGCAAGGCACAGGCTCAGGAACTTGCTCCAATTTGCTGAAATTGCCTGATGAAGCTTACAGCAATCACTTCAGGCATTTGTGAAGCATGTAACAAAAGTAGCACCTTTAGGCAAATATAACCCTAATTTCTTCATGTAATAATTAAAACGGCAAATTTAGGAGAAAATGTTAATCCTTGCTTTTCTCTTTTACTCCAGCCTAGAACTATCAATGGAGTTAAACATTTATTGATGCTTGTACAAGCACAGCCAGGGCAAGAGAGCTGAGTAAAGGCAAACCCTTCCAAAAAAAAAAAAAAAGCCAGAGCATGCTGTTGCTGGCAAGATGCAGGGTTTGGAGGAAATGAAGATGAGTGAGATTGCAAAACTGGGTTGCCTGTGCTTGCAAATTACTTGTAATGGGTCCAGAAATTACTTGTCTAGTGCTGTTGTTTTACCTTTTACCTACAACTAGGTATGCACCTCAACTCATTAAAAGGCTGTATCGAGACATATAATTTGTTTACAGCTCGTTATTTTCCATTATAATGACAATAGCATGATACACGCAAAAGCACGCTAGCATTTTGGTGCTAGCATGCAGGCGTGCCTTTTGAGGGCAGCTCTTTTCTTGCCGAGAGCCCGGTTGCAAAACACTGTTTAGTCCTATTAGGAGTAATTTTGGGGGCAGACTGTGGAGCACGAGTCTTCCCTTTGCCACAGACAAAACATACACAGTTTAAACTTGTTTCCTTCCTAATTGTGGGTAAGCAAAGCACTGGTGCTGTTCTTTCCATCTGGGTCATTTAGGGTTTGAAAAGAAGAAAACGAGGGAGCCAAGAAATGATAACATGAGGGGTTTTACCTTTTTCCACATACTGGTGCAAAAAGCACTGTCTGAAAGTGGTTCTATCTAACCTCTCTATCCCAGTTGTAACACATGACATCATAGAGCTTCTTTTGTAGCAGGAGCAGTGCTTCCCGTTTCTGGCAGAACCCTCTGGGTACCAGCTCAGAGGGATGCTGCTCTTGGTTGGCCACAGTCCTTTAGCTGACCTGGCATGCAGGGATGACAAAGGTGGTGAGTCAGCTCCAAAAAAAAGGACAGAAAGGGAAACAGGAATTGTATTGCTGGCTGAAGCTCAAGTACTAATGGGAATTTGGCTTGTGTGGGACAAGGTGCAAGTTTGGACTGGGACACTGTAAATCCTGGTAATGTCCTCCTCTGGCATTTGGTGCTTCTTCTAAAAAAAAATTCAGATCTCAGAATTTGGAAAGGGTTTTTGAACTTATTTTATTTTTAAGATAAGATAAAAAATGCAGAAAGTAAAAATTACTCAAAGTTTTTCAAAATATTTCTTTCGACCAGCTTTAGTAAGTACAGTGACGTTCTGACTGAGGGGCATAAATGCTGTTTTTTGGAATAGAAAATTTTTTCCTAGTAATTTATTATTCTCTGAACTTATCATGAAGCACAGAGCAACTATCAGTAATGTGCCCTGTGAACACAAAAATATCTTGGATAAAATCTATCACAAGATTTTGCTTTTCAAACATTCCTCATTGCAGTGAGCACTGTGTTTGCCAATAAACAAAAAATATAATGAGAACAGGTTCTGTTTGGTACAGTAGTAGTTCTAGGACAATTATTTTGTGGTTATAGAAAAAACCTTGTTGTTTTCACTGTGTATCTTGAGAAAAATTCTCTCTTGCCAAGATGTTTTATGAGAAGCACAGGCTGTGCTATAAAACCGTGCTGTATGCTTCGTTTAATCACAGGGAGCTGATATGAGGTGCAGGGACTGAAAGCAAGTGATGAAATCTCAGGACTTCGCGTGAACTCTCTCTCGTGGCAGAGGACAACTCCTGACTTCAGTTTTCACTGCAGCAGTGTGTTAAGTCCTGACACACACTTTCAATTCATAGTATCTACACAAGTTTCATGCTACAGCTTCATGGGCAAATAAACCTCATATCACAGCAGTGAACTTCCCCATCTTCATGACATCAGCCCCTTAGCAGGGCATTTGGTGGCTGAAGGATTTACTTGGGAGCATGGCATCTTTCCTAGTCATTTTTCCCAACCTGACTCTGGTACCAAGCTCTTCCTGGCTTCCCATGTATGATAGAAATCAATTTCTGATTTCCTTGGAGTCAACAGTAACTTGGGTCTCTGTAGTAACCCTAATACTGTTGTTTTTGATGTGTGGGGGTGTTTTTTTGCTGTGTCGCCAGATCTACATTAGTGGTCAGGGCTGCCTTTCAGGGGAGTTTCTGCAGCAAGAGAAGAGGCTAACAACACTGACTGTGAAGCTATGATGCACTTGCCAAAAAGCCTTGCAATGTGTGTTACGCAGAGAAAAGACTTCATCTCTCCTAGTCTGGTCTTGTGCGGGTCCCAGCTGAGCTTAGGTGTCTCTGCCTGGAAGTGGTTGTCTCCTCAAAGAGAGTCTACTGGGGACACATCAGAAGATGGCAACTTCATCTGTCTCCCAGAAATAACCAAGATGCTGCAACTGCAAGGAATTTACAGCAGAATTTTTCTAGAAGCAAGGGGAAAAGGATTCTAAACCACAGCTCATCAGGGTGCTTCTTCTAAAACATCCCTCTTTCTATAAGCCAGATTACCAGAAGCAGTTAACTTTTTTTTTTTTTTTTTTTTTTGCCTAAGATGTGCTCCTGTGGCAGGATGAGTGGCCCTGGATATGTCTGATATACCCTGGGGAAGCCAGGTTTGACAAGAATTGCTTCCCCTGGCTTTTCAAAGTGTGACATTTAGGCTTCACTGTGACCACATGTAGAAGTGTGCTTTGTCAAGTTGTCACCATCATCCAATGCACTTGGATTTTGCTGCTGCTTTGACTTTTTTCCTTGTGGAAAGCTATTAGACACCTTGCATCTTTTATCTTTTTAATCTTAATGCAAAACAAATTAAAATGTTGTCAACTATACTGGGACAATTTTGGGGGGTGTCTGTACCAAGCTTCCAGTACCTAGGGTGTGCTTCAATATCTGAAATCAATTAGCAGGAGTTTCTTGATCTCCAGTACAGGATCCAAAAGTTGTGTAACTCTGCTGTTACACAATATTGTTTGGTTTCACCCCCATCTATGATACAACTGTGCAATCAAAGCTGTATGAGCGTATTTGTACACCACACATACCTCTTCCTGCCTGACTGTGCACAGATACACGTAACGAACATCGCTTTCTTGTTTGGGCAAACAGGGAATAATCCTCTTTTTCCTGCAAAATGTGAGGGAAATGAGGTCAGAAGCTGAAGTAGCTTTGTGACAACTGTAATTTTGTATTTGAACTGCATGGGTGGATGCCATTTTACACACTGGAAAGACAACCAGCCCTTACTTTAACGTACCAAAGTGCCACACATCCCCTGCCTATAACGAGCCTTGCAAATGAATATACGCATTGCCTGTCAGGTCCATAGCTTCTGGGCCAGCTCTGCTTTCCACTCCTGACATCTTCCATCTGGGATTCATAAACCCTGGGTCATTCCCGTTTATGTCACATGAAAGAGGAGGAGGAAACCGGCTCCCGCCACCCACACACAAGCACTGGCCAACCTTTGTACCTGGGGTCAGTGGAGGTATCGCCATGCAAGATGTTTTGCTCCACCCAGAGAAGGGAGTGAGTCAAGTGCCACTGTACATGAGCATGTGGGGGTCACTGGTACTGCCCTGGGCTGTAGGACAGAACAAGTAGCAATTTTGCTGAGGCCTTTAGTGGGGGTGGGAATGCGCAGTCTGATGTTGTGAGAGGAGTTTTTATTCTTGTCAAGCTCAACAGTTTGTTTGGGGTTTTTTTTTTAATAAAAAAGGAGAGGACACTTAGTTTGTGTACCTTCTCCCACACAAGCTGTGAATGTGCACAAAAGGATGAAGAGCCATGTACAGAGTGGGGCTGTGTGTGCCCTGGATGGGCCCTGCTGTCAGCCACTCCCAGCAAGCTCAGGGCTCTGGCACCAGTCACATAACATGATGAAGCATTTCAGCCTCACTTCAGCCCTTGGTTGCACCTCACCAGAGCCATTAACATCAGTGTCTGTCTTTAAAGCCACAGACCTCAAGCTGTGGTCAGTGACTCTGGACACAGACAAAGTGTGGACACCAGCATGTGGCAACTCGACTCCTTATAAGGACCCTCAGAAGAGAGAAATAAAGATCAGAGCTCATCATTTTACAAACATGTAGGGACCAGTCTTCACCCCAGAGGTCTTGCAACACCTCGAAGATAAGCAGCTAGCACTGAAAGAGAGAAAACCCAGAAAACATCTCCTAATTGTGTTTGAGTCCTCAGATCCCCCTGAAATTGGAAGGCAGAAGTTAGCCTGGAAGATCTGGCTTGAATGAAACAGGACATGGTCACACTGCATATTGTATGGTGGTAGAGAAGACAGGAATCCTAAAGTCTCACAAGTCTCAGCCCTGTGCTCTTTCTTCCCAAGTTCATGAGTGCTTAATCTCTGAGAAGCTTATACTGAGATTTCCATGTTTGTTTAAAGTGTTAAAATGAAACCTAATCCTCTGCAGGCAATCCTACACTGCTTTTTTTATTAGTTTTTTTTTATCCCAGATGCAAAACAACCCTAGACTTTCTCTGCAGATCTACTAATACAGGGATGAAATATGATGTTGATGGCCTTTTTAAACTCCTCCCTTATTGATTTTTTCCTGAGTTCGTGAAGGGTTCACAAATGAGAGTGTTGGTCCTTTGAGTATGACTGTCCATTTTAAGTGCCACCTTCTGCATTGAAGCATTAAAGGAGAGGCTGCAAAAAGGACAATATGGACAGTAATGCTGGAGGGTTTGCTCGTGCCCCAGAGCCTCACCAGCTTCATTTGAAATATGGTTTTCACCTGACGTAGTTAAAGCATTACAGAGAGGGTAGTATGGAGGTTGCAGACATTTTAACCAAGCGTGGTACTGTTGACTTCAGAGAGCAGTGAATTCAGAGCGATTGGACTTCTGTGAGTGGCAGAGGGGAAGGACCTACTTCCTTTTGGATCTGCTGTCCCACCTTGGTTTGTAATTGCCTGATTGATCTTGACACCAAGAGGTTGGATTCTGTCCCCGATGTGCAGACACAGAGCCACCACATGAGCCACAGGCACCAAACCTGGGGCACCTCCTCTGGGCACCAAACCCCTGGGGGCCAGGGCTAGATTTTGGAGATGTTGGGCCAGAGCTCTCACCAACACCAGTGGTACTGAGAGACACCTGCACAAGCTGTCGATGCCACTGTCTGGAAAAAAGGACTGCCACTGAAAGGAGACCCAGGATCTGAGCTCAAGTGTGGGCCTTGATCATCCACATAACCCTGTAAGCCACATCTACTGGAGATGCTGCCTGGTTTCCAAGCCACCACCTGGCTCTTGGTCATGGCTTTTTCAGAAATCTTGTTCTTGGAAACAGTTAGAGCACGTAAACCACAGCAGCAAAGGGAAAGAGATCAACATACTGAAAGAAAAGTTGCTGGATGAAGAGCTTCACTGGTAATTTTAACGCAAATGAATGACATCTGGTAATGCTACAAGGAAGTGAAAATGAGGTCTTATTTTGAGAATTGTTGGACAATGGTGATTACACTCATAGTTGCCTGAACTACAAGTACACATATAAGTGGAAAAAAATTAGGTGCATCTATAAACAAAACATAGAATCACACAATAAATAAGGTCAGAAGAGACCACCTGGCCCAATCCCTACTCAGAGCACAGGCAGCTTCAAAGTCAGAATAAGCTTTTGCTGGGAGAGCCTCGCACATCCCTGCAGGAGGTGGTTTGACCAGCATCCTTGTGAAAGTTATTTGCTAATATCTAATTGGGATTTCCTTGTATATAACTTCTGTTTGGTGCCTCTCATCCTTTCACTGTGCACTTCCAAGATGACTTTGACTCTATTTCCCGTGAGGTAGTGTCAGACAACAGTAACGTCTCCTTTCAGCCTCCTCTTCTTAAGGCTGGACAAGCCTAGCTCTCTTGTCCTTGGTACACCACATCCTTCTGTTGGACTTGCTCTGTTACCAGGGACCCTACAGCTAGACATGGAACACTTAGATGTGGCCTCACAAATGCTTTGTGTTTTCTTCCAGAGAAGCTGATAATTTGTTTGGTTTGGTTATATTCTAGGTTCTCTAAATTTAAGAGATCTTGCTTTTTCTGTGTAAATACACTACTGACTAATGCTGGACATATGATACTCAGAAGGATCCTTCAGCTGACCACACGTGGCAGCTCCCATCTTCTTATCTGATTTCTAATCATCAGAGTAAGGAGGTTCCCAAACAACCTTTTATTGAGAGAAGTAGGACAAAATCCAGCCTAATTACCATGCTAGCAGAGCTAGAGCAGTCTATAACAGAAGTCTACAGTGAGCTGGAGTAATGGTAGAGGTTGCAAGCCTTGGGCAGGAGTCTCATGGTGTCTCTCAAGCCCCTATGTTCCACTTGACCATGTTAAAACACAAAACCTGGCCTTGCCCCTACCTACGTGCCTGTAAAGCAAAGCACAGTCTGAGGCAACGATCTTGGACCACACTTTGGTGCCACTCCTCTTTTCCTCCAAATATGCAGAGTCATGTAAGGCAAGCTAAACAGCTTCCCTCACCCCATCTTCCTTTCCTTGCCCCTCCGGGCACAGGTGCCTTTTTTTTTTGTGTGTAACTAGTTCCACCTTGTCTCCACAAGAATGACGTGGGCTTCAGCCCAGCATGGTGCATGGTCCAGTTTTCCCCATATGTTCCTTTCAGGGTGGCCTCTGTGCACTGGGGAAACATCACAGTAAAAACTGACCAGCACTGAAGGCTGATCCAAATTTTGTTTTAATGAATAATCAGGTCGTGTAAACTCAGACATGACCAGTTGTGTGATCTCTGCAGGCAAGTACTTGAGCAAGGAGGGAAAATTCTTCATTGCTTTGCTTCGTGGTAGAGCCAGAGCTTTGCATGGTCTATGGCCAAGTCCTATCGCATTTGAGGCGAACACATTTGCGTCTGGGCAGGCAGGCATGGGGGAGCAGGGCAGGGCACTGCAGCCAGCTTTGCAAAGCCTGGCTTGCTCCTCTCTACCCTTCCCCCAGGACTCTCTCCCTCCATCCAACCCTCCTTCCCTGCGGGTCTGAGACAAGCCGAGGCACGTGGCCAGCCTCTGGAGCAGAAGCCAGTGCACGCCAGCAGATTTCAGCCTCAGGATGTTTCCCTTTGAACATCTTGACAGCAAAAGCTTTCATCCTGGAGAAGACTGACTTGCATCTGTGGCTCATCCTCTCGTGTTACTGGGTTTTGCACACCGGTGGTTAAAACCTGGCTTTGGCTATAGGTCAAGTGCTTGAGTAGAGTGGAGCTGCAGAGGTGACCTTCTGCCCTAGCTTCAATCCCCCTGCCTGCAAGGTCTTACAGGACAGCCCAAGATATATGGGATGTCTTATAGCTAAATTGCACCTTGGCAAAGCTGCTTAGTATTCATTCTTTGGGTCCAATTGCTGGCTATCATACAGAGCAGGGGCAATTCATGAGGAAGAAAAGGCATCTTTTTAAAAAAATAAAGTGGTTTGGGTTTTTTTTCCCCTCCAAGAAGCCTGCAAGGCAGAATGACAAGATGCATGAAGAGAACATTTATGCAGACGAGCAGCATGGCCTATTTAAGAGCAAAGTGAAAGAGCAGTTATTCTGCAGCTCCATTCTGATGCTAGCCAAAAATAAAAAATATCAGGATTCAGCAAAAGGACCACACGCAGCCAAGGAAGTGGCACTGGCAGCGGGCGGGTTACGCTCGTGAAGGGACCCTGAGTGGGAAACGAATGCTGAGTCTCCCACTCACAAAATCACCAACCCAGGGTTTGCAGGACCAGTTGCCATGAGTGAGAGCATTAAAATCCCTCCGTGAGGCAGGCTGGAGGCAGTATGGAAATAAAGCCAATTACTGTTGTACTCGTTTCCCAATCCAGGAAGCCAGGGCTAACTCTGCCCTCTGTTTCTGGCCAGCCGAGATCACACAGCCAATGCTTCACCTCAGACAAAGCTCATGGCAAAGCTGTCTGTACATTCTATAGGCACAAGCAAGTAGCTCTTAGGAAAAGATTTTGGAAGCCTTTGCAGAAACCACCACCAACTTATAGTGAGAGAGAGCTGCCAGCTTTGCCTACAAAACAGCTATTTTCTCTTTTTTTAATATGTCACTTAAAGGAGCTCTTCTTTTTTTCAGGCTTCGGAGAGGGGAAGAAGAGACTAAGTGTAGGGGAGAGGGTATCTGGTTTGTTACACACGGTGTAGCTTCAGTGGGTGCACTGACCCTCTCCCAGCAGCTGTGTTGACTCATACAGCAACAAGGGAGAAAGTTAATGCAATGGGTCTAAGGCAGAGAATGAATTCATTTTGGTGTTTGAAACACCTGTCTCAGATTTCTGAGCAGAAGCCTCACTGAGACCAGCAAGAGCAGTTCACACAATGTCAAGCTACCTGCAAGCTTCGGTACAGGTGGCCATCCATCCCCACTTATACCCTCCATTCTCTGCAATGGTGATATACAGTGGGATTGTCTGTTCCTGTGCTTCTAAAAGGTGATTCTTAAAATTTGACCAGTGCTTCTAAACTCCCAGGGTACTCTCCTAAATAGCTCCCACATAGCTTAAAGTTAGTTCTCCTGAAGTCCAGGGTAGCAACTCTGCTGTCCTTTTTTCTCATTACACTGAAAAACAAACTCAACCATTTCACGATCACTGTGGCCTTGACAGCCACCTACCATCACATCCCCCATGAGTTTTTCTCTATTCACACAAAAAGCAAATGCAGGAGGGCATCTTTCCTATTTGGCTCACTGAGTACCTGTGACAAGAAGTTATCTCCTGCAAACTTCAAAGATTTCTGAGACCTGCTTATCACAGCAGTATGATATTCTGAGGTGATGCCTGAGGAAATCTATCCTAAGAACAAGGACTACTGATCCAGAGTTGTTTCCTAATGACCTATAGAATAACTCAGCAGTGTTTTGTTTTGTTTTCTCTCAAAGAGGAGATCCTAAATGCTATAGGCATTTAGACATCCTTGAGGCACGGTCTGTAAGCTCAAAAAGAGAAGGAAAAAAGCCCTGTGCCACAAACATCCCAATGGCTGGACATTTGCAGAACAGGACAGCTTCCTGTCTGGGCAGGACAGGGAGTGACATATATGGCTGTATTCACCCTCTCATAAGGGACATGCTCAGAGCAAAGGAAGAGCACTAGAAAGAGAAGGGAAGCGCACAGCACCAGAGGGAGAGAGGAGTTCCCATCAGAAACAGTAGCACCAAACTTGGCTATCAACCTTCAGCAGGTGTGCCTCTTTTTGGATGCAATTCCACTTGTAGCTAGCACAACAGAGAGGAAAAATTGATAATCAATTGATCTTAATTGAGACTTGTTAATTTTGCCCATTGTTCCCACTGTAAAGGGCATGCAGCAAGGGCCTACTTCAGCTGCCTGCAGTGGGATGTCTCACTGACACCCAAGCTACCCATAGCTACTTGTGGCAGCAACGCAGAGATAGAAAACAAGGCTCAAGACATACAGGAGACATCCTGGAGAGCCAGCTGGAGGCCTGCTGGGGTGTGCCAAATTCCTCAAATGATGCCAGACATCTATGTGTGGGCTACTTGAATTGAGACCCCTGTCTACAACAATAACAGAGACAGCATTAAGTAGGGCAGGAGAAGACAGCAGCTCATCAAGGAATTGCCATGATGAATCTCAAAGTGGCATGTACTATAGCTCCTGTTTAGCCAGCTTACAGAGGGCACTTGCATGTATCAGTGATGGGAATGAAAGGCCACCAGTTGAACCATAGTCCCAGGGGATTTCCAAGAGCTGTGGTACTGGCAGCTCAGCTGAGTTGGGGCAGGAGATGGAGACGTATTCCCACCTCACTAGCATTCACTAGGAGCTGCAAGAGACACAGAATCACAGAACGTTTTGGGTTGGAAGGGACCCACAAGGATCATTGAGATATACCAGCAAAAGCCTTGAAGGCAAGGACAGGGAAAGAGTGAACTGCGTTTCTTAGCTTGCGATTTGTCTGCGTACATTAATCTGGAAGCTTTTTGCTGCTGTTCTGATTTCAGTTGGCATTTCAGCATAAGGACATGAAATCAGGGAGGAAAGGAGAAACACTCTCAGCCTATCTTCAAACAAGTTGTGATTTTGTTTGTGACAGAAGGAAGAGATAAGCCTATCCAGGGAGGAGAGGCTCAACCCTCAGCACTGATGGTGGCTTCAGAGATCCTTCGCCACAAGCAGATGCCCCAAGTACCTCAGGGAGGAGAAAAAGCCAGTTTCCAGGCAGAGGAAGCAGGACGAGGGCACTGCTGAGTCACTGAGATCTGCCTGCTGTACTGGGTGAGATTTCTGCGGCTGCTTGTGTCTAAGCCTCGTGTTTCCCATGGGCTGTAGCATAGCCAAGTTCAGCTCTGCTTTGGTCTCTTGGGGCAGCAGAAGGATCCTGAATACATGTGCATTTCCACTGCATACCATGCCAGTCTAGAGGTTTGCCATCCTCTTGGCACTCACTTAACTCCGATGACCACTGAAGTGATGAACTCACCTACGCCTGAGTTTCCACTTAAATATCGAAAGGGACAGAAACCACACTGAAGCTTCTGTCCAACACCCCATGTCCTGGACTCAGGCAGGCCTTGTCTCCTCTCTGTAACTGGTGCTCCCCGCATGGAAGAAGACAAGGACAATCTGCTTGATGGTCAGAAGAAAATGAATCCAGAAAGAATCTGTCTCCGATTACATTTTTGAACTTTTAAAGCTCTTTGAGCCAAAACATGACATCATCCAAACATAACAAGATGGTATAATAAACAACACAGGATAAAAATACATAAACTAATTAAAAGAGAAATAACTTACAGCTAATGAAACACAAAACAACAGGATGAAGCAAGGTCTTTTGTGGACACACTGAGGCAGACAAACAGCAGCATACAGCATGCCCAGAGGGATGAAACAGAGAGAAACCACAGGAAAATGGCATAACTGAGAAGAGAAAGTACTGTCCAGCCCACCCAGCAGCAGGCCTGGAAGCAGGGATTTTGTGGCTGGCCCCGTTGCCTCGCTGGGAGCAAAGTGAGGCAAGAACATGGGAGGTGGTAGCACAGTAGAGTTTGTGGCTAAAAATTAAATGAGACCCAACAGAGTCAGCACAATGGAAGTGGAGATGAAGGGAAAAATGATCTTGCCTTTCTTCTGGATAAGTGTGCCTAGCTGAGCCCAAGTTGCTCCTCCCAGGTGCTATTGCACACCCCACTGGTGAGAGCCCAGACGGAGCCGCTCTTTTTTATCTGCAGATAAAACAAAGGGTAGGCAAAGCCCTAGATTGGGAACAAGGTGCCTGTAGGATTGGAACATCTCTGGGAATGAAACAACCTCCACTCAATGCATTTGCATTCACGTTCATGAGGCAGCACTATGGGATTATTGCTTCTGTTTGTCTCAGGGAGGGAAAAGTGACATTTTAGACCCCAAGTGCTGACAAATGCAGGCAAGTGAGTTTTTGGCTGAGACTACAGTATCTGTAAATTAGAGAAATGTATTTTGCTTCCTTTGATAAGGTAATGGCAATCCAGTGCTGAATCTGCCCTCTTTCACCTGTCCCAGCTGCCTCAGGCGTGTGCTGTAATACCTTATTTTAATAGGTCTCAAATGAGCAGTGAAATCCATAACCACACAGTTTAATGGCTTCCGCACTGCTGCAAAAATACTCGTGTAAAAGTGTAGCTGCAAAGCCCTGGTTGCTTCTCTGGAGGGACCCAGCTGGCTCAACCAGCACCGCATTGCTTTGGTTTTCCATTTGTCACATGACAGAAATTAGTTCCAGAGTATACCTGGGACTGAATTTGAACCTCAACCAGCCTTAAATAAACAATATTTAGTGACTCTATTAGCTACATTTTAGTCTGAGTCTTTCCACGTCTTCTTCCCTGTCCCAAGCTGTGTTTTGCTCTTTGGCTTTGCTGCAATTGTCAAGCACTTGAAATGGTGTCTTCTGCAGACTGGATGACCTGTATCTTTATTTGCTGGCTGTTGTGGGTTTTCAGACAGCATGTTGCAGAAGAGATCTCACATAAGATGAAGAGATGCTTGCCAGAGAGGTGCAGGAGAGTGAGGCTGCCCCACAAGGAAGAGGGA